>NW_026892691.1:656534-1313068 GCF_033815535.1 Pezoporus flaviventris | reverse complement strand
AAGTTTGCTCACCAATTGAGCAACACTAACAGAACAAGTGACAGTTTCCAGTCATGGTGCTCCATCAGATTGCAGTTAATTTTTTTTTTTTCTCAAAGTGCTCAGTCTGCAGGTCAGAAAACCATTGTCCCAGCTCAGCCTACATTGGTTCTAAGCATAAACAGGAGATACAAGCTCCCTGGTACAGAACAGGAGAAAACTCTTTGGGAAGACACCTGTTCCATTTCCATGAAAAAGTTCTGAATTCAGTATAAACCTTTAATTTTAAGGCTACAGGCATCTTGATTTAAAAAAAAAAACAAACAGAAAAAAACACACACCCCCATCCCCCCCAACATAACAAAAAAAACCCCACAAAACAAACAAAAAGCAGAAGCACTTTGGCATCAGCAGAGCAATAGCCAGGGACTGCCAAGGAAAACAAAGGAAAGAGCTACCAGCAGCCAGTTGGTTTCTCACACAGGCATCTTGCCTTCTAAATACATCTGTAAGAACACTACTTCATTCTCCTCGTCCGACTTAGAACTCAAGGGATAATGATGAATTCAAATTTCTCTGATGGATGTATCGAACTTGAAATATAGCACACTGATAAAATTTTTTGTACTAATTAATAAATTACTTTGGTCTAATGATACCTAACTTAGAATACAAATGTACAGGATACTAGCTTTACAAATGGGTACTTGTTCCCAGAAGTTAAGATATCCTCCTTCTCTTTGATAGAAAAAAAACAAAACCTTAGCAAGTGGAGTGTGCTACCCAGCTTAACTGCCTGATGTTCTAAGCAATGCTTACTTCAAGAAGCCTTCTTTTCTTTCTTTTTTAAAAATTCTTTTAGATATTTTAGGAAAAATCAGCTTGTATACTCAAATGAAATCATCATTTTCTTTCTGCCTGCATGTCAATATAATATATTGAAAAAGTAAGTAGGAATACACATCAGTGTGATGCAGAAAAATATTTTAAAATATTTTAATAATTTTGAAAATTGACTGTGCATAATGAATCTTTTAACCTGTCCAGCTCCTTGTTAACTGAAACACTATGTCCTGAGCATTTTTTTTAGTGCGTGCTCTTCAATACTTGAACCAGCAGAGGGAGCTGTTAAACAGTGAGCTTGGTTTTAAACTACGGCAATATCAATTGCTTATTTTGACGTGGGCTGAAAAAGCAGGTTAAGACGAAACACTAAAAGGCAACATACTCACACAGCAGGAGATTTTAAATGCTGCCTCTGCTTTCTTGTGTAAGATAGAAAGCTCCATGACCGAATCACGATGAGAGGCTTCAGTATCATTTTTTTTAATGTGACAGAATTAGTTCTACTTTAAAATTTATGACTTAACAATTTTATCTCAGACAATGTAATGTTATCTTAACCCTTTTTGTCCATACGAAAATTAATATTAAAAAACTTTAAAAGAAACTCCCCCCCAAAATAGGAATTTCTGAAAAATGGAAGAAAATCTGTTTTAGCATTATAACAAAGAGTATGTTTTGACTTTTGCTCTATTATGACAATTTATACTATAAAACATAAAATACAGAAGTATAAGAATAAACTCCTTTCTTTTCTGTTATTTCCTTGGTGAAATAATCATATAATTTCTTTTTCTGATACTTCACTTCTTTAAGGAAATGCCAGAATCATAGTGTGCATTGATGAAGTTTTCAAACCCCTGTTGTCTGGAAATATAAAGGTACATGACACATCTAGCAAGAACCATGCCACTAATAAAAGACCTACATACCTAAGTCTGTCAGGAGATAGGCAACCTTTTCATATACCTAAAACAGAAATAAGAGATAGTATAAGCATGGTATATCCTGTCTGTTGTCAAATCCAGCATGAAAAGCATAGGTGCTCTATTGCCTACAGCATTAAGGTATCCAGGCAGATACCGGGCAGAGAAGGTACCTGCAAGTGGGTGTAGTTTCCTACAAAGACTTCACTGAACTACTTTAGTCCCATTCTCCTGTAAATGTATATATGTAAGCATATACATTAAATATACAACAAAGATAAATCAAGAGCCAATAGGTCAAGAAAAGTGTTCAAACATCAATGGTTCTCTTACTGAACAGTAAGGTGCTTATCCTCTAACTTCAGGAGCAAAACTATGTGATCTAAAAGTAAGCAAAAAGCCTACTTTTGTACATTTCTTTGCATGAATGTTCATACTGGTGAGGATTATCAGTCTATTATTGAAAACTTCCTTACCTGTTTACATATTGACTATCTCCAGTCCTAATTTGAAAAGACACTTATCCCAAGGTAGTTACACATTCTGAGAAATATTTCCTTGAGTATTTACTATTAATTGCAAGTTATTTTCAGTAGCTTAAGTGTGCTTGTTCAGTTGAATGTACTTTTTTATGACTTGGAATGGTAAGATATAATAACAGAAATAAATACATGACTGTGTTTTGAAGAATTCTTTTCTATTGCAGTGACTGCACAATCTCCTTAAAAAAATTAAAAGCCATTCTTTGCTGTGCTATTATTCCTTTCTATGTGTTTATGCCTGCATGGGAATAGAAAAATGATAAATGAAACACTTAAACCAAAATCAGGTATCATAGCAATTCTAGAACTGAGCGATTCTAGAACTGTGCAACACTGATATCACAATTGCATTTTACATAAAAAAGAGAAGAACTCAAAGTTATCATTTACTTATTTTATAAATAAGTAAATAAATAAACCAACGCCGCCCCCTCCCCCCCCCCAAAAAAAAAAAGCCCAGCAAAAAGAAGGTATCAGCCAAGAAAATAATAAAATAGCATTGCTCCTCTTAGAGATGTATTTTCAAGGGTAATGTAAAAAACAGAAACGCAAATGTAGAAACAGTAGTCCATACCACTGTGACTTGGTAATGTAAGCAAATATGTGAAGTGACAAATTAAGTAGTTATTAGAAAAAAACATTGAGAAACATAGTATTAGAAGAGGAAAAAGCCCTGAAATTCTAGCTTCAGGCACTGCTATGTGAATAAGCAAGAACATGACATAACTGATATACAGTAAACTCAGGAACCTTGTAAAAATTACTTTACCCTAATCCCTCCTTTGAAAGTGCAGAAGACTTACAACATTGAGTGACATGATGATCATAAAATTGATACAGACTCCAGTGCCAGATGTTGCAAACTGCCAATACTTCTTGATGAAATACCACTTGAAAGAAGCAAACTGTTCCATGGCTACCAGACGATACACCACAACAGCAAACACTGCAGTGAGGACCAGTGAAATCTACAGGGAAGTATTTATGAATACAGGTATTATAACAAAATAAACTACATCTGAAATAATTCCCACTGAATTAACAAATTAACAGGTGTTTTAATGACTGCCATTTGTTTTGGTGAGCTGACTCTGAGAGAAGAAAATACTCAACCACTGAATTAAAACATTTATTAATTATTCTTTTTCAATACAACTGTATTTTAAAAGAAAGTGATCCTTAAATAAGCAGTAAGACTGAGACAATCAGTTTTGCCTACCTTATGTAAATCCACTAATCTTAATGAGTTGTGTTACTATTTACATCAAAATGAGATTAAAGGCTACAATAATTCCAATATTATTAAACATTACCATGAAAAATATTCCTGAGACAGACACCATTAGTCGACTCAGCTTATCAGGGAAAGGCTGAAAAGGTTCAGGTTTTCCTGTGATGGGATTTACTCTTTCCACTTGGGAATATTTAGCTTCAAACTGGGGGCGCAGCTCTTCCTGGAATGACAGGGTAGATTCCATTTGTTATAACAACTTATTTCACTGAAGTATCAAAAATCAGATATACATGTGCTATAAAGTAGGAAATTTATATTGATAAAAATTCTTTTTTATAACGCTCCATCTCAAACATCCAAAGAATTTACCCTTTTGAAAGTGCCAGAGACCAACAAAGAACAAAAAACGTAAGAGCCTCCTCCAGTACGTGAGGGTATTAAAAGGATCACAGGTCATAATATTGGTCTAAACACTAGGTTCTCTGCAAAAATTGGTAAGAAAACTATAAACTAATGCCAGTTACGACAGCGCCTTTTGTGATATTAAACCATTTATTAAAAGCCAACAGCTTGTATCTATGCATCTATGGAAAGGTATAAGAAAAGTAGTGGTTAAGTCTCTGTTGACTTAGGCTGCTGTTAAGTCACCAATACAGTTAAATCAGAGCTATGTCCTCTACTGATTTATGAAGTTATAAAATCATTTTATTATTGCTGATGTTGATAGCAGAATGTTAAAGGACATGCTATGCCTCTAAGAAGGATATAAAATCTGTCCCTTTGCCTGTCTTGGTCCCATTTATACACAGGATTAGGAATTTCCAGTACTGAAAGACATTTGTGTTGGCATCCATAGTAGCTCCTGTCTTCTGTACAGGCAGTATTTCCACTCAGTTTTTCAAAGGATACTTCTAATAGATGTAGAATTATATCTGGAATTATAATGCTAGTTGCAGAAGGGAAAGTATGCTTGTACAGACTCAGGTATACTTTTTGATGCTGTAACTAGTGTTATAAATATAAGTATCTGAATGACAGCAGTGTACAGTATGTATTGCTATCTACCCTTAAATCATGCTGACAGCACAATTTCCAGGTTTACTTCTGTTCAGTCTTACCTCTTCATCTTCCCAGTCTATGAGGTCCCAGTCATAGGTTAATACAGCTCTCCGTCTCTTCCAAAACTCTAGAAAGACTGTAGCTGTGGAAATCATCAACTGCATTTTAATTATGGGAAAGAAATAAAAAAAGGCCACACAGATCTCAAGAAAATCAACAATATGTAACATGGCAACTGTTGTTAGCCACTGTCCGGCTGTTTCTCTATACTATCTGAAAACTATTAAGTAATTAAGGATAATAACCGTTACAACTGGAACACTATTTTACAATGTTTATCTAAGAATCTTTTTTTTTTTCCTGTCTGCTCTATTTGTAAAGAGATATGAGCCATACTTTTTAGATTGTCATTTTGCTTTTGATTTTATTCAAAACATATATGGTTTAAAATCTTTCCTTGAAGAAACAAGGATATGCATACACAATGACATCTATTATTAAAGTGCTACATTATGATCTCATTTTATTCAGTTCAAGACAATGAAGAAATCAAGACAACCTCATTCATTTCCCAGCTTCACCAGCTTTATACAGGAGCAGCTAATCTCTGTGTGAGATATCAGATTCTCTATGTACTTAGTGGTTTTGGGAGATCCTATGAAAATAATTACAACCAATAATTAACTCCAAGTTTCCCAAACACTGTAGTTTGACACACAGGATAACACCTTGTTTTGATGGGATTCCTCACAAAATGTGGGCCTGCTCAATTGTTGCCTGGAAAACAGTGATTTCAAATAGGAAGTGAGAAAATTTGCTTCCTTCTGGGAAGCCTACTGCTCAGAAGGAGGATTTCTTACTCAAACTGAACAGGATGGTCTCACATTCCTAACTTTTTGTGTATTTCTGTATTATGTTTAATATCTTATTGGTTTTACATATACATTCTATATAGATATGATATAAAATGATCTATTCATAATTTTATAAATATTATTTATGCTGGGGAGGGACTCTTTATTAAGTACTGCAGTGACAGGACAAGGGGTAACAGGTTCAAACTTAAACAGGGGAAGTTTAGATTGGATGTAAGGAGGAAGCTCTTTACTGTAAGGGTGGTGAGGCACTGGAATGGGTTGCCCAGGGAGGTTGTGAATGCTCCATCGCTGGCGATCTCCCAGCTCTGAAAATGGTAAGCTTTTATCTTACTTTTATCAATTACTTCTGTAGAAAAACAAGACCTACAACAGATGATTAATCCAATAATTTGAACCTCAAGATGCATGTTTTAACACCGCTTTGACCTGGCAGAGTTTGTTTGCGCCTAATCCTGCCACTCAGGAGTTCTGGATGATTTACAATTTACAGGGTCACACACAGGCTTCCAGTTTCCTACAGAAAACATCATCTGGTGCCTCCCCTGCTTTTTCCCAGGAACACTGCTTCCAATCTTACAGCTTCAATTACTGTTCTGAATTTTAAATCCCATAATATATGGTGTACTTCCTTTTATGGTCCAGCATTTTGCTATAGAACCACTCATTTAGGGATTTGTCATTCAGTGCTCTACAGTGCAGTTCTGCTCATTGTACGCTTACAAAAAAAAATCTTTAAATCCTTAAGTTACTTTATTTTTACTGCCCTTACACTGCCATTACTTGCACTGATGAAGAACTGAAATCACAGAATCACAGAATCATTTAAATTGGAAAAGACCTTTAAGATCATCGAGTCCAAAGGTTAACCCAACACTGACAAGTCCACCATTAAACCATGTCCCTAGGCACCACATTACTTGTCTTTTAATTACCTCCAGGAATGGTGACTCCATCACTTCCCCGGGCAGCCTATTCCAATGCTTGGCAATCCTTTTAGTGAAGAAATTTTTCCTAATATCCAATCTAAACCTCCCCTGGTGCAATTTGAGGGTTTTCAGTAGGTAAACTCTCCACCGAGTTTGGCCATGGCAAGCCAAGCCCCTTCTGAATACTCTGCTCAATTACTTCACACAGTATCACAGTATGCTAGAGATTGGAAGGGACCTTGAAAGATCATCTAGTCCAATCCCCCTGCCGGAGCAGGAACACCTAGATAGTGTTACACAGGAATGTGTCCAGGCGGGTTTTGAAAGTCTCCAGGGAAGGAGACTCCACAACCTCCCTGGGCAGCCTGTTCCAGTGTTCCGTCACCCTCACTGAGAAGAAGTTTCTTCTCAAGTTTAAGTGGAACCTCTTGTGTTCCAGTTTGTACCCATTACCCCTTGTCCTATCATTGTTTGCCACTGAGTAGAGCCTGGGTCCATCCTCGTGACACTCCCCCTTTATATATTTATAGACACTTATAAGGTCACCCCTCAGTCTCCTCTTCTCCAAACTATAGAGACCCAGCTCCCTCAGTCTTTCCTCATAAGGGAGATGCTCCACTCCCTTAATCATCTTTGTTGCCCTTCGCTGGACTCTCTCCAGCAGGTCCCTGTCCTTCTTGAACTGAGGGGCCCAGAACTGGACACAATATTCCAGATGGGGTCTCACCAGGGCAGAGTAGAGGGGAAGGAGGACCTCCCTCGACCTACTAACCACCGCCCTTCTAATACACCCCAGGATGCCATTGGCCTTCTTAGCCACAAGGGCACAGTGTTGGCTCATGGTCATCCTGTCGTCCACTAGGACCCCCAGGTCCCTCTCCCCTACACTGCTCTCTACCAGGATGTTCCCCAACCTATACTGGAACCTGGGGTTGTTCCTGCCCTGATGCAGGACTCTACACTTTCCCTTGTTATATTTCATCAAGTTATTCCCTGCCCAACTCTCCAGCCTGTCCAGGTCTCGCTGGATGGCAGCACAGCCTTCTGGCGTGTCAGCCACTCCTCCCAGCTTAGTGTCATCAGCAAACTTGCTGATAGTACACTCAATTCCCTCATCTAAATCGTTGATGAATATAGTAAATAATACCGGTCCCAGTACTGACCCTTGAGGCACTCCACTAGTTACAGGCCTCCAACTAGACTCAGCCCCATAGACTACAACTCTCTGGCTTCTCTCCTTCAGCCAGTTCGCAGTCCACCTCACTACCTGATCATCCAGACCACACTTCCTCAATTTAGCTGTGAGGATGCTGTGGGAGACTGCATCAAACGCTTTGCTGAAGTCAAGGTAGACCACATCCACCGCTCTGCCACCATCCATCCACCGTGTTATTTCCTCATAAAAGGCTAAGAGATTTGTCAAACATGATTTCCCCCTGGTGAAGCCATGTTGACTGCCCCTCATAACCCTCTTATCCTTGATATGCCTTAAGATGGCACCAAGGATAAGGTGTTCCATCACTTTCCCAGGGATGGAGGTGAGCCTGACCGGTCTATAGTTACCCGGGTCCTCCTTCTTGCCCTTTTTGAAGACTGGAGTGACATTTGCTTTCCTCCAGTCCTCGGGCACCTCTCCCGTTTCCCAAGACTTGGTAAAGATGATGGAGAGCGGTCTAGCAATGACTTCCGCCAGTTCCCTCAGCACCCGCGGGTGCATCCCATCTGGACCCATGGATTTATGGATGTCCAGATTGCTCAACTGGTCTCTAACCCATTCCTCATCGACTAAGGCAAACCGCTCCGTCGACCTGACTTCATCTAAGGTCTCAGGGGTACAGGGCTCTTCAGGACTGCCTGCAGCAGAGTAGACAGAGACAGAGACTTGTTCAGGTTTATTCAGTTACTTTGCAGGAAGGCAAAACAATAAAAAAACTCCTACAGATTCGGTACCTACTGAGACACACTCTTCAGAATTGAAACCTCTGCTTAATAAATATATAATTTAATGACAGGTTAATCTCATCTCCCACTCCTGGAATACTCTGAACCATATGGCCATAGCTCCAAGTCTGCTCACATTCAAGGCTCACTGCTGGAGATTCTGCCTTCCAGGAACAGCAGGTCAGCACTCAGTGCCAGCATGCTGGCACCACACTGTGGGTGTATGACACTGAGCCAAGAACTGAGTCACATACAAAGCACTATATTAAATAATAGATATTAGGTATGTATTCAAATAACCTTTCATTGTAAAAAAAACTATCAGAAAGGCTTCTCAGCACCATCATGTGTGCATAGAATCATAGAATAGAATTGTAGAATAGTTTGGGTTGGAGGGGACCTTCAAAGCTCATATAGTCCCATCCGCCTGCAATGACCAGGGACATATTTAACTAGATCAGGTCGCCCAGAACTACATCCAGCCCTGGCCTTGAATGTCTCCAGGGATGGTGCATCCACCACCTTTCTGGGCAAGCTTTGCCAGTATTTTATTACCCTTGTTGTAAAGAATTTCTTCCTCACATGCAGTCTGATTCTCCCCTTTAGTTTAAAACAATCACCCCTCATCCTATCACAACAGGCCCTGCTAAAAAGTCTCTCCTCATCTTTCTTATAGGACCCTTTTAAGAACTGAAAGGCCACAATAAGGTCTCCCCAGAGCCTTGTCTTCTTCAGGCTCTCTCTCTCACAACAACCCCAACTCTCTCAGTCATTCCTCATAGGAGAGGTGCTCCAGCCTTCTGATCATTTGCAGCCCTTCTCCGGACCCTCTTCAACAGGTCCATGTCTTTTCTGTACCGAGGACTCCAGAGCTGGATGCAGTACTCCAGTGGGGGTACATGCTGGTGTGAATTACACTGTTGACCCAAGTATATCGCTTGTCATTTGGTTAATGCTGCTTAAGGTCCAAATCTGGACACAAATTTGTGGTGGGGGGTTTCAGATCTCATGCTTATCTCATGGTCAGTCTGTTAGATGCATATCCTAGCAGACACAGCAATAAATATGAGTAGCAAGCTTGTTACACACTGCAGAGAAGGCTAGATTCCAACGAAAGACAAACCCACTGCACCAGACTCTGTACTCCCTCCTCTCACAGACCACCCCACCTCATACCACAGAAATAATTTGCTTTCTGAAAAGGGGTATTAGAAAAGGTAGAACTTGATCCATTTCACAGAAAACCTTCCACTTGTCCACTGCAGTATTTTCAACACCACTAGTTGGTCCTATATAAACACCTCCTGTATAGGCCATACCCTCAACGTTTATCTCATGGATTAGTTATGAAATAGTATTTGCACCTGATTCCTTAAAAAATGTAAAGTGGAAACAGAGAACAACATCATGGAATTCCACTCAGTCACACAATACTGAAGCATTTCTGAGTCACTCTTCAACTGCATACCTGCCTAAAATAACTATGCGTAAAGCACTAAAGAGTAACAAAAACATCCCACAGGTTGACTAGATCAGCATATTAAGTTATATATCATAAGTCTGACTTCCTCATTCTTACTTTATATACTTAATTACTTTATATAACTATACTTTAATCCAGTATTGTTCATATTAAACCTAAAGTAAGAGTTGTAATAAGTTGTTAGTTATGTACTGCAAATTAAAAAATAATGACATCTGATACATTCAGAACATTTGCATTTAGATTATCTAAAATTATTGCAACAGCAAACATATTAGAACCATTTCTAGCAGCATGGTTTCCTTAACAGAACTCAGAACTTTATCTTGTAGAAGACAGGCCTTTTCCAGCTTTCATGTCACACTGTTCCATAGGAAACTGCAGTAACAAGAAACTTTCTTCTGTTAAATTAATAGTTGCATGGCACATGGAACAACAGTTTCTACAGTTTACAGAAAATAGTCACCCATCTGAAATACCAGCTCAAACACTTCCAAAGGATTAAGCAATAAACACTGCCTCCCCACTTTACCCTAAATACTGCAATTGCTGTGGACTCTGTAATGACAGAGCTGGGTGATGACAGTGACCCAGTCAGTGTGGCTGGTTCCCAGACGTGTACAGGGAAGGGCTGCCCCACCTCACCTCACCTCTCCTGGACAGCGCGTTCCTCACCCCCGTCATGCTGCTGCGCTTGCTGTCCCTGCACTCCCTTCTTCCCACCAGACTAATTGCACTCTGGGCCACTGCAGGATTTCAACAGGCTCCTCTTGCGAGTTTTGTAGAGCTCAAAGGTAAGTCTGAGGGTTTTTCTTTTTAAATGCTTATTAGTGTATGTGATCAATTTAATATCTTATATATTCTTTCATATAGGGTTCCGGAAGGCAGTCAGTGCTGCTGTAGCCAAATTCTATTTAGAGTAATTTCTGAAAAAATAATTTTTTAATCACTCCCCCGCCATTTTTAAAATTCAAACATTAAAGCAGAGAAGTAGAAACCATAAATAATGTCAGTATTTCACCCAAATTCATAGTTTAGTGGGTATTTATGCTCTTTATGCAGCAAGTATGGGAGTTCTCTCAGAATCAGTTCAGATCCCATTTTAAACGCTTGGTATGGTGAAGAGAAGAATATATTCTGCATATGCTACTTTATACCAAACTTCTGTAAAAAAAAGGTACTGCTGCATTGTTAGTGCTTCTGCCAGAAATGAACAGAAAATACACACTTAGGAAGGTCAGCCAGGGCTCTTACACTTGTCACATTGCTAGCTAGTAAGAGGAGAAAAATTAAATTAATCATAGATTATTATTCATATTTATATTCCTCTTCATAATTCACTAAAAAGTCATGAATTATTTTCTCAGTACAAAAATTAAAATACATTTAAGCTTGAAAATTTAATATTCATTGCTCACTGAATTGAGAAGTAACTCATCCTTGGAGAGCAATCTGAATTTTAGAGCAAAGAGCTGTGGAGCAAAAAATACAGTATATTTCTGGGACCATGATTTGCTATGATTTCTTTCTGGATTCTAGAAGATAAATTCTCTATATCTTGCTTTATATTTGTTCAGTCTATTGTTGGATCACTGATGTAAAGGTAAAAATAATCTGCTTTATGAGGCTTAAAAAGTGTAAGTGAGAGCTCTGCAAATATGAACATGCTACTTCAGACCACAAGAAACAAAGAAGTGCTATTAATAATATGCTCATCATGCCACTGTTTACTACATAAAGTTTACTACATACTTTCTCATCTGTAGAGAAAACACACCCCTCCCTGCCAAAACCTCATGGATACACTGAACAACACACCTGCTGCAATTGTGTAACTTCAAGATGAGTTTTTCCTCATCCTTCTCAATCTAACATTTAAAAAGATAATGCATAATACACAGCCTCCAGTCTCCTACAGGAAAAGAAGTTCCCCCACAAATTCAGCATCATCCATAACCACTGGACTGATTTAGTTGTCAGCTTGCACCTGGGAGCATTCAGATGACACTCACTGCTCAGGGTCACAAAACATTACCCATCAGCTGAGGGCTCACTGTAACAATTATATTTCTTTGCAAGGGAGCATAACTCTTCAGCATGCTCCCAGGGCTGCTGCCTGCCCAGAAGGCATTGCCTTGGGTGTGCCACCCAAATACGTTACCATTACCTTTCTCTATAGCAAAGTGGTTTTGAATCATTCCCCTCTAAGTACAAGGCCTGTTTACAGAGCCATGAATGTTCCTGTGTAAAAAGCTTTTGTTGATTATCAGTATTGCTTTAGGTCATTCTCTTGGTCATTAACACTTAGGGATGTGAAGTTTTCAGCATCAACATGTGGTAAACTACTGATATTTCTATACTATAGCATTTTTTTTTACCAGCTTACTTGGTAAAAATAGCTTTGTTTTGCAAAATAAAACCATAGACAAAAGTGAATTTCTTGCAGATTCTGCATATAACAAACTTTGAAGTCAACACCATGCAATTCTCCTGTGGAAAGATTTTCATTTTTCTGCTTGTAAGGCTGCAATGGAACAAAAGCAATGGAGCAGGTGATAGAAATGGCTCAATCACAGATAACAATTGGTCTACAGTGCGATCAACTTCACAGAGATTGGTTCTGACTGTGACTACTGCCATAAATCCTTCTATCATCAGTCATGCTGCACCAGCAACGGCCAACATCAAAGAAAACGTAGCAGAAACAACAGAGATTAGCAGTCAGCCAAACAGCACACCCCCGACGTCCACTGATAGCACCACTTTATCTTCAGCTGCCACTACAGTATCTAAAGATGGAATAAACAACTCTGCCACAACCTTCAATCCAGTATCTTTAGTGACACTTACAACAACAGGTGAGCATTCTCGACTGACCAAAAGCGCTGCAGCTACTTCTACGTCCACAGAGAAATCAAGTAACTCCACAGTCACCTACAGCACGCCTTTGGCTGTGGTGCTCCACAGTGATAACTCTTCAGTCAATGCCACCACGTTGTTCCCCACCAGCATTGCTCTGACATCACCCACAGTGAAGGAGGACAGTACCACGACAAACTCCAGCACCATTCTGCAGGCAACTGAGATGAATCATAATTTCAGCAACTCTCCTACTGCATTGCCTGATTCAAAAGATGCTAGTGCAGGTAAGTCTATAACTGAAGACCAGCTGATTTAACAAAATTATAATACCTTTTTTTTTCCTTGAACAGGAGGCTTTATCAGATATGTGAATTAAGAGGTGATTTAGTACAGACTAAAAATAAAACTCGCCCAAATAAAAAAGGTGTTTTTTTTTTTTTTTTTTCTTATTTGCTGTTTACTTGTTTAACACTTCCAAAAATAGGGGAAGCTAATGACACATACAGCCTATTCATACTGGAGTGGATGAAGCTGTGCAGAAATAACATCTGGGGCCCCTACCTAAGACAGACATGGAGTGAGTCCAGAGAAGGGACACAAAGATAAAGATGCTGCAAGGGCTGGAGCACCTCTGCTATGGAGACAGGCTGAGAGAGTTGGGCTTGCTCAACCTGGAGAACAGGTGGTCTTTTGACGAAGACTTGTAGGGACAGGACAAGGGGGAATGGCTTTAAACTGAAAAAGGGTAGATTTTGATTAGATATAAGGAAGAAGTTCTTCCCTGTGAAGGTCATGAGGCCCTGGCACAGACCGCCCAGAGAAGCTGTGGCTGCCCCATCCCTGGCAGTGGCAGTGCTCCAGGGCTTGGAGCAACCTGGTCTAGTGTAAGGTGTCCCTGCCAGTGACAGGGGGTTGAAAATGGACGAGTTTTCAGGTCCCTTCCAACCCAAACCATTCTGTGATTTAAAGCGTGTAACACATCAACTTATTTAAGTTCAGAAACTTTTGTGACCAAAGATGACTTCTTATAAATACTTCCAAAGGAATTACATTAAATTGTGCATTTAATTATGAAGTCAAGTATGCGTGGGAAAACAAAAGGAGTATAAAACTGTCATGGAACTTTTCTACTCTGCTGTTCTAAATCGGGTCATCAGAAAAAGAAAAGGAAGGATTAGAACACACAGTAATTTTTTGTCATTAATTGGCTTTCAAGCTTTTAACACAAGCTTATCCATCATATCCAGTAGAGTACACTTTGTACCAGGAACTGCAGGAGCATCAACTACCATCACTGTTCTAATAATATAATGTACCTGATTTTTAGATAACATGACCGAAAAGGAACTGGGGTGGGAAAGCAAGTTCAGTTCCACGAAAAACAGAATACTTAGGAGAAATTTTTTATTACAGTTAAGAAATATCTTGGAGGAATGCAGTTGTTCTGCTAACTGAACAAGTGCAGAAAGAACTACTGGATTTCTTACCTTACATACTTAAAAGTTGGTACTCTAAAAGTTAATCACATGAAATTCAGAGGCTGCAATTTTAACTGCTGGCCTAAATACTTAAAAATAATTGCATTCAAAGAGTGATTACTGCTTACTTCTTTCAAGAAAAGGACAGTGGGTAATTCTGCAATTAAACCTGAAACTCTTTTATTTGACTAAAAAAGCTCATTTAGCCTTCCCTTTTTTTTTTTTTTAAACCCACGTTATTTCCCTGAAAGTCAAGGATGGAAATGTCTGTTTTCTTTTCCAAGGGCAGAAGGTTTCTGCAGGGAGGCTGGTTTAGTCAGTCTGCAAAGTGTTTCAGATCCTTACTGAAAAGCCTAACTTCACAAAACCCTTGACTGCTATAAAGCAAGAGTCAAGTGTCTGAACTTACAGACTTATTCTTGTTATTCAACTTTCTATTCTTTTTTTCTTTCCTAGACAAAATGAACAAAGGAGGAGTAATAGTTGGCATCATTGTAGGAGCCATTTTGTTGTCTATATTAATTGGTCTGATTGGATATTTTATACGTGGTAAGAAGAGGTTAGAGTCTTTTTCCCACAGATGGCTTTATGATGATACAAGGAATGACCCAGGTAAGAAATAGCACAAATGTTTTGCATAAGAACATTTTGTTGCTTCTGCACACAGCTGCTTAAATAGTCTGGTCTTAATCACAGAATCATAGAATCAACCAGGCTGGAAAAGACCTTTAAGATCATCAAGTCCAACCTTTACCCCATGACTGCCATAAGAATTTGTTAGGAATCATATCATCAACTCCACTCAAACTAGTTTTCAACTGATAGCACTTTATTATTTTTAAATTTTAGCTTAAAAAATACGCCCCTTAATTTTGTGTTTTTGTTTTACAAGTTATTTTTTTAACCTCTAAAATATCAGAAAATACTGTTATCTAGTATCAGTGAACCTACTGAAAGAACTGTGGGTAAGTTCAAAATTACAGCTCAAAAGCTCTCCCAAACTTTGATTAACTGAATAAGGCTAGACTCCTTACTCACCCAACTTCAGTTATAGAATGAGGGATGAAGTGTATCTGCTCTCAGGAGTAAAAATATTTTTAAAGAGGTTTAAAAGGAAGATTGCTTTTATGTTTGGCATGAATATGTATAAACTCGCATTAAAGCATAATCACATCGTCTCCAAACATTTGTATCACGTTCATGGACTTTATTTTTAAACATTTAAACAAACACTGAGAGGGCAAACACACTTTTTTCTCATATAAAATCAAATGAAAATAAAACTCTGGCAACACACCCTCTCTGGCTTAAATGCAAGAGCTGAAAGCTGCCAGGATGTCAGATTAGGAAACAGATTTGAAAGTTGACCACCCACGTAGTGCTGAATGGACCTTACTGGGAGGACTGTGTTATCTTCAGAAAACTGTGTATCAGGGCCTTCATCTTTTGCTCCCTCAAACATAAGAAAGAGGTTGACTGGATTTAGCTGCAAGGGACTGCTGAACTAAGCTGTGAGTATACAGGGATACAAATCTTTTAAGCAATATATAAATCTTTCAAGCAATATATAAAAAAATAATCCCATTATCCTTTTAGTTCTCCACTTAGACAACTCACTTGGACCATATGATACAAGTTTTGGATGTGTGCCAGATGACAGAAGCAGCACAGCAGATAAGGCAGTGGAAGACAACATAGGCTGCCCATCTGATGGCATTCCTATGGCTGACATGACACCATCCCACTTTTCACTATAATGTCAGCTTCAGATTATCTTCTCACCTGTTATTCTCATACTTTCCTTTTTCCAAAAGGACCTGGCAGCTGTTCTCTTACAACTATTAGTGTGCAAACAATGTTTTGGAAAGCAAAGGCAAAAATCACAAGATAAGGAGACAGGCAGCAGGCAGGGCCCCCATCACTCTTTGACTTTGTAATTAAGTGATCATCCTATGGTTTTGCTGGAAGGATATTACACTTGCTTTATTAGAAATAATATAGACAAATAGCATCCAGGTAAAATTCTGCCTTGGGTAACTTCAGGTCATGAATGTGGACATTCTATGAATTCCTCTTTCCACTGGAACCTCAGCCTCAGCTGAAAATGGCAAGGGCTTTCTCTAAGGGGAGCTCAAAGACAGAAATAAAGACAAAGAAGCTACCAGCATTGTCTGGTAACTATATAACCAAGTGCAATGTCTTTTAGGAAATTATGAAACTAATTATTAGTAACTGCAAGGCTACAAAAGCAAGATCAGCAGCCAATGAAGAAATATCACTGAGGCAAGCAATAAAGTGTGCCAGTTATATTGTGTTAATTTTTAACAACCTAATTATGATTTTTGCATGTATGTGCATGCGTTTCTTGTGTTGTCTATGCAGCTCTGATGTTTTGCTGCTGTTTGAATATTTTGTTTTGCTTTTACCAGGCCAGCCTCCAAAATCTGTGACATTCGTTCATTCTTCACTTGAAGTTAGAATCATTAATACTTTTTAATACATATTTCTTAAATAAAGCTGTTGTGTGCCATTTGACTCTATTTAAAATTGTAAAATCCTGGCTTGAATTCAGAGAGTTGTACAAATGCGAACTGGTATTACTTTCTCAGGGTTTACACAGGCAAACATTTACACTGGTAAAATTCATTATGTCTTGTTATAATACTAGTTTCCTCTATTTTCTAGTAGCAAAATACTGTTGGCTTCAGTGAAAGGTAATTCCAGCAAGAATTTCATGCTGGAACTATTACATGTCTTGTGTGGCACTATGACACTGACCTTCTAAGAGAGACAAGACTGTCCTTGGTAACTCCTGTTAAACAGTAGCCTCTGTGGATATCACCACGCTTGGCTTTGGGCCCCATGACATGATGTGTGTGATGTCAGAGTGAATATAATGAGATATTCAGAATGAGAATTTGAATATAGGTATTAAAATTAAGTACTTACCATCAAATCTTTCCTATACTACTTTAGCTCCCACAAAATTGTTCTCATTTGTTCTACAAGAATTCTCTACAAGATGTCATTTTTATATTGACTCCAGATAAGTAAGTTAACCTCCATGATTGCCTCTTAAAAGACTTCCACCTACATGATATAAAATTCAGGCCTGAAGATATTTAGATTTTGAACACAGTTATTACATTAATGATAAAAGGTATTTCCACCCACTGCTAGCACAGAAGTTGAAGCTGAAACAGGAACAAAAGAGGTTGTGTGACAAAACCATAATCCTTCCTTAAATTTTCTCTCGAGCTATAATCTCCCTTTACCCAGTAATCCTACAAAAGGGTCAGGTGAACTAAAAATACAAAACAAATAAAAATGCACTTACCCCAAATTGCCATGAAAATAGCAAAGAAGACAGTTCCTCCATTATCAAACAAATGTGTAACCTGAATAGAAAATAAATACATCAGGAATAAATATTACTGCCATTTTACCTTTTGCCTCAGTGAATCACAAACCATATAACCACCAGTCACAGAAACTAAAAGTGAGGCATTCTAACCAGAAGTCCTACTTGGATATTTCTTCTTCCAAGATTTGTCTCACTCTTTCTTTCAGTATAACTGGAACTCTGGTTTTCCAGACTGTCACTTCATGCCTCTCCAGTCTATGTGTTTCACAGGCATTAAGAGCTTCTCTGTTCATGTCCAGACAAGCTAAAAATTCCTCCAAAGTTCTTCTCATATGCTGGGTCAAATTTAATGTCCACGTATTCTATTTTAAGGTTTTTCTAAGCTTAAATAACTTCCATCTTTTCTCTTGTCTTCCTCTATGTATTACTTAATGTCTCTCTTGATTCTCTCATGAATGCTATCCCTTTTCTTGGACTTATCTCTTATCTTACTCTTTGTTGTAACAATTTTCAGACAGAACAGGTATTCTGCTGCAAAGTCCAAGGCTGACTGATAGAAAATAAGTAATAATTAGTTTCTGCATGCCTGTAGATCATTCTAAGAGTGGGTGAATCTGATGTCTCACTTGTTATGAAAACATCACGATTTATCTTACAGAAATCCACAATTTCTAATATTCAAGCCATAATCTGAAACAGTATGTGGGAAACTGAAATGAAAATTGATGTACTCTCAATAGAGTTAAGGTTGACAATTTCAAGCAATGTAATTTATCTAGGAATAAAGGGCCTACATTTTCTCTAATAGAAGATGGCTTAACATGTTGCTGAGCATTAGTAAGCAAAACAGAGGGCTCAAATTCCTATTTGAACAAAAAGCATAAATCATTGTAAAATAATAGAGCAAACCAACTTATCATCAACAAACATATGTTAGAAAGAGGATCTGAAGAGAGAGGAAAAAGAAATGAAAAAGTGCTGTAAATGGCTTTGATATGACTTGTCCTAAGCCATCCAGGAAATGTCTACTCTCTGAAATAAGAGAATGTCTCAAAATAGAATATTCTTGAAAAGACTTCACTGTCATTGATGTTGACTTTGTTGCTCATTTAAGGACCAATTTTTAAGCTTTTATCATGAAAAGAAACTTGTCCTTTTGCCAATGGAAGGGTGCAAGTAACCAGATTCAGTTTTGCCTTCCTGTGACCTTCTCTTACATCTGAAGTTATTCTGGCCAGCAGGAATGTTCTGTACATGAGGTGTGCCAGGATGCTGGGGCTGATAGACTGCCTTCAGCAGTTTACCTAACCTGCTTCTGTGAGAGCTGCCTGCTGCAAGGAGAATTCATCCTGTTGACAGGTTTTCATTCTTCTAGAAAGAGCTAGCATCACTTCTGCCTCACAAATTAAGAAAACTAACTCAGGAAAGCAGAAAAACTCAATAGAAACAGTGTTGCTTGCCTCTATTTTCTGTCTTACTGAGTAAAGTAATTATAATATTATGAGATTTCTTAAAAACCACACATTTTGTCTTTATGTCATTTCTTTCCTTTTTTTTTTAAGGTTCTGAAATGATAATGACTATCTGGTATAGAATATCAATAAAGCCAGTATGTTCCTTGCATGAATCATACAGTGGGATCAACTGCACACATAAATACATCTTTTGCTTTAATTTCGCTTCCATAAAGGAAAACACAAACATAATGGGTATGAGACTGTGAATAATAGGTATGAAAGGTGAACAACAGCAGTACAGTAAAGCTGAAGAACACTGATTTTGGATATTCTGCACAGTAAAGACTGCATCTTTCCAAGAGAAATCAGAAATGAACCAAACAAACCTAACCTAGAAGAATTAATGTTACTAAAAGTAGAAAATATGTATCTGGCTCCTAATCTAGAATTGCTTTTACAAAAAGTACTTGGTGAAAATCTTTCAGCACCACACTCAGAATTGAGACTTGACTGTTGCAGGCTAAAAGTGTAGTGTAAGGCTGTGTTGACCAAAGGCCTCTAAGAAGAGGTGAGATACTGCAGGACTCATGCTAGTCCATCAGCATACCTGGCTGATGTCATCGTGATACAAGACTTCAGGTACTTCAAATTAACACTGAATCAACACCCTGCCCTGTGGCTGAGGGCAAGGTCTGCTGGGTGCAGGACCAGCCCCAAGAGCCCCAGTACACCACACCAATCACCCATGGATCAAAGAGTCCATTGAATGTGAATGAGAATGACAGCCTGGGCATTCAGCAATTCAGATTGCAACTCAGGCATTACCTGCCTTTCCCTTCAATTATGAACTTTATTTCAGTGTGGCATTTTTAATTGAAATCGCATACAGAGGGAAAGGATGAAAGAAATGGGTGGTGACATGAAGGAATAAGGCGTCCTTTGTATTTTGTTTCCAGCATTACAAAAACTTGGCAGAAAAAATATTTGAAGTATATGACTTCTCCAGCTTTCACTTGTTCTGTCTGAAGTGCTCTTCTGTAAAGGGGAACTTGGCAGATAGTTAAGAAATTTAAGAAAAAAACCCTGACAGCAATTTTAATAATGTGAAACATGAGCACAAAGCCTTATATAATGAGGCAGGCCCCACAACATAAGCAGGTTTAGGGAGATGAACTTCACTTACAGGAACTCCCTTTTCCTATTTAACTCAATGCTTATGTATTTGCATACAATAAGCTACTTGAATGAATAAGGATTAAAACACTTACTGCAGAATAAGGGTGTCGGTGCCTGGAATGAACCAGGAATAGCTCCCCTGGCACACCAGCTCTTTGATTGTATGGAAGGAACACAGAGAAATATGTTCCCATGACAAAACAAAACAAAACAGAAGGAAAGGCCAACAAACTCCATCTCGGGAAAAGAAAACAGGCAGGAAATGACACTTTCTTTTCCTAGACAGCAGATAACAATTCCTTATTTTTAAACACATTAGTTCTACTTATATTACTAACAGTGTTTCAGAACATACAAAGTACCATTTGATTTGAAATCAGATTGTAGTTTTCTAACATTACAGACTGTTCGTATTCACTAATTTGGGTGCAAACACAGGGGAAGTGCTGACACATGTTTTGGGTATTAGCTGCTCAACTTAAGCAACACAGTGGCAACCATCAGGATCACAATCCCTGCTGGAGACCAGATATTTCCTAGGAAGAAGGTAAAAAGTGAAGCTGCAGTGAGCTCTTCTTTCAAGAAAACACAGTGAGTGAAGGCATTACACTTACAATCTTACAGCTATAAAAAGCCTTGCTGAACCTTTTTATTTTTGTCTTTCTCTTTGCCATTTGAGTGGCCAGATGGTAATCCTATTCAACAGTCAAATCCTAAAAAGAGAAAATTTGTGGTTGTTTTATGTGTTCCAATCTATCTAAGGTTGACCAGTTTTTCAGGGCAAAAACACTGGCAGGAAAAGTATGGAGCTGACATGGTTTTCCATAATCTTTGCAGACCTCAGAGAAGAGTGCATGCAAAGATTGAATATGAGTGGTTATTACTTGTCTTCCCTGGTAGTCATCTGAGATTCTTTCAAGGGGACTTGTTTGAAAATACACTGAAGTATGGATGGACTGCTAAATTTTTTCTGCTGCAATGAATTATTCACAATATGACATTAAATGTGAAATCTGCATGATTGAAGCACATGATGCCATGCTTCTAACTGGGGATGGTAAAATAGCAGGACCTGAAGTTAGAGGGATGCCACATGTATTAATTTCCCATTGAACTGCAGTGGACTTAAAGGCACTTAACTTCCAAAAAAAACATTTCTGTGACGAGTTGTAGGGAATACATAATGTTATTTCAATTAAGAAAGCTCTTACCTTCAGTACACATCTTAAAATAAAAATTAGTAAAAAATAGTCACAAAAAATTTTATGGAACCATTTTCTGCATTAGAGAACTTAAAAAACAGTTTTGCATCAAATAGATAAATTTTTCAATGGTATTTACTGCTGCTGTTGCAAATAAAATTTTAATTTCTTCATTTTTGTGTTATTAAAAACTAAATTAGTAAAATCTAAATAGAAATAATTTTTAATAAATGCCATATGTTCTTCAGACAGATGTGAAATTTGAGTTTTATTCAACACTGGTCCTAGCTATATGAAATTTTCAAATCTAACACAAAATTGATTTTCTCTTTCATACTGCTGCAGTGTTGTAATGACATGCCCAGAGATAAATACATTTTACAAATGCAGGCTTCTCAGCAAAATTTATCTTATGAGCTAAAAAATTCCAAGAAAAATGCCAAAGCTGCTCTTCCTGCATTATGAACATACCACACATAAAATACATTGCTCACTTGAAAACACTGCACATATACTTAGGATTACTTAAATTTGAAGGATAGATTCTTGTAGCAAAATATGTAGCTGTGTAAATCTTTGCATTAGTTTGACAGGGTAAAGCACATAACAGGCACATTATGCTAGAGCATTCCTTATAGGAGCAGAAAGTCAACTACTAAGTGAGCAAGGGAAACAGTAAGAATTTAATTAGAGTGGAGTGATATGATCTAGCGTAAGGTGTCCCTGCCCATGGCAGGGGGGTTGGAACTAGATGATCTTAAGGTCCTTTCCAACCCTAACGATTCTATGATTCTATGAAAGTAGGAAAAACCTTCCAAAAAAAGTTATTACTCAGGGGACTTTATGAGTTGATGAAAATAAGGATTTAAGAAGGAAATGTTCACAGAAAATAGAACAAGTTCTAGTATAATCTTGGATCATTTCAGAGCATTCCCGTATTAGAAACGTGAATTACAATGGCTGAAAAAAACCCTCTGTAGAGAAAAAATGTGTTGCAGGAATCTTTGCGGAAGCAAGGGCAGGCATTACACAAAGAGGATCTTTAGACAAGAAATATCTTGATGGCAGATACAATTACCTTGGCATATATGCAGCTTTCATTGAGTTTTTGTAGTGTGCAATTGCGTTCACACATAGGGCACATGATGGTCTCATTTGCCTCGCAGATCTCTTTGCTTGAGTATGAGACAGGAAAATAAAGGTTATAAAAAAAGCTTTTAGCATCTTCAGATTTTCTGAGGTTATGCTGTTTGTGGTCTCCATTTGTTAACACAGATTTGCCTACCCTACAAAACTGGCTCAATAAAATAAATTAAATGTTTGTCATCTAAGCAATGCAGAAGGTACCAAACATTAAGAGGATGGACTAACTGGTCTAACTACACTGATTTCATCAACTTATCCCAGTTTACAGCAGCTGAAGGTCTGCTCCACAGAATGATCACATGCACACATAGATGACCACTTAAATGTCAAAACAAACTCAAAGGAATTTCTGGCAGTCATATTTGAAGTCTTTGCATTCTTATTTCCTACATAATGTACAGAGCTTATGAAAAAGCCCCGCACTTTGATACACTTTTTTAGGGGAAAATACCTTCAAGCCACGTACTGATGTTTAAAGATCCTAAGATTTATGAAGTCACTGTCTTCACTGGGACTGTTCACATTTAAAAGTTAGTACATAATTGTCTTGACAAGGCAAAACAGAATTAACAGAAGTGCAAAAATAAATTTTAAGGTGAACTCTAACTGCAGTGAATGAGCTTCCCAAAGATCCTCAGCAATCGCCTTTCCCTATCCTTTGGCAATGAAATGATGCCTAAAATGATCCTACGACACACTAAGAAAATAGCAGTATGAAAAACATGCCAGGAAATCCCTATTAATTTGTTTTAATAAGCATACTGCGTTCACTTTCCTACTCACGAAACCCAATTTTACAGTTCTAACACTGTATGGAAGATCATACTTATTTCCAAATAAGTGCATCCATTAAATCCTGTCTGACATAACAGTAAATGTAGATAACACTTCTGTGATCTTCAGCCATGCTTCACATACCATCAGAATCACTGATTTACTGAAATCCTACAACATAACATGGACCTGACAAAGAAATTGTCCTCAGTAGCCCTCAAGCAAGAATGAGCAAAGCCAATCATTCCAGTGCTACAGAGTAACAAAAATCTTGCAGTGTGTCACATCAGAAAATTTTCTTGCTTGCATTTTCATTCAAATGATTAAGCACAGAAAATCATATTTCAACAATATGTCATAATGGTTTGGCAGTAATGCAAACTGTTGTCAAATATAAGGCCAAATAGTACTGCACTTTGAATTTAAATTCAACATTGTAAATGTTAGATTTTCTGTATTATATATCTTTAGTTAAAATCTTGATTTGTTTTTAAGATTATATTAAGTTTCACAGAATTATACTGACAGCGTAAATCACATGCTTTGGCTCTACTCTGCAAAGGGAGAAACGTTTGTTATGCAAGTGCTTGTGGCAGGTGCTATGTTAACAGTTACTGCAACTCAAATCTTTAGTGTAACAAAGCTAAATAAGCTGCTTTGTACTGTCCGCACTCTGACTACAGCACATGGTGCAAAGATACCTCAAGCTATGCTGTGCTCATGCCTGGGCTTTCTGTTTGACTGACTGCAAAAGGACAACTCGCAGCAGTGATAATTAATGATATGCATAACACATCAAAACCAAACTCTTAAAAACCCATCAGATTAATTTTCTATATACTAATGCCCCATCCCTGGCAGCGTTCAAGGCCAGGCTGGATGGGGCTTTGAGCAACCTGGTCTAGAGGAAGGTGTCCTGGCCCCTGGAACTAGATCATCTTTAGGCCCTTTCCAACCCAAACCATTATAGGATTGTATGCAATAGCTTGATATCTAACTTGAGAATAAAGATAGGTCGTATATCTGGCACATAATTTGTTGAAAGTAAAGAAGCCTAATGAAGGGATGGTTATAGGGCTATTAAAGTCCTTCCATTTGCCCACCACTTCACATTTCCCACGGTTTAGCTCAGGGAGGGCAAAAGGATCAAAATATATTTAAAAGTGTATAGAATAAGAAATACGAATTCATGTTACTCATTTTTGTTTCTGCATATCTGAGCCTTATGAATATAATCCAAACACTTTGGAATCTATTACGGAGTTTCTTCAACACAGATTCTCTGGATTTTCTCTAGGTTACCTTCATCTCACAACTGAATCCTGCAATAAGCTGCCGATGCTATAACCTCATTACCCTGGGGGACCTGAGTGCCAGCCCCTGGCAACCACAGTACTACCACACTGTATTGCAAGCCCATGCGACAAAAAGAACATCTTCCATTTCAATATGCTTTCAGTAACACTGCCCATCTCGTTCTGTGACAGGAAAGAAAAATGTCCCTAACTGTGTGGAATGGGGAGACTTATGTTTTCTAAACATGGGACATGCATGTCTTTTTTCTTATAATAGTGTCTAGTCCCTGGTATCACAGTATGCCTGCAGGGTTTTTGTCTCCTCATCTTATTTAACTTCCCTCTCCCTGTGCAAGGCATGACAAACATTGAATGATGTCATCAGATCTGAAAGTTTATTGTTTCCCTGAAACTGTAACACAGGAAAGGAGAGAAACTATGAGAAAAAAGGCAGTGTGAGAGGGGCACCTGCTGTGGGAAAGAAGGGAGGGTACCACCAAAAGGGAGTAAATATGCACCATTTCCAACTTGCCCATGGCACACACAGATAAACTATACAGAGTAGCTAGCTCCCTTTACATAGGGGGCAAGGACTGACAGCTCTGTGCTGGGGGGCTGAGATGCAGTCTTGGCACAGGCTGATTACATATATGTGTGTGTGTACATATATATCTATATAGATACATACATATATAGGTAGATATAGAAAAATATATTCAAATGTACATAAAAAGAGCCACCTGGTATCATGACAGACCCCAAGCATGCAGCAGAGGCAAGCAAGTCATAAACCAAGACAAACTAGTGCCATCATTCTGCATATCCCTTGAATTATTGCTGCACAAAACCTCCAGCTGGCATTGTAAGCAACGTCTGCTTCTACAGCAATGTGTGCTTATCTATTTTCTTGTTCCTTTTCTGCTGAAATTGCTGGACCACAGTGGAGAAAGAACAAAACAATAGTTTTCTACCTGCAGCCATTCGGGGGTGGGGTGGGTCAGGGCAGCTCCCTGTGTCTAAGATAGGGAGGGACATTGCTAAGGAAAGCACGCTTCTGCTTAACTGATTTTATCAGTCACCAAGTTCAAGTTTTGTGGTACAAAAGACAGATGAAAAATAGGTTTTTTAGACAGAAATTACTGTATTATACATCAATGCTTCCTAACATCCCTTGATTTCTAATAACAGGTGTTATTAGGATGAAACCTGTTTCACATGAAATAGCGTTACACTGAGTAATACTGAAATCTGGGGCAATGTGGCAGTTATGACTCCGCCATAATGCCCTAGCACTAGGTTTAAATTCCGAATTGCCACTGGGTTTCCTGCACCTAGATTTTGTCAGCATAACGTACCCAACTCCATCTCCTCCTGATGGCTGCTGCATACTGCATTTGTATACTGCAGGAGCTGCAGTGCTCAAAATCAAATGATAGTTTTTAAAACTGTTAGAGATGTTTATCTAGCAGTTTTCCTTAAATGACTGCAGAAACACCAGATAAATAATCTCACAGTCTCAGAATATGGCAAGAATAAGAACATTTAGGTTGTACAGTGTGTCTGCCTGCTAATAGATGACTCCTGTCTGCTCCAAGTAGGAGGTTCCTTGTTGAACCACCAGGCTAAGTAGGCAAAGATGGCAAGGAGCAGCATCTGTTATCACTGGCCTTTAGAATGAACTGCCTACGTACACAAGGTGATACAGAAAAACATCTATACGCATTTTATCAGGCAAGTTACAATCAGCTTCAGTTTGTAAAGCTCTGTTCTCAAACTCACATCTCACAGCAGGCCTTACTATCTTGATTTAGCATTGCACTGATGTGACAATACTGTATTGTGACTAACCAGAGGGCATGCACAGATTCCCACCATCAAAGTCAACAGAGGACCTTCTGCCCAGAATTAATACATCCAGATTACAGATGTGAGGCTTACACAGAAAACACAGCTAGGGCTTCTGCATTAACCCACTCTCTGTCAGTATTCTGAAATGAACACTGGCTAATGCTAGCTATAATAAGTGTAGAAATATTCCCCTCCCCTTGCAGGCATCTAGAACTTACATGGTGGATCACCTAAAAACAGGCTTTTGCTTCTGGAACAGAGTCCAGAGTCCCTGATGTGCACCTCGGTGGTCTGTATAGCACAGCATGATACTGAAGAACCTCAGGATGGGACCCAACACAACCAACCTCCACAGGGAGCCAACTAAAATCTGCTGCTACTCAGCAGCAGCCAAGAGCAAAAACTCAGGACAGGGAAACATGAAACCTACCTTACCACTGAGCTCCTGTCATTTATACCCTGCACCATTCAGCAAGCAAGATAACTGTATCTTTCCTGTTTAAAAGAACTAAGCAGGAGTCTTCTCAGGAGAAGCATGTGATATAAGCACAAAATAGCTATACAGCTCAAAAAAAAAAAAAGTTCTTAGAAATCTTGTTCTTCTTCTTGGGGGGTGTCAACGCCACATCTTTCTCTTCCATGAGAAGTGCCTAAAATACTAAGCCATACCCTGAAAACAGCAGATTATTGCTCCTTGTTCCCCCCTAGCTGAAACTGTGCCATTGCACGTGTTAACACAAGATTCCCAGTTCAACAGCTCTAGTTGCTGTGCTCTAAGAACAGGCTGATGCTCTGATGACTGCTGCATTTTATGGACATTTATTTTGCAAAACAATCCTAATACAGAGAACAATACCTTAAAGACAGCATAGTTTCCTGGATGATACACTTACTGAATTTAATTGCATTTAATGCACTTTGAAGTTGTAAAGTCTCTTGGGAGTTAGCTGTACAAAAGAAAGCCTACAAAAGCCTTACAGCACTGTAGAATATAGTAACTCACTGTGAAATATAAGATAAAGACAATTCCATCAAGAAAACTTAAATTAGTCCTGCTCAAAGCTGAAGAAATGACACTTCCTATAAAATCTGACTCCAAGTTTACTCACAGCCTAAGCACCCAACCTGCTTGAAGCAACAGCTGCAACTGTAAATCACTGATAACTCTTGTGTCTGATGACATCTAATGGAAAACTTCGTAATGACGGTGCAACCTCTGAAATAGTTCCTAAAAATACAGCCGGGAACTAACTCAAGCACCCTCATCGCGGTATCTAAACTGACATAAATCTCTCTTAGAGCAAAATCACAACAGTGGAAAACTTGGAAAACTAGGTTCATTTCATAAGGTTGTAATCTCCCTGAAGCTAGGTCTCCTGACTGCAGTTTATACTGTAAAGAGGGAGTATGTCTGATCATCCATATGTTCAACCATTTCATTCACTGACTAGAATGACAACCACTTCAGTACTACAACATTAAAGTTGGTACTTGCCATTTTTCCTTACAGGCAGAATAGGAATCACTGCAGATGCAGTGGTAAGAACACTTTTAAATGGCACACATACAAAACTTGTATGCAAACCAGATTTACAAAGTGGATACACTTGCCTGAAGAACCCAGAGCTCTATTTGGCTATTTGTACATGATTACCATATCTGGAAAACATTTAAAAGTATAATGATCTAAGTTGTGCCTGATGTTCTTAATTTTCAACAGGCTAGTATGTGTTATGAAATAGAATTTTACCTTACTTGGCTGGAATCCATTGTAAATAGTCCATAGAGGAAAACAAAGAGCCCAACCAGGGCAGCAGGAATAAGCATTCCAGTATACCATCCCAGCCAGGCAAAATACAGTCCAATTTTTTCACCAAAATATCGCCTACATGAAAAGGAAACGCACAGATTACTTAAAGTTAAAACTTACAATGACTGCTGTCTACTCTACAGTAGCAGAATGATTCTAATGAGGAACAAGCAACACAAGTTTATGGTAAAATTATTGTCAGTTTACCAGAATGTTCTTTTTAGAATCATAGAATAGTTAGGGTTGGAAAGGACCTTAAGATCATCAAGTTCCAACCCCCCCTGCCATGGGCAGGGACACCTCACACTAAATCATTTCAGGCCAGTATTACATTCTAGTGACACTAACTGTAGACTTACCAAAACATGTGTTTTATAAAAGATATAACTCATCTGTAATTTTCACGTCCTTGCAATGACCACGTAGATGTACTAGTTTCAACATTATTAAATGTAGGACATTTCACTTGCACACACGGAGACAGATAAACATACACAAAAATTTCTGGGAAGGGATAAAGTAAGTATGTATGACGTAAGTATTCAATTATAAAAAGTATTTCTGACAGAGAATCATGTAATATGACATATTTCACACTATTACTAGAGAAAACAATGGACTGAAAACAGAAGTTGAAGATTGAGTTTTAATTCTTCAAAACGTGGATATTGTTGCATTAAGAGATGAAGTAGCAGTGACCAGAAAGTCAGTCAAGGATGATACTATTGGATCAGTACAGAATTGTCCCATGGCACAGGCTTAGCTCCACAACCTTCAGTAGAACAGTGACTGGTTAGGACTGTCAGATCAGGAATAAATCTGACAGCAAGGGAAAATGAATTATTGGTATTCAGTGTCAAAGATGAGGAAAGTACAAAATCCAAACATCACAATTATTTAACCTGTTACATATATTTCTCTGCTGTACATGTGGTAATCCATGACATTAATTAGAAGACAAATCTACAGAAGTTTATTTAAACACCATGAAAACATAATAAGTAGGTTGTGTTTTCAAACCACCTGATCTGGCAACTGACTGTTCATGTGGATAGGCATCTTTCCTCTCCAAGGTGCTAAGTGTCTCTGATCAGCAGACAATATTTTGTCTGGCTTGTATTTTAAGTTTCAGGCTCAGAACTGTCAAGCAGCTGGACCTACATGCCTTTTATACAGCCTTATTTGAAATTAAAAGTTACAGGAAAGCACAAGGAGTTTAGCAGTACCATTACCACATTGTTACTAGGTTCTATCATAGAAGCAAGCTACTCTTCCAAGTACTAATACCTGATTAAATCAAGAGGTTGGTATTTGTACCACATTCCCCACCGTGCCCAACGCTCATATAAGAGGTGCCTGTGATTCTGAGCTCCGTGTGTTTTGATGGGATGTCTGCTCTTGTGGCTTCCCTGGAAAACACACAGAAATGAAGTACATTACTAGGCACTATGGAATATACCTAAAATTTCTTCTTTTTTTGAGTATAATATTAAATGTTTTTAATAAATAGGTCTCTTATTAAGGACATCTCCAAGACATGTCACCTGGAAGTAACAGGCCTGACAGAAGAGACATGGTTACATATGCTTCTGAAATGGCCAGTTTCTCAAAGAATTTATGGCAGAACCATAGTAATAGAAGGCTATAAAGAACTACTCAACTCTTTATACGGCTTCAAGCACAGTGTTTCTGTTTTGCTAATCCATGATTATTTGTATGCTTTCACCTATTTCAATTTGTCTAAATTTTTCATGGGATATATGCAAGGTTTTTTTTCTCTCCTACAGAATTTCAGAAATTTCTATTATGTCAACTCACTTCTCCTTTCCTAGGCATTTTCTATTACTTTATTTAACTCCTGTTTAGCAGTACAGATAAACATGTCTTTCTGTGGCACACATTTTCTAAGACGATGGAAAAACCTGAACTGGCATTATTCTGGAGCTATGTAGGACTCTCAGAAGCATCAAAAGTAAAACCCAGGATTGGTCTGACCCAAAAGGAGTCCTTCCAGGCCAAGCCCAACATTTACAGACTCACCGACAGCCTGAAAGAATAGACTCATGCTCAGCAGTTGAGAGGTAAACACAGGTTTGCTAGAACAACCTAAGCAGGATCTCTTGGATTTGTAATTTTCCTCCAATTCTGAAACAGGACAACCCCTTGAAGTTGAACTTTTTACCCACAAAAGACCTCAGCACTCTGTTACGGTAAAGAAAAGCTATCCTCCAATAACTGCAAGTGAGCCAAATCGTTTATTGGGAGGGAGCAGGGCTACCCAGTGCAGTACTTCAGAGTAAGCAGTCAGACAGACACTAGGAGATCCATGTAATGAAGCCGCTTAAATTTTTATAATTTACTTGAAATTTCAAGCATTCTTCATTGAAAGTACACTATTTACCTGTTGCAATCTGCTAACCCTCTGGTTTAAAAATGAGTTAAAACCAAAGCTAAACATCGCCAGAAGTCCAATTCTACACATTTCTCACTATAGTTAGCAAAGACACGCACCAAATATACCAACACAGAGTGTGACTGCCACAACGTCTAGGAACACCCAGAAAAAGATCATCAACTTATGCTCATAGTCACCTACCTAGAAACAGAACACCAACTGATTTTCACAGACACCTGTATGAATGACTGCAAAGCATAAAGGAATATTTTAAAATCTTTCCCCTTCCCCTGTTCCTTTCAGCACTGTTTATGCCTAACAGAGTTCAAGTCTCAGCATTCCCACTGGGACTGAATTTTCATTCTTATTTCCTTTTGTGATAAAAGAAAAAATAAAAATAAAATTGAAAGTGCTCCAACTACTAGCCCTTAGTACCAGTCAAGCAGAAATTAAAGAGCGGCTTAAAAATACGACTTCATTAACCTTAGCTGAAACTTTGAAACAGTAGCCATACAAAGGAACATAGATGTAAAATGGATATGATAGCACAGTTTTGACAGCCAGAGAAAGCTTCACAGGTTTTTCTGGTATTACAGCCAGCTTTTCCCTGAAGTCAGTAATGCACAGCTGGAGCATTAACAAGGATGTTTAATTATTTATCTAAAATACTTCTCTATATCCCCAGTATTTAATTATTAATGCTATAAAAAAAAATTCTCTCAGCAATTTGTAAAGCACAGGTCAGTTCTTTGAAACACAAGACCAAGCCACAACATTCAGCCTGAGCAAGAGATCACAGAGTAACCCGCAGTTACCATGTTACTGATCGGCATTTAAAATGCCTGAAGATGTGTGGCTTGCTTCTTTCTTTTCAATACACGAAGACTGTGTGAAAACCCTCTGAAATCAAACACAGGTTTTTCATTTACTTCACGGGTTTACAGTCTTCAGTAGACTTTAACCTACTGAAAAAGATACTGCCAAATAGAAGCTATCCGGAACTATTCAGAAAAGACTAAATGGGAAATAATTAACCAGTCTCCCTAGCTGTGATGAAGTGCACAACCCATTAGAAAAACAGAACATTTTGTAGGTGGCAGGCAAAAATAATTCAATACAATTAAATGTAGCAATTTGGAACAACTGATATTCTCATTAAGAACTCCACAAGCAATGTCCAATTCATACAAATAAAAAAGAAGTATAATATTCTATTTCAGCAAGAAAATATTCCAGGAAGTTATTCTAATACATTGTATAAGAGGAACTTTAAAAGCAAATATTAAAATAAGAGCTATGAATAAAAAGAGTTGCAACAGATTATGCAGTGACATTAAACGTTTGCACGACAAAATTAAAGATCTGAAACTGCCAGTGCAAGTTTTAATCTAAATATAGATACAAAATTAACCAAGTTACCTCATGGGGTGGAAATGCTGCTTCATATGTTCCATTATTCAGTAACCTATTAATACCTAAAAAGAAAAAAAAGCATTAGTTTCTATGTCAATTTTTTATAACAATTTCAAGCAAATAAATTTCCAAGTTAGATATTGAGAATGTAACTTAATATTAGATGCTTAGGATGCTGCCAAACATGTCAATAATCAATAATCCCATCAACTGTTTACACAGATCCTCCAAGATTTCTGGCTCTTCCAAATTACAAGAGCTTTCTGATGGCCAGTATCTCCAACTTTTCTCTCGGGGTCGCATGCTTGTGCCGGATCATGTGCGAGAAGGCAGTTATATTCAGGTTGCATTCATCAGAGCATATGATATGGATTTTATGGGTGACATACATAGAGAATGGTATGGGACAGACAACCCTTGAGGCAGCACACCCCCTGCAGGGTTAAAAGCTAACCTGTTATTTTTAAGTAGAAGACAGCTGAAGAACTTTGTATCAGAGCAGTGCTCTGCATCATAGCGGCTACAGCATTCTGGATCAGTTCCTACAGTCTTCCTAAAACCAGATTTATTGTACTATCAAAGAACATTATAAAAAATAAATAATACACAACCATGAATAATGGTAATAAAAAGATCTGGTAACTTGCAAAGCATATCTGTAGCCAAGAGGTTCCCCAGAAATTAGTACTTATGACAGATTTCAGATTTGTCCATTCAAACATACAAATTATGCAAAGCTAATCTCATACTGAAATTTGAGTTCATCAGCTTGAAGGGCGTTATATTTGACCCTTGTTTTCTATGGTTTTCTTGCTACTGCTTTTCTTCAGAAACTCAAGCAACAGCTTTCTATAATTTCTATCACCTTCAAAAATATAAGATTTTAGTATGTCTCTATTTAATTCTTAAATTAAGTCCTGAAAAGAAAATAGCAAATCACATATACATCCCCTGTTCATTGTAAATGAAAATGAACTTCCAAAAAATAATACTGTTAAAGGTTGATATAAATTAATTTAGTCTTCAGATCAGCTGTCTCTGAGCTACACGGAGACCTCAAATAAGTTACGTATAGCTTACATTAACTGTGCTGGACTGGAACTGCTTGTTAGTATCAGAACTAGTACGATCAGACCTTGAAAACATGGAACAGGTTTCTGAGGTATATCTTGTCTTTATTGAGGCTCTTGATTATGTAAAGTTATCAACATCTCTCCAATTTATGATAAAGTATGAGTAATTAGGTGAAAAAATACTGTCAATTTTCACTGAATTGTTCAAGAAAATAACTGATGTGACGTTCCTTCAACTCTGTTACTGAGTGAATAAAAAGATTTTAATGAGTAGCAAAATCAACTGATTTGACTCTATACTTTTTGAGGCAAGTAAAGATGAATTTTTTATAGCTTCAGGTTAGGAAGAAAATACAGCAGTCTCACCCATTTTGGACTTCCCATCTTCATACTTAGTTCTCTGTAGCATGTGATGCACGATTCTACTTCTTGTGGAATTGCTGAAGAAGCTGTCTTTGTTGTTTATTGTAAAACTGTTTAAATAATGAATGGCTTTTAATATTCGAAACAATGCACAGGTATTGAAACATAGCTGCTCAAGTGTTTTCTTCTTACAGTGATTTATTTGATCTCTACCCTCCTTCGTTACTGCATAAGACCACAGAATCACAGACTGGTTTAGGTGGGAAGGGACCGTAAAGTTCCAAAGCCTCTGCCATGATACAAGATTTTACATCCTTAGAGCATCTTCTCAGGTCCATTAAATTTACCATCATCACAGATTATGGCTGGGAAAACAGAACAACTAAAAATAAATTCTAAAATTCTCTACTATCTAGTTAATTTCTGTTCTGGATATAATTAATTTAAACAAAGATCTCCAGAAGCAATGCTGTTCTCAAATTCAAGTTACTTATGAATTGGCAGATGCCTGTGTCATGGTACTACGGGAACTATGATTTAGGAAAAAAACCCAATAAAATACCTCCACGCACTGGACACCTGAGTAGCAGCTCCACACCACTTCCCCTTGAAGAGTCCCAGGTTGGAGCCAAATAAAGCATCCTTTCCCAGATGGCTCTGGATTCTGGATGCCAGAAATCTGACATGCAGGAGCTTTTGCCTGCGTTGTGCCAAACGCGACACTATTACTGTTGATAACATCAGCTGAGCTGGTTTTCTTTGCAGGGAAAAGACAGTTCACTACCACATAGCTTCTTTACTGAGGAGAAAATATTCCCCTTTAGTCTAATTTACACTTCTGCTTTAAATGAACTTTACTCTCAAAAAAGAAGTATCAGAAAATTCTTTAAAAATGAAGACACAGCCAGAATTTTAACATCTAAGGGCCCTGAAAAAAAAATTATGGCACAGTTTATAACTACATCACTATCCACATGCTGATCTGAACACATACAGTTCTTATTTGTTTTATATACATTAATACTTTCAGATACAAAAGCATTTTTAAAAAGCAGATCTGAGAGAAAAAAATCGTTCCTGGTTTTAGCTTGCCTTGAGGTGTTCCCAATTTCAACAGCTGTCTCGGGTTTTGCCTAAGTAAAATATGTAATTAAGCAAAGCAAACTTGAGCAAATATTTGCATTTTGTCATGTAATGGAAAGAGAAACTAAACCAAGAAGGTAGGGTTCATTTGTCAGTCAAATTTCTGTCTATATCTCTGAGTGACTAAAACAGCAAGTAACGTCAAATATCAAGTTACATCAAACAGCAAGTAAGAGAGAGTAGATTTTGGCTTTAAGAGAAAACTCACAGAAAATATCTAATATGATAGTGGGTGTTTGCCAGTGACCATCTGTTAATGGCTGCCTCTACAGCACTTGCTTAGATGAAGTGAGAAAATAAAAAATCCTTGTAGTCTCTGGCACTGCCCTGCCAGTTCTGGCACTTACTGGTGTATGCGTGCACGGCTAAAGGGGGCTGTGTAGCAATCTGTTTCTTCCAGATCAGGTAGGGCCTCCTTATCGAGCTTCATTGGATTTCTGGGCAACCAACTTTTCAGCTCTCTCATGTTCCTCTGCAAACTGAGACAAAAAGAAAGCAGATTTACACACTCTCACCTGCTTGTTATTTTCCATCTCCAACATTTCATTTTAGTGACAAAGAAACTAGAAATTAAATGAAAGCAGGAAATTGCCACTAGTAGAAAATAAGGAGCTAAGGAGCAAATTTAACAGTGGGTTTTATTGGTTTTGTTTGTTTGTTTGTTTGCTTGTTTTGATCTACTTGCATGCTCCACTCAAGCACAACTCATCCTAAAGTTAGTGGGATTATGGTGTGAGATGGGACTGCACTGTTGACTCTGGGCAAAATAATTTTCCACGGTAGTCCCTCAGAACTGCGGATGCTTACAATTTACTCAAGAACATATTTAATTACTTTCTTTAGAGCCACTGGCCAAGGCAAATGTAACTCCTCCCTCCCTTGCCTAGCAACTTGGACACTAAAACTAATAAAATTTTAAAGTACATACGAGACAGTTCAGGATCACATTTTTAAGGTTTTCCAATTTCAGTAAGTCTTCCCCCTGCAAATTTTTCCTCAGGCTGATATTGCCTTACAAAACAGGATACCTGAACATCAAATAAAGGATACATTATACAGACACGGCTATACAGTATTAGGACAAAACTCCTCGGTACAGCTTCCTGCAGTTTTCTAAAAAAAATGACATTATAAACTACAAACAAAATATAATACTTGCATCCCTGATTAGATTATATACTGGTGATATAAAGGGCTTTCTTCTACTGGCACGTTTCTAAATTAGTGTCTCAGGATATACGGGGTAAATCTAGTGAAGTGCAGTTAATTTTCAGCAAATGCTAGAATTTACCTCCTCATCACTTTGATTTTGCACTCCTTGCTTACCTGTATTTTTTTCACATTCAACTGCAATGAAATACGGGTATTTAAGGAGTAGATCTATTAAATTAGTGCTATAAACATATTACAGATCCAGAAAAAGTCTAAAATTTAGAAAAGCATGCCCTAAATAATACTTTATTAGCAGGATTTGGGCCTTACTCAATAATAAGTTTGCATGATACATAAAGCATGTCTATCTCCTATCCACAAAACCTGTAAATTTCAGGATCAGATTTATCTGAGGTGAATTCTTAACTGCCTGTGCTAAGCATAAGCACAGCTACTCATTTCCTAATTAGAGTAGTAAGCGATGACAAAGTAAGTTGCCCTCAGGCAGCAAAGCGACCTCTATGAAAACATACTTCTTATCAACATCAGCAAAAGAAAAACTTTCTACTCCTGCTTGACACAGTATCAGATAGAAAGCTAAACCAAATTTTGCATTTTAAATTCTCAACATTTTCTTCTCACTCTACATTGCCAAGGCATTGGCACACACTCTGTATGTAACTGATACTGCACTTGAGGGACACCACTCTATTTGACACAAAGCATGATGAGCCAAAGAACATAACTATGTTCAGAAAGTCAAAACACAGAATACAGGCAGGTGCATCCCTTAAGTGTTGAGTAAGGTACACTGTGAGTTAATTATTGGTTTCAGTGGAAGTTCTCTCAGTACAAAGTTATATATGGTGTGTATTAGTAAAGTTTGCATTTTATTTTTTCCTCTTTTTTTCTGTTGTACGCTTGCTGATATTTTTCAGAACCAAACCCCAAGCTTTTCTTTAATGAGGAAAATATGCACATACATTAGGAAGAACAGTAAACCAATGCATTTGATTTCAAATTTTTATTATGAAATTGTTCTAAAATTGGTTATGTGTCGTGATATTTTCCTCCCTCCAAAGATCTAAAAAGAATTAGTAGATAATTATTATCTTAAAGAAATTAGCTCTTGTTTAACATTCATGTCTGCTCCTTTTGACATCCAAAGTAATAAAGAACAGTACTGAACTAAATTAAAAATTATGTCCTCATTACATTTGCAACTTCTCTTCTGAAGCAAAAAGATCTTTTATCTAAGATGTGATTGCTTTTTCATTACATCACTTGTAGATGAGGACTCTGAAACTTCGTGCCTTCAGATAGCATAAAATATTTCAAAGTTCATCACCCCACATACCACAATAATCCTCTTTTCTTGGCTCACATTATTTCAAAGTTGAAGTTTCACAAAGCTTTCAATCAAAGCGTTAACAAATTTAAGACAAGTTTTTGCCTAACTCATAGGACTAAGTATTAGCATTTTTACTCAGAGTGGTTTCTAGATCAAAAGTAGCAGATTAAACAGAATATTGACTTCAACTATTCAATGTAGTCTTTTTAATAAGAGTTAAAACCAGAACTGGTCTGGTGAAGTCACAAAGTCAGGACTTCATGCAAGGAGATCAAAAATGTCTGAGTGGCACAGTGCTGTAAAGATGAGCTATTACTTCAGGTATGCTCTTACTGAAACTCCTCCAGCGGGCACTACTGCAGCTTTATGCACCTTGGACTAGGGGATGCTGTTCTGAAACATGTATACATATTATTCTTCGATATAAAATATAACATTTTATGAAGATGCGTGTAATTTCAGCTTTACTTAACTTCCATTCTTGACTGTACAGCTCTCTTTTATATGGTTGGCTGCTCTTTTTTGCAGAACTAGTTAGTCCAAAAATCCTTGCAGACTACATTTACTCTGCAGACTGCAATGCAAAGGAACGCAGTATAGATGAGTTCAGAATTATCTGATCAGACTCATGGAATAGGATACTGGAATTAAGCAACTGCCACTGGTCATGTTAGGTATTTTTGACAGCAATCCCCACCCAGTAGTTTGCTCAGTGTTTGTGCCTCTCCAGACTCATCAACCATATGCCACCAAATGACACAGCCGTGGCATGTTTCCTTGTTTTGTAATAGGAAACATGTTATGGTTGACAGATTCAACAGACGGACACAATCATCACCAATTTGTTCAACGGAATGATATTAACAATTTCTCTTCAGTGTGCAGATTAAAATCCAAAAGGTTTCAAAAAGTCCTTATGCAAAGCAGAATTACTGCAGCTTAGCTGCTCAACAAAAATCAATTTTGGTTCTCTAACCTTAGAAGTACTAATTTATTTCAAAATTTCAGTGGGTGGAGTGAAGCTGCATACTAAAACAACTATCTTTTCGTGTTGTCTTCCTCAATGTCATTCTTTACCAACATGAAATTGGTGTGTCTGATATTGTGAATACAAGATCAGTTCATTCAGTCTTAAATCTGAGAGTTCAGGCAACTTTTGATACTTGCATACCCCACTTCCAACAACTCACACCTTCCTTTGAAAAGATTTGTGAAGGATTTCCAAATATTGCTATTAATGAGTATGATAAAATTATTTCTATAGCACAGACCTTTGAATAGAATTCAAGCTTTACAGGGTGAAATACAATGTTGAGGGTTTTTTTAAGGTACATAAATGAAGAAATCGAGAGATATCACATAGATATCACATATAAGGAAGGTGCTATACCAGTAAGCATTCCATTAACCTTCTCTTCCTTCATGCCCCTAAATCTTCTGTGGAAGTTTTAAAGAGCATTTAAGATCATATAACCACATCAATAAATTCAGGGAAGTGTACATGTTGCAGAAGGGTCTAATATGCTAGTGCTACCTCACACTAAATTATAGAAAATCTGTAGCCTTAAAATTTTACCTTTGATATACAAAGATTTTAATACAGTTATTCGCTGTGGCTCTTGCAAATTCTACAGAAATATTAGTAGTAAGAGATTTAATGAGTTACAGAGAAGAGTTAAGCTGGAAAAGTTGTAAGATGAAAAGAAACAACAGTATTGTAGAATGGTTTGGGATGGAATGATCTTAAAGATCATCTAGTTCAAGATATGTACGTCAGCAATTTTAGCATTAGCTTTCATTTTTAGAAGTAGCTTCTTTATTTTTTTCCACACTATTGCTTTGTGCACTGTATTATAGAAACTGACAGAAAAAGTATTCAGAAAAATATTCACCAAATTCTTACAAAGTAAATCACAAGTAAAAGTATTTGTCTCAAATGAAAAAAGTCAATCTGGCATGAAAACTGTTTATTACTTAGTTCACAGGTACCGTGCAAATTCAGTTGCATGCTTCAGGCATCTGTCCTTCCATAATAAGAAAAATAAATTTATTTAATATCTAGGACTCACCAGATGGATTACAGACAAAATGAGACAATTTTGCAGCAAAGCTTGTTGATTTTGCCCTTGCATTACAAAGCACATCACTTACGTTTTTTATAATGAACACAAAAATGGAGCAAGCATGTGAATGACTGGGAAGAGTAAAAAATGCAGTTGTAAATTTCAGTTACAGATTGTTTTATTTCAATACATTTTATCTGCTTATGCATTTAAAGTTCTGTCACCGTACCGTTCAACAGTGCTTTATGTTTTTATTATATAAAAACATGATCATCTTGCTGATCATGTTGCAAACTGATTATCATGAGACTACTTAAATTTTTCCTAAGAAATAATGAGAGATCTTCATCATCTCAAGTAACAACAGGAGAACAAAATCAACTGTAATGTCAGCTCAAAATCCATTTGAGAAAACCCATGACAAAAACCTTTCAGATTTCCCTCATGTAAAAATTTTCCTATCTTTTCCATAGGCAATTACGATTTACAAGACATCATTATGTCTGGCTAGAGCAATAGGGAGTGATTACAGCTCCCAGTGCCCCCTGTCTTTACTCCCCAGCTCCCTTAGACTCTTTTTTGCATGCTGCTTTTGCATGGCCCCTTGTAGCCATTCCTGTCTGACAAAAAGCAGCAACAGCAGTAGTCATGGGTGAGGTCTGCATGTTTGTGTCTCAGAGTTAAACAGCTTTCCCCGCAGTTATTCTGACAGCTATCAAATCTAAACTCAACACAGCCTCTTGTGTGGTGTTGATTTAGTCCGTATCACCAGGATGCACATGAAGTGTTAACCTGCAAAGTTACGTTTGCATGTCTAAGGAAATAGCTGAATACCAGAATCTGAGACATACACTCAAATGGATCTTTCATGCCAAAGAAATATCTCTCGGTACAGCAGACAGAAATGCAGAGAGAGCTCCAGCATTAAACCTTTCCTGCCAGGATAAGGCCATTTTTTTTTTTGCATAAACATTTTTGCATTTCTAAAATGAGACCTGGCAAAGCTTTGAAGTACTGCATCTTGTTACACATGAATATTGTAACACTATGAGCTAACATATTTTGAGTTTTCAAGAAAATAATCTAATTTTCCAAGTTTCCTTGATAAATTTACAACTGCGAATGGATTTTCTTTAGCAGGGTGACTATCTGGTAACATTAGAAGCTACACATCACCCACCAACCTGCCCATCGTTTTGCTCCTCCAGTCAGTGTAATAACATTTTTTCCTGAAAGAACAGCAAAAATCAGCTGAGAATAATCAAGTAGGAGGCAATTGCAAAGGACATATATATTATAAAAGAACACTGGACATTTTAAAACATGCATTTTCATAGGCAGAAAAACAGACAACACTTAAAAAAATGCAACTGGAAAAGTTATTAAAATGCTGTAATTTCACATATTTTCAAGTTTGAAATTTGAGTCAAAATTAAAATTTATATTTGTAGTTAATAACAATAATAGCTTGTAGTTTAACAGCAGTAATAGCTAATCAACAATTCCTTCATCAGACAAGGTTCAGTGGTGTCATGCTATGTATTCATTTCATGTGGTCTTTCTTAGCCTTTACTTCAGAAAACTCATTTTAGGAGAATCACCAGGGCTCCCATACTTCTAAATGCTTTATGCACTTTATGCATTAAATACTGTAAGCACTTAACATCATGAGATGCTCTCTTCATTCTCTGAAGTGCTCTACCATCGCCTTCCCTTGATATTTTGCATCCAACTGAAGAATACACAGCCCTAAAAATGTAAGAGTACTAACTGCAACAAACAACTTTCATGTTAACAATCCTTTTCTTTCCACCCTTCAGTGCTCATAGACACTTAGAGGAAGACAACAGAAATCCCCTCTAAAGTCTTATGAGAACAGCTACTTTGAAACCATACAAAGAAGTATTTTCTGCAACGTTAATATTTTGCATATCTATTTTAAGGCTTTCGGCTTTTCTTTTTGGCCTACACCTATCACTTCATGGCACATTTAAACCACACAAAGGCATTGATTTTGCAGACTCCTTGGGTTATCCATATATTTCCCATGATTCTCATCTGGGGGCAGTGAAGCTCAGCATCAGGGACTGTGCTCCTCACTCAGTTCATCTTCTACTTAAAATTTGCCTCAATGCTTTCTACTTCTGCAAGGTTTCCTTTTTAGGAGGAATCAAAACAAATTTATTTGGCTACATGATTATAAAAGTTTAACATTATTTCAATTGATATTTTATCCCTCCCTCCATTCTAACACATAAAAACAGCAGTTTCACTCTGAATACTTCTCCATCACTTCTTAGCCTAGAACTACACATAATTAACAATATCTGCAACTGCCCATCTGGGCAGTATTTGAATCATTCAATTTGAATCATTTCACATTACTTACATTAAAGTAACAATGAACTGAATACATTAAAAAGCGTAAGATGGAAATGTGGCTTGAAAAATAAGCGGCCATTGGAAAACTATGTATCTACCAATGTGCACAGTGCTGGCAGCCTGGCACTTGATACTACTAGGCAGAATGGTAAAACAAAGCAATGAAGAATCATGACAGGATTCTCAGACACTACATTTTTTAACAAAACCTCATTCTCTTTAATTGGCCTTAGCTGTTTTGCACAGATGGAAGTCCAGCTAAGCTACAGATACGACTTATTTATTCTTTACACACAACAATAATATGCCACAAGATAACTATAGACACAGATTTGAGTTCTTGAGCTCCAGAAATAGATGTTTTATTTCTACTGACAGATTATATCCAATCTAAACTTCCCCTGTTTCAGTTTTAAGTAAAGTAAACAGGAGAAGTTTAGATTGGATATAAGGAGGGAATTCTTTTCTGTTAGGGTGGTGAGGCACTGGAATAGGTTGACCAGGGAGGTTGTGAATGCTCCATCCCTGGCAGTGTTCAACAGAAGGTTGGATGAGGCCTTGATATGATTTAGTGTGAGGTGTCCCTGCCCATGGCAGGGGGGTTGGAACTTCATGATCTTAAGGTCCTTTCCAGACCTAACTATTCTATGAATCTATGATTCTATAAATTGTTTTTAAAAAAGTACAATTCAGTCATGACCTAACCTTGTTGCTAACATAAGACCTGTCTGAAACCATATACAACACAACACAACAATACAGTGATTAGCACAGACAAGTCTTTTACAATGTGAGCAAGATTTCCTTTTGCAACTGAAACACCAAGATTCCATCTGTGTTATATACATGATGTATACTTTGCATCTGCCAACACATTTTCAGTATGATGCCATACTAAAACAGTTCTGGGATATTGGATGGTCCCTTATGTCAGCAAAAAGCATTTTTTATTTTTCAGCAATGAAGAGAAATACTTCTTACCCTGTGTAATAATTGTATTAGTTTTGTTTAGATTCCTGAATTGAGCAAAATGAACCTAAAAAGTACATGGTTAATTCTTATGGCATTAGTCATATATGGTACCAAAATATATTTTTAGTGACCATACCCAAAAGCTAAAATTTTGCAACACTCTGCAGGAGAGCAAGGGTATATTGTATTGAAGTAACGCAGGGAAGGTTTGCTCTTTGGCAGCCAGAAACCACTGTTAGATCAGATGAAGGCTAAGAGAAATAATCTTAGAATCACAGAGTATCTCCAGTTGGAAAGGACTCATAAGGACCATTGAGTCGAACTCCCTGCTCCTCACAGGGAGGGAACCACTCTAGTTCATTGTAATTGCGCAAGAACTGTATGATTTGAGCTTCCTCTATGCATTGAATGAAGAAAATAGTTACTTCAGGAAAACAATATATGCCACTCAGTTGAGAAAGGTTTGATTTAAACAAGCAGGCTCAAGACTTAAAACTAAAGTGCTTTGACAGAACATGTCATTGAATTACAAAGTGTGCGGTCACAGGATGTTGTTACAGAAGCTTAAATCGCTATTTCTGCATTCATGAAAAGCCACCAGTGACTAATTTAATAGAGATGAAGACATGAATTCTGCCTCAGAAAGGCTGTAAACCACAGCCTTCTGGAAAGAGAGAATGCACCATGATACAATTCAGTCAGCTGATCGGAGCTAGCCCAGCTAGAGCCACAGCCGGCACGCTTCAGCGACCGCGAGGGTCAACGGAGATGAGGAAAATCAGAGGGGATAGCACAGAGACACCGCGACTCCCGACATCTCCCGACCCCCGAAGCCCCAGCAGCCCTTGCGAGAGAGCGGCTGACGTGGCGGGGGGCGTTCCCACGGTGACGGTGACCACCCCCCTGCCCCTTGCCTGGAAAGAGCCTCTGAGAGGGCAGCGCCGTGTCACTGCCCGCCAGGCGCAGGGAGGAACAAGCCGGGCGTGCTGCTGACCCTGTTGCTGGTGTCCCAGACTGCGGACCAATATGGTCGCCTCCAGAAAGAGAGCTTGCAGTAAGGTGACTGCAGCAACTCAGACAGAGACCCCGTCCCAAACCGTGGCTGTTCAGGTCTCTGGATGCAGGGAGTGCCAGAGCCTGCTGCTGCCGGGGGAGGGAGGACAGCGTTCCACCTGCGTGAGGTGTGAGCAGGTAGAAGATCTGCTTAGCCTGGTGGCAAGACTTAAGGAGGAGGTTGAGACGCTGAGGACCATCAGGGAGTGCGAAAGGGAGATCGATTGGTGGAGTAACTCCCTGGCGTGCCAGTCAGAACGGTTCCAGGGAGATACCCCCCGAAAGGGGAAGGACCCCCTGCCTTCTCACACAGAGGGGGATGGCCCGAGACAGCCCCTGCCCTGTAGCTGTTGCACAGAGGTAGGGGACCAAAAAGACTACGAGGGTTGGAAGCGAGTTCCAGTTCGACGTCGTGGGAAACCCTCCCCCCTTCCTTCCCTGCTTCCCCAGGTGTCCCTCCCTAATAGGTTTGTGGCCCTGGATCTTGAAGGAGAGGTAGGTGAGAATGTGGGGCAAGGCCAGCCCACAAGGCCACACAGGAAAAGGCGGTCGACTTTGCACCTCAAGACTGCCTCTGATAAGAAAGAAGGGTCATCGTAGTAGGCGATTCCCTTCTGAGAGGAACAGAGGGCCCGATATGCAGAGTTGACCCTCATCATAGGGAAGTGTGTAGTCTGCCTGGAGCCCCATCAGGGATATCACCAGGGCGCTCCCCAGCCTGGTGCACCCGACAGACTGCTACCCGCTGCTGGTCTTCCAGACAGGTGAGGGGGAAGCTGCTTCCCGCAGTCTGAGGGGGATGAAGAGAGACTACAGGGCCTTGGGGCGGATGGTGAAAGAGTCTGGGGCTCAAGTGATCTTCTCCTCACTCCTTCCATCTTCCACTGATGATGTGGGAAGGAATGGGAAGATTCAGTTCGTAAACGATTGGCTTTGAGACTGGTACTGCAGGCAGGGCTTTGGATTCTTTGATAACGGCTGGTTTTATAGGGCACCAGTCTGGACAATGACAAGTGGGAAAGGTTTATCTCACAGAGGCAAAAGGATGCTGGGGCACGAATTAGCAGGGCTCATTTGGAGAGCTTTAAACTAGATTCGAAGGGGGATGGGGTTGTAGCTGGGCTTGCCCCAGTGGGGCAGCACTCCAGAACTGATGAAGACTGGGAGGCCTCCTATAATCCTAGGGTGAAATCGGTGTGCTCAGCTCGCTCCCTGGAATGTCTGTATACCAATGCGCGCAGCATGGGAAATAAGCAGGAGGAGTTGGAAACCTGTGTTAAGTCAGGAGACTATGATCTGGTGGCAATTACAGAGACGTGGTGGGACAGCTCACATGACTGGAATATAGTCATGGAGGGCTATGTCCTTTTCAGGAAAGACAGGCCAGCCAGGCGGGGTGGTGGGGTTGCTCTTTATGTATGGGAGCAACTACAATGCACAGAGTTCTGTCCAGGGACAGATGACGAGCGAGTTGAGAGTCTGTGGGTGAGAATTAAGGGGCAGGCTGGCAGGGGGGTACTGTTGTGGGTGTCTGTTACAGGCCACCAGATCAGGGTGAGGAAGTTGACGAGGCCTTCTACAGGCAGCTGAGAGCGGCCTCACAGTCACAGGCCGTGGTCATCGTGGGGGATTTTAACTTCCCTGATGTTTGCTGGAAGGACCACTCAGCAACCCAGCCACAGTCCAGAAGGTTCCTTCAGTGTATGGATGATAACTTCCTCCTGCAAATGGTGGATGAGCCAACCAGGAGAGGAGCGCTGCTGGATCTCATCCTCACTAACAAGGAGGGTCTGGTCGAAGCAGTAAGGGTTGGTTGCAGCGACCACGAGATGGTGGAATTCAGGATCTTGTGTGGTAGGACCAGCAGAATAGCAAGTAGAATTGCAACCCTGGGCTTTAGCAGGGCAAACTTTGGCCTTTTCAAGCAATTGCTAGGGGAAATCCCATAGGCAAGGCTGTTTGAAGGTAAAGGGGCCCAAGATAGTTGGTTGGCATTCAAAGATTGCTTTTTCCGAGCTCAAGATTGGAGCATCCTGACACATAGGAAGTCAAGGAAGAGGGCCAGGAGACCTGCGTGGCTAAATAGGGAATTGCTGGGTATGCTCAAGTGGAAGAGGAGAGTTTACAGGTCATGGAAGGAGGGGCTGGCCACCTGGGAGGAATATAAGGCTGCTGCTAGAGGATGTAGGAAGGCAGCTAGGATGACTAAGGCCTCCTTAGAATTAAACCTGGCGAGAAGGGTCAAGGACAGCAAAAAGAGCTTTTTCAAATACATGGCAGATAAAACTAACACCAGAGGCAATGTAGGCCCACTGATGAACGGGATGGGTGCCCTGGTGACAGAAGATACAGAGATGGCAGAGTTACTGAATGCCTTCTTTGTCTCTGTCTACTCTGCTGCAGGCAGTCCTGAAGAGCCCTGTACCCCTGAGACCTCAGATGAAGTCAGGTCAACGGAGCGGTTTGCCTTAGTCGATGAGGAATGGGTTAGAGACCAGTTGAGCAATCTGGACATCCATAAATCCATGGGTCCAGATGGGATGCACCCGCGGGTGCTGAGGGAACTGGCGGAAGTCATTGCTAGACCACTCTCCATCATCTTTACCAAGTCTTGGGAAACGGGAGAGGTGCCCGAGGACTGGAGGAAAGCAAATGTCACTCCAGTCTTCAAAAAGGGCAAGAAGGAGGACCCGGGTAACTATAGACCGGTCAGGCTCACCTCCATCCCTGGGAAAGTGATGGAACACCTTATCCTTGGTGCCATCTTAAGGCATATCAAGGATAAGAGAGTTATGAGGGGCAGTCAACATGGCTTCACCAGGGGGAAATCATGTTTGACCAATCTCTTAGCCTTTTATGAGGAAATAACACGGTGGATGGATGATGGCAGAGCGGTGGATGTGGTCCACCTTGACTTCAGCAAAGCGTTTGATGCAGTCTCCCACAGCATCCTCACAGCTAAATTGAGGAAGTGTGGACTGGATGATCAGGTAGTGAGGTGGACTGCGAACTGGCTGAAGGAGAGAAGCCAGAGAGTTGTAGTCTATGGGGCTGAGTCTAGTTGGAGGCCTGTAACTAGTGGAGTGCCTCAAGGGTCAGTACTGGGACCGGTATTATTTACTATATTCATCAACGATTTAGATGAGGGAATTGAGTGTACTATCAGCAAGTTTGCTGATGAGGCTAAGCTGGGAGGAGTGGCTGACATGCAAGAAGGCTGTGCTGCCATCCAGCGAGACCTGGATAGGCTGGAGAGTTGGGCAGGGAATAACTTGATGAAATATAACAAGGGAAAGTGTAGAGTCCTGCATCTGGGCAGGAACAACCCCAGGTTCCAGTATAGGTTGGGGAACGACCTGTTAGAGAGCAGTGTAGAGGAGAGGGACCTGGGGGTCCTAGTGGACGACAGGATGACCATGAGCCAACACTGTGCCTTTGTGGCTAAGAAGGCCAATGGCATCCTGGGGTGTATTAGAAGGGGGGTGGTTAGTAGGTCAAGAGAGGTCCTGCTTCCCCTCTACTCTGCCCTGGTGAGACCGCATCTGGAATATTGTGTCCAGTTCTGGGCCCCTCAGTTCAAGAAGGACAGGGAGCTGCTGGAGAGAGTCCAGCGCAGGGCAACTAAGATGATTAAGGGAGTGGAGCATCTCCCTTATGAGGAAAGACTGAGGGAGCTGGGTCTCTATAGTTTAGAGAAGAGGAGACTGAGGCGTGACCTTATTAGTGTATATAGATATATAAAGGGGGAGTGTCACGAGGATGGAGGCAGGCTCTACTCAGTGGCAAACAATGATAGGACAAGGGGTAATGGGTACAAACTGGAACACAAGAGGTTCCACTTAAACTTGAGAAGAAACTTCTCAGTGAGGGTGACAGAGCACTGGAACAGGCTGCCCAGGGAGGTTGTGGAGTCTCCTTCCCTGGAGACGTTCAAAACTCGTCTGGACACATTCCTGTGTAACATTATCTAGGTGTTCCTGACCTGGCAGGGGGATTGGACTAGATGATCTTTTGAGGTCCCTTCCAATCTCTAGCATACTGTGTGATACAGTGCCCTATATTTGCTCGGCTTCTGTATTGGACACTTCAGACAGGCTGCTGGCAGAGCAAGACCAACCTTAGCTATTCTGCTACATCTACTCTGTGGTCACAATAAAAATGTATTTACGTTTATTTTTTAAAAAGTATGGAAATTCAATGAATAGACTGTTTGAAATATTCACACCAGTTTTAGATTGCATTTTCATTAAAATTCCTATTAAAATCTTTGAAAGGACAAAATAAATGATGATCAGTTTACTATTTCTCACAGTTCTATTATGGTGGTAGATGTGGAGAGTGGGCTTTTTTTCTTAACAAATTACTGTGTTTCATTCTACAGCAAAACTGCCAACAAGGTGAAACAGGAGAATTTATCATTTTATCTACTTTTGGTGTAATGAACTAAGTGGGATTAAAAGAAGCTTAAGCAACAGCCCAGAAACAAAGAAACAGGGATCAGACACTTGGGGAAAAAAAGCCCAGAGAATGTATTTATATCTCAGTTAATAACAATAAACAAACATAACTTCAAATACCTTCCAAATGAAGCAGCACTTCAAATCTTAGCCTTTCTTTTCCTGAAGAGCACTAGAAAGATGAAGAATTCAAACCAAACCATTGCTAAATCCTAACTTAATTTTGTGACTTCATGTATCAGAAGGATGAAGGAAGTATTTTTTAATTGGAGTTTAGATTGTTTATGTATGTGTACACAGAGGCAAATACTTCTATATTTAAAATGTTGACAAGTATTCAAACTAGAAAAGCTCAAATGCACAAGGAAGATGACTTAAGAAAACACCTTTTTTATGGAAAGGACTTTGAAGGCTTAATGGGATTAGTGGAAACTCAGTATGGAACTGGGTATTTGAAGCAAGTTTTGAGCGAAAGATGCTTCATGATGACTCCAGTTTAGGAGCAATATAAGAGAGTCATACTGTGATAGCTGACATGAAGGATAAAGCACCTGTCAATTCAAATAAGAAAGGAGTGCTCTAAGGGTATTTTCTGTTGAATCACACAGCTTCAGCATCTAGTTACCACTTTTAACTCCTGAGGAGATTTACAGCACACTACATGCTCTTCTCTCTCTGGAAGAACATTATTAATAAATTGAAAAGGCATGTTTTCTCCTTTAAAAATTTCTGTATTGTTGCAAAAAATATTAACTGTGTCCTAAATAGAAACACTGGAAATGAAAGGTTTAGGTTGGAAAGGACCTTAAAGACCAGCTAGTTCCAACCTCCTGCTACGGGCAGGGATGCCTTCCACTAGACCAGGTTGCTCCAAGCCCTGTCTCACCTGGCCTTGAACACTGCCAGGGATGGGGCAGCTACAGCTTCTCTAGGGAACCTGTGCCAGGGCCTTACCACCCTCACAGGGAAGAATTTCTCCCTAATTTCAAATATAAATTTCCCCTCTGTCAGTTTAAAGCCATTACCCCTTATCCTGCCACTACACGTCCTTGTAAAAAGTCCCTCTTCAGATTTCTTGTAGGCTCCCTTTAGGTATTGGAAGGCTGCTATAAGCTCTCTCTAGAGCCTTCTCTTCTCCAGGCTGAACAAGCACAGCTCTCTCAGCCCGTCTACAAATCATTAAAAAAATATTTATTGTAAAAATATATGATAGAAGGAAGTCAATTCATTTCATTATTCTGCCACAGGAAAGCTACAGAACCGAGAAATAAATCTAATTTTATTCAAAGTATGCAAATATATGTTATATTGGAGACACATGAGACACCAGCTATTTCTGTCATTTCACTTGCTTTTAGGTAAGACTTACGAAATACCCTAAAATCACTGAGAATACCTGAGCTCAGATGGAGGATATCTGGATGTCTCCAAAGCCTTAAAATAATATGTGAACTACTAACAGTATTTTCTAAAGACATATGGTCAGTCTGATTTGGCAGGTAAGTCTGAAAACAAGTACAGGTAAATGTGAAAAGAACAGCGCTTATGATTTGTTTCTCCTCTCCCCTACCACCACACTAAATTACATGTAAGTGTGCCTGCCACGACGCAACAAAGACTACATTTTAGCCTTAAGGTAAGTAATGAACTTTTAGTATTAAGCACTAAATTACAAGTTTCTGAAATGAGTTTCCACAGTACCTGAAAGGCATCCTGATATTCATTCTTTCCGCATATTTGCACAATGTCTCCCACGGACAGTGAATTTTAACAAACATGATATCACTGTTTGTAACAGCTGGCTGTAAAGAGTGGTAGCAAACAAATACATGTTAGCAATTCAAACCTCTATGGCACTCACCTTTCCAAAAGCATTCCTCAGGGTCAAATTCTGCATTTAGGCCTTCAAGTGACTATGCAAATCTGAAAACACTGTAAGAGCTCTCAGCTAGACAAAGGAAAATTATTAACTTCTTTGTTTCCTTTCCAAACCCCGTAATAGGAGTAAGCTAGTAACTCTCTAGGCGTATCTTTGGTCCCAGACACAGCAGAAGTTGAGAAAGGCTGAATGAAGCATTTTTGGACGTGCAATAAATGAATTTACTTTAAATCCCCTCAAAATCATCTTAGACGAGCAGCTTGAAGACTATTCTATGTGTCTCCCATGTAAGGAGAAGAGTGCTCAGCTGCTGGAGATGTACGAAGAGCTGGGAGAAGACCACAGATCCTGCTCTGCCAAATGGCAGCTCCAGGGAACAGTTAAATAATTACAGTATCTGCTATGAAATTATAAATGTTATCTCTGCATGAATTACTAGTTTTTGGTAAAATCTCAAGGAATACTCTGCACAAATGTTTTTCATTGCTAATTTATCTGTACATAAAACAAGTTTCAGCATTTCAGATTATCTTTTCTTACAAACAGTTCCACACCCTTCTCCCAAGACATATTTGCTTGAGTTTTTATAAGCAAATATTTTTGTCCAGCTGAGTTCGATTATATCCTCCCAAAAACTTAAGGGATGCAAGGTTTGGTAAGTAAAGGTAAAGCAGAATTTAGTTAAAGGATTAATAAAATCTTTATTGCTCACAATTCTAACTACACAGTTCCAGAAAGTCATACCACAGTTCAATAATATTACTTCTAGGGTTTTATTTTTCTTAAATGATGTGGATAAATAGATACTACTGGAAGACAATTTAAACCACCTGATATCTAGAATTATGATCTTAAACTTCTTGTTTTCTGAAGTGTCAATTGACACCAGTTGAGATTGGGATTTTTATTGAAATTTGAACAAAACCAGGTATTATTACAACTAGACTGTAACAATCTTTAAAAGCCTCAAAACCAAATTTGAATCCACTCTCAGGTTAGATTTTTATGACTATTTAACATGCTGCATTGTCAGCTACAGCTTGCAAGGACTACAAACTGGTTAAAACCTTTAACACAGAACATGTAAGGTGATTCCATTGAGTTGAAATGTATAAATCAGGATAAAAGACAGAGGCACTATAGGAGCTTACTTCAGGACAAACTAAACATGTACCTGTTTGGTAAGTAATTGATGAAACAGCAAAAATTCAAGGCTGTTTTCCTGGATCTGTTTTCCTTCATTTTTATATTAATACTGTCATTATTAGGGATGGATTAACTTGACACTGACAGTCTTAACCCCTTGAAAACCAGAGACATTTAGTCCTTCATGCATTGTGCTTGAAGACATAGAGGTTATATATTAAAACAATAACATGAATTACTGAAGCTTCTTTTGTTCTGCAAGCATAAGGAGCTGGAAATTTTCACTCTACTACACTACACACGTATGGAGAGTACATGTGTGTGTGTACAAGCATGCATCCCCAAAACATGTTAAACATGTTGAAGTAGTAATAGTTAGTAGTTAGTAGTAATAGTAGTAATTTAGTAGTATCAAACAAATGGTAGGAACAGCCTGATTGGAAAGGCTTTTAAGAATTTCAAGAATCTTTTCTAAATTCAGTTAAGTATGACAATACTATAAAAGGGTTTTATGCCACATAAGCTACAAGACTTACCTCTCGTTCTAACATCAACCCTTCTGCTCTCAAATTCTTTTCAAATGTGCTTCTTTTTTCTACCTGTGGACTTGACTTCTTGTACACCAAGATGTAATCAATGCGCTTTTTTCCATCTTTGAAGAAGAGCCCTGATGATGCCATGGCATCAGCCTGGAGAAAAGAGAACAGAAAAACCCCACCAAATATGGCACCTGTGAAAATGAAAAGCCCCATCACAAACTGCACGTAACACAGCATTTCCTAAAGCATAGAAAAGTCCATGTATCTGCAGGATGAATATGTAAAGAAGTAACAAGCACAGGCAGTTAATATGCATCTTTTGCTCAGGATTTCAAAATACTTAGAATGAAATAAAATAGCTCCACAGGACCCATATTCTACCCATGTCTTTCAGCTGAACAAAACCCTTAAAATTATTATATAATACATATCCTTAAAGCCTTAAAATTATTATATAATACATATCGATATACATAGATATGAACTTCCATTAATCCTTACTTCCCAGCAGCAATTGCTGGGAAAAAAATAAAGGCAGGGAAATGAAACCAAATTTCCTGCTTTGTACCTGGCCAAATTTTACAGAACAACCATGCTTGTATTTTCTCCAAAAGAGAAATAAATCTAAAAAACTTAAAAAGATACGCTACTGATTGGAATGTTTTCCTGCATATTCTAGCTGAAGTACTTTTCAATGCCATGTTAGCAATATTTAGATTTTATCCCATTCCTTCCCACCATTCTTGCAAACAAACCGGATTCTCTGACCTTGATATGGAAAACCCTGCTTTATATGCTGCTGCTGCAAGCTATTTTTGCATTCTGTCTTTTGCATGATTCAGAACAGGCAGTGACTGTATCAACTGGTGTCAGACTGTGAGGATTTGAAAACTGAAAAGGTAAACTGAGAAACTGTCGTCATCTTCTGGAGAGTGCAGCACTCATTTTAACACAAACTGTCCAGAACAAGTACATTAGTTTGAAGTAAGATATATTACACCTCTATATACGGGACCAGAAATCTATGAGTACTGCATCTTTTAGCTAATATGATGCTAGCCTTTGAAATTAATGCTATTTGGATTGTTGTTTTGTCCCTGGCAGTGTTCATAGGCTGGATGGAACTCTGAGCAACCTGGTCTAGGGGAAGGTGGTCCTGCCGGCGGCAGGGGGTTGGAACTAAATGAACTTTAAGGTCCCTTCCAACCCAAAACACCCTGTGATTCTATGATTCTATTAGATAAGAAATTTATAATACTCAGAGTTATATCCTATAGTTACACTCTCTATTGATAAATAAAACAAAGTGTTAGCGCATGGTATCAGCAGTGTAAATACTGGATACCGGTTCACTTGTTTCTATGTGAAAAGTTTTTCTTACTCCCACATACCTCACTGCCACCTTTCTACATATTTAGTGCTTCTGAGAACAACTCAGTCTGCAACAACTAGTTTTCTAACAAGATTCTTCCTCTTTCTCTGCTTTCTTAACTTCTAAAGCAAAAGCAAAGGAAAAGTCATTCTCAGCTACTGCTGCATCACAGCTGGGAACATTATTTAAACAGATTAAGCTTCAATTTAGAATCATAAAATTGTTTAGGTTGAAAAAGACCTTTAGGTTCATTGAATCCAACCATTAACCTAACACAGCCAAGCCCAACAGGAAACCATGTCCCTAAGTGCCACACCTACATGTCTTAAAAGCCTCCAGTGATAGTGATTTCACCACTTCCCTGGGCAGCCTGTCCCAATGCTTGACAACCCTTTCAGTGATTTTTCCTAGTATCCAATCTAAACCTCTCCTGGTTGAACTTGAGGCCGTTACCTCTTGCCCTATCACTTGTTACTTGGGAGAAGTGACCAACACCCACCTCACTACAACCTCCTTTCATGTAGTTGTAAAGAGTGATAAGGTCCCCTCCCAAGCCTTCCCTTCTCCAGACTAAGCCCCCTCAGTTCCCTTAGCCGATCTTCATCACACTTGTGCTCCAGACCCCAGCTCCACTGCCCTTCTCTGGACCTGCTCCAGCACCTCAATGTCTCTCTTGTAGTGAGAGGCCCCAAACTGAACACAGGATTCAAGATCACGGCCTCTCCAGTACTCAGCACAGGGGTGCGGACAATCACTGCCCTGGTCCTGCTTTCCACAGTAGTGCTGATACAGGCCAGGATGCTGTTGGCCTTCTTGGCCACCCATGCATGCTGCTGGCTCACATTCAGCCAGCTGTTGACCAGTGCTCCCAGGTCCTTTTCCGCCGGTCAGTTTTACAGCCATTTAAGTACAGTTAAGCTTACTTTCTCTTCAGCAGCTGGTGATGTAATCAATTGCCTGCTTTTCCAGACAACACTTTTCAAAATTAACCATAAAAGCCTTCTGTTATGTGCTCCAAGATACACTCCTGCTTGTGTATGTTATTAACAAGCCTGTGAATACAAAATGGTGCTAGAAGTCTCAACTTTGTCAGGGCAGGGAACACAAGATGTCCAATGTAACCAAGAGAAACAATATGGAAACTGGAAAAAAAAATAGTAGAAATGGATAGACATAGGAAGAATGATCTTCCAATCATAAATTATTTTGGAAGTTTGTTGAGAATAGGAAATACCCTTTAGTTTGGCTTTTGACATCAGATTTTCCATTTTTATTCCCATAAGAAATTTAAGTATAAAAGGAAAAAATAATTTATCAATATACTGATAAAACAATTTTTGAAGACTAGAATACCGCATACTCTATTATGTTTTTATGCATTCTTCTGCTTTGATTTATCCCAAGATATTCAGATAAATAGTATCTGAAGTCCAAATTAAGGTAGTCAAGATGGTTAAGCAAGATTATTAGTGCACTGAATACAGGGTTTGTCACCCCTTCTAAGAATTCTAGATGTAGACAGTAATAAAAACATAAAATTTTATTAATTTTAAATGCCACAAACGTAATTATCTAAAGATACAAGATGCAGAGATTTGAAGGTGAGGTAGTGGACTCAAGTTTTGAATATGAAAATTTTTAAATACCCAAACATTTTTCAGGTTTAAGACACAAGCAACAAATCTTCAACAATGAAGAACTCCTGCAAAAATACTTCACAAAAGCAGACCAGAGCTGCTTTTGTGCTCCATGAGGCAGGTAAAATGAGACAGAAAAGCCTGGACAAATTTCTCCCAAAAGGAGAGATGTGAAACTTCTGTTACACAATTTCTGCTCATGCAAGTTCTGCACAGACGTTGTGTAAATTAGATCTACCTTTCTGTAATAAACTTCTGCCTTTCTCTGGATTATTACTTCTGGCCTTTCTTTCATCATTTCTAAATGATTTTCTTCAGTCTTGGAAAAACATGTTTTCTTTCTCAGATTAACAACAGTCTGCAAATACGCCCTCAGATTCATCTGCCCCAAACAGAATTCTTTGAGAGCAATGTTCAATAAATAATGAGCTGCACTGATGGTAGACAGAAGAGTTTCATCTGTTCATCACAGAGCACTTTCAGAGTACTACCACCACCAGCTAAGAAGTGTGATAGTGAAGCCAATCACCACAACTGTGCAGGGAACCTGAACTTTATCGATTTCAGGACTGATTTGCTTCAACACTATTGGCACCACTAGTTTCACTTTAGTGCAATTCTCAAGCAATGCTGTCCACCTATATTAACAGGAATATCAGGAAAAGAATTTATCTAGTAATTTAGGTGTTTTTTTTTTCAATTGATGTGAAGGAGCTCCATAATGTGTACAGAGAACAGGGAGCAGTAATTTCAATTAAATGTGAGTCAAGGTATATTGGCTATCATCTACACCTACGAAAGGGAATCAGTCTCTTAGTACAAAGGGCATCCAGGCAAAGCACATTCAATATTTATGTGCTCTTTTGGATCAATAAATCTCCAATTCATTCTTTCATTTTTTTCTCAACACAGTGGACGAGAAAAGCATCAGAAGAAATATTTTGTGCAAAGCTGTTACTCTCCCCTATTCTCTTTTAAGATTTCCTATTTCACCTGAAACAAGGCCTGATCAACGTCTGCTTTTTTTCTCTAATCTTCTTTATCCTCTCTATCTTCTTAGTTTTCCAGATTTTCTGAACAGCATCCACCTGATCAGCTTATCGTTTACACACATATGAGAACTTAAGTTCAAATTGAAACATTCCTTTTAGAGTACTGCTGTATAATTCAGGTTGCAAACTCAACATTTTAATTTCACCTTGTTCTTCCCAAGTCTTTAAATATTATCTAATTGTGTACTGAGGCTGTGAAGCTATTCTTCACTCAACAGTAATTTCATTCATAAAGCAGAATAGTAACACACTGGTTTGTATCAGAGTAGAAGACAACTTGAGGCTTCATTACTACAGATCTGCTGCAGTTCCTTAGTTTTATTATTTGGCAACATTTTGGGGTGATTCATAGCTTGTGATTATTATAACAACATGACACACTGCTTTGAAGTCTGATATGGTGTAAAATTCAAAATACTGACATAATTAATGAACTGAATTTTAATAGTTTACACAAAACAAGTTAATCAATTTAACCTAGAAAAAGGTTTTGCTCAAGGCAAAAAAGTGAAATGAAAATATAACGTAAATATTTAGCAAAGTTTTAAAATAAGAAAGAGTTTACATTTCTATTCATATGTGGTACAAGAAGATTTTCCTTGAATTGAGCCAACATCAAGGGATTTTTTTCAAGAAACTATTTTTCAGATTCTAATTAATAAGCAATGAGCTATTTACAAAGTGGGAACAGCTGTTTTACAGGCTCTTTCTCTCCCCAATTAATTTAAATAGCACAATTCACAGAAATTGTAACTATTTAAACTCTACTGACTTCAGTCTACTAATTAAACTTTTACCAATTTTTCACTCCATACATAGAAACAAATATTCTAGAAGAGTGAGTTGGAACCATTCCCAAAGTAATAAGCAAGTTTTAGATTCATGTAAGAGTAAATGACATAGTATGCACTGTAACACAATATACCAGAACTCCTTTCCTCCATCCTCTGGTTCATGTAGGGATGGGAAATTCTTCCTCTCTATCCCTTTCCCAAGCTCAGCTACTGTGTTTTGCAGCTTTATCTGCCATATGCAACTGCATTTCCATAAACACTTGTATTGGGTTTTTGTGTGGCAACGTTTTGGTAGCACGGGGACTACAGGGATGGCTTCTGATGCTAGAAGATGCTAGAAGCTTCCCCTGTCTTTGATGAAGCCAATGCCAGATGGCTCCAAGATGGACCTGCATCTGGTCAAGACTGAGCCCATCAGTGATGGTGGTAGCACCTCTGGAATAACAGATTTAAGAAGGGGAAAAAGTTGCTGCGTGACAGCAATTGCAGTTAGAGACAGGAGTTTGAAGTCAAGGACTATTGTTCACTTAATAAAAAGATGTAAGGAAGTTTTACATTAATATAAGCACATAGAAAACATCAACTCACAACCATAATCAACAATGGAAGTATTCACTTACGTAAGTGCCAACTGATACAGTACACAATAATTAAGCCGCCGCAGCATGATGTGTTTGGTTTGCCTCTACACTAGACAGGATGAAGTTTAACTTTCCTCCGTGTGATGGTGTGATTTAGATTGTAAAATTGCATAAAGGAAAGTAAATATACCAACAGGCTGGTTTCTGAGATCCAAAACATGGATGTGTACAGCTGGGAATTGGAATTCTTCTCTCCCCAGCGTCTTCTTATTTCATTGCAGTGATGCTTAGAACAAAATTAGTGTCCTCCCTAAGACAGCCTGAAATTTCTGACAGCTAGATGGGGTAGAGAAAAATAATTTCGATAATAATGAAGAAACATGCTATATAGAGACTCACTCACATGTCTTGGTTTGGTTTTTTGTTTGTTTGTTGTTGTCAAGGAAAATCAGCTTGGAATAGAGAAGTAAGAGAAGAATGAAGCTTTCACTGTAAAATACAATGGTTGTCAGAAGTGGGGCAAGGAAAAGCAGTTTTCTGTAACTCTTCATATCTTGGTTTTTAAGAGGTAATAATGGAAGGGTTTAGTGCTATTAAATCATGTATAAGACAGAAGTAGCCATGGAAAAAATTTGAGGACCTGGGCAGCAATTTCGACAGAGGTAGTTTGATGTGTGAAATTCTTCTAGTAATTACCTAAAACTGCAATACCTACATGAATAGCTTTCCTGTTTTGAGTAGAATGGTTATTTCTCACAAAAAACCTCAACTGTCTTCCAATATAATTTAGTGTTCTTAGAGGCTCATAAGACACTATTAAGTAGAGGAACTACTAATTCATGGAAACCACCTCCTTTATTTTCATTACTAATTCTCCCTAATACTGTTACCATGAACTTTACATTGTCGTCTTCAGTAATATTCACACTGAAGGATGCCCCCATTTCAGTTGCTAGTGTCTACAGGCAGAGCTTACGACTCAACTCTTCCCTTAAGTTATTTTTGGGAAATACATACATCTCTAATACTAACTTTAACAGGCTTATTTCTGTGAACAAAGTCAGATATCTAATTAACGCTTGCTTTGTTTCAAAATGTTTAAAAATCAAACCTACAACACTAGAAAGTTTACAGGCTTCTTAAGTTACACGGAATTAGCTGTGAAAATATTTTAAAAGATATTAAAACAGCACTAGGTATTTTTTACATTTTAAAAATCATACTCTGATTAAGACTACCCTAAGATGTACTTGATGAGAAGTTTCCTAAGCACCCAACTAAGTTGGCAATCATCTTGTGTTTGAAGGGGTTTGGAATGGATAAGCCAGAAATACATTTATTATATTCATCTTTCAATTTCCTAATTCCAAAAATATAGATTGATTGATTTTAAATTCCCATTGTTTGGACTTGGGGTTGTTTTGGTTTGGTTTTTTTGCCCATGAGCATAACAACCTCAGAAAGAAAATCAGGGACATATTTGCATATGTAAAGATATCCAAACTAACTTGGGCATCAAAGACAACAAAGACTGGTTAATATGACAGGCTGCTATAGTTACCCACGCTAATGTATTTCAGTGTATACTGCACTGTACTGTGCAGAACCTAGCTGTTTTCTGAGCACAGAGGAAGACTTCCAGAAACATCTGACTGTAATAACAAAATAATTAGCATTTATTTTAGCTTCTTCACAGAGGGCATCTTGTTCATTTTTGTTCTGTTCAGCCCTACAGAGTAAGCATGAAAAATCCATTTCTATATAATACAGAAAGTATATTTTGCTTCAGGAAAGTAATAGTTTTGGGTGATCTTATGCAAAATTTTGAGCATAAGTCTGTTCTGTGTTAGTGTATGAGGAAGCAGCAATGGAGGATGTTTGGAGACAGGAGAAGGCTTCTCATTTCTAATACTTAACCACTTCTATTTGCTCTGTAAGTCCAATAGGGAGGCCTTAATAAGAAGCATACTGACATGGCCACTGAACATTTTTCTTTACATGTTTATTTTTAAAAACTCTCATCATTATGATAAAATTACTCACTACTTTCCCTGCATCTCCCGAGGTTTTAATGTCAGGTTTTTTTTTTTTTTTTCTGGGGGGGTGGGGGTGGGTTGGGGTGTTTGTTTTTTTTTAACAAAATCTCACAGCTGATAAGAGCCATGCACTAAAAGCATAAACATGACGTTAACTTTTTTTGCACTTTACCATGTCATTCTGTTCTGGTACAACGATTTCATCTGTCATCATTCCTTTCAAATTTTATTTACTTCTGTTATATTAGACTGCTTTTGTGGACTACTCCTTATCTATCAGGCTCCCTTTGCTATTCTCCTTCCCAGTACACTGCTGTCAGCTCACAACATCTTGTTCTTATATACACACTAAAACACTTCTATTGCCAAACCCTCTCTTTCAGCATGTACGCCTGACTTCCACTGAAAGCAGGAGCAGGATCACGAGTGAAATAATATATATGAAACTATTGATAAATTGACAGGATTAGAATACACAGCACAAATCTGTACAACTCTGAAAGTTATGGACTTAAAGAGGAAAAAACAAAACCAGAAAATTCCTGTAAATGCGTGGAAGATAAGATAAAATATTAAGACTGAAGAATGCTTTTATTCTACAGATATTACCTTTAATTTACTCTGTTTTTCAAAACTACCGTAACATTCTGTAAGCAAAAGATTTGTTTTGCAGGAGAGAGAGGGGTATGTCCAAAATCACAAAGAATCCAATAAAATGCCTAAACAATGTATTTCACGTTTTCACAGGCATATTTATTCTTTAATAATCACTACAATAATCTACTCCAAACATTCTGAGTTTTGCTTAAAATATAATGATTTTTTAGCATCATGTCCAGCTCATGAGATACAATTCTCCATATACTTTGGCCAATTGCTTTTATAAGATGTTCTTTAAAATTCCTTAGGAGTTAAAGAACATTTCCAGAGACTGAAAGAGAAAAGAGAAATCATTTCAGACCCTATCCAACACCGAACTAGTCCAAATACAAAAGGCAGTATACTAGGCTGCTGTTTAGGCAGTTTCTTTATAGTTCCTGAACCCCTAGTGATAACACATGAATTTTGTTTCAAATATGTTCTTTACTTCATCACACAGCAAAACACACCACTAAGATAAAAAATTAAACTGATAAAAAGAAATCATCAGTGAAAGTAACAATAATGAAGTTGATGAAAGAAAATGGAAGTGTAATTTCTCAAATATTCATATCTTGCTGCTATACATGTGACAATAATTGGTACAGAAAAGAATTCATTGCTACTGACTTCACAGCTTCTCTGTACCAATGTTGCCTTCCATTCAAGTGACAGAGTCTATTTAAGCCTGCTTTCCTTTCTTAGTGAAACTAGAAACATCAACTTTCCAGTCAGGAACCTTCTCATTCCTACATTTCCCTTGCAACAGCAGATACTACTCATTCAATACTTTGCTGAGTAGCCACTTGTTGGCATCAATCCCCTGTGTGAGATCCCCTTGGCACAAATACATACATGAAATTATACTTTTTACACAATCTCAACAGCAGTTGGTGATGAAAAGATGTCTGAAATGGATAAGGAAGACAGTTTTTTCATGGGTCTGAACTCACAACTTTTCATTATGAGCTCTGTTGATTCTTAAATGATCCTAGCTTACACTAACCATCAAGGAAGCCAGAAAAGCAGGTAACTGTCAAGATGAATGTTGGCCTCCAGATGCTATTTCAAAATTATCTGATATTTCTAAAGCTTTAAAACTGCAGCAATACAAACCAGATTTATGGAAAGATATACTTTATGTGTTCCATCTGAAACATTAAATAATTCTTGGTCAGACTGAGAAGACTTCTTTTATTGCAGTAGATCAGTTTCTTTTCCAAATATATGAGAGTACTTACCAGCTGTAAAGCTGTAGAGCAGTCTTCTGTGATTTCAACAGTCTCAAAAAGAATTAGATGCCTGCTTCTGCTCGTTTTATATCCATTTTGGGAAGATGTTTCCCTTAGACATCTTACACTAACTGCCACAAAGACTTGTACAATAATCCAAAGGCAAAATAGTAACCTTTTCTGACACAAAACTAATCTAAATCCCCTCTGCCTCTTCCCAGTGAAGGCAGAAAAACAGTAAATAGGAGGAGAAACCTGCTTTATTGCCTTACGTGCTGGTGTTGGCTCGGGTAGAGTTAATTTTCTTCATAGCAGCTGGTACAGGGCTATGGTTTGGATTTCTTCTGAAAACAGAGTTAATAATTCAGAGATGTTAGCATTGCTGCTGAGCAGTGCTTACATGGAGCCAAGGCCTTCTCTACCTCTCTCACCAACACACCAATGAAGAGGCTGGGGTTGCACAAGGAGTTGTCAATGCTAAAAGGTAGACATGGCTTCAGGAGACTGGTTTTAAACTCTGAAGTACTTTGTTCAGTATGTCAGGGCAGGAGACTGAACCATAAAAAGCGCATTTTTGTTTAAACTTTATACAAATACAAGGCTCCTCTTTAAACTTTGAAAGAAAGTTAGCTTAGTTGCTGCTTATAAACTTTGTATCAGTCCTGAATGCAAGGCTTGGAGAAAACACAGTTAATGGTCATTTTATATTTTATACAAAACTATAAAAAATACTTTGCTTTAGCACAAGGAAATGCCTGTCACTATACAGAAATTATCTGTTACTAGATTTACTCTGTAGCAGCCTTCCCTCCTATTAAAAATATTTAATGCTCTGTAACAGTCTAAACACTTCAGATTCTGCATTGTTTTCTCTGTCGCTTAGGCCACATATAACATAAAAGGCTTTGTTAATTAATCAACAAAATCAAATAAGAACATCCATTCTTATTTCTGTCTTTATTCAGCTAACGTTGCATAGAAAGGCAAAAACAAAAAGATAGCTCTGTGACCACAAAAACTCTTATTGCAGTGGTTTAGGTTAAGTATCCCTGCCCATGGCAAGCAGTTGGAACTAGATGATCTTTTAAGGTCTCTTCCAATCCAAACCATTCTGTGAAACTATGATAACCCTTTTCTGTCACTACTGAAGTTATATTTTCATGTCCCAGATTTCTGATCTGTAAAAACCATTACCTATAAACCTATCTAAAAGTTATTAGATAGATATTATAGAAAAGTTTTCTAAAACCACCCCATGAAATGGAATCTGGGAGATCACATCAATGTACCTGTGTACAGGAGTTCCTGTAGGAATGGTGACAATGAATAAGCCTTACAACAGTTACATGACTCTCATGAAAACTGCATTCAACGTTCAAGTCACAAACTGCAAGAGGCGTAACAGATGACAGAGCTGTATAATGGCCCACTGAAGAATACATTGTATGTAAAGCACAGGATCTTAAAGCAATTTAAGAATTTCTGGGTTTGTAGTGTGCGATTATTCATGTCTTTATATAACAAAGATCAGAGAATCACTGGTAAAAACTGGGCTGCTGAATAACACTATTTCCAGTGCGTGAAGAATTAAAATATTTCGGATTTCCTGAGGTTAGTCTGTTCGCCACACATTTACAAGCAATTATGCTTAATGGAAAGGACAATTAAGGGTCTCCCAGAGCAGAGCAGTAACAAAAACTACATGTTTTGAAATGAAAATCCATCCTAATTCTTTGGCATTATAGTGGACAAACTGCTGTAGGAAATGCACTGTGAGGAATACCGTGATTAGGTAACTACTAAGCAAGATAACATGTCAGTTTCACCAGGGAAGATGGCTTTTCTAGTGCTTTAGTTGAGGGTCCCGAAAATACTCTCACATTCTCCTGTACACAAGTGAATTTTATCTTTCACTCGCTGTGAAAGTATCATTTGGATTTTGGTTACATGGAGAATCCTACCCTTTAGATTATTCACTACATGAACATAGTTCTTCTAAACTCTCATAATTTCCTGCGGCCTCCCAGCTGACATGAATTTCACACCATGCTGGGAAACCTACGTCTTAAATTATGTGCAATACTAATTTTTTTAAAAAGTCCACTGCCTTTTAGCTTTAGTTTAGTTGACAGAAATCATTAGAACCCTAGATTCTATATAATCTTGGTCACTTTTGGTACAGAGAATTCCATTCACTGATTCTGCAGGTCAAACTATAATATTCCTATATTATTTCTTTTACATGAGATGCCCATTTAAGATGCAATTTACCTAATCCCTGAAAATTATATCTTAATAATATTTAAGCACATTCTGATAATTGATACGATTTAATAAAAGTTTGTGTCTGTTACCTTTGAAGACGATTTGGTCCGAGTTTCTGTTTTCTGCCTGGTAAGCTTGTTTTGAAGAAGCAATGACTGATCTGTACGAGCATCATAATTTCCATGTTCTGAATCATCTGCATATGTGTCTTTTTCCTTTCCTATGCCTGAAGGAAAAACAGAAGAAAACAGTGGACTCATTTTAGGTTACAGAAGAGAGAAACTAACAGTATTGTTAGAGCCAGAGTTGAATATTCATTTTAGTTATCCAATTTTTAATAACTTTTAGTCTACCCCTTCTTGCAAAAGTTTTTTACTTGAAATGTCATCATCTCTGTCTTAAGCTAGAAGTGACTTCTCTTTTTAGTAGAAGGCCTATAGAAACATTTCTATTGCCATTCCAATTGAAAAAGCTCACAACATTCTTCACAGTACCTAAAAAAAACCCCAAACAACCCAACCCCTACGCAATATAAAGCAAATATTCAAATGTTTTTGTGCTTGACTCACACTTGTCCAGACTCAGAACATGTTGTCAAATAGGAAGTGCATCTTGCAGACCTGAGTAACCTCCCATGCTTTAAATTTAAACAAGCAATCAAAATGCCTGATGGGCCTACACTCATGCTGCTCATACTTGGATACAGTATTTGAAAATTTGCATATTAAGGTAACCACTCAAGAACACATTTTAAGAGGCTTCCCTATCAGTGGTAGAAGACAGTTAACACCATGAAGAAAGTGTTTACATTGGATTTTTAATAGCTCAACAAAAGTTTCTATTAAAACTTGCGTATCCAAAGAGAGATGCAGATGACTGAGGACCATCCTCAAAGCTTACAAAGATCCGCTCTCACAGACTAAATTTCACCTGAATCATCACTGCAGGCAAGTTAGAAGGACTCAAGTCTCTGGGTACTCTAGAGCCTCTTTCAGAAGGCAGACATTTTCCAGACATGTAATTTCCTTGCACATTCTCCATCAAAAAATCATGACAATACTTATCATACCTACCCAGCAGAGGTAAAATGAGGGGTAATGTCTGTGCAATGTTGGACCATGTAAGTTATAATGAATGTTGGAAAATGGTTAGTCTTGAAAAAAATATTTTAAAGATGAAAAAATGGAATAATTATTCCCACACAATTATATCTTGGACAAGTTGAAAATATATATTCAGACAAAAAGTTATCCACAAATACTGAGTTAAGTTCCCATCTCAGCTTTCACATCAACATGGGAAAAGTCAGGGGGACTGGGAATAGCATTTAGCCCAATTATTCTAAATACTAAATAAGATGCCAAGAAAAAAGTCATAGTTGCTGTGGGAACCACAATCTTGAGCTTCCCAAATTTTATATTCATAAAAGCTCATCTGCAACAACAAAGTATTTTTCAATAAGCTGTTCAGTTAAATTCTCCAGAGTAAGTACTACAGAAAAGAAACCCCAAACAACAATTATCTCACATAGCCTAAATATTTCTGAGATGGAACATTACACCGGAACATTTACCAAGGGCTGTTCTTTCTGAAATTGAGCTATTTGAATAATGATTACACAAAATGAGGCCCTGCTAATTTGTGATTTTGATATTAACCTCAGTACATCTGTGGAGGGATTTCTTAATATATGAAATAGCCTGTTTTAATCATCAGTGCACCAAACTCAGGGGGTTTTATTTTAAGCAATGTTTTAATCTTAGTATACAGGTTATTCTCTGGTCCACAACAATGAATGCAGTAAAAAAGACTGTGAAGTAGGTTTCAAGTAGGAGGTATACAAAGCAGAAAACAGGATAGTTAAGCAAGATTTTATTCATGGCCAGATGTGATGAGCTCTCAGCTTTAGTAAAGATCAAGCTTTGCAAAAATATCTAATGTTTTTTCAACTTTTTAAAGCCATGAAACAAGCTTTCCCTTAGCAGTCAACATACTTTTACCTGCTAAGCATTTTTTATGTTTTCAAGGACAAAGCATTGAAGTGTAGCATATATTTTTCATTAAAAAAAATAAAAAATTGCTACTTTCCACCTGTTATCTCTGTCTGAAATGTAGCATGAAAGGGTTTTAGCAACAAAGAACCCCATAAAAATACATTTAGAATTAAAGAGGTGCATTTCTTACATGAAATTGAACAATACTTCTTACTATATCTATGAGGAGCTGATGACTTATTCTATGCACCTAAAGCAATGTCCCACAAAGTAAAAAAGGGAGGAAAGAAGGAATGAAGATTAAAACATAGCATTTAAACACAGCACTTGAATAAATATTTGTTATACCTGTCTGAGAGACATAGCACCTAATCCATATTTTAGGATTATCTTCAAAAAGTGCATTTTTCTTAACATTCCTGTAGTTTGAGACATTAATGTTAACAGGACACCTAAAGTGTGCTTTGTAGATACTTTGAATAGACTAGCGCCATTTACCTCTTCTGCAGCATATATTTTAGAAAAATCTGTAATATAAATAATTATGCTCAAGGTAAAAATTCAGTGGATTACAACGTATCTCTATACCAGAAGAGGTTGGAAAGAACAGCTGCAAAATGTGTGTGTTTTAGTTGGCTCATTTTGCTTCTTAAGCTGAGCTTTTTTGAAATTTCTTTTGATTAAAGAACAGAGAATGAAACAAGTTGGGTTTACAAAAAAGCAGAAATGAAGCTTTGCCACCAACAGCATTGACTATGGATTTGTATTTTTCTACAATGGGGTGCTTTTCCTGTAATAATGTATCCACCACTTTTATTAAAAAAGAAAGTCTCTCTTCCTTAATTTTCCCACCCATCAAGCCAAAATTACATACTGTTAAACTTACAGAACCTAAATTAATTTGAGCTGATTGTTCCTAGCATCACCAAAGCTTATCACAAGACAGTGATTTAACTCCTTAAGTCTTTCTTCAGTAACTGCAGTTTCTAAACTTGTGTTAACATTTTTATATATTTGTTTACAAAGTGACACTATTTTCTGCCATCATTTCCTCCACATTCTCCATTATTTGGCTTTGCATTTTAACTGCCATTTTGCTGATGTATTTGAGTTATTAAGTTATGTTAATTAAAACTTGTGGTAGTTGAGAGCTTTTTGAAGTGTTGTCACATAAAAACTTTTATTTAAAAAAATCATTAAGGCTGAATTTTAAATAAAGATGAGGATATCAAATCAGAGAAAAGGACTACAGCTTCTAATTCCAAAGGCAGAGACTGAATCGTATTTCAGTGAAGACAATGCGAACTCCACTATTCAGTAAGTCAAGGACTTCTCTTTAACTGGGTACATACTTAAAACAGATTCACCCATATATATATATAATTGTGAGCACAGCTGAACATGTAACTAAGTAATGCATACCCTCACCTTGGATCCACACTCAAGTATAAAGTAATTTGAAAAAGATTCAAGCATTAATCAATCAGATAACAGATCTCTCCATCCCAGTAGTTGCTTTGTTTTGCTATCTTGTAATATGGAGACACGATGAGTCACTTCAGCCTTCATACATCACAAAACCTATCTACACTTGGTGACATACAATTTTGCTGTGCTTGATACATGACATTAAGATTTGCCCTAAGGGCACTTGTACGATAAAATGTAGTAGAAAGTTTCAGCTCTGGGAGTCTTTTACCTCCCTATGCAGAAGCACTTTGTTTAAATATTGATTACAAGGTCCACACTTCATATTTCCATTTTTGAGTCTTAAATGCTTGACTACCATTCTTTCCATCATACTTGCCTAAAGGACCAAGAGTGCATTTTATTTATAACAGTTAGAGGAAAAAAAACCACCCGTAACATGCAATCCACCAATATGTTTCGGATAACTGGCACAGAAAAGCAAGTATTCCTCAACTGCAATGTGTCATACTTGGGGAAAATTAAGATTATTCCTAAATAGTTTCTGTTTCACAAACAGTGATATGATGACTCCTGACTCACTTCTTTAAGGCTTTACACATTTGCAGATGGGCCTTGAAAAGCTTTCGTAAGAAGAGATAATTGGTCAATAAATTCACCCCCTTTTGTCCTAATTTAGTTCTAGAAACAACAAATAACCTGGAGAAGGATATCACTGGACATCTGGATAAATGGCATTGTGATGGATTTACATCTTATTTTATTCTGCTGTGTACCTGGAATACTATATTATATACATAACATGAAAGGTTTTTCAGTTACCTATGTATGTGTGTTTAGATATCAAAAAAACTACTATAACAGACAAGCGCAGAGTTTTCTTAATGTACAATTTCTCATGACCTTTCAGACTGTGATAACAATTACACAGAGTATTTCTCATTTTTTAAAAAGGGGAGTCAGGTAGGGTGGCTGTTTGGAGGAGTTAAGAGGGTGTACAGAATCGCAACAGGGAGATTAAATGCCTAAAGCACTTTGATATTTTGAATGTCAATATTAACTCCAAAGACTAATCCTTACTACGTTTTGGCAAGCACCATGTTCATAATAGAGCACAGCTTCTCCAGCCATGCTGCCAGCTCTCCAGGCAGGAACAAGCTCTAATATGGAAGATGGACAATTCCCTCACAGACCAGGTATAGGAAAAACTGACCTAATGCAGCTTTTCAGCCATCTCACAACATAGAATAGATGTGACAGCTCTTACCTTTGCAGGTATTGCCTAAGGAACACAAGCATCTGAACAAATGATTCTAAAAGTCACAATGGAAACATCACATTTCTGTCAAAGCAGAAACTGAACCTGGCTTTCTGGAGTCACATCTTCTGTCATTTCTCAGCCCCTCCTTTCATGTCAATATTGTATGTATTGCACAGGTTATTCTGTCTGTTTTGGTTTATCATAACATCACTTAACCAAAATTCACTTTCAAGGTCTTCTGTAATAAAAAGATGAAAGTTTTTATCATGCAGTCATGCTGATACTTTGTTGGATTGTTAATTTTGATTCAGGTCTTAATTTCTCAGTTCACTATGTTATATCATGGCATGTAATTAAGGGAGTTTCTTACACATAAGCTTTGTAATAATTAGAATCAGGACACATGAAGACTATAAGGCTATAGGAAAATTATGAACTACATCATTCATGATCAAGTTCCTATGTAGGAAGGATTTAATTTCATGCTAAGGAGGATTAGTTACTATGCCTAAATCCCTCATAATTAACCTAATTCACAAAATGAAAAAACAGAACTGAAAAAAGAATAATTTAATTATTTTGATTTTTTTGCTAGTGAGTGCTTATTTGTCAAATAACTTAAAACCAGAAACTTGTATCCAAAACCTGAATGCCAATTTGCACTGGTTATATTAGTCATTACTCATTTTTTACATCTTATTTGAAATTAAATATTTCAGCCTAACAATTAGGGCAGATTCTCTAATTTCTGATTGTAGGGTCTGCAGAAAGCTGCTTACACCTGCAGAAAGCTACTTCTATACTTACTTGTTTTAGAATGAGCAAATTGGATTTTTAAGTTAACAAGCAGACTATCAATCAGATTTGCAAGTCATTCTTCTGGTCTAAATGGATTTCCAATATGGCTTAACTCCTGAAAAATCTCGATGCCTCATAGAGAATCATAGAATGGTTAGGGTTGGAATGGACCCTAAGATCATCTAATTCCAACCATGTATGTGATAAACCGGACTTTTAAATGCATTAATTAGGAAGAAGTTCTTCCCTGTGAGGGTGGTGAGGCACTGGCACAGGTTTCCCAGAGGAAGTGGAAGGTGTTCCTGCCCATAGCAGGGGGGTGGAACTAGACAAGCTTTAAGGTCCTTTCCAAACCAAACCAGTCTGTGATTCTGTGATTAATCTGAATTATAATAAGAAATCCCTTTTGTAAATCTGGCTCACAGTGCTTGAGACTGAACATTAAAAAACGAAATGAAAAAAACTGGCAGCACCAATGATAGTAATTTTAACAACAGAAAGGGACGTAGTAAATGGAAAACCATGTAATGTACCAGTCTGAATACAGCCACTCTCCTTCTAATCCTTTCGCTAAATCCAAAGGATAATTTGAGAAAAGATCAGACCATTCAGTGGTGTATTATTTACTGGTTTTGTGAGCTTTCACAACTTACACCGTCCCTTTTCACCTGCACCGTGCATTAGAAAAGAGCATTTATCACAGTTGTGGCAAGAAAAAAGTTACTCTTTATAGAAGATGTGAGTTATCACTGAAATAAAGCAATTCTCCTGCAAATGATGTAAATTCCCTTCACCTTAACTTGAGTACTTCAATGAAAACCTGCTAAATTCTTTTCAAATCATACAAGTGATTTCTAAAGCAAACTCAAAACTCAAAAAAAAGTATGTTGTAACCACCTCTATAATTTTAACAGAGGTTACTAAAGAGGATTTTTCAACTAACCTTCATATAACCTTCAAATAACAAATAACCTTGATCAAAATTGCTTACATTCAGATTCCTTTTCTAAAAGATGGCCAGCCAATTCTGAGATCGTTCAAAGATAAGGTTCTCTCCCTTTATGCATATGATGGCCTTCAAGGGAAATAAAGCATTATTTTAAAAATATACCAATTAATGTTTCTTTATTTGGGATTTGGAGAAGGCTGAGGTTCTGAATGACTTCTTTGCCTCAGTCTTCACTGGCAAAGGCTCTGACCAAACCACCCAAGTCTTGGAAGGCAGATGCAGGGACTGTGAGAATGAAGACCTTGTGTGCCCACTGTAGGAGAGGATCTGGTTTGAGACCATCTTAAAAATCTGAACGTGCACAAGTCCATGGGTCCTGATGAGATCCATCCGCGGGTCCTGAAGGAGCTGGCAAATGAAGTTGCGAAGCCACTGGCCGTCATATTTGAAAAATCATGGCAGTCAGGTGAAGTTCCCGATGACTGGAAAAAGGGAAATATAACCCCCATTTTCAAGAAGGGGTGACCCAGGGAATTACAGACCAGTCAATCTCACCTCTGTGCCTGGCAAAATCTTGGAGCAGATTCTCCTGGATGGCATGCTAAGGCACATGAAAAACAACAAAGTGCTTGGTGACAGCCAGCATGGCTTCACTAAGGGGAAATCCTGCCTGACTAATTTGGTGGCCGTCTATGATGGGGCTACGGAAGTGATGGACAGGGGTAGAGCAGTTGATGTCATCTACCTGGACTTGTGTAAAGTGTTCGACACTGTCCCACACGACATCCTTGTCTCTAAATTGGAGAGACATCAATTTGATGGATGGACCACTCGGTGGATAAAGAACTGGCTGGATGGCCGCACGCAAAGAGTTGTGGTCAATGGCTCAATGTCCGGCTGGAGACCAGTAACGAGTGGTGTCCCTCAGGGATCCATGTTGGGACTGGTCTTGTTTAATATCTTCGTTGCTGACATGGACAGTGGGATTGAGTGTGCCCTCAGCAAGTGTGCCGACGACACCAAGCTGTGTGGTTTGGTTGACACGCTGGAGAGAAGGAATGCCATCTAGAGGGACCTTGACACACTTGTGAGGTGGGCTGATGCCAACATCATGAAGTTTAACCATGACAAGTGCAAGGTCCTGCAACTGGGTTGGAGCAATCCCAGGCACAGCTACAGGTTGGGCAGAGAAGAGATTCAGAGCAGCCCTGCAGAGAAGGACCTGGGGGTGTTGGTCAATGACAAATTTAACATGAGCCAACAGTGTGTGCTTGCAGCCCAGAAAGCCAACCGTATCCTGGGCTGCATCAAAAGGAGCGTGACCAGCAGGTCGAAGGAGGTGATCCTGCCCCTCTACTCTGCTCTCATGAGACCTCACCTGGAATATTGTGTGCAGTTCTGGTGTCCTCAACATAAAAAGGACATGGAACTGTTGGAACAAGTCCAGAGGAGGGCCACGAGGATGATCAGGGGACTGGAGCACCTCCCGTATGAAGACAGGCTGAGAAAGTTGGGGCTGTTCAGCCTGGAGAAGAGAAGGCTGCGTGGAGACCTCATAGCAGCCTTCCAGTATCTGAAGGGGGCCTATAAGGATTCTGGGGAGGGACTCTTAGGGACTGTACTGACAGGACAAGGGGTAACAGGTTAAAACTTAAACAGGGGAAGTTTAGATTGGATATAAGGAAGAAGTTCTTTCCTGTAAGGGTGGTGAGGCACTGGAATGGGTTGCCCAGGGAGGCTGTGAGTGCTCCATCCCTGGCAGTGTTCAAGGCCAGGTTGGACAGAGCCTTGGGTTATATGGTTTAGTGTGAGGTGTCCTTGCCCATGGCAGGGGGTTTGGAACTAGATGATCTTAAGGTCCTTTCCAACCCTAACTATTCTATGATTCTACGATTTATACATGTGTGTACACACAGAAGTGTGCATATACCAGTGGAGTAGCTCCTAGATTATCTAACTCAAATTAGTTAATGGTAATGTATGCCAAATTATTTTATGTTGCTAGAATTTACATAAAAAAAAAAGTTCTAGAGTAAAACAATTTTTTATTAACGTGACTCTCTGTAGCTACTATGTGGCTACTAGGAGTAAATTTAAATTATACCCCACTTCCTTTTTCCAGCTACAACTGAAACCATGAGCTATTATTGGTAGCTCCAGGAAAGATACAAGTTTAGCAACTGAAGCTAAAGTTATGTCATTTAAAACCTGGCACAAAGTAATTGCTGGGCATGTCTTTCAGAAGAAAAACAAAGTGCAGTAAAACCAAAATGTAATATAAATATGCATCTGTGTTATTCATTGATGTTTTTCAGCTAGTATCCACAGGCAAAAGGCTTTGAAAAATATAAGGTTGAATTCCCTTTGATAGAATGAATGTTAAATCTCCGAATGTCAAATCTCCAAGTGTCATTGGTGTGACTGGCTAATGTATTAAAAAGTGGATGACATTGGAATTATACTATTGTACAAATGAGTTCAGAGTTTAACATCCAGATTCTTGTGTAACACAAATTTACACGTATCCACAAATACAACACAAGTATTTTAGTTTTTCATGTATTTACTTCTTAAAAGATCCTAACAATTCCAAAAAATTGCCAAAAACTTTTTTCCTGTTTTGCTAAATATATGCCTTTTAGGTATTTGTGACTATTGCATCAACATGAGACAGCTGTCAAAGTAAATCCTGTATCCCAGGTATATTCTTGTTACCTAAAATACTGCACTGATACTTAGCCTAGATGCCTCTGTCATCTCACATCAGCATCATCTTTGACATCTGGTATCAAAGATATATACCTAGACAGGAAATACTTCTACCGTGCCTATGAAAATTGCTCTGAAGTCCTGACATTTCATACTAGAACAAAAACTTCAGGCATCTTTCAGGAAAAAATTTCAAGTATTGCCTCAAGACAGTCTGTAACTTCATGATGGTCTTTTCTGTACAATTCAGTAACTGGAATAAACTTTAGTCTCCCTCTTCCCTAACACTGCTTCCGCAGAAGGGTACTGGTTGCTCTACAGTGGTCTCGCCCATGGCAGAAATCCTGCCCCCCCTCCTAACCTTGTATAAATAATCCTGAAAAATTCTTGACAAACTGAAGTGTTCTCATCAAAAGAGCTTATTCAGAAAATTCCCCCATGTGTATGCTTTATAGGATTTGGCTACTTACTTGCACCTAAATGAGCTGACAAAAATGATTGTGTTGAGTTGTCATGAATAAATTCACTGTAATTAGTTATTCACTAATTACATTATACTGGTTAGCAGGCATATTCCTCTCTTGGAGTTCTTAGGTAAAAAGACATTTTCTTAACAGTCAAAAAGCAGGAATCTTTCACTCATTTGATAAGTAAAAATATTCAAATAAACTGCAGTAGAGCTGGAGGGATTAACATTCTTCGGTGAAGTGGCAACTCCAATCTTATTTGTGAACTCAAGTCACAACAAGTGACAAAGGTCACTTTAACCAGAACTTTATACTCTTCCATAATGCAAATATACAGGAAAAAAAAAACCAACAAATTCTATGACCACCTTGAGAATTGTAAGGAATAATGTTTTACTTAATGTCCAGATCCAAGCAGCAGGCAACTTCCACCTAGGTAAATCAAAAAGCTCTGATTATAACCTTCAATACATGGAAATTTCCATGAAGCTTTGGCTAAGCACCAAGCATTCCATCTGAAACCTCATAGCTCATGTTGCAGAACCTCACTGCATGTAACTTCACTTGAATTGACTGATTCTCAATTTAGAAATACTACTTACCACCTAAAACTGACAGAGGATAAAGAATGTAAGTCCGTAACATCCTTGACCCCATCTGCCTGCGTTAGCAGTAACAAAGGTGCAAGACATTTATAAGTTAAATAGATATATGGTCTTATCTACAGTCAACTAAAACAAAACAGAAACTTTCCACAGAAGTCTTTTACATGATGCTTGTTAAATTCTTTCTCACAAGACAACAGTTTGTCTATGGACACAATTCTGGAAGAGGAAAAAGCTACATTTCTGGAAGAGGAAAAAGCCATTTGGCCTATTTTATGCATAGTTCCATGATGCAGCTTAATTAAAAATTCACCACATGCACTTAACTCAGCATTCTTTTCAGGTTCTCAGGAGAGCAGTTTGGAAAGGTTCACTAAGAAGATGATAGCCATTAATCAGCCGATTTTGCAAACTCAATCAAAATGCCAGAGTACTGACTAAAAAGTAGCAGTGCTGCCGCAGTTTCACCCATTTGGTGATGAAGGTTCAAGCAGCAAGATTCCTTTTTTTTTTTAACCCTCCAGATTCAGGGTAAAATCAATCTCTTCAAAGAGCATAGCTGAAGTCAGAGAGGAGAAACATCCACACCAAAGTTTAATACAATGGTTTGCGGAGGATACTTGTCTATCTTTTCCTCAATCACTGAGCTCCCTCTATGTTTCTTTCCAGGTTAAAATTAGATGACGGGAATGAAAAGCAATGCATCACTCACTATGAGAAAGAATTACTTCTGCCATACATAAACACGTAATAGTACCAGCACATGTACGTGTAAGCAATTAGTAAAACATAGAACCGGATATAAAAAAAAAAAAACAAAACTGAAGGAAATGATAAACAGTGAGATTTTCAGGTACCCATGCTTGCCTACCAAATCAAACCAATTATACTGAATGAGTGCAGTGGCTTCAACTGGAACCTTACTTAGACACATGATTTTCTTAAACAATCTTCATGCCAAATTTTTGGTCTGTGTCATGATTTTGGAACATTTTGATTTTGTTTTGGAGGACCTATCAATTTCACTCACATTTCCAGCTGCGATCCCTTTGGAAGACCTTGAAGAACCTCTTAACTAGCATGTATGTTGGGCATGAAGAAAAATCAATGTTAAAACATGTGAGAGGTGAGCAGAAATAGCTTTCTGAAAGCACGTCTCTCTCCTTCAGCATAAAGATCCGATTACTAGTTTGATGCTACACTGACTGTGAGTAAAAAGTTCCTTCACAGTACTTGTGCAAGATGCAGCAGTATCTGTGTGTAATTCATTCCAATGGGTAATAAACGGCCAGGGAATTTCAAAATTAATTACATTTCGAACTTGCAAATTACCAGTTGTGTTTTTATATACAGATTCATTTTGCAGTTGCAAGGATGGGACTATTAACTCCTTTCTTATTTTCTTTGACTTAATTAAAGCATCAAAATGGCATTAATTCAGGTACACATATGTCCCAATTACAGCTCTTCTTCTGTATTGTCAGGTTTAGTTTTTTGCAGGTTGGAACACTTTTTATACATGAGCATCTAAAGCAAACATACATGAATATATAAAGCAAAACCAACAACATAGCAACTGCAGCCATGACAATACTGAATAATATGACTATATAGGAATAATAACCAGCACATAATAATAACAACGATTTCAAAGAAATTTCAAAGACATACACTGAACGTATGAAAAAAAAACAACTTCTCTGTTTAGTCTCTATTCACTATTAGTCCAAAAGGTGAAAAAGTATCAGGAAAACTAAAATAGCATGTATTTCTTTAGTCACATTTAGTCTTCACTTTCAAAAAACCTGGCAGTTGAGGGAAAGTATTGTCTTTCCACATTTAGGTACTGCAAGTGTAATCAAAGAATCGTTAATTATTATTATTCAAACACATAAGTTCAAACACAAACTTACCTAAAAACGGATCATCATATTCTGTATTAGACAGCTTAAGCAAGTTGTTTTCCAAAGTCTCCATCACTTTAGCTGAAATAAATGCAATATTCATATCAGCATTCATATGTATGTTTTAAGTAAAAAGTTTTAAACTTTTTAAAGCTGCCGGTGACTCTCTCCATACTAATCTTCCCTGATTCTGCTCATGAATGAATGAATGCATCTGCTCCTGAATGTTCATACTTAAAGACACTTCTTGCCAAAAGCCTAATATTTATTTTTTCTCTCTCTTCTGAACAAACTATAGGAACCTTTATGCTATTCCCCAACATACAAGAGCACATTCTTGTCTTGTTTTCAGCATGAAGGGAAAAAAAGAATAGCTTAAGCCTCACTTCAAACATTATAGAGATTCACTCAAGAGCTTAGTACCATAGCTCTTCTAGCTGTTCAGATGACAAAAAGGTCTCTCCAAGAAACTGTAGATATCTAGACAAACCAAAGCTTATCAGATGCCCTTATATACTGAAAGATTATATTTAAGACACCATAGGACATCAAGTCATGTTCCCATAGATCCCTTTCATTCCCAGGGTTGGAACAAGCTCCTGAAAGAGAAAACACTCCTACCTCGTTCTGACACCACATCCACTGTAGCTGTAGATGTTCCTGCACTGAGAGGCTGAGGTCGGGACTGTGGCTGCACACGATTTGGCTGCAGAAAAGATGAATGCTTGCTCAGACTTTGAGGATGTGTTTGGCTCTGAGCTAGGCATGGCATAGATCTTCGAGAGGGTTTTAATGGATGTTCTTTCACTGTCTCACTCTTGCTTGTATTCATACCTGAAAAAGCCAAAAAAACAAGAACCTAAGTTCTGCTACATGCAAATGGCAAAGAAAGATGGCTAATTATGAAAACGCAGGGTGATTCACCCACTTAATTCTTCACCTACCTTTCCATCAACATCCCACAGTTGGAATTCAAAATGCTCTAAACTGCGATACGTATGTCATACAGCCATTTGGAAGCAAACGACAGCACTGTCATCCACATTATTATTGCTAAGCAAAATCTTAATTCAGTAGCAGAAATGAGTAAAATCCCTCAAACAAGCCAACAAACAAGCCAATCAAATACAAGCAAAAGATATTCACAAGCTTCCTGAAGGATTCATGAACACCCTCTCTTTTGAGATGGAGCTGTTTCTGAGTTCTAATCAATCTATTCACTGTTTCTAGTTTTTCTCCTGGAACTCATGGCACTCTGGGGTTTTCCTGTGTGTTGCCTGGCTTTAGGTTCAGATACCTAGATACTGACAGAGGCACAAGTCAGCTGTGTGTTATCAGTTTTTCTATCATTTGCAGCTGCAGCACTATGAAAGTATTCTCATTAATACTAGTTTAATTATACTAAGCTACAAAAAAGTAGACCAGAAACAATATAATGGCACTCAAATACACACACTCACTTAAAACTAGGTATTTCATAAAGGAAAAAGAATGTAAAAAGAGACCCCATGTAAATCTGCAGAAAGTCCTGAATATTGAAAATATTACTGTAACATAAACACGTGATTAAAACAAGCAGATTTTGTTTTGTTACCATTCTACTATCTACCAAAGGCTAACAGGAGGTAAACTAGTACTCATTTTTCCCTGTTTGAGTCAAGTTTATTCCTTGAAAATCATCATATTCTTCACTTAGCATAAAAAACACTATTACTTTGAGTATTCTCACTGTTCTCACATGGGCCTTCTAGTGGAAAAATATAGTAAGCTCATCAGCTACACAGGTCTCCAGTACCCAATTCCAATTAATAAATATTAACACATCTAAGCCTGACTGTAAATAATATCACATTTTAATAAGATTAAAATTAAAAATATCAAGTCATTTTTTTCAGAGAAAAAAGGATCAGTTTACTCCTCTGTTCAGTTCTTGCTGACCTTCAGACTCTGTTAACTGATTTGTATTACTGCACTAACACACACTAGAACTTACACTACTTGCAGAAGAACCTTAGCTACTTACTACTATAAGGGTGGTGAGGCACTGGCACAGGCTGCCCAGAGAACCTGTGGCTGCCCCATCCCTGGCAGTGTTCAAGGCCAGGCTGGACAGGGCCTGGGGCAACCTGGTCTAGTGGGAGGTGTCCCTGCCTTTGGCAGAGGGTTGGAACTGGATGAGCTTTAAGGTCCCTTCCATCCCAAACCATTCTATGATTCTCTATTAACATACTGAAATTGAATTAAACCCCATAAAACTGGCAATATGATTTTTTTTTTTTTTTCACTGAAATGAAAAACAAACTGTAGGTTTAGCAGGTATAATACTGAATTTATTTTATGGCATTCTTGCTAAAATGTAGTATAAGATTTTTAAACCCTTAAATCACTTGACATTGTGCTACAGTGGTTAAAAATGATTCAGTTTTCAATGTAGTATGCAGTATTCCAGGACACTTTGTTTGTATGACTGGCTGTCTCTATTCTGAGTGTGATAATTATTTACATTAAGAAACATGTAACTACCCTTTCAAGATGATAATTTTCTCAGTATTCATCCCATTTAAATCCCATTTTTTATTTCTTCCCCAAATCTCAGGAATTTGTCAGACAACTGTAATTTGAACCTCTCAGTAAAAAGGGCCACAGCTATCATTACCCATAAACATGCTCACTATTGAGCTTTAGTGATTACAATTACATATATTTTAAAACATTTGTGTTTGACAGATAATAATTATTTAATAACTATTACAGAACTACAATATGAATTTGCAACTGTGACTCTGCAGTAAATATGCCTCATATTGTATTCTGGTATTTGGCACAAAGGATGGCTTACAGGCACTATTAAAACTTAAATCTATTCCTGAGAGGTTCCTGCAAACTGTAAAATATTTACACTTTCCTTTCTTTCAAAGCTACAAAACTCACTGCCCCTTCACTATTAGATAAGTATCTTAAACCTTTTACCTATGGGGTAACTTCTGTGAAAAAAAAAAAAAAACAACCAAAAAAAACCACCAACCCCCACCCCCCCAAAAAAAAACAAACAACAAACAAACCAAAAACAACAAACCAAAAAACGTTACAGAAGTGCATGTGGCAAACCCTCCCAAATGTCTAAGTTCAGTCCCAGTGTAAAGTGTAAAATCCAGAGCAGCCCTGCAGAGAAGGACCTGGGGGTGTCGGTCAATGACAAATTTAACATGAGCCAACAGTGTGCACTCGCAGCCCAGAAAGCCAACCATATCCTGGGCTGCATCAGGAGCGTGACCAGCAGGTCGAAGGAGATGATCCTGCCCCTCTACTCTGCTCTTGTGAGACCTCACCTGGAGTGCTGTGTGCAGTTCTGGTGTCCTCAACATAAAAAGGACATGGAACTGCTGGAACAAGTCTAGAGGAGGGCCACGAGGATGATCAGGGGACTGGAGCACCTCCTTTGTGAAGACGGGCTGAGAAAGTTGGGGCTGTTCAGCCTGGAGAAGAGAAGGCTGTGTGGAGACCTCATAGCAGCCTTCCAGTATCTGAAGGGGGACTATAGGGATGCTGGAGAGGGACTCTTAGGGACTGTACTGACAGGACAAGGGGTTACAGGTTAAAACTTAAACAGGGGAAGTTTAGATTGGATATAAGGAAGAAGTTCTTTCCTATAAGGGTGGTGAGGCACTGGAATGGATTGCCCAGGTGTCGTGGTTTAAACCCAGTCAGGTAACTTGTTTACTCACTCCCAGTGAGTGGTGCCGAGCTGACAACAATCGAGGTCCGTGTCCCCCCCCCCCACTGGGGTTCTCCCCCACTCCCGGAGGAATGGGGAGGAGGATCGAAAGAGTGCAACTCCCACGGGTTGAGACAAGAACAGTCCAGCAACCAATGTACACAAATCACCACCGCAACTATCAACTACAACAATGATAAGGGAAAATAACAAGGGAAGAGAATACAATACCACCGGCCAAGAAAACGAGTTCCACCCGGAAGCCCGTGTCCTTCCGGGTAACTCCCAGTCACCCCCCACCCCGGCCATGACGTGCTGTGGTATGGAATACCTCCCTGGCTAGCCCGAGTCAGGCGCCCCATCTCTGCTTCCTCCCGGCTTCCCCTCCTCCCTGGCAGAGCATGAGCCTCACAAAGTCCTTGGTCAGGGTAAACATCACTTAGCAACAACTGAAAACATCGGCTTCACCAACACTGTTCTCAGGCTGGAAGTCAAAACACAGCACTGCACCAGCTAGCACAAAGGAAAAAAAAAAAAAAACAAACATGACTGCTACTGCTGAACCCAGGACACCAGGGAAGCTGTGAATGCTTCATCGCTCGCGGTGTTCAAGTCCAGGTTGGACAGAGCCTTGGGTGACATGGTTTAGTGTGAGGTGTCCCTGCCCATGGCAGAGGGGTTGGAACTAGATGATCTTAAGGTCCTTTCCAACCCTAACTATTCTTTGATTCTGTATGAGGCAGCTGAGCATGTAGTGCTTTGCCACTGGGCAATTGCTTGTTGCAACTTAAAAATAAATTTAAATGAAAGCAAACACATTTGTACATATTTACCATGGTCTCATGCACCCCCCACTAATTCAGGAACTAGCTGCATGATTTGCAGCAATTATTAATTTTTCATTATGCTTTAAATTATTTACAAAACTAGAAACACAGTTTCAAAGACAAATGCATTGTACATGGGTAGGCTGACCACAGCCATCAGCTGAGTACCGTGCAGGCACTCACTCCCACCCAGCGAGGTGGGGATAGAAAATGGGAAGAGCAAAAGTGAGAAAGCTCGTTGGCTGAAGTAAAGATTGTTTCAAGGAAAACCAAACCAAAACAATGACGCAGTGGCATTCAGTCACTACCTCCCACAAGCAGACAGTTGCCTATCCAGCCTTGGAGCCCCGAGTCACTTCCCACCCCTCAAATATTATTGCTGACCATGATACTCTATGGCATGGGACATCCCTCTGGACACCTGGGGTGAGCTCTCCTGGCTCTGTCCTCTCGCAACCTCACCCATCCCTGGCTGCTCTCTGTGGAGCAGAAAAGGGAAAAAGAGGCTACAATACTGTGCAAGCACTGCTCAGCAGTAACCAACACACTGGGGTGTTAGAAACACTGAGCCACAGATCCAAAACACACCACCATACAGACTGCTGTGAAGAAATCTAGCTCCATCCCAGCTGGAACAAGCAGACAAATCCAAAAGTTAATGCCAGAGATTTTTGCTACTCTATTGTTGAAGTGCCTGAACTTGTTCCACCAAGAACAACACAGTGTAACCTCTGAGGGACTGCTGCCTTTACTGCCAAAGGGACCTATACAGAAACACGCCACAGAAGCAAAAGCACAGTCCCCAAAATACCTGGGAAAGCTTTGAGCAAAGATTAGAAATATAGATTAATATTCACCTCTACCAAGAATACAAGATGGAGGAAAAAGATCCACAAAATAAAAAAAAATTCTGTGGTTTCAATGTGAAGGAAAAATACTCTGCAGTATGTTTTTATAAATCTTAGTCCTTTAGTGACATATATTACCTCTCTCTAACTGTGCTAGAAAAAAGTAAGTAATCTGAACATTGCCGCTGCTTGGAGTGACTTGAACTTCCAAGGAATTTTCCCCATCAAAACCTGTGCCACTTGAAGAAGGATGTCATACTTGGCAAGTCTCTGTCTCATGTCTAAACCTCAACATACTAGTCCACAAAGTAAATCCTTGCATTAGCAGGATACTCCCCATATTTAACTATAATAGCTGAGCTTTAAAAGAACCCCGATTTAAAAGCTCCCCTGAGCTCACAAAACATGCTTTGCTTTATCATGATAAAGTGTTGCTTTATCATGAAATACAGAACTTCATTTGTCCACCTCAGACAGCACTTCGAGATCTGCAGCACAGTATAACTGTTCTTGGTCAGACTGTTTAATTTCACAGGAGGTTAATGTTTCTTCTGCCTCAGAAGGTGCCATAGGTCTGCAAATAAACACAAGCAGAAAGGACTGTGCTTCCTACTCATACTGAAACGGGCTCTGTGCCAGTGGAGCATGCAGTGACACTGGGCTACAGCACTGAGGATGCTGCGTTCAGAACAGAGCAGTGCTACGTAATGGGCCTGCTATGCTACTTGCAAGGTTTCAGAGAAGTATTCTTTGTAATGTAAGTATTACTATTAAATATTATAAAGTATTCCTAAATTGACATGGTTTTTACACCAAGGTCTGTAATAGCTAGACATAGCAATGGGTAATATAGAATATTATCAGTAATATATAAAAAGATTTATTTCGTAATCGTTATGGATGGCTTTAATGATCTATTTCTTAAGCAGTGATACACCATCAGTAATTCTGGACCCTGCCACATAATTGTTACTATTGCTAAAATAGAACGTTTTTTGCATCTGTATTGGAGTCACTGTGTGCAGCATGATGAATCATTTCAATATCAAAAAAATTCATACAAATGCAAATAACACACTGTCATTCAATTTCAACAACAATTTAAGTGATACATTAAAAAAAAAAAGATTATAATTCTTTTATGAGGCAGTGCCTCCATTTAAAAAAAAAAAAACTTACTCCCTGTTGCTCACTCTCACTGTACCTCTGTGCCGTTTCAAACGGATTTCTTAATGCCGTGCTGCTTCTGCTTGGAGAGAGTCAAAGCGAAGTAACCCTGGAGCACATTTGCTGTTGCTCTGGTTGTATGATCTACCTTCATGATTCAAATTTAACAGGTTATTTCAGTCTCTGCTCATGTGTCAGAGACCGGTTCTGCGATATGCTAGTTTTGGTGGCATTTGCTGTTGCATGCCAATCCTTACCCAGCTCTGGCACACAAAGAGCTTGTGGTTGACATCATTAACTAGGTCACTAAACTGATTTACTGAAATTATATTCCTCTATTCTCCATAGAAGCCTCTTCTCAAATCTCTGCCTTTCCAACTAGAACTCTGCTAAACAGACCTTGATTGTTCAGGGATATGTTGATCTGCAACACAAAACATGTATCCATCTAGCAAAAAAAGAATTCACATGTTTTTTTCTATTCAAACTGCATTCGTTGCTCCTTTCCTTACAAACTATTGCTCTGGCACTTAGCAGGAGTATGGAAATGAGTATAGCATGAGCACAGAAATTTCTCAGGTTGGAGAAAAAGGTGGTTAAATGGTTTAATGAGATCCTGCCTTTTATTTTAGCACTTCTGCCTTGGAAAAGTGTTCTTTCCGAAGGGAAGCTGGGGATTCCTGTTATGTAGGCAAATCCCTATGTGGCTGAAAGCCGTAACAGCTAGCTGTACTATATCTTTGCATAGCTTCCTGGCAGAACAGGCAGGCAAGATGGAACTGGAGCATTCCTGATTGCTAAATCAGTATGCACCATTTAATGCATACTCAACATTAGGCCAATCTAGAAAGACTATAAATGAAGCCAGCTCACATACCTCCAGGTTTTAGCTATTAGGAACACAAAGGAAAAAAATATCCTTTGCCTCATTCTGTGAAATAAAGATACGATAACTTCTTTACTACTAAGAGGAAAGAAAAATTGCTTTGCATTTGCTCCTAATTTTAGAGAAGGAAAGTTTGACAGCTGGTCCACATGCACTCTTAACCCAATGCTGGATGCGCCCTCAGCAAGGTTGGATTAGTGCTACTGCCCCTTTAATCCAGCACAAACATCATAGAAACAGTAGTAGCTATTATATATGTCAACAGCATCAGCTTTATAGAGATATGATATACAATAATCTTCACAATATCAACACCACGCAGGTCTAAGCAACTACTCATTTCACCACAAATTTGCTTGATAAAAATACCTTATTAATTGTAAAAAAAAACCTTCTGTAAAGCATTTGGCTTTGCATACCATACATCACCAATTAAAATGAAGTATCATTCATAAAATGCATTAAATAGACTGTGAAACTGGTAAATCTCAAATGCTTCTGTCAACAGCATCATCATAATTAGAATATCTTTAATCACATAAAATATGAACAAAAGCCTGCAATGGTTTTCATGACATTTAAATTTAATGTGGAAACATATTTCTACACTACCAAGTATAAAACAGCTCAATTTTGAAGAGCATTTAGTTTTCAATACTCAATAGATGTAACAGGTACTTAAAAGAATTAGCTTACTTGGATTGGCATCTGCAATCTACAAAAGAAAACATAATTACCCTAGTAAATTCTGAGAAACCATAACCAAAAGGTACTTAATAATGAAAAAAAAATAGATTATTTCAGTGACAGCAGAAGTTTTCTTACCTATTTGTAATACCTGAACAAACACAAAGGGTATTCAGTTCCACATACTAGGCTTAAGTCAGGAATGGACCCATACTTTCCTTTTTTATAGAAAAGGTAGAATCAAAGTGGGTAACTTCTGACTTTGTTTTATATTCTTACATGAAAAGGAAAAAAAAAAACAAACAACCAACCCCAGCATCAACTATTCTCATTATATTATCAAACATACTTAAAAGGCCTCATCAAAATTGGAGAAAATGAAACTATCCTTTTCTTGAGAAGAAATAAGAAAAGACAACACACTGAACATGGAAGGAAACGGCCTTCAAAGATGAACCCTATTTCTCTTTAGTACTATCAGTTTATCATGAAAGCTTATGAATCCCAATCTTCTAAGGGAATTTTTTTCAGATCACTTAACTACCTTTTGCATTATGTAGTGAACAGGTCAACACAGAATCATAAAATCAGCTAGGCTAGAAAAGACTTTTAAGATCATCAAGTCTAACCTTAGATTGAATCCAACATTATTCCTACTAAATGCTTCAAATGTAGCAACTTGGGTGGGTATAACTCCTACCATATTCAAGAAATGCACCTTGAATAAGTCACTGTGATGGTATTTTTCAGTGTCATCCCACCACAGAAGTAACATTGATTTATGAGGGTGTATATGAAATAATACAACGTTTAATATCATCAATCATGCATTTGAAGACCGCTGCCATTAAATACCATGATTTTACTTCAACCTTTTTAGTTTTAAGTATTGTGAGAAGATGAACAGAATCAAATTAATTGTAAAGGCTATACTCATGCTAGCTTTTTTTCCTCTCAAGTTCGAAATGTGAGAAATAAAATTTTCAATCCAGAAGTACAGCTAAAATAAGGGAAAGGAATTGGTGAGATTATCTGAAAGTCCTCCAAGAAAACACACACACTGGCACTTAAATACATGGTTAGTTCAATTTGCAAGCTTCAGTTTCTCATTTTTTATTTTATAGTACTTTACCCATTAGATTAAGAAATAGAAAGCTATACTTTACTTATTTAGATAGCTATAGATTTTGTAACCAGACTGCACTCCCCCTTCTTTTTAATTATTTTTTTGACGAGCTATTTATAAGGAACAATTTCAGTACAGCGCTATAAGAAAAGCTTAATGGAACCCTATTAATATTTCAGCTTTTTTTCTTGACTTAACAGAAGAGCAGCACTTATCTTCCCAACAGCACTAAAACAACAGTAAACACATAGGCTTAAAAGTGACATTAGCCCTTCTGGCTACAGGCCTTCCATGGATGGCGATTTTCTTTTATAAATAGCTGCTGCCCCGTGCAAAAATAAAAATCCCTTTCTGAGACACTGTTTCCCAGGAAATGTCTCCAATTTCTGTACTGAAATCCTTATTATTGGCCAGCACTCAATTTAGTTTAAGATTCAGTCCTGATGACCTCTGCACGCTAGTGCAGTGATGATTTTACATATACTTCCAGGTCACCTCTAAAAATACCAGCTAGGGTTAAAAATGATCCATAGAGGACTCCACTGGAAAAGAAAACTTGTGAATCACTTTTCCTAATTTTAAGTTTTATATGCATGCTTGGGCTGGCATTTGATATCCCCATTAACGTGGAATTCTCTTTAGACCATAGCTTCACCCAGGCATTTTCACTTTGTGCCAGGGGAAGCAAGCCAATACTGCAAGAAACCAAAGGAATTAAAGAACATTAGAGACATTCCTCCCATTTAAATTCTGTTTGTAAACAGGATTCTGTTTCTGCAACTTTGATTGCAAACTCTTTTCCAACAGTCATGGCCTTATTTTTCTCATAATGATACCAAATGCAGAGTAAGCAACCACCAAACAAACCCCCAAGCAGAGACCTACTGTGGCATTTTCACAGAGAATGAGAAACTGTTTCTTCCATTATCATAGAAACATAGAATAGTCTGGGTTGGAAGGGACCTTCAAAGACCATCTAATCCAACCCCCCTGCAGTGAGCAGGGACATCTTCAACTATATCAGGTTGCCCAGAACCACATTCAGCCTGGCCTTGAATGTCTTCAGGGATGGGGCATCTATATACCTCTTACACTCAGGCAAGTGAAGCCAAGACCTATTTCCTTGTGGATGCAGCAGGAAATTCAACCACTAGAATTAAAAAATTGCTTGCAAGTTGCACAAAACTCTCCTTCTAAATATAGCAAGAGGCTGGCCTTGCTCCCACATGGTGCCTATCAGGATAATTCCTGTAATGATCAGCTGCAAAATTAAAACTAGGTCTGTTCCTTTAAACAGCTTTACCATGATAAAAATATGTCAGGAACTCACAGGATGAGGGAAATAAAATAGAAAAAAAGGAGATATCAACATATTTTCATTTGTGATTCGAAAGTGTATCACTACAAAGTGTAGGAAAGTTGTCCCAAAGTATAGAAGTCAATCATTAAGATGCCAATACTTAAAGATCACTGCACTGAAACATAACTGGAAATCTGATTTGTAGGGAAATAAAAACATTCATCTCCTTAAGATCCCTAAGCCGTCCTATTATAAATTATGCTTGCAGAATTAGGAAAAAAATAAGTCTTTTTACAGGTAAACATGTGTAGGCCCCAGTAGCTCTAACTTGAAGTCTTTTAGACCATGTATGGTGTGGATTGCCATGTACACGCAGGAAAACTGTTAGTATTCCCACCTTAGTATAGCTGCATTACCTACTTTGGAATCAATATGACTGCTGAATCCCTCTTAAAAAGAGTGATTTACACATCCTCATCTTTTACTATTTCACCCTATTTACTTGATTAATAAATGAAAGCCCCAAAACTCTTCTATCTTTATATCTGAGAACTGCTTTAAGACCTCATTTTCTTATCTTCCCCACAAGGAACCTACTTTTAATAAAACAAATTTTAGTTTATGGATTTTGAAGAGCATCAAAATGGAAAGGATTTTTTTTCCTCCTCTCCATAAAACCTGTATTCACACTGAATACAAAATGTTGTGTTTAGTACCTCACCAGGAATGGAGGACTCATACTAAATTTAACATATTACAGAGGACTGTTCATTCTGTACAAAACTTAGAGTTCAAACAAGATTATACTTTCCTGACATTACCCATACTGCTGAGAAGTACCTGAAGCATTTTTAAGTGTCTGATTTGCAGATAACAGCTAATACATTTGATCTTTCCTGACAAAGGTGGGAGAAATACGGTTTCAGAGTCCAGACAAACAGAGTGGATCTTTTTTGCCAAGGGGGTCTACTTGCCATTGAAAGCACAGTTAAATAAATAGCTTTAAATAGTGGTTTCATTCTAAAACTTTATGCAATACCTTTATAAAGTTTACCTCCATTAATACCTGGTCTTACCTAAATTACACTTCAATTTCAACAGAAGTAAATGGGCCCCTGACTAATCAATAATACTTGAGCGCAAATAAAGCAAAATATTTTTGCACATAATTGAACTTGGGAATTAAAAGGCTTCAGAAAGCTGCTGATTAGCCTGGAGGATTTCCAAAGTTGCTATAAGCATATCTGCCAGAAAGTATTAGAAATCCAACAAAATAATCTATTTTCTGGCCCAAACCCAATAAAACAGGAAATCTCTGGAAGGTCGTATCATCAAAGTAGCCTATTCCCTGGGCCTCGTTCTTGGAATTCTTCAGAAATTCTTCTGCATCCTCAGAGCAGCCTCAAGAGACTGGCTCTGGTATAATTAAGTTGATTTAGCAACAACATAATGAGGTTACAGAAAAGGAGGAAAGTGCATTATTGCCTTTTAATAGAGCAATATAGGGCTTAAATGCACCAAGCACAATACAAATAGGTATCAAGGGTTTTGAGTCAGATTGTAATATTTGCTAGCCAAAGCAAAGAGCCAACAACTGGAGTGAACAGTCCAAGACATAAAACTCGAAATGGTGGCTCTTTCTCTCACTTGCACATCCAAGCAGCTCCATTTCCTTTTCACCTTAGGTGATGAAAGGTCTGATACCAATTAGCTCCTTTATGAGAAAGATGAATTGTTAAATGTCTTCATTCACCTTCTGTATGCTGTCACGGTTGGTCAGATTAGAAGTCAACAAGTTAGAAGCAGAGGTCTATGACCTAATTCAGGTTATAACTGATGCAACAGTAAAGGTGTTCAGGTAAAACAAAAGGCACGGTATATTAGCAGGCCATGTTATTTTGTGTATTTCACTAAGACAGAAGATAAAACACTGCAGCATAAAATCAGCTGTTGTTATTTAAGTGCAAGTATAAATGCAACCTCAATGGTTAAAAATCATAAAAATAAACGTGCTGAAGCGAATACTGAATTTGATATAAGATAATACTATAGTACTGTATCATAATACCTGTAATTATTGTGAGAAAAAGCATTCTCACTTTCGTGGATGCAGGGCTCATTAAGGAGGCATGAAATGGTCCAAAGCAAACATACAACCTAAAGGTCAGTATCACAGAATCCTAGACTGATTTGGGTTGGAAGGGACATTAAAGCTCATCCAGTTCCAACCCCCTGCAACGGGAAGGGACACCTTCCACTAGAGCAGGTTGCTTCAAGCCCCATTCAACCTGGCCTTGAATACTGCCAGGGATGGGGCAGCCACAGCTTCTTTGGGCAACCTGTGCCAGTGCCTCACCACCCTCACAGGGAAGAACTTCCTAAAACCTCATCTCAATCTCCCCTCTGTCAGTTTAAAGCCAGGTGCCCTTGTCTTGTCCCTACAGGCCCTTGTCCAAAGCCCCTCTCCATGTATCTCTGGAAGCTGCTCTAAAGTCTCCACGGAGTCTTCTATTCTCCAGGCTGAAAAAGCCCAGCTCTCAGCCTGTTTTCATAGCAGAGGTGCTCCAGCCCTTACAGCATCTTTGAGGCTTCCTCTGGGCTCACTCAAGAAGTATCCAAGTAAACCAAAAGGAGATAGAAGAAAACATCTAATAGCATTAATATGCTGTTTAGATTGAGATAGTTTTACAAAAAAGTTAGGCACAGTAAGCTGGACAGTACTGAAGAAATAATTTGGAGAGCTTATATGCCCTTCTTCCTTCTCCAGGGGAGCCATTCCATTCCCGGTAAAACTCCTCATCAAAAAAATTCAGTCAGGTTCATAAACACCAAGAAAGCAAAAAAAAACCCAAACCAACCAAACAACAAACCCCCAAATCACAGAAAAGAACCAACCCATACAAAAGGTATCTCCAAGCCAGTATGCTAATGTCTTACTGAAAAAGTGTAATGACAAGTTTAAATACAGGGTAAAGGAATATAAAAAAACAATTCTTAAGTTCATAGGTTTGATACAACCTGTACTGTACAACTGTGCAATTAGTCAGTTTTCCCTGTCAGATCTTTGAACTCTCACCTTCGAATTCTTTCTTCATCCTTTTTTTTCTATTCTGCTTCTAATTCCAGAAAGAATTCTAAATTTAACCTATGGCTATTATCTCAGTTATAAACTACTTATTACCATTTCAACTTCTCTTTCAACCGACCTTTTCTTCTGTCACCAAATGTGGGAAAGGCCAAATTATTTATTATTTAAAATAAACAAATAAATAAATCATAGTAATTTTAATTTTTGCAAGGGATAATGAAAGAACATACGCACTTTATTTTCTAGATTATCTATGGCAGCATAGGTGTCTGCCAATAAAACTATATTAATATCTGTAGTGTAATAGAAATTTGTTGCAGTTAAAAAAAGCATATACAAATTTACTGCTTCTAATTTCATCCCTGTGGACATACTATGGCAATGGAATTACTAATATATAGTTAAATCTAATTACAAGTTAAAAGAAGTTCTGAATAAACACACCGTTTAAGTAGGTATTTCTAAGAGACAATAACACATGTAGGTATTTTGAACAAAAGCTTAACCTAGTGAGCATGAACAAGGATATAGCAAGTTATTTTTAAAGATACTGAAACTGAAGTCTGTTATTTGAATACTATACTAATACAATAAAGAGGATTCACACTTCTCCACTCTTGTATATTAATTACCCTGATGCTTTTCTAAATTACTTTATATTTAAGGAAGACAAGGAACCCTTCTAGCACTTTTTCACTGATTTGGGATTTATACTGTGTAGGCAGATGAAAGGATCTATGTGTTTTCTGTAGGGTGCTGTACCTTACCCATCTTTCCTCACATGTTTAGTGACCTGGCCACTACAGCAGGAGCAAAGAGCTTAGCCACGTGATTCTGTGAAATAAGTGCATCATTACTCAGTTATAAACATTTGGAAACTGTAGGAACTGAGTAAGTGCATACTCTTTGCTGTACAAGCATGTGTGTAGTTATGGTGCAAGCACTTTTCTTAGTCCAGACTATCGTCAGAACCTAATTACATAAACCTAAAATGTTTACCAAAATTATAACCAGAGAAAAAAATGCACCCAGATTTTAATTACATTACTTATCTACTGAAAATAACATTGATATTCTTTGCTAAATAGTCCCTCCAAAGTTTACTGTAACAACAAGTGGAGCTTGAAGGTCACAAAATACATCTGAGACTCTGCTACATCAACCCACACCAGTTGCAACTCTGCCCTGTCTTGCAGAGTGTGCTGACAACTCTGAGAGATAGCTGTGCTACTAAACACTGCAGAAGTAAAAACATTATTTCTAATATTTAGAAGTTAGATAATAGGAAGATCTTCATGAGGGTGGTGAGGAGCTGGCACAGGTTGCCCAAAGAAGCTGTGGCTGCCGCATCCCTGGCAGTGTTTAAGGCCAAGCTGGACAGGACTTGCAGCAACCTGGTCTAGTGGAAGGTGTCCCTGCCCGTGGCAGGGGGCTGGAACTGGATGAGCTTTAATGTCCCTTCGAAGACAAATCATTCTGTGGTTCTCCAATTCTATAAATAGATACCTTCTCATTATCCTCCTTGCACTGTTACATAGCTGCTCCTCTCACAGTTGCAGTAAATAGCAGCAACGGTATGTGTATTTTCCAACATATTCCAACATCAAAGCCGAATTACAAAATACACCACTACAAAATAAATCAGTGCCTAAAAACTCCTATAAGTTTAACAGCCAAAAATCTCCATTTTAAGTCTCATCAAATTTTGAATGACTTCATCAATTTTGACCACAGGCATGTGCCCCAGGCTTTTTTTTTTTTTTGCCAGTTTCAATAAAATTTAAAAAGTGCTTCAGCTGTTTCAAAAATATTGGGAAAAAAAAAGTTTGCTAATGCTAAAAAGAGTTCTGACATTTTCACTGAAAAGCCATCTTGCCCACATGTTTTAGAATGGGATATATGAATTTACAAAAGCCTTGCTTTTTAAATGTGCAGAAAAACACTCCCACGTTTGGTCAAAGTAAAAAGTCTAAAAAATCTCTAGTGTATGTTGAATAATTTGTATAAATCCATATGCTTCATCCCCTCTACCCTCCACATTTTTAAGCTTGCGCACTACCAATTCAGGCATGCTGTAGCCCTTTTGTCCTGCTTTATTGAGACATGCGCTGCAGAGCTCTGTGATAAGAAGCTGAGAGCATAGTGCTGGCACCCAGGAAGAATGCAGGGGGAGAAAAGGCAGATGATTGCAGTCTTATGACTGAAAAGAGACTGAAAAAATAACGCTGATTAAAATACCCTGGAAATACCATGAGCACCATGAATACAAACACTGGTCGCAAAGAGAACACAATTCTCTGAGAGAAGGCTTGCTTAAGTTAATTATTTTTCATAACTTCTTCAGATAGCAAAGATCCGTAGATGTTGAATATTTCTGACCAGAATCACAGAATCCTAGAATGGTTTGGGTTGGAAGGGACCTTAAAGCTCATCTAGATCTAACCCCCTGCCACAGGCAAGGACATATTCCACTAGACCAGGCCACCCGAAGCCCATCCAACCTACAAGGAACACAGAAAGACAAGCAGATATCAGTATGTATTTTCCAGGGACAAATCTAATCATACTAACCCTATTTCTTCCTAAAACTGAGTAACAGCCCTCATGGATGGACAGAAGCATATTCTATATCCTCTACCTTCATTTAGTAATGCTTTTGATTATCTGGAATTGCGATTTCAGAGACTATTTAAAACTCATAGTGTGGATTCAAAAGCAGTTGACAGCTACTATGAACAAATGTTAAAACAGTGGCCTTTTTCACTTAAAAGGTACGACAGAAATACTTAGCATTACATTTTAGAAAGGAAAAATGGATCACTTAAGTGTCCAAGGGAGCATACAGGATGGAATCAGTATTAGCATGTCTGATGAAGAGGGGTTGAACAAACTGGGGCTGTTTAGTCAAGAAAAGAATGGAGACAGACAAGATCATAGTCTTCAAATACATAAGCACTTATGTATTTGAGACTGAAGCCAATTGTTCTCCCTGTCCACAGCAGTTAGCGAAAACGGTAATGAGCTCAAATTCCAAGAAAACCAACAGAGTTACTAGGAAAAACTTCTTAACAGATACAGTTGGCTAGCCCTAATATAAATGCTTTTTTAAAAACTTTTTTTTTCTTGTTTTAGAAAAGGTTAAAACCAAATCTGTTAGAAAAAATATAGTAATCCTAACTTGTGGATGAGGAATGGCCTAGTGACCTCAAGAGAACCCTTTCAGCCCTATGCCATGACAGCCACATGCAGGAGACTCTGCAGTTCTATCTGAAGGCTTGATGCTCATCTGCTTAAGTGTGCTGACAGCAGCTCGGACCTCATCATCCTTCAGGAGTGTTTGCATCATGTTCCCTGAGTTTGTGGGTTCTTCTGCAGCCAATCTCAAGAGAGCTGCTTAAATACAACAGGCTGTGCTATACAACGTCTGCAATTAAGGCAATTTATATTCTAGCATTTCTGAACCGAGTAGCACTGCACAGTCTACAAAAAAGACTAGTAATGACATGTGAAAGGAATTCCAGTAATAAATGAATAAGAGTTAACACAGCCTTATATTAAATACAATAAGAAAAAAAATACCAGCTATTACAAATTATGTTCACAGTAATTTCCCTATCAACTATTATAATCTTTTAAGAGCTGTTTCTGCTTTAAGACATCAAACTTGTTGGTTTCAATGCAACACATTGCTGAATTGAAATCACATCTTCTAGTTTCCCTTTACTGTGCATGTTAAGCTAAAATCATATTATTTTTAAGTTGCCTTCAACAGATGACTCGGAAAAGCTCTTCTCCAGCCTCTGGTACTCAAAATTACAAAAAAATACACTAGTCAACACAATTTGAAGAAATAAGAAAGACTGGATGAACCGGAAAAAAACATCCCTGCAGATTACTCACATGGTACTTTTAAGGGTTTGATATAAGCAAAGTTATTCCTGCAGATGGCCTAGTTTCCACAATAGTTCCATTAGGATTCACAGCCTTGCAGGCTTTATCTCTGCAACCAAAACTGTGCTAGAAGCTTTTAACTCTTTCAGAAGGGAAGCTATGGAACAACCTCTCAGTAGAACTTTAAGAACTGGACAGGTTTATTCTTTCTTTATTTTCCTGTTCCATAGCTGAGGATGAGCAAGCCTTCCTGTTTGCTTAATTTACTAGTTCACTTCTACTGTCAATGAGGACAAATGAGTTCACTGCTAAACTCTGTGATAAGCTAATCCATAATCACCAAAAATTTCATACTGCGTTTCACAGGAGGATTTAATGGTTCAACATGTGAAGCAGTCAAATAATCCCTGGATTTAAGAATCCCTAAGTACTTATCTACAAAAGTGACAGTAATGGCTCCAAAGCTCTTTGTGTAGACTTTTAATATGCATTTACACGGTCATATGCATTTCAAAATGCCTCTAAACATGTCTGTGATAATGAACATATAATGCAAGTACAAAAAAACGTATCTAGAGCTGAGACCAGGGAACACCAGGATTTATTTGGTGATGCAAGAAAAACTTCCCAAGTGTATGAAGAGTAAACTCAATTAAAGGAAATCATCCATATATGCTGAAAGAACAAAACCAGTAAGTCATACTGATATGACTAACATACTCTGAATATTTTAAACGAACATACTGAGTGTTTTAAACAAACAAACTGAAATTTTGTTACCCATTACTGCAGATATCTGAAGGTAATGGTTAAGATCAGAAAATTAGGTTTCTCACATGTCTGTCACTGGCTTGATAGACAATCTCCAATGAATGGAGAATTATTAGTCCTCTTGCATAAAAAACTGATTCAAAGTCTACATATACTAAGAAGTATTTACTGGGGAAAAAATAAAGGTCACTGTAAGTGTAATCATGTGATCAGTGAAGTAAGGATTAAACCTTCACTCATTCTACATTGTACTTCTTCATGTATAGAAGGGCTTTAGATCACTGTCTGAAAACCAGCCAGAATCACATTACTGAAGTACTACAATCCTACTCCCCCAGTCATGTAATGTAAATTTTGTTAAGACACATATACTTAAAGCTGTCAGTTTTGCCTTCAGAAATTTTAAGGTTATCTTAACAGACAATGTTTCAATTTTGCTCTCATTGGAATTAGTCATCTTCAAGCCAAGATACACAATAAACGATTTATAAGATAATTTAGAAGCTAAGTGCTGTGCAAGAGGAAGACAATCTGCAATGTCCTTTATAAAATATTTAGAGGTGAAACCTGTTAAAGATGACTAGAGCATACACTTAGTAACATGGTTCACATCCGAAAAAAAACCCACAAAAAAAAACAAACAAACAAAAAAAACAAACCCAAAACCAAATAAAACCAGAAAAAACAAAAAGTGCCGTCACACAAAGGCAAGCTATTCCAGCAAAATCTAAGCAGACAGAAACACAAGATCTCTTGTTAGAAATGGGCTGTATTTTTCAAGACCACTTAAAACTACTCAATCAATGTTGTGGATCATTGAGACAGATTCCAATTCTTTTTTTTTTTATTTTTTACAGAAAACAGGATTTCCACACCCTAGAAAGCAATTGGCTGTCAGAGTTTTGAGTTTTACTCATTTTCTGAGAATTTCTGCAAGTCAAAAATGAAGTGCCAGACACTGCTTATACTTGCAGTCCAGTACCATCATTGCTCTGCTCAGTCAAATGCATGCTGAATGTGTGACAGAGTGAATACTTTCGTGTGCAGTCAGAAAATGACTTAGAAAAGGAATTCAAAATCTGAGGAAGTCTCAGCATACAGCTGATACTAGCACAGAGGGTAAAGACTATAATAGGGTCTTTATCAGGAGAAAATACAATCACAAGTGAAGACAACAGAGAGTTGTTTAAGCAAACATCTGTTATTAGTCATAAATTTCCAGGTTCAGTGAGTTCCAGTGTTATAGTTTTTGTTTTATTACTGCTGAGGCAATATGAGGAAGAGTATGCTCAGGGGACTACTTGGGACAGGAGAAATGCTTGAGTTAAATTCGAAAGGCTGGATATATCCTTTTATGCCATTTACTCTCTGACATCTCCATATCCACCTAGAAAGGAAATATATTCTGGATGTCTTTTAAAGTCAATTATGCATGCACTTTACAAGTTCTCTTCTTTGGCAGACAGGTAAGTGCTCAAGCTTTTGAGAAAGACAATGGCAGCTGCTACTTGTTATTCTGCCTGACTATCTTTAAAGTCCATTCTTACTCTTGTAAACATTAATATTACCCCTGAGGAGACATACAGCCCTTTAGTCTGACTTACAGCCACTATTAGGGAATTCATTCTCCTCTTGCATTTTCCTATAATTCAGAGTGAAGCAGTTCTGTTCATATTCCTTAATATCTGTACAAATTATCATACTTGCCCTCTTATATATATATTTTTATGTATGTAGATTTAAACCAGTAACAGACGTTGCCTGATGTCTGGGAAGGAATACTTGGCATGCCAAGCAGAGTTGCGCATAAAGTAAGATATATGTTTCAGATGCGGTGTTAGACTGTGCTTAGAACTAAATTACCAATGTTTCCTACTTTGCTGATATATTGCTTTTGCAAGAAATTGGCTAAAATGTCATGTATGACATGTGCAATGGGATATTAGAAATGATTATTCTTAATTTTATCTGCTATGGAGATACAGTACTACTTCCACACTAAATATCATCTAGATTGAAATGAGAATTTTAAAACAAGTGTATTTGCAGGATTGCAACCTGCATCTGGGGTCTTATAGACCACATATACATTGCTCTCCTAGTGCTCTGAATTTGGGATAAGCCTCAGACATCTTTTTAATTTGTTCTAAAAACATCTGCTTAGAGGAATCTGAAAGTCCCTTGTATCGTGTTTGGGTAAGAAAAAAAAAAATCATTAAGCCACTATTGACACTATCCCTCATTTTACAGTCATTTATGACATCGACTAGATAACATTAGTTGTATTTCTGTTGGCAAGTCAGTGCCTTCAAAATACTATGAGGTAGTGGAGCATATGGAAGCTTGTGCATCTGTTTGCAAGGAACAGTCACACTCAAGCATACAGCTTAAGGAAAACAGCCATGATCCCTGCATTATCACACCATCTCTCATTTTAAAACTCACTCTCTGCGTGCAGGGAGCTGTGATAATCATCCCTAATGTAAAATAATAAACCAAGAAACAAACAGAGCTCTACACAGCACCCTTGTCTGAGCTAGCAGCTAACACATTGCAGCCCTTTTGCATGACAGGATCATCACCATTGGATGTTGCCAGCATTTAAACGAGATGGATATTCGAATACTCCTGTTATTTTTTTAACAGAATGTTACGTTTGGACACTGGATTGCTGATATTTACATAGCACCTGCATTCCTGAATTCTCAAAATCATTAACAGTTTTACAAGTTCTGGAAAAAAAAATGGGATCTTTGGCATTTCAGGAAGATAACTAAGTTTGACTCTAATTTCCATGTCTTATGTGTAATACTTAACTACTACAGTAAGAAAAAAAAACCTTCTAAATTATAGGTACACATTCACTAATCAATTTTATTTACTTGACACTTTATCATGGTCTTTAAAATTACCAGTCATACATTTGGAAAACTTCACTGAAAACTGAAAAATAATCCAAACCAAAATAAAGCCTCACAATTACTCTTAAATAGTACTTCCGCAGCTTAGCTCCAGAGTATGTGCAGCACAGTATTGCCAAAACTCTTCAAGTCTTTATACTTTAGAAAATACGCTTTGCTGTTCAGATAGGTATTCACTGACTCATTGCATAGCCAAGTTCAAATATAACAAAGGCTGGCTGGAGAGTTCTTTCCTAAGGCTGAGTCTGTCTGAGATTCATGCACTAGAGTACAGTGCAATGGTAAACATTAGCTACATATTTTAGTTATGCCAAGCAGGTAGAAATATACTGAAATATATGTTCTTGTATAGGTTTAACTTTATTTTAAAGTTCTGTTGCATTAAGATGGGGCAAACTATGTATGAACAATATATCAAAATAGCTGTCTACACATGTAAAACATCCATCTTCTGTTCCGTAAAACTGCCATAGAAAAGATGATACTTCAAAAGGTTTAATGCAAAAGAGGTGCATACAGAGGGTACTAGGAATGCCAACAGTACTTGGAATGTGAGGAGATGCACGCATCTCTGTACAGGGACCAATCTGAGACCAATCCAGAAAAGCTATTAGACAAGGAGGTGATTAGTAGGTCTAGCCTTTCCCGTTGTGAAGGTACAATTTCAAAAGACTGAAATCACAAACTCTTAGCCATTATACCGTGCAAGTTCCTGCTTAACTGGTCTAAATAACATCTTGAGTCTAAATTTTCCAAGCTGGCTGACAGTTCTCTACAACATCCTTTGATGCACAAGTTAAACTTTCTATTCCTTGCACAGCATCACATATGTGGATGTATGATTTCTGCTTAATTCCAAATACAGAAATATTAAATATTTTGTCTTTTGTTGCATAGCCTTTTATGATCTCAGTCTTTACCAGGTAAGGGCTCTTTCCACTGGCTTGTGGCAGCATTTTGTTAACTTTATTTCATTTGTAATAGGGTTTTTTAAATGCTGTCTTGCTGCCTTTAAACCTTGTTGGCCATTGGTATTACATTAGCTGCCTTATTGGCCATTTCCATTTGATACCAGTATCTTACTCACACTGCTCTTCACTTCCCTCTTCAATGCTGTCAGTGTGTGTTTTGGTGCTGCTCCTCCAGTTCCTTTTTACTCTGATGGAGATTTTGCCCAGACTAATTTGCCTCACACTATTGGAATTGTGACTTTATGCACAACCAGCCGGGTGACTTCAAACAATTCCAATTTTTATTAATATTTCCTAATATAAATTTAATGGTTTAGTTGATTAAGTCAGCAGATACTTCAAGCTTTCAATGGCTCATTTTACCAGGTTTTAATAGTTTTTTCATGCTATTTTCTCTTCACGCTAAATCGGTATTTAGCACCTAGGCGAATGCTAATGTTATGGACACTTTTTAAACCTCAAGAGGAGGCCCAAAACTGTATTTATCTGTTGTTACTTGTCAACAAACAAAAATTATTTTAAAGTCTTACTTCTACAAGAAGATGTGACCAGGAAAGAACTGGCAGATTGTATGTATTCCAGTTACTTATTGTATTTTTCCTTCCATATTAACAGGAAATAATTTTTAGATCCTTTCTTACCTCCTTCTAGCACATTTCCTGACTGCAGCTAGCAAATAGGATAAAAGCAAAACCAATTTTAATGATTTCTTGAGCTGTGCCATATACTCATCCATTTAAGTATTTAGAAGTTTAATGTCTAAATATTTCAGATCCTCTGGCTCTGAATCATCTCTCGAGATTGCATATTGCATCAAAGATCCCATTCATCCATTTATTTTAACATAAAAATAACATTTTTGCTTCAGTAACTTGCCGAGTTATTTCCATCAGTATCCACTTTTCCCAGCTAATAAAAATAAAACGATGCACTCCACAGATTGAGTTGCAACACCCAGCCACATGCATCATGAGTACAGATGCCCCAGAACAACGTCCATCAGATTGCAGGGTATATGCACTTATAGGTATCTGAAACTACTCTGATGTATACAGCACCTACCCTGCAGATCAATGACCAAGTTTAGTCTTGAGGGAATTCAATCCAACATGTACTTTTATTGTTAAGAACTCTGTATGTTGGCAGTTCGTTTTTCAGCTGCTACATTGATAGCCTTCTGACAGGGTAAAATCCCTGAAATCTTAGGGTTTACTTCTGAGTCTTAAAGTAAGTTTGAAGAGAAGGTGCATGTATTTTACTACTGCTTTAAAAACACTGGCTATAAAAGTTAACATCAGCGATGAAGCCCTGAAGTGATCTTAACGTCTGGCATTACTAACTGCTACACCAATGATATATCTCATGAAAGCATTTATTTCTCCTAATTAATCATGTCATTAATTAAAAGACAACTTTTTCAGTCATTATTGAAAAACATGGTGCACAAGAAGAGTGTTAGCACACACAGTAAGAGTGCTCACTGCACAGCCAAGTTCTCCCAAGAAACCTCAGCCAGACAAGACTTCCATTTTCCAGAACCACAGATGTCAGGATCCTCCATTCAGTGTGGGTAATGCTACTCTTGTGTATGAACTGCTTTGAAAGAAACATAACAGAAAATCCTGCTAAATACCACTAAACACACTAGGTTCATGTGCCATTAGACAGACTCCACCTGGATCAAGATAAAGATTTAGGTTGTTCTCAGTCTTTACATGGTGAAGCAAGCTCAGAACCAAGACCATTTTTTTTTTAATTTGCTTTTTAAACAGGCCTACTTTTCACTGTGAAAATCTAGCATAACTCCCAAGCTTTTTAAAATTGAAGCTTTATAACTGACACATTCGTTGCATAAAGTAAACACTGTTGACAGAACCAAGCCTGAATATGACATAATGCTATTCAGAAGCAGATCCATGTGCATTTCTCTCCTAAATGCTTTTGGGCAAGACAGAGAAATGGATGACTTTATGTCTGAGGTTACAGACAAACACACACCGACATGGGACACACAGTAGAACAGAAGGCTCTCCTTAACCACAGCTCCTAGTCTGCCCCTACGAAAGGGAAATTCGGGTTTTTTTCTAACACATATATTTGCACACACTGAAATAAACCGAGATGTGATTTTGTTGCTTGTAGGCCACATATGAAATCCATATTCATCTTGTGTTGGCAGCTCCTGCTCGTCTAAAGAATTTCTCTGCTGATCACTACAGTTGGTGATGCTGAAGAAAGGAGAGATTTTTTTCTCCACCAACTGCAGTGTAGTTCCATTTTAGCTTTCAGTGACTGATGAGATTTAGCATGTGATGAAGGCTGCTTAGAGCAAGATACAATGAAAAGCCTGTTAATTAGATGGTTTTCTTTAGCCTCCTCCAGCAACCTTTGTAGCAAACTCCAGTCAGTTACCTGAACACAAGGCCCACATAGACAGCTCAGTGTGTCTTGAGAAATGCTGTGGAGGTGTACATTGCTATTTTTAAAATCTGTAATTTTATAATTTTCCGAAATTACAGGGGAGAAGTTGGGATCATTACTAAAGCACTTAAAAACTCTAAAGGTTAAGTATATGAAAAAAAAATTGCCAGTGCTCTTTCAAAGCCTGTGATTTAAAGAGAAAATGATATCCTTTCAACAAACACAATGATGCAAAGTGTACAGAACGATGCAATTCTTCTACAGTCAGCTTTGAACCTGATTTAGATGACAATATTACTGCAACTTATTTTTTCTTATGAATAATGCCTTTTAACAGACTGTCTTTGTTAATGTGTAACAGCTACAACATCACAGAATTGCTCATACAGACCATAATTTTTATTTCTCTATTTCAAATGCAAACACATTTTAACCCTTGTCACTTTTCATAATATCCACTACATCCCCTCTCACAGAAAGTTGAAACACCCTTCCAAACAGCTCAGTGCCTGTAGCAGAAAAAGATGTAATTTGCAACAGGTTTAGGAGAGGCTGCAGAATTGTGCCAGGTTGGGCAGGACTTGGAGCACCCTTGTCTAGTGGAAGGTGTCCCTGCCCATGGCAGGGGTTGGAACTGGATGAGTGTTAAGGTCCCTCCCAACCCAAACCATCCTATGACCCTGAATGATGCATGTCTTCGTACACATACATACATACACACACACCCACATGAGAAATTAGAGTGACAAAAGGTCCCACCTGATAATGCCCTTCCATTGACCACAACCCATGGAGTTGAAAGCAGCTACAAAGACTGATTTTATGTTTGCCACTATATCGTAACTGCACATGAAGCATCCTGCTGAGCCTATGAAGCGTATTAAGATGCAGATTTTCGAAAAGACCATAGTCTGACCTCCCAGTTAGCACAGGTCATATAAAATTTCACATAAACTAGTTCCACCCTTTCTGGGTAGCAAGGAAGCCTTACAGCAAAGAGATTCAGAACCGCCTTGAAAGCCCAATGTGGTAGTCACTATGGTCTACAGGGAGGCAGGGTTGGTTTTAAGTTTGTGTTACTGCCACAAACTCAGCTATCATAGGCAGGAGGACTGAAAATGTCCCATAAAACATGCTTTCCACAATCACTACAGGCAGAAGAGTATTAGCTTCACCAGTTTTGCTTTACATAAAATTAAATTATGGCCAGTAGAAAGCATAAATTTAAAAATAAGTGTGTGGCTCCTCTTACTAAGCATGTTAAATAAGGAACTGTCTAACTTAAAATACCTGGAGAACCTGCTATTATATTTTTTTTTTAACTCAGAGGTACAAATACCATTAAGTTAATCACAGATGTATTTTTAAAGTAAGTTGCAGGATCTCACAAGAATCAGTATCACAGATTGCATTTAATCATCTTATTAATGCAGAATCAACTGGGGACCAGGAAAGCACCCAAAATTTTGTCTCAAAATATTTTCAAAGTTGTGTATTTTTAGCATCCTGCTAAAAAAGAATTTAACAGTGCACGATCAAGGTAGCTTCATGGTCTGAAGCCTGTGGATAGTGAATGCATGAGAAAGCCCAAGAAAATACATTTGGCTCCAGACAGAATTTGTAGTACAGTCTAAAAATAAAAGTTTATGCTCCTCTCCTTGCTCTGCAAGGTTTGAATTAAACACATTTTTTATACAGAATATTGCTGTCACATTAAACAGAACCAGTTTATAACAGGGTGAGAGTACATCAAAATTGCTGGAACATCTCACCATGTCAAATGCCTGAGGAAATAGGCTTTTTTTTCTGTGCCTATACAGTTATCTAACATTAAAGAGAAAAAAATAATCACAGTTGATGCTACTATACTGTTTATCTATTAGTTAGAATACTAAGTAACAGTAAATGCATTATTTACTAAAAAAGATGACGGGGCAGAGGGGAAAATAAACATTTACAAAAGAAAGAGAAGATGCCTCGGGGGAACATTCTGGAGTGCAGGACAGGCAAAACAATTCACATATATTAAATTCAAATATTCATCAAAAAGTAGTTTGGGTGCTACTCAAGGAACAGCTCTCAGAAGACACTGCAATTGGAGTTACAGAAAATGTAATTGAAAGTTTTCTGAAAGCGAAACATACTCTGCTCAGTTACTAACGCTGATTTCATACCTAGAAATTGAGACAGGCAATCTAAATTAATTTCAGACTAACTTTTAGGTTAGCATTTAGCACATTAACTCGACTTAGCACATAACTCCAGTGCAATGCACAGAGCCTCCATTTAATAACACGTAGTCCCATGCCTTGAGAGGACTACTCAGGTGCTCAAAGTAAAGAGACATTCAAGAGATCTTCAATATTGTGTGAATTACATTCCTTAACATCAAGCTTTCCTCTTATAAAACAAGCGTGTGCATTGCTTTGCAATATCACAGGATAGCACTGCAACTATTTCTAACCACAGCGGAATAGCAGGTATCAAGCACCAAGACGACCTCGATTAATTTCAAATTCAGCTAAATCTATTAGATCATCTCAAAGAAAAGATAATGGACCATGTTTAATAGATGTTATTAATGTCACAACAGTTTCTTAATTTACATTTGAAGTTTGCAGCTTGTATTTCAGATTTGCAGAAGTTCTTACATGCTCAGAAGTTTGTCTACTTTTCTAATTATGCTACCTCATAATTTCTCTACCACTGCAAAACTGGCTTCTCACTCTCAGAGCACTGCTTTTAGACTTATTAATATTCTTATGTATTCTGTAACTTTAAATGTAGAGGAGTCATATCCAACACAAAATCAGAGGTAAAGTTAAAACCATGGAAAGGTTTTCTGTAGGTAAGTATTGGCGTTTTTAAAATTACTAGTTCCATTTTAGGACTTGGAAACCATTTCTAAGCATCTTAGTTCAAAAAAGGAGGGAGAAGAAAAATGCTTTAATTTGTAGGGAAGTGAAAAAAAGATAAATACAATAGTATGAATAGCTGGCACGAGAGATTGCAAAATTCACACTTTTCAATTAACTCATTTCTTTCAATGGCTAGACTCAGATACCTGCTTGAGTTTATTTTTTCAATTTTTTATTTTTATTAAAGACAGACTTATTTCTAAGTTATGCAATGGTATCACAGAATCACAGGTTTGGGTTGTAAGGGACCCTAAATCTCATCTAGTTCTAATCCCCTGCAATGAGCAGGCACACCTTAAACTAGACCAGGTTGCTCCACACCCCGTCCAACCTGGCCTTGAACGCTTCCAGGTATAGGTCCTCTGCTGCTCAGACAGAACCTTCTCTAAAAGAGCTGAGTTTTGTAACTCCCCAGAGAAGACACTAACAATGGTTTCCCTGTTCACTCTTGTCACTGATCAACACACTCAATGGCTGAGCATGTGCTTCACTGAAGCTGACAACCCTTTGATAACCAAAGCACTTCAGACTTGATCTCCATCAGTCACAGCTCACCCATAACAATTAAGGAGACCCTCTATTCCAGTATCTCTCCTGAAAAGGCTGAAAGCTGGTAAGAGAGGCACACAACAGCAAGTCAGAAACCATGTATATGCTCTACTCTAACAGCCTTGCAACCTCTTGCCCAAATGACACAACAGAAGTGTGAAGGTTCCAGCTTAGTGTTACAAACATGTAAAAGTAAATAAGCTTGATTTCCCAAACGAGGATTCCTTTCAGTTATTCTATTTGTGTTCTCTCAGACTTATTTATAAACTGAGAAAGTTACATTATATGCTTAACCTACCATAAGCAATGATATTTTTTTAACACAATACTGCCCCTGTAGTTCAGACCCACAAAGAAGAATCATTTTGAGCCTGCCCACAAAAGCATGTAATTTGGTCCTGAAAACTTCAATGGCACATGCACAGTGATGGCTCATGTGACAAAGTTTGGATTTTTTGTGGTAAAAGAGAAAATAACTTACACCACCCTCTAGATTTTCCAAATGTATCAGTATTAGCATAATTCAACATGAATACCATCCAGTTTGCCTGAAGCAGTGCTCAGAAAAATGAAACTTGACTTAAAAAGCCCATTCTAACCACACAGCACCAATGTGTGCACATAAAGACCAAAATCAAAAGGTGAGAGAATGATGACAACTTGGGAAAGTGTTAATTAATATGCAGAATAACATCTAGTGAATACCAAACTATTAATACACAACGGATGGTTCAACCACATCAGGACTTCAGAAACAAGGATACTTCAGTCCTTGAGATTTGCTAGCCTAAAGTCTATTAGGTTTCATTTGGCGAGTTTTCTGACTGGTCCTCAGCCTGTTCTTTTTTCTGGTTTTCTGGCTGCTCCTCAGCCACAATGCTCAGTGGAGAGCTCTACTTCTTATCTACATACGACCAGCTATTGGAGGTGGCATGCTCTCATCCTGACAGCTACCCCTAATGAGGGATTGTGCTGACGGAGTTACAATGAGACAGTTACTAAGAGGACTCCAAACTATTTCACACTGTTCGTTCTTTTATTTATCCCATCATATTGGCAAAGCTTTACATCAAACTGACTGCCAAACTCTGCCTTTCTATCACAGCTTGCTAAGACAGCAAAAACAGGTCCAAAATTCTGTCTGGTGCTATGACAGAACTTTAGAGCTTCTGAATTTATACTGCTTTATTTATATCCCCAGACAGGCTAAATACTGATGGCTCTTGCTGACAGCACCCGTAAAAAATTAGTTACCTTCTTTGAAGATAATGGGGCTGAACACTTCTAAAGTCAAGCATCTTTTTTCAGAAATACTTTAACAAAACCTCATGTAAAACATGAAATTAGTTATTTTTACATATATGTACACATGCAAAATTTACTTAGTATTTGAGGGCCACCTAAAAAAACTATCTTAGAATCATAGAATCATAGAATGGTTAGGGTTGGAAAGGACCTTAAGATCATCTAGTTCCAACCCCCCTGCCATGGGCAGGGATGCCTCACATTAAACCATCTCACCCAAGGCTTCGTCCAACCTGGTCTTGAGCACCAGGGATGAAGCATTCACAACCTCCCTGGGCAACATATTCCAGTGCCTCACCACCCTTACAGGAAAGAATTTCCTCCTTATATCCAATCTAAACTTCCCCTGTTTAAGTTTTAACCCGTTATCCCTTGTCCAGTCACTACAGTCCCTGATGAAGAGTCCCTCCCAGCATCCCTATAGGCCCCCTTCAGATACTGGAAGGCTGCTAGGAGGTCTCCACGCAGCCTTCTCTTCTCCAGGCTGAACAGCCCCAGCTTCCTCAGCCTGTCTTCATACGGGAGGTGCTCCAGTCCCCTGATCATCCTCAATCCTGATCTTGCTCTTCTAGAGGTTATAGCATATTGTTTATAGCTATTTATGTAAAGAACAGTAATTAATATGAGATTAGCACAAGTAGAAAGGCCATTTCCAACTGCCTCCTTTTTCTGTTCAACCTTGTTTTCCATCACAAATAAATTAGTGTAAAATAAAGAGAATAAGGAGGCACAGGAGCAGAACTTCTAGATGAATTGCCAGGGTCAACAATCTATTTGAAAGAAACATATCCCTAAACAGAGAAAAAGAGTGAAAATGTACAAAGGCTCTTTTCAAGTACACTTCAACAAAAAGCCTGATGATACCTTAATTCTGACGATTGCAATGTTCAGCTGACAATCATTTCTAAGCATCAGCAGATGAAGCAGCAACAAACTGTGATTTGCAAAACCTGAATATTATTTTCTAATAATTTATTTTTATAGATGTCTTCTTTCAGTTCAGCATGAGCCATGCAAAACACTTCAAGCGTAGGAAAATAAATGTCTTCCAAATAAAAAGGCAAAGTTCCCTTTCGAGGGGTTTGTTTCATACCTGGATTTATTTTATTTTTTTTTTTAATTATTTGTAATGACACAGTCCTGGCAGTGCTGCTGAGAACACAACTATGGACCTTTTCCTGTCCTCACACCCACAGAAGCAGCAGGCTGCCTTTTCAACAGCCTAAATGTCCCATTGTGACCAGGGGGAGATTGTCCCGATCAGGTCCTTACAGAAGGACACTATATCCTTTCAAGGCTATACGTCCCCCCTACAGGGGACAGAGGTATTTTCATGGAGAAGGCAGGAAAAGAAAGACTAACAACAAGGTGGCTACAGAGCTGGGTCTTTTCATGAGCTACTGCATTTCCAAGGCTGCCTAAAAGTACCACATGGGTGGTACCTACAATTGTGAGACTGGGAAACAGCTGTTTCTTAAGCCATTACCACACATTTCCTGGTATGGTCCTACTGAGTCCTTTTTTCATGAACTAAAAATTCATGCTCTGAATCACTTCTCCACCCAACGTGTAGCTGTGCCTGGGATTGCCTCGACCAACATGTAGGACCTTGCACTTTGCATTGCTGATCTTCATGAGGTTGGCATTGGCCACCTCTCAAGTACGTCAAGGCCCCTCTGGATGGCATTCCTTCCCTCCAGAGTATTAACCACACAGCTTGGTGTTGTTGGCAAATCAGTGACTGATTTGTAATTTTTCGTCAGGTTCTTAGCTATGTTTTCTTGTGAAAAAAAATGAAAAATAAAATACCGTTTGTCATGGCTTAAACCCAGTCAGGCAACTCGTTCACTCACTCCCCCCCTTCTTTCCCTCCCCCTGCTCCCAGAGGGACATAGAGGAGAATCAAAAGAATGCAACTCCCACAGGTTGAGATAAGAACAGTTTAGTAACTAAGGTATAACACAAACCACTACTGCTACCACCAATGATAACAATGATAAAGGAAATAACAAGGGAAGAGAATACAGCACCTCAGCACCAGCCAACTGATAACTTGCCCCACCCCACCAGACCAAGCACCCACTGATACCTCCTCCAACCCTGCCGTCCCTCCCCCTTCCGGGTAACTCCCAGTTACCTCCTCGGCATGACATGCTGTGGTATGGAATACCTCTTTGGTCAGTTTGGGTCAGGTGTCCTGTCTCTGCTTCCTCCTGGCTTCCCCTCCTCCCTGGCAGAGCATGAGGCTCACAAAGTCCTTGGCCAAACCAAAACAGCATTGTTATCAGCTCTGTTCCCAGGCTGAAAGTCAAAACACAGCACTGCACCAGCTACCAAGGAGAAAAATGACTGCTACTGCTGAACCCAGGACACTGTTTTATGAATCTGAAGAGAACTGGACCATCAGTGCTGCATCACTTTAAAACTCAATCTGCAGGCAAGCTGCTATCAGCACCCTAAAGCTATATGGTGCTGTTGATAGATGCTGAAGCAGTTCTCACCAAATGCATTTGGTTCACTTCATAACATACAAAGACCTCACATGCAGTTATAAAAGACAGAGTGAAGTCTTATCTGCAACTTATAATGAACTGCTCTCTCACGTCTAGATACTTAAGTGTCCAGCAACATTCAGGATTACTTGTGAGAAAGCTGGCAATAGTAGTGCAGATTTGCACCTGCTACCTGAGTAGTTTTAGTAAGCATTAAAAAAAGAAAATCACAACACTGGCAACTCAACAATTATTTTGTAGCATAAAATACATCTTCATCCATTAGTTACACTCAGTTTTTAGACTATTTTACAGTGACTTCCGCACTCAAGTATAAAAGTAAAATGTCAACATAGCAAGTATAAAGTAAAATGTCAACAGAATCTTATAAACCTTGTGTTTATAAGAGAGATCATTGCAAGAAAAATAAACACATGAAATGAAAATCAAAACAGTATGGGAAAGAAAGAACATAACCAAAACCACATTGATAACACACTGTCTAGTGGAAACTGTATTAAATAATCATCTAACAAACACAAGGAATAAAAAATGAATTACAGTAGCAGCAACAACATGGGAGTGTTGCCCCTTCACCTCCTGAACACAGCGAATCAGAGAATAAAATACCCTAATGAAGCTAAAGGACACTAAAGTAAAGTAAAAGGCTAAAAAATCTCTAAACTAAAATTTTTTTTTCATGAGAGTATACATTTGGAGGATATCCTTGATGAAATCTCTTAAATGTTCTGGACAAAGCTGCTGCTGGTTTAACTTCAGCTGTCACCATGTGCTTCTTCATGGTGCATTAAACACTCACATAATTAATGCAGAAGTGATGGTTTAAGAGGCTAGTGTCTTCACTGATCACTGCTTCCTTTCTCTGAAGAAGGAGCATACATACTGGATATATAAAATATAAATATATATTTCGCAGCTTAACAGGTGTGCTGGAAATGGACTAAAATCTCACAACCATGTAGAAATGGGCTATTTCAAGGCCTGTGTCACAAAAAGATAAGCAAGCAGAGGAAGAAAGAGCTTCACATATTCAATAGCAAGAGAAGCTACCAAGGCTTTGACCTTTTTCCAGCAACATATTCTGTCTCCCTAGAAGTAGTGAAAGGGCTCTGATAACCACAAAGTAACAGATATCTCTCATATGTTCTTCCTAATAGTATCATTTTTCTACACAAAGTGCTGGGAAGTTGAAAGGGAAACTGGAAAGCTTTTTGCCCTCTGGTACCTGAAAGCTTGCATGGGAAGGGAGGAAAGGCTTAGTCTGATTTCTCATGAAAGAATAAATTATATAAATACTGTGGTCATAAGGAATGACCTAATTATGAAAAACACAAAAACTGATATTTGCATAGTAGAGAAATCTAGCAATGAAGTTTTGTCCTTGGTGGAGTGGTGGAGCGTATTCTGTCACTTCATCACTTCAAACCTCTACCATTTCAGGCCTCAACAGAGGTAACAATACCACTAATTTTCTCTTTGTCATATCTATATATTCTGTCTGGTATTATCTGGTACTTTTCTCAACACCTCCAGCATTATAAGATTAGTTTATCTGAGCATTCAGGAGCAAACAAGGGAGGAACTATCTTATACCTTCGTTTTATAAGATACTTTCTTCACAGTATTTCCCAGTTGACCAGCCACCAAGTGAGGTCCCTTTGCAATCCTTCTGTAACTTTACTCTTTTCAGCTACCTACTCATGAGTTGGTAACATTACGAACAGAACTGGTCAAAAATGCTCAAAGTGGGGACTCTACAGCAGTAAATGCAAATCTTCATGGGATCAGAATTTTCTTGAAATCTGACCAACTCTTCCAACCAGTCACATGAACACAGCTTTCAAAACAGCCTATCAAAATTCCAGTAAAAAATAAAGTTCCTGGTAACAAAAACAAGTGAATAATTATCATAAAACAGAAAATTAAAATCATGATACCCTAATTATTCCACCTCTGCAGAGCACTTGGAGTTGCCGTCTTAAAATCCATTTCTCCTGGGAGCCTGTGTGTGAACAAGGAAAGTGTTCACTGGTAGAAGCTGGAAAATAAAAGAAAGTGCTATTTCTTCTTCTTTCTTTTTTTTTTTTTTTTTCCTTTTCTTCCCCTACAGTAGCTTTAAAAAAGCACAGCTTCAGAGTTTGGGAAGTATATTCCACTTTCTATTATTTTTTAAATTAATGGAAGAACATCATTGTTCTTCTATGACCTCTTTTTACCCAATAATTTTGGGGTGTTTTGAACTAATTGTTCTACATATGAAAAAACAACCCAAACACATCAGAGAGACTCTGAAGAACATGCCCAGTGCTCTTTTTTTATGGTTGAATCTCAAAATTATGTGGCATTCAAGAATGTCTGCCTGGAAGATAATAAAGAACTGAAAAAAAAAAAAGAACAGCCACTTCCCACTAGACCAAGTGGCTCAGAGCCACATCCAACCTGGCCTTGAACATCATATATTCATAATAAGGTATCTAGTAAGCAAGGAGCACAATCTAATTTTAACATTAAACTTAAAAAACATCCAGTTTCCAGGTGTTTCTCTCTCTTTTTCCAAACCAACCTCTTCCTCCTGGAACTTTACATAGCATCGTGTCAAGAAGTCATGTCCAATACTTTTACCAATAGTAGTTTTCATCAGCCTTCGCTACCAAAGATATTTATTCTTTTATCCTTCAAGGCTTTCAGAGCAGCCCAACGTTACTCTCATGGAAATTTAGAACAAGTGCAGGATTGGAGTGGCGACTGTTAACCTCAAACAGAAATTAGCTCTGGTAAAAATGCTCTTCTACATTAAAGGAATACTTGTTTTGAAGGCATTAGTTTCTTTGTCTTTTTTTCTTGTTAAAGGGTGGAAAAATGGCTAAGTAACCTGTTCAATCAATTCCTTGATTCTTTGCCTTGTTTTCATTCCAGCCTCTCAAGAAACCTTGATCCCTTCTGCCTGGGCAACAATGTCTGACAGCAAATACTTATGAATACTCTAAGTATGAAATGAATAATTTCTAAGAGATTATGTATGCACTAGATGACAACAGTAGTAAGTAACAAGTAGAGCTTCCTTCGTTGCTTTGATGTGACCATGAGAACATTCAGCTTGTGCTCAGATCCTCCAAGAGCTAGCAGTTCACTCCTAGTAATCACACAGACGTAACCCAAGATGTGAAGGAGGCTCTTCGCCAGACCAACTAATGCACTTGTGAGAAACATTTCAGCATCAGAATTCTGTAATGAAGTCTCATGTGATCTGAAGGGAAGCTTCAATTTCTCACCAACTGATCATTAAGTCTAATAAAAGGCCAAACAGTAAAAGACTTTGTTTCACTAAATGATAACAATGACTACAGTACTCCTCCTATTGGACGGTAGGCACTAGGCTTATCTTCAGAACACCCAAATCTTAGATACCTCAGAAACCAAATCTATGGCCCCTCAGACAACTCACTCCAGAACCAACATGCCAGAATTGGACATGAAAGTACAAGCACTGACGAAGACGGAGAACAGTCCAGTTAGACTGGCAAAGAGATCTAAAGTCTTCTATTTGGGATATGAACCATGATTCTTCTTTCTGAAGAAAATCTTTCTATTAAAGTACAAGCAGTTATGAATGCCAGTTTCATTCCTCTGACTGAATACAAGTCGCTTGTATGTTTATTTCTACATTTTTTACAATATAGATTATATTGTAAAAAATTATATTTGTATATACAATATACAAAATAGAACCCTGGAGATGCTCCTTTCCTACAGTGCAAAATAATAGATAGTTGGGATTGACCCCTAACAAAACATTGTAATTCAGAGTATTATCCTAAAAAACAGTTGCTTCCTGCTTCAGATGTGGAGAAACCTCTGACAGTCTAGGAGATAAAGATCAGGGAACTTCTCTTTACCTGGAGCAAATATGTGAAGTATTGTTCTCACCTCATTAGCTTGTTCTGATCATTCTGGAGCATGATTAATATCTTTTTAATTCCTCTTCATCCACTACTTACATGTGATAATGAGATACAGGACACATCATTTCTTATTCATAGCTAAACCTCATAAAAGCAGATCCTATCAAAATCTCCGGTACATCCATTAATATCCCATTGTCATCAGTGAGAGTATGTGGGGTTTCTTGTGTGGACTACATCCATGAAATCTTTATGGCAAAGTTTTCCTTCTGTTCAAGTACGCTTAAGATAATTACCAAATCAATCATCATGAAATACCTTTGAGTTCAACCACGTTTCAAGAATGTCAGCAGTAATGATAAGTGCTTTCTGATGCCAGGCTGTTTTTCCACTCCATTTTTCCACTTTATTTAGATGCTGGCTTTCTAGAACAGCAACTTCAAAGTCCTGCATTTCTTAAAAGTGTAAATTATTAATAGTAACATGGTTAAGCTCATATGCATTAATCATTTACTACTACTATTTGTGCTTCTGAAAATCCTTCTCGTCCTTTTTTACTGAACACTATACACAAAGGCACTTCACAATAGTGAAAGCAATGCACTGGTGGCTGCTGAATAGACATCAGCACCTGCTTATAACATTGTAATATAGGCAAACTACAATGCAAAACATTTTCTCTGAAAAATCCTTGCTTTTGCCTATTAAAAGGGTTTGTAGCGATTGTAAAATGTCTATCCTAAAGCACGCTGATTCTTCTCTCCCTCACTTGGTTCCTCCCCTAACAAGTCTTGTACAGTCCTCAGATGCTCTCTGCCTGCATCCCATGATGTCTCCCACATCCCTAGACAGGGACTCCTCAGCCTATGATGTGCTCCAGAGAGCTGCTGCCAGGGACCCACAGCTTTCATACCTTCTTTAGTTTGCAGTTGCCTCAGGGTTGTACACACACAACCTACCTGTTATACTCAGGAGGCCAGATGACTTAGAATGAAGCCTGCAGCTTGCCTAAGACAGAATTCTGGGGTAACTTGGTATAGCCATAACTACACCATGAAGAATGCACCTATGAAAGAGGTAATCAGAAACAGCTATCCAGGTCTAAATTCACATTTTAAAAAAATAATGAATTTTCTGGTGAATGTGGACGAAAAAAAAGGGAAAAAAGGTTTTAGATATTTAGGGTCAGCTTTTAAAATACTAAATTGCATTTAATTCCAACACTTGCAAACAGCATTAAGCACAATTCCTACCAATTACTGCATTGCTAGATAGCCAAGCACTACTAAAAACCCTGACAGAGTAGTTGCCTGCATCTTTGATAAAACTTAACAAAATCTGATTGTGAGCGATTAAAAGCCCCTGAAATGTGAGTGTACAGTGGAAATTTCACCTTAATAGCTTTGAAATTACAGCCTCCCTCTGCAAGAGATGTGTTTATTGAATGCTTAATATATATCAAAAGTGAACTCTTAAATACATTAAAATGTAGGTATGTCTGTCTTATATCTACCTTTCAATGCATCAACAAAATGGAGTTCTGCATAGGAGGAATTGAGGCCCTCTCCTCTGAGATTATTCAGAATTCACCAATACTTTTTACCACACTTCAATTTGTGGTATTATTCCAATATGAAACCATAACTATTTTATGCAAAAGTAAATGGTTATGCATAGGTCTTGCTTTTTTTTTTTCCTCCGCTGAAAGATCTAGCCTCTGAAAGTAATTAGACATACAGATTTTACATATTGTGGTACCCAAATTTTTCTCTCTGAAGCACTTGGCTCTACACACGCTTACATTCATTATTTTTCACACACTCACAGTTATCATCCACCTTCTTTGACATTCGACTATCGTCTAAGTTACTCTGCCCCTGCTGAAACTGGTGCTGCTGACACGGCTTTATGTGAAGAGGGCTCTGTTCAGATATCTGTAAATCCCCTGTGTGCAGTCCTACTTCAGCATGACCAGCTGAAGAGCACTGCTTACACACAGAAAGAAGCCTGTTCACTATGCTCAGTCTGCCTTCATTACCTGGTATTTTCTTCCATCTACCCATCCCCCTCCCATTTCTGTGTCTCTGCATCGATACTCACCTTTCTATATTTGCTTTTATTTACTATTTTTTATGCTTTAAAAAAAAATCTTGCTATAATCTCTCAGCTCATTGATAAATTTTGGAAACTCTTAGGATTGCCTGCTTCTCCTAGCATTTTTACTCTTTGATCCCCTGTGCTCTTTTGTTGCTATTCTCATACTATTAAGCTACTTTTATAACAACCACATAGAAAAGGAAGCTAATGGACTTCATAATAGCCTGCAGATAAAAAAACAACTTCCCTAATACAATAACTGATTAGTGGTTCAGAAAATTAATTCATTAAAAGTACTAAATACACTGGTTTAATTAAGCAGAAAGATAACAGAACACAAATTTTAAATACGTCGCACCTTCTGGCTTAGAAAGGCACACTACTGGTAAAGTTACTAAACAAAGAGGAAGGAGTAGGGATTTTTTTTGAGCAACGTCAATTCTACTGAATGAGACAAGCAGTGAGGAGAATATGCCACTTCAAACGTTTCCTAGCTCCAGAGCTTGCCATCATCACAGTACTTGTCTGGAGCATACATGACAAGCTACAGCTCTTCAGTTAAGTGTGATGTACTTATGAATTTTTCAACATCGATTTAAGGGAGCTCTAGTTTTCTTTCTTTGTGTATCCTTATCGAGCTACTTGTGCTACACAGAAATCCAGTAAGAATCACAGCCAAGAAGCAAGAAAACCCATGGCACCTTCTTGGCCTATGTTGTATTAAAGAAACAAACAAAACCCATACAAACAGTAGAAGTCTGTTGTTCAAAAAAGGATTTCTTCTGCAGATACTCTTCAAACTACATTTCCTTCTTCTGAGTTGCAGAGACGGAATCTAATTCAGCATGCTTTCATGATTTTTTTTCCTTGAGAGATCCCACTTTTAAGTGGATCCAATAGTTAAGTTACATTGTAAATGTTACTATTTGCTGGATGTTTGTATATTATATATATATACATATACACCCACAAGGATAACTAAGATAGCAGCTTCTTCAAAACTCCATTTAAAATAGCATTGTGAAACAAAGTGTGAACACACCAGTCAGACGAACAATTCCTCACTTAAGTAATCACACTGGCTTCAAGCTCTCACAAGCCAGATGATAATCCAAACTGAGGCATACTTAGAATCTCATTCTGAGAAAACAGTGATGCATTTGCATTCATTGAGACTTGGAATAGTTAAAACATATTGCTGTGCACTGTAGCTAAATTCTGAGTTACGCTTGTCTCCAATAACTAATCTAATGTAACATATGCTTTGGGATATAGAGAACTGAACCACTTCTACAATGAGCTTAGTAAAGGGAATTTAACATTTGAAACCTAGGTAACACTATGCATGATGCTTTCTGAAAACCTCACTGAATGTCTGACTCAAGACAACACAGACACACTTGTCAGCTTAGGCAGGCCCAAGCCGAAAACAAGAGAACTTCATGTTGCTCAGCAAGCTCATGAACAGCAATTTTTTTTCCACTTTTGAATGGGGGGTGGGGAAAAAAGCATCATTTCCTTTTCCACTTACTACTTAGCTGGCTGCATCGCTTGGAACGCAGGGCTCCTGGTACTGTTAATTAAGAAGATGTTTCAATTTTCAGGGTTGCTGGAGCTTTAAAATACCCTTAATCATAAAATATGCTGACTACTGTTAATTTTATTGCAAAACTTTCCAATGAAATCTTGTATATTGAAGCTACTATTAAAAATACTCAACATAGTTTACACAGGCAGAGTTGTTTCATCTGTGATCCTCATTTAGCTGATTTCAAAAACGACAAAAAGCAGAACAAAACAACCAAATTACAGAAGCAGAACTGGACCTTGCAGTTTTGTGGTGATTATGAATGAAATATAAATGGTAAAATGCTGAAGACAATCAGAGATAGTGTGGGTTGCCTGTTTTAATGCACTGAGGAAGTTTTGAAATGCTTTGGAATAGGTACAAGATTTTTCCACAGATCATACTATATCAAGCTATACTTTAATCAGAACATAGGAAGCTAATGCCCAGACATCTCACCACAGCTCTGTTGTCTGTAGTCAGACAACAGTTACAAAACAAGCCAAAAATTTCCAATTTCCTTGGCTTTCTCACTCAAAGTATTCATTTGGGAGGGGGGGGAAACAAGACTTGTGCACCTGCATAATAAAAGGTTTAATATGTCATATTTAGTGATTATTTTCAATGAAGCTGTATATTTTATTGCAGTTACAAGCCACAACAGTATAATCCAGAATGAAAATATGTATTACAGGCCCTTCTAAGATGTTTGATTGAAAAAGGTGAAATGCATCTTCAGCTGTGCAGCTATTATCAAGAAACAAAAATAAAAGCAAATATAGCCTCATTAAATATTGGGCCTTGCTTTTCAACACCCTGAAAGAGTATTTCAAATGAACCCACTGGAATAGGGTATCATTTTAAGGGAGCATATTAATAGCTGCATTGCCCTCAGCTTTTAGAGTAAAGATGAGGAGAGCTTTGAAATTTTCTGTGTGCTGCACAGAATGGAATCAGCACATACTGATGTGCTCCTTGGAATGGAAATGATAGAGCAGAGCCCTGAAAATTCTTTTACTCACACCAACATGGAAACCTGGTCTTTGTGCTGTGGAGAAGAACAGCAAAAAGTTATAATCTCTCGTAATTTTTTTTTTTTTTTTGGCAGAATTGCATCTTCCAGTAATTTCAGCAGTTTCTTTAGATTATCAATATTATTAGGTCCATTGGTGCTACTGAAGTATCAAACATCCATAGAAAATTCTCCATAAGAATCTTAATTACAAGTCCACCTTACTGAATACTGAAAACTCTGGGGCAATATAAAGAATGTGATCTTTACAAACCCTCATTTAAATTCACAGGTTAAATGCAAATTAGACTCACAAGTTGTTTTCTAAAGAATGCAGGTCATTAAGATCTTAAAATTAGAGTAAAATCACAATAACAAAAAGCTCTGCTCTACAACTGTGGTCCCCCATGTAGCTCAAAGCAGTTCAAAAAGACCAGCTAATGAAGTAACAAGTGCCCCCATGAAGGGAGAACAACTGCAGCTTTTTAGAGATCCTCAACCCAAACTTCAATACATCTAAACAGCCCTCCAACTGTAGATGGCTAATCTATAGAATGAAACAGAGTATTTGGCACTGATCAGAACTTCAGACCTAGGAATGTGTCTTTTATGGTGATGCCCGATTTCTTCAGAAGTCACACAATTTCAAGACTAATCCCTTGAGAAACGAAATCTCTACTCTCAAACCACAGTAAGTATTGAAGTTGCTCAACAACTTCCTGTCCCATTACACACCCTGAACCAGAAGCATGAGAGGCACCCCAAGTTAACCACTGGATTTCCATCTGCAGTCCATCTTCCTAAAACTCATACACAATACTAAAAGCTACTTAATTTTAAGGAACAAAAGTCTTTTCTTTTTACCAGCTTTTCATTAAAAAGCTTTGATGGGCCATCAAAAAGAACAACAGTCAATAAAAGCACTCCGCAGAGCATGCAGGAAATTTCAGTCTATCAGGACCGAAGTCAAAGGTATTTAAAATTTTAAGCATTGTAACTGCTTTGACCTGCACCCTCAACACAGGTTTTACCTTCTGTCAGGGCAGAAACATCCAAACACACTCACCGTCAGGTAGCTGTTAAAAGAAAAGCATGTTGCAAATGAGGTTGCCTTTCCTTCCAAAAAGAGACCTTTTCAATTGACGTCCCTAACAGAACAAGCAACTGCTCTGCATCAGTCCCATACCCACTACAGAAAACAAAGTCCACCATAAGACTACCGTATTTAAGTCCTGCATTTAAAAGATTGGTATTCAATTGTGACCGAGATCAAATACCAAATCCTAATGAGCTGTCTTTCTCTGGAATTACTAAGCTACGTATTATCCATGGAGATGCTCTTTGTTTTCATCAACGTTATCTAATTCTTACTTCTCCTTCCTCAGTATCTATCAGTTTGCAGTTTTAAGCAAAAATGTGTATTAACATCTGAGGATGGAGATGTGTTCTTTCCTAAAGGATGTCTGGGCAAGAAAAATAGTCAATAAGAATTTTTTTTTTTTCCATTTTCCTCTGACATAATTCTTCAGAGGCCATAGGTTGCATTACCTTTGGAAGGGGTAAAAAGTATAAAGGCATATATTTAATAAGAAAAATTTAATCTTTGAGAGTATTATTGATGAAAGTCATTTCAGAAAAAGCAGTTTCTGCCACAGCAGTGGTTAAAAATAGCCACAAAATACTATACAGATGGCTCAACAGATCTAACACACTATTATGCAGAGATGTAGGCTCTAGGACACTGCTCTTTTTGATAGGCATACCTTTGGATACAAGTAGAAACATAAATTGTGGGGGTGAAGAGATTAATTTTCTTCAAAACTCTCAGCGTTTTGAAAACTACACTACCTTGAGCTCTGCCACAGCTTTTGAACTGGAGGTTTCATTCTGCATGCACCATCTGAACAAAGAACAAGAGAAAACCATGGTGGCACTTTTTAATGACAGCCTTCTAACATGAACACCTCCTCACCTTGTCAAGAAGGCAAAAAGAAAGAAAAGGACACCAGAACTCTAACCTGAGACATATCCCAGGGATATAAATGTTGTGGGGTTTTTTTCTCTTTTTGCCTCCCCGTGGAAGATTCCTAGACACTCAAGAGACAGGAGAACTTGGTCCTATTCTTTCCAGCCTTGAAAAGATGGTTTTGGTGTACCAAAACCAGTACTTGTCTCCTCGGCTAGAACAAAGTGCTCCAAGTAAGCAGAGAAACAAATGCTGTCTGGCTTATTCTATCTCCCATCTTCAAAGTTACTTCTCTTCAGCATGCGAGTTTGAAAATTATGTTACCTGGCAATAGGTACTGGCTTTGTTTCTAAAAATGTTTAAATTATTTTCTGTTTGTTTTCAGGATCTATTTTTTTTTTTTTTTATGTACTTCCTATGCAATTGAAAAATCCATATAAAAATGGATTCTCCCCAAAAAATGAAGCTTGGTCTTAATGCAAGTGAAGCATACAAGGCACAGCTGTGATGGGCAGTTGGCCATTTCATGAGGATTACCACTATTCTGTAAAAAAGGGAATTTAGGGCACTGTTTTCATGAGCAGCTAGAAAACTGCATTTAGTCAAAATCTCAGCCACAGTGAGTTATAAATAACAGTAACTGATATCTTAAAGTAGGAGAATGATACAAAATGCCAAATTTGAAAGAAAACCTACAAAAAATGATGGCGTTCTCTGCTGCTAAGGGGATCAGTGCCTATGAACTTCAGAGTAGCAGACTCTCAGCTTCTTTTCAATACCTCATGATTAGATGATGAGTTCTTGATTATGATCAAAAGAAGCATGACCAGCAGGTAGAAAGAGGTGATCCTGCTCCTCTACTCAGCTCTTGCGAGACCCCACATTTGGAGCACTGTGTACAGTTTTGGTGTCCTCAACATAACGACATGGAGCTGTTGGAGCAAGTCCAGAGGAGGGCCACAAGGACGATCACGTGACTGCAGCACCTCCCATATGAAGACAGGCTGAGGAAGCTGGGGCTCTTCAGCCTGGAGAAGAGAAGGCTGTGTGGAGACCTCCTAACAGCCTTCCAGTATCTGAAGGGGGCCTATAGGGATGCTGGGGAAGGACTCTTCATCAGGGACTGCAGTGACAGGACAAGGGGGAATGGGTTTAAACATAAACAGGGGAAGTTCAGGTTAGATATAAGGAAGACGTTTTTTATTGCGAGGGTAGTGAAACACTACAGGCTGCCTACAAAAGTGGTAAAAGCTCCACCCTGGCAGTGTACAAGGCCAGGCTGAACAGAGCCTTGGGCAATATGGTGTAGTACAAGGGGTCCCTGCCCATGGCGGGGTGGGGGGTGGGGGGAACTACATGGTCTTACGGTCCTTTCCAACACTAACTATTCTATGATTCTATGCCATATGTTTGCTTAGTTTTTCTGCAGCCCTTAAATCAGGTTTTCATGCTGTCTGCCCCCCATCCCTAAAAGCTGTAGACTGAGAAAAACAGAGAGCGAAGTCATTCAGGTGGATTTATCACACATCACGCTGCATGCAAAATGTTTGTGAAAGCAACACATATACTAGTTGAGGCTGTATGGGCTCTGTAGCTCCTCTCTTTCCAAAGCCTTATGACTGCCAAGGCACCTTCATCAGAATCTCTTCAGGAATAAGGGGGAGAGAACAACAATCTACTCATTAAGTAACTGGCAAGACTTACTAGGTTACTATTAAGTTTAATGACTACTGCCAAAATGCCATTTCATAAACCAGCTTTGTTTCCAGCAACTAAATTTCATCCCTGAACTTGAACATAATGAAATTAGGGTTTGGGTGTTTTCTGAAAAGATTATTACCGAACAGCTGAATAGCTCCTGAAGAGCCTTGAGAAGGACTCTGGAGCTGCTAATCACTGCTGTAATATAAGAAATATTTTCTTATTAAAAACTAAGGATTAACACTGTGGCTCCAAGTCACCTAATGCTTTTATCAACATATCTAAAGTTAAAGAAAATAAAAAAATATTTTTATACTATTAATTTACTTTGAACCTGACTAAACTAGATATTTTACAATCTGAAACACCACCACTCCTTAATGCACATAAGTTAGCCATTAAATGCAGAACCTCTACAGCAAGGAACTAAATTTATTACGGAATTACCAGAATGGAATAAGTGCCTTGAATTATTTATTTTCCACTAACCATTCAAAGAGATGAGAACTTGAATGAGGCAATAAGTGAACCCATGGTTTATAAATGAAGTATATCGCATTAAGCCATAATTCATGGCATACTGTAATCTCAGAAATAAAAGACAGTTTGGTAACAACTAAAACGACAGGAAGAGGGCAAAGGGATGCTCATAGTGAAAGAAAATTCGGTTTCATGTTATCTGTTAAAGCAGAATTAGAAAAAATATAGTGAAAATATCAGTTCCAGGATAAAGAAAAAGTTTGCTGTGTGAATTATCTTTTTTTTCTCTCACAAGCACAATAAAGGTTTCGTAGTGATGATAATCACAACCAAAAATTCACCTTCGTATTTGCTGATCAACAAAAGGTTTTGCTTTGTAACGAAAAACCCCAAACAAATAGACAACCATCTCCAAGGCCTGACCCTAAGTTCTCTTCGCACCTGTAACGCCTGAGCCCCAGTCACAACCACAGCTCTTGTTCTTTCCAAGATCGATACTGGGATCAGGGCATAGCATGAAGAGTAACATCAGAAACGAACACCAGCAGTAAACTCCAGCGGGGGAACGACCTCCCCGCACCATGCGACTGGACACCGCCAAATCACCTGTACTACAACCCCAACAACAACGCTGCGCACCGTGCATCCAGGAGAACAGCTTACGACGAGCAGGCAGCTGGAGGAGGCTGAACGGAACCGCACCGGGCCGGGCCGGGCCGTCAGCTCCACCGTTCGCCGGGAGCCCATCCCCACAAACACACACCCCGGGCACTGTAGCCTCGTTACCTGAAAATCCCCCAAATGCCCGAAACATCGACACGGCTCCGGAGCTCAGCACAGATGATGCACAGGGCACTCGCACGGGAACCGCAGCGGGGACCCGCACCCGCTGGGGGCGGCTTGTCTTCCCTCCCTCCCCGGGCACCTGCACCCCCGCCACCCCTGGTGACAAAGGGGTTCCCACTGACCTTTCTGCTGCCGAAAGGACTGGATGGAGCCCGAGTGGTGAACCATCTTGACGGAGCGCAGCACCAGCCCGCCCGCTCCGGGAGGGGCGGGAACCCAGCGGCGCGGCCTGACCCGCCCCGGCCCAGCTCGGCACGCCCTGGCCCGCAGCTCTCAGCGCCGCCGTTGCTCTGGCAACAGGCGGAGCGGAGCGGCCCCGCCCGCCGCACAGCGGAGGCCAAGTAAATGCCTCCTGTAGCAGCCCAGCGGGGAGGCAGTAATTCGGGGGCGAGAGACGTGTTCGGAGCCGGCGCTGCCTGCACCTCGCTGGGAACGGGAGTTCAGCCGGCTTCGGCCGCCCTCGCTGCACCGCGGAGCGGGGACCGACGCGGTCCCTTTGGGCAGGAGAGTCCGCGCGGCCCCTGTGAGGGGAGCGAAGCCCCTGGCACCCGCCTGGGAGGCCAGTTTGTCGCTCCCTGTGACCCTGGGGCTCTCTCAAAGACATCAGTTACCCGGTGTTACGGGGGAGCTGAAGGGAAGCCGAGTATAACCGCACCTCCTTTACACAGCAAGATTCATCTAGGCGTTGGGCGATAAGTTTGTATTTCAGCCTCTCCGTCCCAGTTTCACCATAAGCCTGTGTTGCATCACCAGCTTTTTTTTTTTTCATTATTATGTTATACAACTTACAGTCTTATTCTGACTGAAGATAGCACTAAACTGCACATTCAAAGCCTGATGTGACCCATTTCTGTGCTATTCGAGTTATAATTTCCCTTTTCTCCACAGTGTATGCCAAGACGCTCATTCCAGATAATATATTCAGATTGGTAAGGCTTTAATTTCTTTCCCTGTTTCTCCCTCTGTTCACATTATTCTCTCTGGAATCTAAGTATCATTCAGTTCCTGTACAATGTTTTGGTTTTAATTTTTCTACTGCAGCAGTCTGTTTTCCCAGTCCTCCTAAATTCAGTCAATCCAATATTCCAGCCTGCAGCTCGCACTAACTCCTCTCTTCCATTTAGGGATACATATATTATTTACTCTACAGAAGTCTATTGAGTCAGCTATTGTAACCCTTGCAGCTAGTGGCAAAATCCGTATCATTCCTTAAAAGTCTGTGGTTCTATTTATGTGCTAGAAGATGTACTAGAGATTTCCTTTGACAGTAAAGCAAAGCAAGAACTTTCTTGTAGTTGACTGGGGCTTGCAGCATACTGTCTGCTTTAAAAGACACATGATTACCACGCCTTGCTACAGGCTAGTCTGTACTAGGAAGCAGTACTACTTTGACTGTGTTAGTTTACTTAAATAATGACAATGAATACACTTTTTTTCATATAAGGATGGTTTTCCATTATGACAACACACTAAACAGGTGTATATAAACCAATACATCCATACATGGGCTCTTAGATAAGGAAAATAAAAATTGCATCCTAATGGGGGAGGTGTTCTCCAGCACTTCTCTCTAGAGTGTGCCAGACATCACTCTCACATAAAGAGCAGCTGACACATCCAGCTATTACCATAAAGGAACAAAATAACTTAACCTCCTCAGGCTAGCTGACCAAATTTGGGTTTGGAGCATCTGCAGAAGCCTTGTTGTCAGTTAGTTTAGGAAAAGATGCAGAAGTTATGATGCTGTGAAGACATTATCCTACTCATTTGTTAGGCTCCAGTGGCTTTCTACACACTGAGGCATTCCTCTGCACTTCTGCAATTTAGGAAAACCTGCTGGGAACAGATCTTTCCTGCTGAGAGACAGCACTATAGATGTTGCATGGCAGAATAATGCAAGTGGAGACCAGCCAGATTGGCTCTTGTTGATCAACAAATGCTGGAAACCCAGGAGCAAGCCAAAAGAAGAGGTAGAATCAAGTCCTTGTTTTTTAGTTGCAAGCTTTAATGTAGATGTTAGAATGGATAAGTGGGGATTAAAACAAATCTATACCCAGGAGCTGAGAGACACCAGGGAGAAAAAAAGCAAGTATAATACAAACTATCAGCTGAGGGGTTAATAATCATGCAAACAGCAAGTGTAGTTCTTTCACTGTAGTGGCCTAAACCTTTGTAAGGTTCTAGGCCAGAGCGATTTCTCTGAGAGACCCTGTCTGACACTTTTGACTTGTAGATGAACATGATGTTGCCTTTCTTACTAGAAGAAAACAAGAGAGGACCATTATTTGCTTTCTTATGATAATAATCAATAAAATGCAGAGGAGAAGAAAAGATGCTGATAACTAAAACTACAGCCTAAAGAGGTTACCTCACACACACTTGGAAAAGAGCTTGTCAGCTGCCTGGTACTCAGGGCCAGCCATCTGATTTCTGATCCACAGTCCTCTATGAAAAGTTATCTAATTCCTGAATTGAAACAGATTTATCTGACCCTGTTAATGCACAGAATGATGGGGAGAGAAAGGCAAGCTGAGGTAGTGCTTAGAAACCCAGAAGAAAATTTAAATTCTGAGTACAGAAATGAGGTGGTTTTTTTTTACCTGCTTCTTAATAATAAAAATCTATTTCTGGCAGTAGACATGCACTGTCGAATGAATACTCTGTCTTTTGAAATCATTGGTTATATTAAGCTAAGTCTCGCATTATCTCTCTCTAACATTTTATAAATCTTTTCTAAAATAGATCAAAACTCTGGACGTAGTGAAGAGATCAGGATCAAACTAGACTTAACGCTTGTATCTCTACAAGTCAACAGAACCCAAATCATAACTCAAAAGTTTGAGGCTGATGTAGCTGCCCGTCTTCCTGATTTCTTGCTCAGGTTTGAGGCATTCTACAACTACCTGAAAGGAGGATGGAGCCAGGTGGCTGGTCCCTTTTCCCAAGTAACAAGTGATAGGACAAAAGGTAACAGCATCAAACTGCACCAGGGTGGGTTTAGACAGAGTATTAAAAAAGATTTCTTTCTCAAGAGAATGTTCAGGCATTGGAACAGGCTGCCCAGGGCAGTGGTGGAGTCACCTTCCTTGAAGTGTTCACAAACTGTGCAGACGACGCCCTCAGTGACATGGTTTTGTGATGGCCTTGGCAGTGCTGAGAAACAGTTGGCCTTGATGATCTTAAAGGTCTTTTTCAACCTAGTTGATTCTGTGGTTCTATGATTTAGTTTTGACATGAAGATTAACTCTATTTGATAGGCACACCTTTTTCATGAGATATCTTCTAATCTCTCCTAACAAAGACTAAGATCTACTATTTTGGTCTTGCTTCATCATAATATGTGTAGCTCTATGTGTATCTGTGTTGCAATCTGAAAACATTTGGCCTGAGAAGAACAGGAGGGCTGAGTCTCCATATTTGCTTTCCATCAGGGAGCTGTTTTGCTATTAAAACATGCTATGAGAGACTGATGTTTTAAATTTAATTTTGTACTTCCATGGCACTTTTCAGAAAGTCACATGAAGTAGAACCTTAAATTAAAACCTGATTAGCCGGTGATAAGTGGCAGATATCAATTATTTTCTTAAGAAGTATAGCCATCTCAAAAGTTAATTATAGCCAGCTGTTAACTACTTCCTGGAAAGAAAACTAAACTTACTCCAAAAGAAACTCATGAGGTGCAATGAGTGCAAAATTCTGCACCTGAAAATACCCTGTACATCAACTCAGGCTGAGCAGCAGCTCTGATGGGAAGGACCTGAAGGTTATGGGAAACACTAGCTTGAACAGCAGCCAGCTGTGCACTTGTACCACAAATAAGGCTAACACTAGGAGAAATATAGCCAGCAGTTTAAAGGGTTATTACTCCCCTTCATTTGTCATGACTGCAGCTGCACCTGCAATTCCCTGTCTAGCTTTCCCACTTCACATCCTCTGCATTCAGCAAAGATGTTGGAAAACTGGAGAAGGTCCAAAGCAGGGCTATCCAAAGATGGACAGGGGTCTACAGTATGTAAACTGTGAGAAGTTAAACAAAATGGGTTTATTTAATCTGAAAAATAAACTAAGGAGTCCCAGCAGCCTCCAATTACTTGAAAGTCACTTACAAAGATGGCAATACCAAGCTCTTTTTAGTGCTAAAAGATCAGATTAGTGGCAACAGACACACATGATATACGAGCATATGAGGTTCAGCTTGAACACTACGTTTGTACAGCATTGGTAATGTACCATCAGAATAGCTTACTCATAAAATAGTAAAACAACTATCCTTGAAGGTTTTCAAAACTTGCCTTGGCCACACTGCGCCTGACCCAGTTTGGTGACGGCAATGATAAAGCTTCATAACAGGAGGCTGGATTAGATGACCTTCAGTGGTGATAATAGAGGATGTAAAGCAAATGCAAAGGAGTTGGAACAAGGAAGTAGACACATTTTGTATCAATTTTTATGCAGTACGTTTAAACAGTATATAAAAAAAAATGTTTATAGAATTGTCAAGTCCATCTCTTTCAAGGAGGGCAGCTCTGTACTATTTAAAGCCCTGCAGTGCAAAATTAGTCTTGTTCAATATATGCAGCAAAATTGTTTACAAATGGTCTGATCTTACTGAAAACAATGGGAGTTTTGCCATAGGCAGTAGAACAAGGGGGAGACTCTTTGTTAGCTCTAATAAAACTGTCAGTCTTTATGGAGAAGGTCTAGAAAGCAGATTATGGAGCATGCTAAAATGTGTAGATGGATGGCAAGGGGGTTGGAACTAGATGATCTTAAGGTCCTTTCCAACCCTAACTATTCTATGATTCTGTGAATTGAAAAATTGAACATTTCTATAAGGAATTTACTTCGTGTTGCTGCGACACTAACCCTTGAAATCTCACTGATTCCTGTATTTTAATACATCATTTCTATGGTAATTTAAGAGACCTTTTCTCTCTGGCTAGATAGAATTTTCTTGCATTCACGGAACTGACTATGTTTTCTGAATGATGTAAAGTGTTCAGGCCTTGATTCTGTAGCCAATATAATTTCATGCGCACTTTTAAGTTTGTGGTTTATAGATTCACATTTGCATCCTAATCATTTCCTGAATAGAGTTACTTTTCCAGTTTTGGCCTCCACTTGTCCAGCTAACACAACAAACAAAAAGAAACTTACATTGCATATGTTTACAAAAATTTTATTTCCTATAGCAAAGCAGCGCAGTTTTATTCAAAACTGTCTGGGTCAATATGCCAAAGTAGAATTACTTTGGATTTTAGAATTACAAGGAGTTTAGCATTATTGTGCCATGTATACACTAGGATCCTTGGAACAACCCTATACAGAAGTGTAAGGATAGTGAAATGTTGGTTTGCTAAGAAATCCTTCTACAATCGTAATAAGAGACTATAAAGAAAGCACTAATGTCAAGTAACAGGTGAAGAGGGAAAAGCAGAATTGTAACAGCAGCATCCAATACACACATGTATCCAAATATTCCAGGTAAGCAACCTTCTATATAGTCATATTTTTCTTTTCTATTAGACATCTCAGTTTTCTTACTTCACATTTTATCTGAAGCAAACAAGGAAGACTATTGCTATCCAACTCTGCAGTACCAACTACCAAACTACTGCAATTTTTACTGCAATAATTTTCTTTCTGATTAGCGGCCTAATTTGTCAAGTAAAGAAGAAAATAATCAGACCAAAAAATAAAATCACTATCAACAAGGAAATTGCCTATTATCTACTTTACATTTCTATGGTATGGACTCATTCTGCATATCTGTGCATTTCTTCTCTAGTACCATGTGCTCAGCACAGGAGCCTCAACAGTGACAGTAGTAGAAACCTTTAGAAAAAAGACATTAACATAGTCCTTAGCTGAAGAGTCTACATTTACATTTTTAGAAAAGAAGTTATCATTTAAACATTTGTTCCTAGATTTCCTATTGTTTCTGGGGTCATCAGCTTCTTGGTTTAGAGATTAAGTCTCCAGTATTGCTCAGTGCATTTCTGACAGCCAATTCTTTCATCACCTCCAGGCTCATTCTGTTGAGAACCTCTTAGTTTTTACTGGTTTGATTTTTTTGGCCACCTACTTGCTCTTTTTCCCAGCTACAACTTTTCACTCCTTCTCCCCCTCCTCCAAAAAAGCCAAAAGGCACTTTACAAATTACTAAAAAGAGCAGCAAGCAAAGGCAAAACAGAAGAGGAAGGAGCATGGTTTATGGACATAGCCAGTAGTCTAGTATATAAAACCTATACTTGCACTAAGCTATTTCCACACGCATCAAAACAGAAACAGTATGGCAACAGTATATGAGCTTGATATGTTACTTGCACATGAGGAAGATGTAAAATCAACTGATGTGGTTCATTCAGGAAAGACAGTCTATCCTGCTATACATTTCTTTACAGAACTTGGTCAGCATGGTCCAACTCCCCAGCTGAAAATCCTAGGATTACAGTAATACGAACAAAATAGTTCAACAAAACCATTAGGATATCCTCTTCGCAGCAGCTAGTACAGTGATGTAATGTTATATGCATAGCATATGCATAGCAATATTAGACTTTTCCTTTCCAACCTGTGTAAAACACAAGTTCAGTGACAGTCATTTTAAATATATCTCCCAGCATGCCTGCATTTCTTGTCAGCTAATGTGCCATTTTCCAAAGCAGGAGGAGCTAATGAGAATTTCTTCAAAGATGACAATTTCTTCATTGCAGCATCATCATAACAGGGTGTTTAAATCAGTGTCTTCACAGAAATTGCTCTCTTCAACATCATGCTCACAAGCAGCTTTGTCCTTATTTCCTGTTACACTACTAGATCGATCGTGGCTGCAAAACCCCACACCAGGTACTATATCCTCATTCCAGTTCTCCACAACAAGCGTGGCAATTATTTTCTCTGTCAGCATCATCTGGGAGTGGAATGCTGATAAACACATGAACTGCAAGCCCACGCACATTTACCATGTATCAATCACCTCCCATCATTTTGGGAGAAACATACTGAGGTGGGTTATCCCATCCCACAGAGTTATGCATTCCACCACCACTGAACTTGCCTGCTTGGCTTTGCCACGTAAACTCCCACAACATTCGTGCCTCCTAGCATTAGTGCTAGAGACAATGTTTCGCAGAGAAATTACCCTGGTGCCATCTGGCCTAGCAATCTTACATTCTGACCTTGGAAGAACTGTACCATTACACAGCAAGATAAGCAACAGTAATATTGCAGATGCTTTTTTATAAAGCTGATTTTGCTCAGTGTACGTAAATCACATCCAAGTGCAATAATGTGGTCTTTAAACAAAAAAACAAACAAACAAACAAAAATGCTTTCTTTTTAGCTCCAAAGTACAATGCTTTGTTGCATAACCGTGTATTTTATGGAGCTCTTCAAAATACCAAAGACTGATGGAAAAGTGGGGTAAGATTTTTCAAACGTAACATATTTGTGATCACAAATTGCTTTTAATTTGGTCATGATTAAGGAAAATCCCTGAAAATTTCAAATAATTATAAAAAAAGCTTGCATATTTCTGTTTTAAAAAGTCATGAAGAAAAAATGTTTCATAATTTAAAAACTATGTTGTTGAATTTACAACTCAGAAAGTCAAAGTAATGCAGTAGTTCATGGCAGCTGAGGAAAAATTAGACATCAGGGAGTAGATGATGGGAGAGTAGCACTTTCTTTGCCTATGAACACCACATTGATTTAATGCCTCTGTCATAAGGTCGAGTCAAATCAGCTGTGAAAGTTCTCAATGGTGTATTTTAAAAGATCTCTAGATTATGCTTTGTTCCTATGCACACGCAGATAGTATATTAGTCTGTAAAAACATGGATTAGCCTCACCAGATATATTTATTTTTACGCTTGTTACATGAGCCAAGTAAACTCACTGCAGACAGGATATTTGTACATTACTCGTATCCTGCACAAAGAGTAATTACATGCCAAATACTAGAAGAAAAAAATAATCGCTTGGAACATGTAATACGTATTGTTAAAGAATAATAAAAAGGAGTATGAATACCATACTGGCCATGGTGGGGGGTTTTGAACTAGGTGATCTTAAGTTTTCCAACCTAACTAGCCAGGATCCTATGAATACTGGGCTTGAGGGCTGTTCATGAGACACACCTGCAAAATCAGGGTTAACAAAACAATTTTTTTTTTCCCCCCTCCTACTCCTTTTCCAATTTAAATTCTTCTTTCAGTTTCAGGCAGCCTTGTATTTCTCTAGTTTTCTTATCCTGAATCTTTTGCATTTAAAACATGTCATAAATTGAAAAAGTGAGTTGTGTATGGCCACAGAAACAATACAAAACCATAGTTGGCTTCATAGACTTTTAGGTATAATTTTCTAAGTAATTATAGTGAAATAAAGGTTTACTTCTCTGAGGAGGTCATTTCTAGCTCAACTTTCTCCGTTTTCCTCCTAAGTGAAAACTGGAGATGATGTCAAAGTCTGTAGATACCAGCACAAAAGATAATTTTTATTTTTGTAGGTTTTTTTGTTTTGTTTTTTCCTTGAGAGAAAAGTGACATGTTTATTTTAGCTTTTTATGGTAGATGGAAGGGCATAGAACATTTTTAACACAATGTTCTATAGACAAAGCAAATAGTAAGCAAAGAATTTGTTCTGCCTCCCTTCCTTTCACATCTCTCGTATGAGGCATCTCTGCAAGAAACATGACACAATTTTATTTAGCTGTGGGGTGAGAATGCAAAGGAATACATACAGGTACTATCTATATGTAGTCTATAGACTTTATATAGGATGTAAAATAGCAAAGGCATTACCCTCAGGCTCCTGGGGATTAGTACGGAGACCATCTTGCTGCCGGGGGAAACGAGACTTTCAAATTCCATCTGACTTCAACAGAGAAATGGGGATAATGGGTACTTCTTCCTAAACCCACTTTCTAGTCTGCATTGCTAAATCTATTGGGAAATTTGTTACCATACTGTTTAATAGTTACTAGCTCTTGAGGTGATAATGGGTTGACAGAGAAGTGCAAGAATATCTAAGAGGTTTGGCGTTCAAGATGAGGATAAAAGTTCAAAATTCTTTTATCTGCAGTAGGAGTGATTGCTTATTTCCATTTCAATTAGCACAAATGACAATGTTCTACATAAATCTACAAATAATTAAAAGTATCATCTGTTTAAATTCAGGCCAAATTTTCCATCTTGCTTCATCCCACTGGCTACGTTCATGCATCCTACCTTGTGGTCCTCAATTAACAGAAAGCTGGAATCGTTCAGTGTAATATCTTCAGTTTAAATACAGCAGGTTATTTACCTTTAAGTTGGTAGGAAAATTTGGAGCTCCCTATTTCCAAATCCATTTTTAAAAGGCTTTCATGTGAAATAAATTTAATAGCTGTTCAATACTCAATTCTAAACAACCTGAAAAAAGGGCTGATTATTTTCAGTCAAAGTGGAATTGCACACAATGGGATTGCATTTTACAACATTAATAAGATGGTTGTAAATTAAGATAATAATAGCATAGTCACAGACACAGCTTTCCGAGTTTGCTTTTTCTGTATTAGGCAGGATTTTAGCCATTCAAAATCTTTAGAAAATGCTTTGTAATGTCAATATTCATGACTATTGTGCTAATATGGAATTATACTGATTAATTACACAGCACTTCATTGTTTTCAGTAAGTTATTTATGCTAGTTACTCTGAAAATGTATTTTTGTAAATTAAACTCTTTTTAAAACGCTCATCTGTAAGAGTAGCAGTTTTGCTTGCCAACTTTATTTGCAGGCATGTAAACCAGATATTTGGTAGTGCATGCTAGTAATCAGTTCTACTTCTATGATCACTACAAAACTTAAAAAAAAAAATAATCAGTAAATGCCTACTTCTTGCTTGCATATAACATTTTGATTTGACATGCTCTAAAGCACTACATCTCCACAGCCTGTTGAATGATGTTCAATGGTTTGTACAGCTCTTCAAGTGAGTGTTGTTCCCAACTATTATTGTTGCAAAAGTAATGTGAACTGACTGACTGTGCTGTATCTTATTTCAGCATCATTTAGAACCATACAGATGAAGTAGCTGTCAAGAGCAGAAAATTATTTGTCTGTCTCAACGCACCCAAGGCAAAATCTGCAAACTGTTTTCACATACTCATTTGAACTTCTCATTTGTAAAACACATAAAAAAAACTGTACACTTGAAATCTGTAGATTACATTTCCCTCTGTGAACTTTTGTATGTCGTTGTCCAAACCCAAGGACGGCAGTTTCTCAAAATGAAAATGCCAGTTCACCTCAGTCTGTCACATGCTTCTTTGTTTCACTATTTATCTCAAAAGTACATACTGCCAGTGCTGCAGAAGAGCTTGACGACTTTCTGATGTGCACTCAGAAGTTTAAAAGCAGTGCAAAACATTTATTTTAAATTAATATTGGAGCACTCTTCTCTCCTTTATTGATTTAGAAGTGTAAAGAAATCATATTCCACAAAGACTGTGTAACTAGCCAGCAAGTTTGTTAACAACACCAAGCTGTGCCCCTCTACTGTGCTCTTAGTGAAACCCCCCTTGCAGTCCTGTGACCAGCTCTAGGGCAACAGCACAAGAGGGATGTGGAGCAGTTAGAGCGAGTCCAGAGGAGGCCATGGAGATGCTGCAAGGGCTGGAGCAGCTCTGCTCTGGAGACAGGCTGACGGAGCTGGGCTTGTCCAGCCTGGAGAAGAAAAGGCTCCTTAAGGGGAGACCTTAAAGCAGCTTCTAAGTGCCTAAAGGGGCCATAGGATATCTGGAGAGGGACTTTTTACAGGGGTGTATAGTGACAGGACAAGGGGCAATGGCTTTTAACTGACAGAGGGAAGACTGAAATGAGATCTCAGGAAGGAGTTCTTCCCTGTGAGGGTGGTCAGGCGCTGGCACAGGTTGCCCAGAGAAGCTGTGGCTGTCCCCCCCACGGCAGTGTTCAAGGGCAGGTTGGACAGGGCTTGGGGGAACCTGGTGTAGTGGAAGGTGGCCCTGCCTGTGGCAGGGAGTTGGAACTGGATGAGCTTTCAGGTCCCTCCAACCTTATCCTGGTTCTATGACAAGTTGCACAGTTGCAAGCATACACTGTGTCACTGTTCCCCAAAACAGTATAGCAAAATACTCAAGGATAGGTTCCCAATACAACATATGTAGAGAAAAAGAGGATAACCTGACAAATGTGCTGCTTCCCTCAACCTGTATGCACATGGGAGAAGCCAGCAGATAGGTAGGTGTCAGCCATTTTACCATCTATTTTAAGCTTCAGAGAAGCAGCATTTTATTTTTAACTACTTCAGCAAAATGTTTTGCTACATTACTGTCATAATCTAAGTTTGTAGCTCAGTTAACCAGTGTGACTGAAGCAAGATGTACTGGAACCTGAGACGACAAGTGGTGATAATGCTTATTGGAGAGGAAGCATGACCACTGCAAACTGAAGGGATATTTTAAGGGAGATAGGGCATGTCATTAGCAATTTTAACTTTAAACAAATACCCCACATTAAAAAAACCATGTTTTCCATGTTGCTGCTGTTAATGGTCTTACGAATCAAATAAAAGTCAATTCAACAATTTTGCGAAGTGAGAAACTATGCCTGCAAAACCCATAGTCGGTAGCAGCTTAGAGGAATCCATCACCTCAGCCTGGATAGAATAACTCAGGCTGCCTCTGCAAATTGTCAGCAAGTTGAGCTCTGTGTATACACCTGTTTACACAAATAAATACATGCAAATATACGTACAGGTATTTCTCATTACTTTTTCAAGGAAAAGAATCACAGAAACATATCAGCCTTTAGTAGAGTGTGCTATAGGGTATAGTGGGGGATTGTGTAAAGAGTTAAGGTTCTTTTGGGAAAGGCAGGTGGAGATGAGGAAGGGAGAAGGATGAAAAATAAAATTCATGCTTTTTTCTGACCACTCTGCCAATTCTTAATCACCAAGTATAACACACTGTGAGTCATGGAGCTGACACAAATCCATACCTTTTTATAAACATACATATATGTGTGAGTACATATAGGAAGGGACGTGAAAGCTCATCCAGTTCCAACCCCCTGACACGGACAGGGGCACCTTCCACTAGACTTGGTTGCTCCAGGCCCTGTCCAACCTGGCCTTGAACACTGCCAGGGATGGGGCAGCCACAGTTTCTCTGGGCAGCCTGCGCCAGTGCCTCACCACCCTAAAATGGTGGAGTTAGAAGAATAAGATTGCCAGAGCTGCTCCGTTAACCACAGCCTGCTTCCACCTTATGTCCAGCAGCCCTGAGCAGCATGATGTGGGTGATTCAGTGCTATGAACCAAAGGTCTACAAACCAGAGTAAATAATCCCATCCCAGCCCACAGGTGCAACAGTTTAATTGCTTATATTTTTAACCCCCAGCTTTGAAGACAACAATAACAGCTTATTAAGAGACAAGTGCTTTTTATTTGTTTTAATTCATCGATATCACTATTCAAAGTTATCCATGACTATTTTTAGTTATATTTGCATTGTAACAGTGACATCCACTGGCCAATGTAAATAGCGCCAGGTTATTTTGCACTTAGTAGTACTTAGTCGTTAAATTGATGGGGACTTTGAATACCTAAATAGCTTTATTTAAGATTAGAGTAAATAAAAATGAATGTTCGTTGTCCAGTGAGATGCTGAATATATTAGAGATTATGGTAATGTAACATCACGCTTTTTACATTTAGGCCCAGTCTCCTCAGGTTCGAAGATAAAACAAAAATTTAAAAACCTAAAATAAATATGCAAAAAACCCCAAATCAAACATAACAACAAAATAAAACTAGTCTGAAAAGCAACATTCATTACAAAATATAGTAATGGTAAGCAGATACTTATTCTGAAGACATCTATTCTATGATTCATTGATTTGCTTTTTAGTCATTCAGTCTCCAAGAAAATAATAAAGTAGAATTTTTTGGCATTCTGGAATTGAACTAAATTCTGGATATTGAAAAAAAAAAAACAGATTCCTTTCTGACTAGGGCAAATTTATACCAGTGATAATCATATCATAATAATATAATAGTACTAGCACATAACTATGCAAGAATACTAGTATGGTAAGCAACAGCAGGAAAAAATCATGTATCTGTAGTAGAGAGGGTGAGGAGCAGAGGAAATAGAACCTGCTAAAGATCAGCTGATGCTTTAAGCTTAGGAGGTTGCAAGACAAGCAACTATTAAGAAAGCTAGAAGTAAATTGTGTAAGAAATCAGGTTAAATGTAAAACGTAGAGACAATAAAGATTATAAATTTATGTCCTGTTTGCTGGTGGCTCATGGAAGACTTAAATGTAAAAACACCAGTTAAAAAATATGCTTAAACCAAATGTATAGATGTATTCATGTTCTGAGCAAAATGCTTCAGGACCTGAATAAGTTAAGAGAACTAATGTAGCTTCACAAATAGTGTTGTCAAGAATGGTTTAATGCTTTTCACTGTTCCTGTAAAAAATTATGTCTCTGTCATCCTTTTTTTTTTTTTTTCCTTCTCCCCGAAGCAAAATCACTGTATACTCTCTGTAAACTGTCTATCCTGTTAGGAAGGTACACAAATAAAGACAATCCCTATTGCTACAAACATTGTGTATCTGGACCTCTTCCTTGGACTTAAAAAGGGAGGACCACCATGGTGACATGTGGCAGAAAAAATGGTAATAACATAAATCAGTCAATCTTGGTGTGGATTAATGGTTCCATAGGAAAGGAGTTGCAATGGGGAAACTCTTTAGACTGCAAAAAGAAGCCTGTGCTCACAGAAAAGAGCAGCAGATGGAAGCGGGAGGTGAACAAGGGATGTGGGCTTGGATGGCTGAACCTTTTCCCTAACTTTCACTTCTGTCCTTCTGTTAGTATTGAAGAAATGAAATGTGAAAAACAAATGCTCAGATGTGGTGGGAGGAAAATGCTCACTCATCCTTCCCTGCAACCGCTGTCTCTTTGAATACAAGGCACTTTTCATTTTTATACCACTGCTTTTGTCTGAAATGCAGATCTTGGAAGAGGCATTAGGAAGAGAAAGCATGTTGCAGCTTCCCAAAGACCCTTAGATTTATTTCAGATAAGTCAATTATTTATCTATTTGTGCCGTGGAGTCCTCCTTTCAGTATAAACAGACTCAGGTATGAGTGATAAAAATAAGATGATCCCATTCCCAGGGAACAGTGGACAGCTACTGCTCTTCCTCCTTTCCAGGGATAACTCACACTCCCTCTGTGCTCATGCAGCTTTATCAGCTCAGCACCTAGAGCATTTCGTGCACAGAGATCGAGAGCAGGTAAGACACAGGACTTTGAAACAGCTCTCAAAGTATATTGACATAGCCTCCCTTACAAGCCTGGAAGGAGACGACTACACGTATGCCACAGGGGTAGCATGGACACAGATTTTCCCACTTCTAGGTGGGCTCAGATTTGACTGTTGCTTGCAGAAGGCAGAGGGGCTGGTAGGAACTACTCCACCCTCCACAAAGGAACCTTGTTTCTGCTTTCCTACCTGACCTTGTTTAAAAAACATACTGAACTGTTCACTGTTACTGGTTTTGGTTTTCAACTGCAGCTTTGTATTTTGAAAGAGATAGTAGTAGGTGAAGATCTCAGGGGCTTTGGTTTGTTCGCTGGGGGGTTTTGGGGGGTTTTGGTTGGTTGATTTTGTTTTGTGTTTTGTTTCGTTTTGTTGCTTTGGTTTTTTTTTTTGAAACAGAAGCTGCTGAAACCAGGCATCACAGGCAAGAGGAATAAAACTAATCCAGTGCCAAGTCATTGCAGAGAACAATTTAAAAACCACATACCATCATGATCCATGAGTTTTGTCTGCTAGGGATCAACAGTGCTAAGGTTATCTCTGTAAAGACCTGGAGCATAAGTCTAATGAGGAAGGGCTGAGGGAACTGGGGTTGTTTAGTCTGGAGAAGAGAAGGCTCATGGGGACCTTATTGCTCTCTGCAACTACCTGAAAGGAGAATGGAGCGAGGAGGGGGCTGGTCTCTTTTCCCAAGTAACAAGTGATGGTAATGGCCTCAAGCTGCGCCAGGGGAGGTTTAGACTGGATATTAGGAACAATTTCTTCAGAGTGAGGGCGGTTCAAAAACCACCTGGAAGTGTTCAAAAACATGTAGATGAGGCCCTCAGTGACATGGTTTAGTGGTGGCCTTGGCAGTGCGGGGGTAAAGGTTGAACTTGATGATTGTAAAGGTCTTTTTAAACTGAAACTATTTTATGATTCTATTTTAACAAGCAACGGAGTGAGGGACATACAAGATACTAAGATTATAATTTTCAAAGAAACTCAAATGGTTCATTTCTATGCATTTCTTGCCCTGTACCCACACCTGGGCATTCAGTCCCAGGTTTTCTTCCCCTTTTTCTTTGGTTATTAATGGAGCTACATCTATCAGCACCAAACAGCCATGAGTCTCACGATGGTTGCTCTTCTAGAAGGTAAAAGAAATAATTCAAATCTCTGTTCTGCCCAAGCCCATTTTGCACTAATTAAATATTTATGTGACCACACGAGAAGGTATTTGATGGCATGTGATTTCAGCTGTGTGAAAACTGCTGCTATAATAAACACTTAATAATTTATAGGAATCAATGCCTCCTATAACAGGACAGAAAAACAAAACATCTAGTAGACAGAAGACACCTGGAATCTGTGAGGTTTGCACTCTGCTATATGCTCTGAGATGTAGCACTTAATGAATCTTTTAATCAGGGTTATTCTCCTCCTATCACAGACAGCTACAACAGGTTCTATATTTTTCTCTTCCCAGCCCATGATCTACACAACTGCTTTGCTGAAGCACTGTTCGGAGAGCAAAAGAAAAGTAAATTACCTAAATATCATTTGTAATTACTAGCAGAAGTTGATTACGCACTCACTGACAAGCAAACACATGCAAATCCCATATATCCTGTAAATCCAGGGAATTGAGGCAGATTCTAAATACACACGTTATTTAAAATGTGAAAGAAAATAAAGGTAGGATGTGGAAACTGTATGACATTAAATAGAAAAAAGTATGAAGAAGAAACTAAATACATCAGAAAATAGACTTGAAAGCAACTGTTATATATATATATAAATGAAAGGCAGGTGATGAAGCTTTTTATAGACTTTATTGCCCTCTATATGCTTAATATTTTGAGTAATTGGAAAACACGGCATAATCTGATTATTGAAACAAAGCCATTAGCTCCTTTGTGAAGAGTGCATAAGGTCAAAACTCCTTTGAAAGACTAGAGCAATACAAAAAGGACAAGGAGTTTTCATAAATTGTGGTTTCATAAACTCAAACCCACTTCATAAGAAGGACAATAAGGAAAAACTGCAGTAAGGACAAAGGTTTACATTGAGGTTATACAGAACTACTTGAACATCTACAATGCCAGTATCTAAAGACAAAAAAAGTCAGACCTAAACTAAAAAAGGATTATATACAATTTAATTAGTGAAAGTCACCAGTAGCAGAGAAATGGAGTCTTGTTCTTAGGCTTGATCTCTAGAGCTGAATTGGTATTGTACAAGAACAAAGTTCTGTCTTCCTTTATTCCACTACAGAAACTGATGAACAATAGTGAAAGTGGGAGAAAGAAAAGGATATTAGGGATCTAAAAATCTAACTGTGGAAATACATATAGTACTGGAGAATACCTTTCTTTCCCCTTACAAGTTTTCTGTGATGCCAAGTCAGCTATTTAAATCAACCTTCTATGCAGTTCCTAAAAGTAAGATGACATCTAACTCTATTTTCCAATTTCCATAATGAATATTCCATTTTTATCACAGCACAGGCACTTTTCAATACAGTAGACTTTCTACGCTGCAGGTTCCCTTGTCCAGAAACAGAAGGCAACAATTCCGGAGTTTTTTTTTCTTGATACATTCTGGTATGCAGCTGCACCATCTCTAAATCCTTAAAAGGTTATGAAATTCATAGCACGATTGCATAAAAATGATAAAATTGTTCCTTTTGGTTTCTGCCAATCTTATTTATTTTTTTTTTAATACTTACTAAAATGTGTGTATCTAAAGCTGCTCCCAAACACTGGATCTTTATTTGTCATTAGTCAGATGAAGACAGTGTCAGGAAATGCAAGAACAGTTCGGTGTCTACTAGGAACTCTCAAAATTAACCACCTCAAAATTATTTACATTTGGAGAGAATAAAGGTGTATCAAATTACAAAACATCCTCCAAAAATATTTTTCTCCCTTGTTCCCCTACTCTTTAGTACATAAACGTGTTCAAAAAGGAGAAACAAAAGGCCTGGTATTGTAATCATGGGGTACAGATTGACTCACTGAGTGGGTCAATCCCACTGAGGAGTCAGCTCAAAGGAAAAATTAAAAGCCCATGGCTATCTGTATTAAAAACACACATTTACACAGACGGCATTTAAAGTGTTTGGGTTTTGTAATGTTTTCCACATAAAGATTTCAGTACTACAAAATCATTTAAAAGTCATTAATATGAGTCTTTCAGAGGCGTTTTCTAAACATTTACTCCAAGAGAAATGAGTACCATGGATTATGCTGTCAGTGTGAACAGACAGAAAGAAGACAAGGGGAATTTTCCTCCAAGGGAGATTTTTTCAGGACTGTATACATACATACACATGTGTGCACACAGCACGCATGTTTGAACATCGAATCATATAATCAGCTAGGTTGGAAAAGACCTTTAATATCATGAAGTCCAACTTTTACTGCAGGACTGCCAAGTCCACCACTAAACCATGTCACTGAGGGCCTTACCTACATGTTTTTGAGCACTTCTATGTAACATTAGAAACTCAGGTGAACTTCCAGCAGAAGCAGTCAGGTTTATTAAAAGCACATGCTCTTTTACATGCTTTAGATTAATGAAACACATCATCATCCTAGCACGATGAAAGCTACAATCAAAGATACAACCTTAGCATGCTTTATTAGAATAAATGATACATTTTAGTTCCTTTAGAAATGTCATACTTCCCTAATTTCTGCAGCATTGGTATAAAGATCATCAAATTTAAGTCATTCTACATGGGGCAGAACAACGGCAGTAGGGCTGCTGGCATCCTGGCAAACCAGAAAGCCTGTGACATGAATTAGAATAAGAAACTATAATATTCTAAATACCGTGAGATTCTTTTCAGCCATACAAGTTTCACCTCTTTGTGTGAATCTGTAGAGGATCTGCCCAGGTGATACCGTCAAAACTGATGATGTCAAACAACAGAAAAGCAAAAGATGTTGTTTACTGTTATATATACCATTCTTGGTCTGGATACGCTACACTTCAGTTTTCAGTAAATCTTCCCACATGTTCATTTGGATAGTTTTTTACAAGCATTGAAACTAATTGAAGAGACTGATAATATCCATTATCACAATTACAACTTAATCTGAAAACAGACACCCAAAAGGAAAACTGAATCTATCCTCTGCACATAGGCTAATGGTATGAAAATGAAGAAATATGAAACCTACTTCTAGTAAAAGAAAAATTGTTTAAGTAATAAGTGAACTAATATTTGTTTCAGAATGAATTTCCAGGGAACAGTCTAAGTTCTAAAACTGGCTCACACAAGCCACTAGTTGTTAGAAATGAGCAAGACTGGCTGGAACAGCTAAATTACAACTATTTGAGAGTTATCTTGCCTGAAGGCCAAATGATTCCTATTCCTCTCCAATCAGCTAGACGGAAAATTGTGAGACTCTGGCTTCACAGGGAAGGAAGGGCTCTTCAGCATGCTTTTATGTTTTCCTCATGTTTACCATCACTTCAACAGTCTCCTTGGAAATAGAAGCACATTTTGATTTTACTTTATTTCCAAGTTCAATTGCACTTAAAGACAACTGTTGATCTTCTGTACCCTGTGTATGCTCTTTTTTGGTTGCACGATTGCCTGATCATAATTTTACTAGCCTCTGATTTATTTAGCCAATAAGCACATAAGGAAAGTTTTAGAGTTGCTTTCTGTCACAAAATTTACAGCAGCAGATCAAAATATCAAATGAAATGAACAGTTTTACCCTCGCTGGTGTTAGTGGAAAGCACCACATCCTCTTCATGGTTTTGCTGTGGGTAAAATTGCTGCCACTGGTTAGCAGGATACTTGGCTTGTCAACAACATATTTCCTTGTGGTATCCAATGTAGAAAGAGAAAATTCTAATTTCAATAACTGTAATTCAGCTTCTCAGGAGTCAAAAGATTAACTCCATCATTTTAAAATGTATGAAAGCATCAACTCCAGATGTAAGAAACAGACATCACCTTTGTGTATTTTCCAGTTCTGATTTCAAAACTAGTAAACTGACCTGTGTTACCTAAAGATGTCCAAAGGCCATTCACATGGGAGATCTGCCAGAAAGCTGTTTTTGTGCAGAAAGTTACTGAAAGAAAGTATTTTAGGTATATTAAAATAGCTTGCAAAACTATGTTTAAACTTTTCTGTCTTTTACCTTCCTAAGTAACACGCTATTGCTCCATTATCCAGGAGATAGCACCACAGCATGGAAGAAAACTGCTCAGAATCTTTTCCCCAAAATTTCTCTCCATTTTACTATTTAGATAACAAAGATTTATTTATTCCTCACTGAATAAATTAAAGAGATAGCTTGCATCAGCACAACTCCTACAGACTCTTTGGATAGGACACAAAAAATAGCCGTTAGAAGTATTAACATTTAAATGTCATGACCTTATAGAAACAATCCTCAGAGGGGCCTTTGGAAAGAAGTCAGTAGGATAGGGTTCTGGAAGCTATTCCCAATACAATTGTTTGTTTCCCCAGTCAGCAGCAGTTCTTCATAGATTGCTTCACTAATAGCATTTGGGAAATGAAAAGATTTCATCTTAAATGCTCGTGCAAGAAACAATCTTAACAATGAACTTACGACAAATAATGTAAGTCAAAGGCCAAGTTTCATTCTAAGTGCTATATGCTTCTTAGGGAAAACATACCATAAAACCATCAACTTCATAGATGTCTTTCCAAGAGTACATGGAGAGTAAGAAAGGAAAAGGAGCCTATGAAGCATGACATACTGAAGGCTAAGTAATCTTTATTTAGTCAGATGTATCTCCTGGCTGTGTAGAAAACAAAGGAGTGCCAAAGCTTTTCTGCAGATATCTAAACAAAAATTCCCTAAATGAAATAATCTGGTAGCACAATGTATCTAGGAGAAATAGCTACTGGAAACTGTATTTCCGTTTCTCTGACACAAAGATACACTGAGGTCAAAGATGAACCTGGCTGAGCTGCACTTCTCAACCTGCAGAGATGAGATATGATTAGGGAGCTATATAAATCAGTTCAAGTAGAAATGACTCTTGGAAAGCATCAGTTCATAATACAGTCAATGCTGACTAGCTTCATGCAGCTAACTAGGGGTAGATAAGAGAGAACATCCTGTAGAGAAGAAATTAACATACTACTTTTATTTTAAAAAATCTTACAGAAAAGAAACAGCACTTGCTGTCCTCCTAAAGCAGTTAACTTGGCACAGGCACTCGGTAAATCCAAGCTTTTTGGTAATTCATTTGAAAAGTAAACCCTAAGAAGGTGTTTGCTTATGCAGTTTCAGCACTGAATGGCATTTACTAGCGGCAATTAAATTCTGGACTCTCCTAACAAAATCTGCACTGAAATTTTTGAGTAGGAGAAGCATGTTTTATGAATCCCAGCTTGATCAAAGCCTACCATAAGCAGAACTGGAGATAAGCATGCTTGGATTTAGCTTTAAGCTAGGGCTACAAATGGTTGGCAGTAGAAAAACTGGAGAATGCCTTTTAGCTGAAAGGGGCATCTAAGTCAGATGCAGTCAGTAAACACCTGGATTCATCTGTTTCTAAGGCAGCAAAACCAAAGCCTGCTGTGCTTTTTTTCCCTATAAAATGGGATAGCATCACTTTCCCCTAGGTCTTATGTATTTATATTTAGCTCATGAGGACTTTGGAGTGCTGATTATTTCTCATACAAAACGTACAAGCCTTTCCTATTATAGCAAGTGTCTGATTTTGTTTGGGCTCTCTGGGCATTGACAGAGTGAGAAAAAGGACTAGATACAGGCAGGCCGGATACTGCTTCCCTGTAAGTGACTTGGAACAGATCTGATTTGGGCCTAAAATAGAGTTTATTTATATCAGCTGTTGATCTGAGCCTTCTCTTCCCCACATTTCTCAAAACAAAACCAAAATTAACCTCATTGAAGCACACTCCTTGATAATTCATCTTCAGACTTGTCAATGCTTCTTCATTTTCTGACTGAAATCAGGCCTTGAAGCACCAAAATATCACAGGAAAGGCACATCACATGCTAATGATGGACAGCAGGAAATAATGGAAAACTCATGAAAAAAAACACATCTGGCAAGTGTACAAGCTCAAATCACTGAGATACTGCACTTCAGAAGGGGAAAAAAAATGCTTGCATTTCCTAATCTGAACCTGACCTATGGAATTTATTTATAAATAGTCAGTGGAAGTGGTCAAAGAGAAAAGAGTGAGACACACTGACTGGAAATCAGTTACAATATTTTGGGGGTGAGAAACAGGGAACTACAGAGTAAATGCTCCCACATTTTTGCACCTCCTAACTTACTTAAATTAATTGTCCACATGTGTTTAATCATTTTTGCTTGATGGGCTAATGGAATGATTGATTTTTCTGTAACAAGAATACAGAGAAAAAAAAGTCATTTTTTTTAGCTCTCACTAGAGGGAGCTCCGGGTTTATTTATTTCTGGGAAATCAGGCTTGCGTTGGATCTCATTTGGTTTGATACAGTTTTATCAACTTGAATAAATATTTTCCTCTTTATCCAATTACTATGCAAATAAAATTAAACAAACAAACACATCTCCCAACCCACAGATAGACTCCAGCATTCATGGAATGCTGTGAAAGATTACAAGGGTCTTGCTGTTTCTCTGGATAGTTTATCTTGTGATCCATAATTCAACGAGAAGGCCCCTTATTTCATTTTACACCACCTCTGCAAGAAGACATGATATTTTATAGCCACCATAACACAGAAATTTGCTGTGGGAGAGTATCACAGATTTGCCAAATAAGTCTCATGGGGATTCACAGAAATATGTTATGGGATTATGTATATAATTATTCCTGATGGATTTATTTACTTTTTTTTATACCATGTGCCATACCATATTTAACTTTAAATATTCACAAAATGTTAAGTAACCAAATACTCAGGACTCCAGTAATTAATATTTCAACTATTACATGGATTTTCTAACACCACCTGAGCAACGTAACAAGAAGTTGCATAAGACCAGTACTTGTTCCCCAGTCCTGATTTTTGTCACGTGTTTTACACATTTTCTTTTCCGTGTTTCACCTTGGGTAACAAGTATTATAGAAGATATGGTTTAGGAGAAACAAGGGACCAATGTAACTTTAAGCTCATCCTAGAAGTGATCAGAGCACCTCTAAGGCTTCCCTGAGGACAGATATTCAGATTCCCTAAACTAAACCAGATTTGCACAACCTTTTACAGTGCAAAAGCTGTTGCTTCTCTCCAAATGCCACCTTTCCATTAGAAATATTTCTTCAATTTGCCGAGAGACAAGAAAGATATATATAAAAAAGGTCCCTTATCTCAGAGGTACACTGCTCCGTTGGCCAAGCTGCTGTACCACAGCCTGTCCCTGTGTAGGGTCCTGAGTTCCTAAGCAGTGCTCCAGGCAGGAGACATTGCTGGTGCAATGCAATGCTGTCTTAGAGAAAATCTCCTTCCACAGGCTCACCACAGCAACGGTTTGTAGTAAGAGAAGACAGCTAATTAAAGAGACCATGAAGCAGGACTGCCCAAAGAGTAACTCCTGGACTGAGGACTGTCTTGCATCAATTCACAACAAAAATATCTGCGCCTTGTTATCTTCAAGTTATCGTGCAAGACTTGACTGAGTTCCTGAGCAGTCTGCACTGTTAACAGGTAAGACTGTTTTGGCAGAGGACGCCCAAATAGAGTACCAGAGCTGGTACTTCAGAGTCATATGAGTCCTTAGAATCATAGAATAGTTAGGGTTGGAAGGACCTTAAGATTGTCTAGTTCCAACCCCCTGCTACAGGCAGGGACACCTTCCACTAGGCCAGGTTGCTCCAAGCCCTGTCCAACCTGGCCTTGAACACTACCAGGGAGAGAGCATTTGCCACTTCTTTGGGCAACCCATTGCAGTACCCCACCACCCTCACAGTAAAGAACTTCTTCCCAATATCTAACCTGAACTTCCCCTGTTTAAGTTTGAACCCATTACCTCTTCTCCTATTGCTACAATCTCTGCTGAAGAGTCCCTCTCCAGCATCCTTGTAGACCCCCTTCAGATATTGAAAGTCTGCTATGTGGAAAATTACAGAGGTAAGGAAGTACTGTAATTCTAACTATGGAAATCTATATAGTTTTTTATAAACTAGATTAATTTGAATGAAATATAATGTTTAAGCTTTAAAACTTTGTATTAAGGACTGATGATGAACACATTTGTAGAAGAACTATCCATCAGTCAAAAAAACCCTGCCTATCATTATCCACCTTCAACTTCATTTCTGGAAAAGGATTCTCTAAGAAAGGAAGCCCAAAAGAAATGATCATATGATCTAATAGCCACTGAATGTGCAAAGCTCACTCATCATCTAACCAGAGCTCAAACTCTCCATCATATGATGCTAACTTAATAGAAATTTCTAGTTGTTGAATCTATTTGGAGAGGCTTGTGGGCATGGATTGCAGATGTTTCTGAAGTATAGACCTTTATCCAGGTTGCTTGGCTTCAAGAGCAAAAGAACTGTATCATTTTCAGGAGATGAACCCAGGCATAGATATTTTTGATTATGGTTTTCATGCTTTTATACCTATGTTATTATTTTTTTTATTAGGCATATATATGTGAAAGCCTGAAGTCAGAAAACAGACCATTCACACATGATACACACACTAATCAGGAAAGAGCCCTTGCTGAGCAGGATCATTCCCCTCCCAGGTAAAGGGTGAAGCACAGTGGCTGTTTCCCCTGATAACATCTGAGCATCATTCTTTGAAGACACAGAAAGATGGCATTTTAACTATCAAGGGCTCAATTTTTATTTAATTTCAAGCATCTCAGTCTCTTCTCATGTAGTAATAAATTGCTACAGGATCATGACCAGACCACAGAATCCACAGCCTAGGGTACTCCAGAAGAAAAAACAGATCAAACTGAAATAGACCAGTTTTCTTTTGACTCACATATGTATTGCATCATAGAGGGCAATGTACTGTCTCATAGAATCATCTTTTGTCATCTCAAAGTGGGTATCTTTGAGAGTATTATACAAAACTATTTTCCCTTTGACTAAATCCCGCTCAAAAAGTAATCCCGGTTCTGATTTCCCCTGAAACACAATGGCTTGAAGTTCTTCACACTTATAAACTAAAGACTGGAGAGCATCGAATTGACCCACCAGGTGCAATTGCTATAATTTTCTTCCCTTTTCTAGCCATAAGTTCTGCTATCTTTCAATTTTTCAGTTCTGTACTTCAGCAGATAAAGCTAAAAATTGCACTTTGACCTGTGTTTCAGCTTGGTTTTTGCTGTTGATAAGACCTATGGTTATTCTTTGTCCTCTAGTGAGAGTACCATATGACCACCTGAAAGTGGAGCAAATTAACAAGAAATCCAGTGGCCTTCTGAAACACTAAAGATAAAAATAAAAGAAAAAAGCAAAAGCCATAAATGCTGAATTCCCCCACAGCTCATTTTCTCATCATTTCCTTCCCTTCTGTTCCTCAGTGGTAGGCTCTGACAGTATGATCCTACTTCACCACATAGCTCCAACAGTTCCTGTTATATTTGTCACATCAGCTTAAAAACTGAAAAAAGAGTATCTTTCAACACAGTAGCGCTAAAGGCTTACAGTCCTTCTAGGAATTTCTGAAGCTGAAAAATGAAGAAAAATCATTTCAGATGTGACAAATATGGAGACAAGTAGAGAGAACAACCCAAATTCAGCTCTGGAGAGGTCCTTGACCATATTTCAGACTAAAAGATAATCAAAGTGCGCCAGTTCCCAAGTTATTTTCTTATCCTGAATGAATAAAAGTGTTGAAATGAAGTACTACAAGAAGCAGCAGATGCTCTAGTACAACTAATGCCTTTTAGGAATACACCTGTGTTAGTCTTTTTGATTCTTTTTACAGTTTACGCAGTTTGCCTTCATTTAAAGTCTAACAAAATTTAGAGTCACACACCCTTATCATACAACCTACATTTCTCACAGTACATCTGACATCCTGAAATACTTTTCAGGAAGCTGATAAAAATTAGTGTAAGGATGGCATTTGACACTTACCTGCAATTAAACATCGCAAAAATCTTTATTGAACAACTTTATTGTACTTGGAAAGCCAAGTACCTGAAAGCTTGGGAATGGCAACTTTAGAACTGCTTGTAGGATCTGAAAGAGCATCTTCTGCATCTGTTATGATGGAATCAACAATTGCATAGCATGTATTTTTTCACCCATGTAGTCAAAAATGTTACCTTGTGTGCAATTAAGGTTCATCTCACAAAGAAGCATTTTTCTCACAGTCAACTTTAGAAGCACATTTTCTTAAATTTTGGACATTCTGATTTTGAATAATTATTTTAACATAAGCTTTAAAATTTACAATTTTAATTCAACCGTGTAGAAAAATACTATATCTCTGCCTCGGTCACAACAGAGCCGTAGTAATTTGTTTCACAACAAAATCCCTATTCATCAAAACTAAGTTTGCCTTCACTATGCACCCACAAATTTAGGATAACCAGGATGTATATTTTAATCCCCAACAAATCATAATAGAAATACTTCAGAGTAAAATCTTTTATCTTAGGATAATTACTAGTTTCATTTTTTTACATAGGTTTGACATTAAGCTCACAACATTCTAGACATAATATTATTAAACAAAAAATAAAGCTAATAACGACTTTGATTTTAATATCAGCACAACAGCTTTGTTGCTGCCATGAAGAATAGTTACATTAATAATAAAACCTAAATCCAGACTAGGTGGAAATGTCTAGATATAAAATATGCCTACAGATCACAAAACTACAGTGATAAGAATGACAGAGAATCTAGGTAAAATTAAAGTTATCAGCATGAAAGAAAGGTCAACATTTGAGCACTCAAAGAGCATCTTTAAGCACCCCTTAACAAATCTGAAAGCATATCCATAGTAATATATTGGTTATTTTCATATGAAAATAAACTATACTGGAGATGATTCCTTCTGTTTGCATTCCAAGCAATGAAAAAATATGATAGTTGTATGAGTTGTCTTCATTATTGGTAAAACTCTAATGACCACTATGATTTTTTTTAATATTGATTTATAGGTCAAACAAAATCTATTCAGTCTGTAGGAAAGACTGAAAATTGATCCAAGTACTGTGAATTGTAGTGATATTAACTCCTTAAATTCTGAGATAATTAAAAAAATTACCTCAGAGTGAAATTTATTCATAAAGATGACTTTTTCTGTCATTTAGTAAACAAACACAAAATTAAGTTGAATGTGGTAATGATATCTGAAACAGCATCACAAATGTGAAAAATTAAGGTCTGTGAACAGATTTAATATTATCACCACTGTCAGCTGATACAGCAAAAAACAGATGCACAAGCTGGTGTTTGAAAAAATAAGGAGCCGTTCAGTTCCTCTAAAGGTCAGTTATGGCATTTGTGGAGCTAGAAAGGAATGCAGAAATATGATTTGCAGTAAACACAGAGAAGTTGCTTCATTCTAATAATGGAAACTCAAGCAGTAGAAGATTAAACTGATAGATGTGCTTGACATTATGCTTTATCTTCTCAGAAAGAATTTTTTATAATATTCATTTTAAACATAAGGCAGGGACTAGTCTAAAGTGACTGGAAGATGAGTGGTCTGAGCTCCTGCCTTCATTCGGCAAGAAATATGATTCACAATAAAGCAAAGTATTGAACCTCTTCTTTCTTTGTGAATACGAATCATGACTCATCTCATAAAAAAGGGCAGAATTACACAGAGTGCCTTGAGCGTTTACATAGCCAAATGGAATCAGTTGATTACCAGTTGATTATTTTGATTATCAGTCAAGATTTGCCATACCTGGTTAAAGATTTGTCCTTAGTCTTCACATTGGTTTAATATGAACACATACCATATGATAAAGTCTAGCCTGATGAGAACTAGACACTCCTATTTAAGTGGATAGCCTCTTTTTATATCATATCACATGTAAAAGACAGAAACCAAAGTGAAATGATGTAGGAGGACTTTCCTGTAGGTCTGTAAGATGAGTATAAACATCAGAAGATTGGGTAAGCAGCAAAATAACTCAGAAAGCTCACTAGGGCCAAGCCTACTTAGCTTCTCCAAAGGAAGATTTTTCCCATGGGAAAGGCAGATTCTCAGTCCTTCAAATTGCAAATGTCAGTGGTGTCAACTGAAATTATCTTGTGGCTCCAGAGATATCTCAATCTCATTTGTACAATCAAAAGGCAGATTTATTAGAGTCATACTATCACATGATTTTAAGTGGCATTGTGTAAGCTCATTTCTTTTAAATAGAGTAATATCAAAAGTGTAAAGGGCTGGTACTAAACCTCTGAAATATGACTGATTTTTATATGCATTATTAATTTTATCATTATGCCTTTGAAAAATAATCCTTTCTTATATATGGAAGATGTTTAGGGGATTGTCTTGACTCACAGTTTCTAGTCTGTCTCCTGTATGACACACAAATCTAGGATGAAGAAGTGTTTGACTCTAGCTAAAGCTTTTTAAATTAATGTAATTTTTTTGCAGTGATTTCAAGAAAACTTTGGGCAAGACCTTTAAATCCTGTCATCTGTCTTACCTGTAAGCAAAAAAACCCATGTTCTATGGATCTGAATCTGTACTTTCCTTTTTCCTGCTAGGGAGAAGAAACCGAGAAACTGTTGGCGCAGCTGTGCACGATCAGACCTGAAGAGCAGTGTCTTAGTGAAGATGCAGAGAAGAGAATGCAGCTTAAGAGCTATCAGCTCCCCCACTTTTCAGGCATGTTTGCTCACTCACTCTGAATTTTCTGACATGCAAACTCCAAGCTCCATTGCACCATTTTTCTCACAAATACCTCATAATGAGGAACAGTTGATGAATCTTACCTGTCCCCTGCAGCAGGGCAATGTAGCATCCTGGCTATGCTGCAGCTGAACAGCAAAACTCCAATAAACACAGCAGAACTCACTGTGAGTTATGTCCTTTCTAACAACTTAATTTGCTGTAAGTGTGATTTAAGATAAAAAGTATTCCTCATGTAAGAAAGTCTCCAAACCAAGCACCCTGGACACCTTAATGTATGATTTCACCACGTGTCCTGCATTGTATGTAGAAGAGAATTGCATGGACTGTCATTTTGTCTAGATCAGCATATGGGGAACTGGTTATACAGAAGCAATGGGGAAGCCAAATGTCTTCTAATGACCACTGGTGATGCTGAAGGCTTTTGGGTAGGCAGGAAGATACTGGGGAACACAAGACATAGAGAAACAGCAATTGCCAGGTTGCTCTAACATAGCATAAACCCTCAGCTGGCTAGCTAGGGCATACTGGCTCTTGAAAATGCCTGCCTAGCTAATACCATGTTTGAGGGATATCAGTATAGGGTTACCAGAAAAATGAGAATGAGGAAAGAGCTCAGATGGAGTCTGATTATTCTGTTAGGAAGGCCTGCTGGATTCCTTCGTTGCCTGGCCTGGAGATGTCTAACATCAGAGCCAGGTTCTGTTTCCTCTGGCACATCGTGCACATTTATTTAACTCTTTCAAAATCTCCTGAACTCTACAACACAGTAGGAAGGCAAAGCATGGCCTTCTCTGTTTTGCTTTGACTTATTTCTGCTCATCTGATCCTATCATGGAGTATCTTCCAGTCCCAGGGTTATACAAAGGAATAAATACTGGATCCCCCATTGCCATCTTCTTTCTAGCCTAAGTCGCATTGTATTTCAGGAGGTATCCAGGGCCATATACACGCTGTATACGCTGCAAGTTACACCTTAATTATACTTTGTTTGCTCCTCATTTTTTTTTCTGCAATACTGTTATTTTGTTTTCTGGGCATGACTTTGGTTTGAGAAATAAGTTTTCTGGTGCTAACATTAAAATACGAAGCTACACACTGTATTGAGGCTGTATTTGCTTCCCTCCCTTCCCCCAGCACTGCTTTGCTTTTCATCAAGTGATGAATTCACAGATGAATGTTAAAGTCAGACTGCTAGCACCACACTGAGCAAATTAATGTATCACTTTTGTCCCATGGTATTCATCAACATTTTGAAAGATGCTCAGGTACAGATAAATATCAAATCATAATGCCAATAAAATCAGTATCTACAAACGAATTCAAACAGGCAGCACTTAATAAGCACAAATTGCCTTTGTACTAGTGAGCTCTTTTTTTAACTGTCACTGACAAGATCAACATCACAAAAGATAGCTAGCTAAAGTAGGATATTTGTTTTTCTAGTCTTAGATGTTTCTTTTTCCATATCTTAAATAAGTTCAGCTTATTTTTTTAGCTTATTAACATTAGATATTTTCACCTTCCATGTACATAAACTTCGATATAGCACCAAACATTATCTTAATAGTCCTTTCTCATTTCAGTATTCTTGTTTTTTTGATCACCTTTCCTAGCAATATCCCAGTAGTACTCTAGATTTCATAGCACTTGACAAATATAGGAAGACAATGAATAATGGTATTTTAGGATATGGAGCCTAAGTTACAGCTTCAGAGATTTATCTGACTAATCTGAAGGATACAAGTCCTTTTTCTCCTGTCGAATCATGTGTTTAAAAATTTAGCCAGTGAATTCTAAATTACATTAAAACATTGAACAACAAAAAATGACCAGGATAATCCTCAGCTGATTTAAAAATTGGCATAGTTCCACTGGCACATTAACAATAGCATAACATTAGTCCTATCATTTTCCATGTCACATATATTATGGAAAAAAAAAAAAAAATCTTGATTTCTGTGGGGATTTTCCAAAATATCCCATCATTAAGCCTTGCAGTTTGGATTTCAGTTGTCCCTGCCAAGAATTTAGCATCTAATTTATAAAATTACTGGCCAGAAGAGGTAACTTCAATTTCAGCATGAAATTGCCTGTATGGACAACACATGTTCTAGGTGTCTTGTGTGTTTCCATAATTTGATATCATCAGTGATAAAAACCTTAAAGTCCTGATCCCATATCAATATCCCATTGATATTTCACCTTTAGCTTATTTTGGTAATGATACAGGTATATTATTTTATAACACAGTAAGGAAAGTACTTGCAAAAAATCCCAAGATAGTATGCCATAATGAAGTCATATTCTTTTCAATTTGTTGCTTATGGTATTTGGCCGCAGGGTTTGAGGGGAGTTTGGTTTATCTGAGCATACTTGTCAATTTCACATAAGTTGAAAACTCAAAGATATGCATATATCTTCATTAATTTAATGTGAGACCACAAAAGAACAAAGCAGACTGTGGGACTGTGGTATCATACCTGACTCGTTCATGGGGGTTTTTCACTGATCCTCCAAAGGAAGTTTTTAAAGTGTAACAGGACTTTTTACGAGAATCCTTTCCTATCTTACAGTGATTCAAACCTAAATGAACATTTTTTGACCCACAAATAAAGCATTGGGTTAGCTAAGAGTGAAATCTCTTTTAACATTTTATTTCACTGTCCTCAGTGAACTGAAATGACATTTAATCCACGCTTTGCAAGGAACATTGTGCCAGGACAACAGCAGAATACAGAGCACACAGCCTTTCGCTTGCACTGTCCGCCTGCTGCTTACAAAATTAACTCCCCTGTGGCTCTGACTGTACTGTGATACATAGGGGTTTTGTAGAAGTGGGAAGATTCAAAGATTGATGGGTTTTAAAAGAGAAGAGTCACTCTTTTCTAAAGAGAAAAATCACAATCCATTTTTTATGGACTATGTGACCATTCTGTATAAATACAGCTGAAGAAAAAGCAGAACTCTCCCCTGCATGCCAGAATTGTTTAGAAACTTGATTCTGTGAAAGTCATCTGATTTTTGAAACAATATTAATTGGACCAAATGCTTTTCCAATTGCTATCAGGAGTCTAACAGAGGAGAAAGGGGTAGCCTTGTACAAAATACCAAGCTGAATTCCCCAGTTAAGGAGGATGCTAAGTGGGTTTTAGCCTCAGAGCATCTGAAGTCCTGTGCAGCTCTTCACTTCTTATTTTGAGGAAGTGTATAACCCATGGTGCACAGGTTATGCCATAAAACTGCTGGAAGCATGGAGAGGGTACCAATCTCATCTGTCAAAATTCATATGCAAAGAATGCAGAAACATATCTCTAAAGGCACTTATCATTTCACTGAACTTGTATTATTTGCATACTTCAAATGAGGCAGTGCCTTCCAGTCTTATTTTTTATTGGAAAATATAAATAATAAAAATTAATAGTAAATTCATATTTCTAAACCTTTCATATACATCCAATGAAACAGGGCTGAGAGTAATATTCAGGAACAGAGCCATTTGAAGCATCAAAATAATTGTAATTAAAAAAAAACAAATATATATTTTGATAATTGTTTGTTCTGTAAACAAATCACCAATAGAATTGTGCATTCTGTGGGTTTGATTTTATAGCAAGGTAAATAATAAATTCTAGGACTATTTGCAGTGGCTTATCCTATCATTTGAAATGGCCAACTTACAAAAGGTATGAAGAGGGTAAAGGTGAGTGCCATTTAAACGTCTGCTCTGTACACTTGAGAAATATGAAGCTATAAGGTATGAAATCCTTACTAGATAATTTGCCGATTGCGCAAAAAAACCTAGACTTCATAGATGCGTAGATAATTAAAAACAAAACCAAAAAAACATGGCTTTGAAACATAGAAATCATGTCTCATAAAGTTACTAAAGGAGAAAGAATGAACTACCTGGTATAGTGCATGGTTGTTTCCAAAACACCTTTCAACAATATACCTCACTAAAGCATCTTAAACCAACCCCTCTCCTCCCCCAACAACTAAGCTACTATAACATACAATGATTGCTTATTTATTTATTTTAAATAAATTAATACCTATTTAAAGGATAGGAACAAAAGAATAAATGGAGAGGGTTTGCAATGGCAGAAAAATTATTAGCGGATAATATACTGGGACCCAAGCCGCTCGACGTGTTTGTAAACAAGGAGGAACAAAAAAAGTGAACAGTGAAGTAATAGAATTTGTTGCTGGCAATAAATCATTGACAGAATTTAAGGTCAAAGGTGGAAGAACTGCAGAATGATCTCATGGTACTGACTCACTAGGTAAAAAAATGTGAGGTGAAATTCAGTTCTGAATTTCTACTTTGATATGAACAATTAATTATTACATAGAAAAGATTTTCCTCCCACCACCTACTTCTCAAAACTAGGTTTAAACCAAGAAAAACTATTTTCATACAAAACCTAATTAAACTGTGAAATCGATTGCCACAACTGCGTTGTCCTTATGAAGTGAACGTCTCTCATGTATTTTGCAGGAGGCTTTGGGAAGGAGTTAGATACTGGTTTTGGGGCCCTTCTAAAGCATGGATTAAAGCTATTAAGACATGAGATGTGACACAATCGCTGTGGTCCTGACAGGATCTGAAGAGTGCATAAAAGAAATTAGCAAAATAATTTTGAAGAACAAAAAATAAAGGTAGGTGTGGACAAAAAACCAGTAGAGTTAATTTGGCAGACAAATGGGGATTCCCTGTTTCTAAAGAAAGCATCAAGCGACACAAAACAATGGTAGCTGAAGTTATCCAAAGTAAAGCTCAGTCAACTATCCTTTATAATTCGACTACTGAATTCTCATTTTCGAAGTGTTCACCATGCCAGATAAGCAATTCACACTATAAGAAACCTGGCTTTTCTTTGTCCCAAGGACTACAATTTCCATTACAGCTGAAGACAAATAACAGCTAAAATCCTTGAGTACTCAGGAACACTGCAAAGCAATAACATAAAAAAATGGCAATGAGGAGATCTACCCAGGAAAGCCTTATATGATGTAGCAGTTGATGTCATAGGCCCAAGGCTACTAAGTTGCACTAAACATCATAAAAACAGATTAAAAGTTTCCTTATATGATCAACTCTTAAATTCTGCTCTGCAGGAAGTCTTTTATACACCAGGCAAATTAGTCACTTCAGAACATGCGACCAATTTCATCTTAATATTGAACAACACAATGAAAACATACTATCTGGAGCATATAGAGCTAAATACAGGAGATCCTGGGCTGCATTGGGAGTGTGACCAGCAGGTTGAAGGAGGTGATCCTGCCCCTCTGTTCTGCTCTTGTGAGACCTCACCTGGAGTATTGTGCACAGTTCTGGTGTCCTCAACATAAAAAGAACATGGAACTGTTGGAACAAGTCCAGAGAAGGGCCATGAGGATGATCAGGGGACTGGAGCACCTCCTGTGTGAAGAAAGGCTGAGGAAGCTGGGGCTGTTCAGGCTGGAGAAGAGAAGGCTGCGTGGAGACCTCATAGCAGCCTTCCAGTATCTGAAGGGGGCCTATAGGGATGATGGGGACAGACTCTTCATTAGGGACTGTAGTGATAGGGCAAGGGGTAACGGGTTAAAACTTAAACAGGGGATGTTTAGATTGGATATAAGGAGGAAATTCTTTACTGTGAAGCTGGTGAGGCACTGGAATGGGTTGCCCAGGGAGGTTGTGAATGCTCCATCCCTGGTGGTGCTCAAGTCCAGGTTGAACAGAGCCTTGGGTGACATGGTTTAGTGTGAGGTGTCCCTGCCCATGGCAGGGGGGTTGGAACTTGATGATCTTAAGGTCCTTTCCAACCCTAACTATTCTATGATTCCATACAGGTGATGTGGGAAAACAGTAAAGCTTACACATACTGTTTGGTATCATAAATTGTGTGATATCTCTGGAAATACTTAAGTCCATATCAGCTTTTTTTATCTCCAACCTACCTCAACCCATGCATGAGAAGCTGCATGGAGACCTCCTAGCAGCCTTCCAGAATCTGAAGGGGGCCTACAAGGATGCTGGAATGGGACTCTTCACTAGGGGTTGTAGTGATAGGACAAAGGGTAATGGGTTCAAACTTAAACAGGGGAAGTTTAGGTTTAATATAAGGAGGAAGTTCTTTACTGTAAGGGTGGTGAGGCATTGGAATGGGTTGCCCAGGGAAGTTGTGAATGCTCCATCCCTGGCGGTGTTCAAGGCCAATTTGGACAGAGCCTTGGGTGACATGGTTTAGTGTGAGGTGTTCCTGCCCATGGCAGGGGGGTTGGAACTAAATGATCTTAAGGTCCTTTCCAACCATAACTATTCTGATTCTATGTATTGAATGTTAAAGCTGCAGGATTCTATTGATTTCTTTCCTGGCAGACTTTAGCTTTTTTATCTGAAGTCCTATATTTCATTTGGTCAGTTCAAAGCAAGACGTATTATTCCCCAGGAAATTCATTGCCTTTAAAAGGACATAAAAAGCTCTGGTGACCTATATGAAGTAAAGAAATGAAAGTGCATTTCAGCAACCAAAATTCTTACTCTTTTTTCTTTCCAGTGGAAGCATATTCTAGCTGTAGAATAAACATATTTTCAGAACTCAGCACATAAAATATACAGATTAACTCTCTTAAAAGATTTAGATCAATATAATAAAACCTCCTGTAGCTTCAAAATGCTAGATATTTTTTGATAGGGATAAAACCATTTTTTTATTACAAATGTGCATTTGATTGTTTCTGCTAACCTTCAGTTTTTCATTAAACAGCATGAACTTGAAACACTGGTCAAATTTAGCTGTTTTACATTTTCTTCCACTTCACTATATACATGATTATTACTTCAGGTTTCTGTTTTGTTCTTAGCAATAAATTCCAAATAAAATGCACTGAATATGATACACTGGTCAAAATAAATAAATACACATAAATCAATGATGTGAATAGTTGGAGTCCCACCAGTACAAAATCCAAGCTATCTGCGTGTTTTGCCACTATTCACACGTGAATGAGGTCCTAAATATTGTTCATAATCTTTTCAGGTGGCAAAGCAAGATACAAAATCACTTTAATATTTCCTATAAAATGAAGAAAAAAAAAACCTTGGAAAATATTTTAATTTGTAAAAGATCATAAATTTTCCATCTCAGAATATACTTTGAAACAATTTAAGATATGAAATCGAGTAATGAAAGTTTTAAAACAACTGTCACTGTATAATACCATGAGGAACGTATGGGATACTATGTTTTCAGGATACTACACAAAGCTTTCTAAGTTTTCAGTATGTAGCCAAGTACATGCCCTGAAACAACGCAGGGAATATAGCATCCTACAGAAGAGGCTTTTTACCCCAGGAACTGCATAACATGGGTAGGCAAAGTTTATTAACATAGAAACTGAAGTAGTTTGATATAATCCATTAGGCAATCATGGAATCTCAGACTGGTTTGGGTTGGAAGGGACCTTAAACCTCACCCAGATCCAGCACCCTGCCACAAGCAGGGACACCTTCCACTAGACCAGGTTGCTTCAAGCCCTGTCCAACCCAGCCTTGAACACTGCCAGGGATGGATGGGGCAGACACGGCTTCTCTGGGCAGCCTGTACTGACCAGTTCCTTACCACCCCCTTTTCAGGGTCACAAATCCAATAGTTCTTGCTATTTAGCTGTTGTGTTGAACAGTGACAACAGTGCATAAGCCCTATTAGAAATTAAAAGCTAAAAAGCAGGTGCATGGCAAGGGCATACCAAAAATAAAGAAAATTTTACAAAACAAAGCACTGATTGTAGCAGTTTTATTGGAACAGTATGTCAGGTGGCTGGAGCACATGCCCTGTGAGCTGGGCTTCAGGAGAGCTGGGCTAGCTTGGAAACACCTAAGAGTAGTCCTGGGCTCCTGCAGGGATGTTACACCTTTTCTGTAACCAGCTTTTTTGTGGAAGTGTGCATAATCATGTCCCTAATTAACATATTCAAAATGTATGGATGCCAGCATAAGTTGGACCAGCTCTCAAAAGATTTTATGGACGTTTCTATTGCTAAGAGAACTTGCTTTAAACATCCTGTCAGAAAAGCAGACCTTCAACAAATATTACTTCTTCTCACCATTCCTGAGAGTTTTAATCTGCACAAAAACTGTTGTTAGTAGTAAATCACAGTGTTGAAGGAAAATATTAATGCCCTACAATTGGGCAGTGTATCATTTGAAAAACTATATAAAAAGCTCATATGTACTGTAGAATGAAGGACAGAAAAATAATAGCAATATCTTTTCATAAAGAGGTACCTATCTAATCCTTCTATGTTTTAAAACTGCAAACTGTAAGTAGAATATCTTTTTAGCAGTGATGGAGCCAGCAATTTTACTCACTTTGCTACATTTGAGAACTCTGGATTTGAGAACTCTGAAAGCCCTAAAGTTTGAAGGAATAGGTATCTTTGTATTGCCTGATCCAAAATTTTGCAAGGACAGCGGATGTTCCCCTAGATTAAACTGTTCAATGTTTCCTAATTCAGCAAGAACAGAATAACATCTCAGCTTTCTCATTCGTACCAACGAATGTCTAGGAGAGAAGTACACAGCAAATAGATGTCACCAAGCCCTTTCTTACATGCTGGGTTGAGCCACAGACCATGCAGAGTCAACAGGACACAGTAAATTAATGAAATTTAGTCTCTGTGCTTGGATATATTGACAATGAATGTTCTCAGTGACAATAAGTGTTTTGTTAATGGTCAACACATAGGAGGGTAGTGGTTCCTTCTGCTTCTTTCAGACTATCAGAGTGAAAATACTTTTAACATGATCTGAGATACAAAGAAACACTGAGTGTAAACTTCTGTGTAGTACTGGATTCAGTTTGCAACAAACTGGATTTACGTGGGCCTGGACTAACCCTTGGCTTGTACAAGGATAACAAGAAAATGTGTTTTGAAGTGCTTTTAAAGTCTAAAAGAAATAAAAGGTTAAGGTTAAGAGGCCAACTGCTCTGTTAAAATTTGCCCTATAAATCACCACAGTGTAGCAATTCTTTTTTTTTTTTTTTAAAGCAGTTTTAGTTAAAACAATTAGTTTGGCATATGAGCTCGTGCACTTCTCTGAGGAAACTTTCATCCCTGCCTTTGTGTCTTCCAGATTCTACAGCTCATGTCAAGTCACACCTGATTAACCCATGTTTGTGGAAAGAGACAGCAAAAGGTGCCAAATACAGCACGGATTGTCTAGAAAACTCTTAAGAGTGAAAATAGCTCTAAATCCAACAAAGTAGGAAAGGACAAGAAATATTTAATTCTCAGGAATATTTTTAATGTTATGTCATGCAGATGTCCACAAGTCTCTCAAAAGTAGAGAGAACAACAGCCCGCACTGCAGACATTCCAGCTTCCACAGGCAAATCTGTGAGCACTCAAATACGCACAGGCTGACCACCCACTTGAAATGATGTACCACAGGGTTTCCTCTAGAGATTATGGATGGTATGAAGAAAGTGGGAGGAGAAGAGTGCCTTTGTGTATAGGCAAAGGATTATTAAATAAGCTCATTTATAATTGAATCATGATTTAATGTTCACACTAGAAAGACAAAAAAAAAAAGAGGAAAATAGGGAAGACAAAAGGAAAGAAAGGAGGAAGATTCTTTGCAAATTTAAGGAGAGAGGCTCCAAAATCTGCCAACACTGGCATCTGCCACAAAATGAGAAACTGCCGATTGAAAGAGAACAAACTACATACAGTTCTGGCAGCAGTAAGTCATTCCAGCTGGTCACAAAAGCATTTTACTTCTGCACCCCACCAAACTTGCTTCACCCTCCTCCAGCCACACACTCCTGCCTCTCCCTTGCTCTCCCTCTGGCATTCATCAAATACCTCTCTGGGATGTTTCAGTCAGCTATTGCAATGGAAAATCAAACTGGCAGGGAAAAAAAGTATTGTCTGCAGGGTTTGCTAGTGAAAGCAGCTCACCAAAGAGCTCCATGCATGGGAGAGCTGGTGCATACTTTGTGCTGCGAGTGGGAGCAAGAGGGAAGGGGAATGAGAATACCTCTCGCTGCTACTCACTGCACTGATACCCACCAGAATCGCAAAGTCACAAGCCCTATGAACATGTCATCTCACACCACTGATGCCATTGTAAAATCCTGATACACTAATTTGAAGAATACACCAAAAAAAAAAATAGGATGAAATGCCTGAAAAATACCAAAAGAAAATGTATTTGTAAACCCGAAATTATTTTTCATGTCTTGGTGTGCTTTTCAGTTGCAGTTTAGATTTGCTGAGTAGCTCCAAATAATGCCAACAGTTTTTAATTTCAACAGGAAGAAGCAAATTTATTTCATGACAATGAATTCTGCCATACCCCTGGAACAGCATATGCTTCTACAGAATGACACTAAAATTAAAAAAAAATTATAAGACCAACATCAGTTTTATTGGTACAAAGAAAATTATAATAAATAGCTACTAAGTATAGATTCTCCTGATTTAGACCTTCAGTTCCATACCTGTGGCAGTTAGTACCATACTTCATTCATTGTCTAAATTATGTGTAATTGCAATTTTATCTTATGTTATTTTCTGGTATCAATTGTCCATTTATAGACTTTGATTCCCTCTCATTTTTTTTTTAACATACTGGTTAACAGTAGCAATATAAAAATATACAGTAATTAAGTTTTTAACTTTAATAGCAGGAGGCATAAAGCAACCTTAGATCACAGGTATTAAAGAAGCTTCATGAATGAGTGAACTGAGCTTCAAAAGCTCATCTGATTTGCTCAAAGCTACTCAAGCAAGACTGTAGAATAGTTAAAAAAAGAATCGAGAAGCCCCAGTGCCCTGGTCTAATCACCAGACCACATGCCTTCCTTTCATAATGTGCTATTATACTCAAAACCATCAGCATAGGTATAGTTCAATAAGCTTGCACAACTTTCTTGCATCAGGGTTTACCAATTTGCATGAAATAATTCTGGTGCCACAAACTCTCACTATATTTGCTTCTGAAAACTCAGCCATAGGAGAAACAGCATACAAATTAGTCAAGCAAAAGACCCAACAACAGCTGAAAATCTGAGTCCTTAATTCCTCTTTCAAATCCTCTACCTTCTTTTATGACTTAAGTTTGTGTGGTACACAAAACAGATGTAACTATGTAGCTCAGAGAGAGGACACCAATGTTCAGTTAAAGACCAGCATTTATGCCCGGGCAAAGGCATGGCTGTCTTTAAAAAATATTGAGAATTTAATGTAAATTAAAAAGTAGCCTAAGAAAACATGAACATTCATCATAGAAATGAGGTTTGCAGCCATCTCTCATCTAGCCATTTCCATTCAGCTTGCAAACAGATGTTCTGGGAACATCACTGACCCTCAATGACAGTGAGCCTCTGTCACCTTGGCCAAGAGGATTGGAATTTGTAAAGCAAAAAGAAAATCAAATGATCTGAAACAGTACCTTATGGTGACCAATTAGGACTTGAACATGACAGAAAATCCATAATACTACAAGTATAAAAACAAATCCAAAGGTGTCATACATTCACAGTCAGAATTTAATGAGCACAAAGGAAAGACCCAGCTGTTGCCCCCCTTGCCACAGCCCTATATCTGTCTAAATTTCAGGAATGAAAATGACAAGTCAGATAGTCTCAGATGACCTGGTAGAGGGAAATGGCAGCCACCTTACCAGCTGTTTCTGAAGCCATGGAAAAAAATAATGCTAAGGTAAATGTATGCCCTCATGTGTTCGAAGGCAGTGAAGAGTATTTATGGACATCAAGAGAGCTAAATTCCTAAGGTTTGAACCTCCTTCAGGAGTTGGCAGATGTTTTCAAGATGACATACCTTTTGGGTATTGCTTCTCTGTTTTAAATATATCTTTATTTTAAAAAGCCATTAGATGTCATATAGCCCACTGCAGGATACACCATGAAATGAGACCAGAGCTTAGGAACAGACCGTTTGCCATGGAAGTATCTTATCTGCATCAATTGTATTCTTGTTAATGGGGTTTTTCTTTACATTAATTTTTTGTGCAAGTTAATGGGAAGGCATATATTTCATTCACTTTGAAACACATGCTTCAGTTGAATAGTGGGGAAAAAACCTTCACAAAGGAAACAGGTTTTTCTACCTGATAGTTTTGCAATATCTTAGAAGCATTTTAAATACTTCCTACTGTATTTCTGATTGCGTTAAAGGTTTTTGGATGAATTCTCTCTTTGACTCAAACTACATGGTTTCCCAATATCTTCACCTTGGCATCCAAAATGTAACAGCACTGCAGTTTGAATCAGTAATCTAAAAAGTCCTGAAGGACAGGACAAGAACACGACAAAGCATTAAGTGAGGTTATAAAGAGAGGGCAATATAATAATAATAAAAAAAAAATAATGTTGCTATGCAGGATTTTACAGTGCTGTTTTTACTCCTTTTCACAGCAAATGTACTTGAAATACCCAACTTGTTAGAGAGCCATGAAGCAGACATAACAGTAAGGTAGCTGGTAATGGGGAAAAAACCTTAAAACATCTCATTTCTGTCATTGCTCAACATTTTCAGACATTGATTACATGGTTTTCAAATAAACTATGCAGCTTTCACTTCTAATTGTCACTGAGTATATGAAAGGAATGCTTTGATATATTGAAAAGCATTTGGAATGAATTTTAGTCTGGATAGCTTACATAATACTACTGGTCTTAGTTTTCCTTTGTTTCCCTTATACGGGATTGAAAAGAAATGGGAATAGTTCTAGTGACATTGTCCTGAGGTCATAATATTCTTGAAGGAAATGCCGAGTTTAGAAGCTTCATTGCTTCCCAGCACAATTCAAATCACTAAATAGTTTTTACAGTGTGATTTGCAATAGCCATCTTAAAGGTACCATAAAGTTTGTTTCATTTCCAACAAATCTGTTGAACCACAAATACCATCAAATTAATATGGGAGGACATATTGCACTATTTTCCCTACATATCTCTGGATTATCTGAGTTGCTGTTTCAAAGTACTTGACTTTCTATCCAAGACTAGAAAAGTTCACTTAAAAATACTAATAATGAGATAGTACAGCTATGTGAACACAGTGGTCATGAAAGACTTGAATATACCAAGAGCTTGATGTTAAAAATTTAGATTTTGGAGTTTTTTTGTTTGTTTGTAGATTTTATTTTTTTTTAATGAATCCTTATGTCCATTCCATAAAGTCAGTTCAGTGAGGAGTGAACAGAAATCTTGACCATTCAGACTTATTTAAAGCAAGTATTCCTTTACCATCACATTCCAGCCATTTTACATAGTACAGACATTATACCGTACATACATTATACACCGTGGTTGCTGACAGACATAATTGAACAAAGCCCAAAGGCTTCACAAAACATTTTAAAGTGCACAAATCACTGGTAACAATACTGCATGGAGAATTCAAGCAGACAGATAAGATGCTATACTTGATCAGTTACTAAAAGAAATACCATATAGAAGGAATCACTCCGTTCCATGGAAAAATCTTGCACAACTAATTTTGAAAAGTGAAAAGAGATTATGGCTGTCATGAAACTATTAGTCATACATTTCTGCAGTTAGAAAAACCCACACTATCTTTGTTGACTTAAACATTCTTAAGGAAATCCCATGTCCTTTGAATTTTATTTCATTCTTTTATTCTACCTAGCCTGACAACACCAGTGGCTGTGTAAAATTACAGCAGTAGTCCAGAGCCATGAAGTGGACATTTTTCCCCCAATTCATAACTGACAGCATAACCAGCTGTAAACAGGTACATGAATGCACAAATGTGAGCATTAAGGCAGAGTTCCATTCCTACCAAATAATGAAAAAAGCCAAGTTATAAATTAATGCAAAATAAACAGACCTTCAACATGTCACTATTTACTTTGTTGTAATTGTTTCATTTTGCAACATTAGATTTTCTTTTCCCAGTAAACTTGTTTTCATCAGCTTGAGGCACCAGACAGCATGTTCAATCTGTTTTGGTACATTAGATAGATCTGTTTTCACACAAGTTAATTGGTGTCCTTGCATGTATTTCATTGCCATCTCTACTCTACAGAGTAATCTGAACTCAGCAACTGCCATTCACATGTGACAGACACACAATTCATCAAGTGGTTTTGGCAAAGGTATAAGTTAAACCTCTGGTTTAGCCTATCCATACCACATGTTTTACCTCTCCTCAGAAGGAGGAGATTGAGGAAACTACATCTGCAGCATTAATTATATGTACTTCCAAAGTATGTAGCATGGTGAAAAGATTAAAAGTTATTTGCTACTAGACATAGCACTTGATATTTACCAGGTAGATTTGGTACAAATTTTATTAGTCACATTCAGTGCTCCACACCATACATCTGTACTACAATAATGAGCATTTTGAACCTGCTGTCAGTAGTAATGAAAGCACTCAATTTATGTAGTATTTCTGACTTCAGAAACTGTCATCCTGAATTCAAGATTCCTCTGTATGCATGGGTCTTTTGCTATAAACACAGAGACAAAAGGCTAGGCATGAAGCAGCAACTGATCCTCATAAAGTCAAAGTCTGGAAATATATTTCCCTTCCAATGCAGAGATCTTTCTATTTTGTTTTTCTATTTATTAGTAAAATCATAATAAAGGCTCACACAATCAAAAACAAAAGACCTGCATCCTGGCCTATAAAACTCAATCTTACTCTTGGTTGCTTCACTCTATAAACAGTTATGCTTTGGTTAGACAGAGAGATTACAGATTGTTTTCTGTTAACTCAGAATCGTACTTGATGGAAGTTTAGTAATACAAATTGCAGTGCATGTAATCTCATCTGGAAAATAGCAGTATCCAGTACTACACACCAAGTACTGTCAACAGTTAATGGTTGAAGCTGTAGTTGGTAATAGATAATAGCTACAAGGGTACTTCAAAGTAGAGCTTTCTTTTTCCCCGCACTTAATTGATCCTGAGCAGATTATTGATACACACTTCTTCCCAACCATATTCACTTTTTTAGTGATAACGGAAGAGAGCAATATTTACACTTATTCTCAAAGGCAGCATGTACAGAAAGCCCCAAGATACCATGCCAGCAAACTATTAACAATACCAGACGGCATGGGATTTCTTTAATATTTTCCATCCCAACATCCATAGTTTCTGGCTGCATTCTATATGTACGTAGTCTCATCCAAAATCCATTGAAGAGGCTGAATTTAGTTGGGCATTGTTTGTAGCAGATGACATTTTCACCCAAGTCTTCTCATGCTACTAAGAGGTAGCATGCTTCTCTAGAAGAGAAGCTCCAGCCCAGCAAAAAAATCTGTCCTTGAGACACAGTGCTGCTGGAACACTGAGCTGTCCTGGGACTGTGGCTTTGACAAGCAGAGGTCCTGCGTGTTTGAAGCTGCAGAAGAACTAAGGCTTCAAGCGTGCAACAAAAGTATAGTGCCCTTCAGAAAATTATCTCTCTGCACTCTACAGACTGTGAGAGAAAGCAGATAATTTTATTGAGAAATTTTCTAAACTGTTTAAAGTCTGCAAACCTTAGGTTTAAAAGGTTAACATGTGGTTTACATAATGCATAAACTGTTAATTGTATTCAATTCTTCCCTTCAAGAACTAAACAAAGAAGAGTTTCTGTTTAAAGACAGAGATGGCATTTCATCAAGTGCTGACAGGCCTGGGCTTTTGAATTATGATATCTACCAAGCTGACTTTTGTTACACCCTAGCAAGAAATTCTTAGTTATTTCATTCTGGCATCTGGGTCAGGAAGAGCTTGAGGAGGATGCTTTTATAACCAGTTCCACCATTTGTTCTTTCAGGCTACTGTCACACTGACTCCAGGGACCTGAAAATAACCAAAGGCCAGTGATGCTTGTTCAAGGACTCTCCCAGGGCAAAGTGAGCGACATTGGCTAATCCAGTGTCCAAAATCTGGCATATCCTGAAGTAAGGGTGAGATCATTGTCAGCCCTTCACAGTGAAGTGCCTGGAGTGGCAGAGTTTTGGAAAGGATTTGGTTGCCTTTCCTCCATGGACCCCTAAGCAGGGGCAGTAGAGAAACTAGACATCAGTCCTGCAGTAGCTGAGCGGACATTCAGCCAGTCTTCTGAACTCTTTCCATCTTTTCTCAGGCAACTTTCATGTTTCCACAGCAACACGAGAAAGCCACATGAACTCAAGGTAGTAAATTAAAGTCAGTCTTCAATGTTAAGTCCTTTAGTCATTAACTCCTCTTTCAAAAGGAGAACACTACTATTGAAAAAGAGCAACAACTAGAAATAAATCTATACTCTGTGCAGGAAATACAGAATTTCAAGGCCTAAGGTTCAAAACAATACTTAATAACTACCTTGTGCCTCACTGGAATAAAACCCCCTTAAGTTTTTACCTTTTTAAGCTATTAAAAATAGTGAAATATTCTTATCTTCCACCTGTCTTGGGTTCAGCAGTAGCAGTCATTTTTCTCCTTCTTAGTAGCTGGTGCAGTGCTGTGTTTTTGACTTTCAGCCTAGGAGCAACACTGATAACATCGATGTTTTTAGTTGTTGCTCAGTAATGTTTACTCTGACCAAGGACTTTCTGAGTCTCATGCTCTGCCAGGGAGGACAGGAAGCCAGGAGGAAGCAGAGACAGGACACCTGACCCAAACACACCAAAGAGGTATTCCTTACCACAGCACCTCATGCCCACTATATAAACTGGGGGCAGTTACCTGGAAGGGTTAGATCACTGCTCGGGTCGGGCTGGGTATCGGTTGGTGGGTGTTGAGCGGTTGTATTCTCTTCCCTTGTTATTTCCCTTATCACTTTTATTAGTGGTGGTAGCAGTAGTGGTTTGTGTTATACCTTAGTTACTGGACTGTTCTTATCTCAACCCATGGGAGTTACATTCTTTTGATTCTCCTTCCCATCCCTCTGGGAGCAGGGAGGTGGAAGGGGGGGAGTGAACGATCGGCTGCGTGGCTGACTGGGCTTAAACCACAACACCACCCCAAATATTTGCAAAGACAAACTAACTTTCATTCAAGAAAATCAGTCCTACACCACAAAAAGTTTTCAGACACCTTTTGAAAGTTTGGAAATATCCCTTGTATTACTTCATGAGACCTACTTGTATCAAGTGTGATTTAGTCACAAAGATATTAATAAAATTACAGCTTTGAAATCCCTTTTGTTGGAGAAGGTTGCTGCACAGAATCAATTAATGAAATCTACTTCCATGTAGAAAATGGAACATTAAAAGCTACAGAACTATTGTCGTGGTTTAAACCCAGTCAGGTAACTTGTTCACTCACTCCCAGTGAGTGGTGCCGAGCTGACAACAATCGAGGTCCGTGTTCCCCCCCCACCGGGGTTCTCCCCCACTCCCGGAGGAATGGGGAGGAGGATCGAAAGAGTGCAACTCCCACGGGTTGAGACAAGAACAGTCCAGCAACCAATGTACACAAATCACCACCGCTACGATCAACTACAACAATGATAAGCGAAAATAACAAGGGAAGAGAATACAATACCACCGGCCAAGAAGACGAGTTCCACCCGGAAGCCCGTGTCCTTCCGGGTAACTCCCAGTCACCCCCCACCCCGGCCATGACGTGCTGTGGTATGGAATACCTCCCTGGCTAGCCCGGGTCAGGCGCCCCGTCTCTGCTTCCTCACAGCTTCCCCTCCTCCCTGGCAGAGCATGAGCCTCACAGAGTCCTTGGTCAGGGTAAACATCACTTAGCAACAACTGAAAACATCGGCTTCACCAACACTGTTCTCAGGCTGGAAGTCAAAACACAGCACTGCACCAGCTAGCACAAAGGACAAAAAAAAAAAAAAAAACAAAAACATGACTGCTGCTGCTGAACCCAGGACATTATCCACCCCTTATTCCATACCATTCACGTCGTGCTCAGATCCCACATTTTCAATACACCATCCCTCTCCCACATATATACATCCATATACATACAGACCAAGAGGAAAAGATCATTTTCTTAGTGCATGGACCAATCCCTATAATGCTGTCAAGTCCATTCAGTCCATGATGTTCAAAGTTCATTCTCTGTTGGGATGATGGCTGGAGGGAAGTCAGGGCCAGTCGCTGGTGACCTGGAGACATCTAGTTGATGGGCTATAAAAGCATTACACAGCAGGCAACAAAATACAATTGAGTTCACTGGCTGTTTTCCCCTAAAATCAAATCCCCTTGAGGTATACATCGGACTTCCCCATCTTCCCGCATTACCCACCAAGTATATCCAGGTCCCTGAGCAAAAGCAATCCCACGAGTGGGTTTGCCTTTACCTGAAGCAGGAATAACCCAGACTGTCTTCCCCAGCAAATTCTTCATATGCACCACGGGAACTTTGTCCCCCTCTACAATATGTAAAAGTTCTGACTGGGCTGGGCCAGCCCTGTTGGCAGATCCTCTGGTGTTGAACAACCAGGTGGCCTTTGGTAAGTGTGTATCCCAATGCTTGAAAGTTCCCCCACCCATTGCTCTCAGTGTAGTTTTTAACAGCCCATTGTACCGTTCGATTTTCCCAGAGGCTGGTGCGTGGTAGGGGATGTGATATACCCACTCAATGCCATGCTCTTTGGCCCAAATATCTATAAGGTTATTTCGGAAATGAGTCCCGTTGTCTGACTCAATTCTCTCTGGGGTGCCGTGTCGCCACAAAATCTGTTTCTCAAGGCCCAGGATGGTGTTCCGGGCAGTGGCATGGGGCACAGCGTATGTTTCCAGCCACCCGGTGGTTGCTTCCACCGTGGTAAGCACATGATGCTTGCCTTGGCGGGTTGGTGGCAGTGTGATATAGTCAATCTGCCAGGCCTCCCCATATTTATACTTCAACCATCGTCCTCCATACCAAAGACGCTTTAACCGCTTGGCTTGTTTAATTGCAGCACATGTTTCACACTCATGAATAACCTGGGCAATAGTGTCCATTGTTAAGTCCACCCCTCGATCACGGGCCCACCTGTATGTTGCATCTCTGCCCTGATGGCCTGAAGTGTCATGGGCCCACCGGGCCAAAAATAATTCCATAATAAGTCCATCTGAGCCACTTCAATCTTAGCCGCTTTATCCACTTATTGGTTGTTCTGGTGTTCCTCAGTGGCCCGACTCTTGGGTACATGGGCATCTACATGACGTACCTTCACCACCAGGTTCTGCACCCGGGCAGCAATATCTTTCCACAGTGCAGCAGCCCAGATGGGTTTACCTCTGCGTTGCCAGTTGCTCTGCTTCCATTGCTTCAACCACCCCCACAGGGCATTTGCCACCATCCATGAGTCAGTATAGAGATAAAGTACCGGCCACTTTTCTCGTTCAGCAATGTCCAGGGCCAGCTGGATGGCTTTCACCTCGGCAAACTGACTCGATTCACCCTCTCCTTCAGCAGTTTCTGCAACTTGTCGTCCAGGACTCCATACAGCTGCCTTCCATCTCCGATGCTTCCCCACAGTACGGCAAGAGCCATCAGTAAACAAGGCATACTGCTTTTCACTTTCTGACAGTTTATTATATGGTGGGGCCTCTTCAGCACGCACCACCTCCTCCTCTGGTGACATTCCGAAATCTTTGCCCTCTGGCCAGTCCATGATGACTTCTAGAATGCCTGGACGACTGAGATTTCCTATTTGAGTTTGTTGTGTAATTAGGGCAGCCCATTTACTCCATGTGGCATCAGTTGCATGATGTGTAGAGGAGACCCTGCCTTTGAACATCCAGCCCAGCACGGGCAACCGGGGTGCCAGAAGGAGCTGTGCTTCAGTGCCAATCACTTCCGAAGCAGCTCGAACCCCTTCATAGGCTGCCAGTATCTCTTTCTCAGTTGGGCTTTAGCTGGCCTCAGATCCTTTATATCCCTGACTCCAAAAGCCGAGGGGTTGACCTCGAGTCTCCCCTGGAGCTTTCTGCCAGAGGCTCCAGGTAGGACCATTCTCCCCAGCTGCAGTGTACAGTACATTTTTTACATCTGGCCCGGTCCGGGCAGGTCCAAGGGCTACTGCATGAACTATCTTCTTTAATTTGCTCAAAGGCTTGTTGCTGCTCAGGGCCCCATTTAAAATCATTTTTCTTCCGGGTCACATGATAGAGAGGGCTTACAATCAAACTGTAATTCTGGATGTTCATTCTCCAGAACCCCACTGCACCCAAGAAAGCTTGCGTTTCTTTCTTATTAGTTGGTGGAGACATTGCTGTTATCTTGTTGATCACATCTGTGGGGATCTGTCTACGTCCATCTTGCCATTTTATTCCCAAAAATTGAATCTCCTGTGCAGGTCCCTTGACCTTACTCCGTTTTATGGCAAAACCGGCTTTCAGCAGGATTTGGATTATTTTCCTCCCTTTCTCAAAGACTTCTTCCGCTGTATCGCCCCACACAATAACATCATCAATGTATTGCAGGTGTTCTGGAGTTTGCCCCTGTTCCAGTGCAGTCTGGATCAGTCCGTGGCAAATGGTAGGGCTGTGTTTCCACCCCTGGGGCAGTCAGTTCCAAGTGAACTGGACACCCCTCCAAGTAAAAGCATACTGTGGCCTGCACTCTGCTGCCAAAGGAATGGAGAAAAATGCATTGGCAATATCAATCATGGCATACCACTTGGCTGCCTTTGACTGTAGTTCATACTGAAGTTCTAGCATGTCCGGTACGGCAGCACTCAATGGTGGTGTGACTTCATTCAGGCCACAATAGTCTACTGTTAGTCTCCATTCTCCATTAGACTTTCGCACTGGCCGTATGGGGCTATTAAAGGGCGAGCGGGTCCTGCTGATCACCCCCTGACTCTCCAGTCTACGGATCAGCTGATGGATGGGAATCAGGGAGTCTCGGTTGGTGCGATATTGCCGCCGGTGCACTGTTGTGGTCGCAATTGGCACTTGTTGTTCTTCAACTTTCAGCAACCCCACAGCAGAGGGATCTTCTGAGAGACCAGGCAAGGTGGACAGCTGCTCAATTTCCTCAGTCTCCAAAGCAGCAATACCAAAAGCCCACCAGTACCCTTTTGGGTCTTTGAAGTACCCTCTCCTGAGGTAGTCTGTGCCGAGGATGCATGGAGCCTCTGGACCAGTCACAATAGGGTGCTTTTGCCATTCCCTCCCAGTCAGGCTGATTTCAGCCTCCAGCACAGTCAACTCTTGGGATCATCCTGTTACTCCAGAAATATAGATGGGTTCCACCCCTTGACAGCTTGATGGCATCAGGGTACACTGTGCACCGGTATCTACTAGAGCCTTATACTTCTGTGGGACTGATGTGCCAGGCCATCTGATCCACACAGTCCAGTCAATCCGATTGTCCCCTACCTCCACCTGGCTGGAGGCAGGGCCCCTCTAATGGTCGTCACAGCTTTGGACACTTAAGTCGTGGTAAAAGGGATTATTCTTCGTTATCACATGAGCTGGAGTAAAATCAGCTCTTCCATTCCATCTGGGAAACTGCTCACCAGAGACTGAAGCCGTAGCTCTCATGGGATGATCAGTCTTGGCCCTTGCTCCCCTCTTCAGTTCACTCACCTGTTCCTCCAAAGCTGAAGTAGGTTTTCCATCCCACTTTGTCATGTCTTCTCCGTGATCCAGCAGGTAAAACCATAGGGTACCCCGTGGCGTATACCTCCTGTATCTCCTCTCTTGAACAATAGGACGCCTTTTGTTAATAGCTGAGACGTGTGTTGGTACACGTGAGGAGCTGGATAAATCAGATAGATCGTCCCTCAATTGTTTGAGGTCCTGGGACAGTTTTTCCACAGCTGAGATGTTGGAAGGGGTGAGGTTGTCTTCGAACTCTCGGAGTTTATGAACCATTTCATCCACTGTTAGTGGTACTATGTCATTCCAGGTTACTGTTGCCAATGAATGGGCATATGATGACGGTGCATTCCGTGTCAGTTTTCGCCACATGGGTCGTGTACATTCAACTTCATCTGGATCTATAGGTGTATCCCCGTTATTCGGCTTGATGTGATAGAGCATCTCTACGATGGCCGATTCCCTCAGAGACTGGATGCCTTTGTCTATAGTAGTCCACTTGGCCGAACGACTCACAACATCGTCCTTGTATGGAAACCTTTCTTTCACAGCTGCTAAGAGCCGACTCCAAAGACTGAGGGACTTTTTCTCTCTTGTGATTGCTTTGTCAATTCCCCCTTCTCTAGCAAGTGATCCCAGCTGCTTGGCTTCTGTACCTTCTAGTTCGTGACCATCGGCCCCATTGTCCCAGCATCGGAGTAACCAGGTGATGATGTGCTCCCCTGGTTGACGGGTAAAATCTTTTCGCATATTCCGCAGCTCGGTTGAGGTCCGAGGTCGAGAAGTTACCTCTTCTTCTTCTTCTTCGTCATGTGAGGATGACTCCTGATCAGATTCTGGACCGGGTGGTGAATTCATTGGTTCTTCATCTCGCTTCACCCTTTTTGCCTCCTTTTGGCTTGTTCTCTTGCGTACAGGGGCAACCGATATTGGTACGAATTGGTCCTCTGGTTTGGCTGCAGTGATTATCACTGTGGTTTGAGTAGCAACTGTACTTGTTGCTGGAGGTGGTGTAGCTGCTGTACTTGGAGCTGGGGTAACCGCGCTGTCTGTTGCAGTTGAAGTTTGAGCAGCTGCTGTACTTGCAACTGGGGTAGCTGCTCTGTTCATTGAGGCCAAAGTTTGAGTAGCGACTGTACTTGCTGCTGGGGTAGCTGCGCAGTTCATTGCAGCCAAAGTTTGAGTAGCGACTGTTGCTTTGCCCTTAGATCCGCCGACATTCTTTTCCTTTTGAAGGTGCTGGATAGTGTTGAACAAGGCCCTGTAAGCATAGGCCAAGCCCCAGCACGTTGCCGTGATTTGTCCATCTCTGGTATGGCCAGAATGACCACACACCTCATTTAAGTGTTTTACTAATTCTTCTGGATTTTGCAGTTGTTCGGTAGTGAAATTCCAAAGTACTGGAGGGGCCCACTGACCTAGATACTTGCCCATACTATCCCACACACCCTGCCACTCATGGCTGTCCAGCCTCAGAGAAAATCTCTCGGTCCTCCTACATCGTCGTTTGACCCCAGACAAGACCCAAACCTGACTCTGCTTAACTCTTGAAATCAGTAGTGGGCAAAACACACTCTGTATGCGTGTTAGCATGGTGATTCCCATCACCATCAGCAAACAAGTCTCAACAGCATTAAAAGGCCATTCAAAAACTTCAAAACTCTCAAATGTAAATGGTCTGGGGGGACGACTGGGAGGGTAAAAGGATGTCTCCTTCACAGGTTGAGCACCTGAGAAGGAGAAAAAAGATGTGCAATTGCTAAGCACCTCCATCATATACCTCCCAAAGTATAAAGGTGGTGACCACACTGGGAACATAAGCCAGATCAGTTTCATGATCAATGATTCTATTGTATTACAAGTCATTACCATAAAGTACAATGAGACAAAAACCTTAGCCCAAGCCCCACACTTGAAAAACGCTAATACAGCAAATACCGGATGGACGTAAGATACGATATACTGAAACTGTGAGATCAAGAGGAACAACCTTGAGAGCCAATAAATCAGCATTGTGACAAGTGACTATTAATCCAGTCAGATCTGTTCTTATCTCAACCCCTCGTGCCCCACGTTGGGCACCAAAAAGAACTGTCGTGGTTTAAACCCAGTCAGGTAACTTGTTCACTCACTCCCAGTGAGTGGTGCCGAGCTGACAACAATCGAGGTCCGTGTCCCCCCCCCACCGGGGTTCTCCCCCACTCCCGGAGGAATGGGGAGGGGGATCGAAAGAGTGCAACTCCCACGGGTTGAGACAAGAACAGTCCAGCAACCAATGTACACAAATCACCACCGCTACGATCAACTACAACAATGATAAGGGAAAATAACAAGGGAAGAGAATACAATACCACCGGCCAAGAAGACGAGTTCCACCCGGAAGCCCGTGTCCTTCCGGGTAACTCCCAGTCACCCCCCACCCCGGCCATGACATGCTGTGGTATGGAATACCTCCCTGGCTAGCCCGAGTCAGGCGCCCCATCTCTGCTTCCTCCCGGCTTCCCCTCCTCCCTGGCAGAGCATGAGCCTCACAAAGTCCTTGGTCAGGGTAAACATCACTTAGCAACAACTGAAAACATCGACTTCACCAACACTGTTCTCAGGCTGGAAGTCAAAACACAGCATTGCACCAGCTAGCACAAAGGAAAAAAAAAAACAAAAAAAACCATGACTGCTACTGCTGAACCCAGGACAACTATACACTGCAGAAAAATAATACGAATTTTTTAAAAAGAATCTAAAATAAAAGACCAGGTTTTAAAATAAAACTTATTCTGAACAACAGAACTGAGTCATCTTGATGTCTAGGCATCCTAAAATACCATTCTTGTCACTTAGACAACATTTGGAAGATGAAAAGTAGTATAAAAGACAGCATTTTAAAATCAGTGTACATGACCCAGGAAACCAATTACTACAATATAGAAATGACTTGATAAAATACTCTTTTGTCCTTTTTAGAAATCTAACCACTTGATCCCAGCCAAGCAGAGCACTGCAGATGAGGTTCTATCTTCTGAAAAAGTGCCAAGTGCTAATTGACCACAGTAGAACTTCACACCATCTTAAACTGCTCTTTAGTCAAGGACTACCAGAACTATAGCTCAAAAGGCAGGCTGCACAGAAGAAATCTAATCACTTACAGAAAGCACTGCAATAGGTAAGTCCAAAACTAAAATATTCTTAGCAGGTAGAAAGGAAAACATAATCCTACTGTGCTGTGAAGACAGATCCACTTAGATTAGACTTCAATAGATAACCATATTTTGACTTTGTCTCAGGAAGTCTTATTGGAAAACAAAAACTAACATGGAACCTGCTAATAAATGGGCAAACTTTTCTGCTCCAAATTATAATTATTCTAGTATCTTAATTCTTAGCACAACTTTGTTTGTCTTTGTCAGTGATGTCTTTATGGGCCACCATAAGGGCCCTTTGGGGAAAATGATCAAGATCCACTGATAGTGCGCTAGACAAAACACATTATAAAATGTATTTTCCTTAATACAGGGGCCATCATTAGCCACTCAGCCTGTAGTCATATATATATCTGGAAGCGATAGCCCCATCAAGAAGAGACATACATGCTTCAAACACATGTCAGCCTGGGAACAGGACTAATGTATTATAAAAATAACAACACAAAGTGTTGGCATAGGGGTATTTGTTCAGACTCATTCATTTCAGCTGGGAATAGAAGCACATGAAAAAGAACTGAGGGGGTTTGCTCTGCCAAGAAGCCATAGCACATGGGTTCAATAAAAGCCTTTCCATTTGTTAACAGGCTTTCCAACTTCTTCCTCTATAATTTAGAAATGTATAGAACAATTTGTAGTTTTGCTTCTTAAACAAAAAAACTCATTGAAAACCTATCACATTAAGCAACAGTTTGTATCCTTTTGAAGCACTAAAAAAAAAGCCCCAAAACCAAACCAAAACCAAAAACCTCAAAAATGTAAACAATCCCTTTTTTTCCTGTTTGCCGAACATTGGCAATCCCAAATGTAAGGCTTCCCCATTACTTTTCTCCATGTTGCTTACATTCAACATAAAGCAACCATGATGTATACCTACAATCTACCTTTTTTGGCAATATTCATTCTTCCTAACTATATCTTAGTACTTACAACTCTCTTACTAAATAGGATTGCCCATCTCATTTAAGTAGTCATTTCCCAGATAGGTTCACATTTTGTTTTACTTTAAACCCAAGAGTACTGTTTTAAACAGTAGAAGTTAAGAGTTTTGCCTGATACAACCTACAATTCTGCAACTGGATTTTGCATTTAATTCTTAATCTCTCTCTCTTCAGTTTTCCTTTTAGTCACACTTATTTCAAACTTTTGTATATTTCTAACAGATAATTTGATTGCATTTTGCCGTATTTAGAATTTGATTCTATTTGGAAGTCAAATATGTACACATTTTGATACCTGTTCTCAAAGTGAAGAATTAATTAAAATTTTTGAGTTCATATACCTTTACATCATATGTGTTCCATATTCTTGTGATAGAAATAATCTTACTTCCTCCAAAGGTTACTTGTTTACTTTTTTATTGCCTTTTCTGCTTGATCATGCTTTTGACATATGACAGTATTTATTCTGTTGTGTCAGTCAACACTGGAAAAAATCTATTTGATATAATGTTTACAAGTAATCAATCCTCCCATAATTAGCAGGTTTTATTCCCTATTCTATATCTAGGCAGTTAAAATTTCCATAATAACAGTTCCCATCTGTAGTCAGTTCTTTAACACAATTTCAGACATTTTTTCCTATATCCAAATGCTGAAAAAAAAAGTGTTCTTCTAGGATTTAGTCATATGATTTGCTTTGTAAGGCCAGAATACACTACAACTTACTTTTTTTTGTCAGGATTAATTTTTAGCAACTCAAATAAAATATGATGAATACTGTTATGAAGCAATGAAAAAGTCGTTTATATATCTAGCCTGTTTGGTAAAATAAGTGCACAAATTTTATCCAAAATTCCTTGTAGTTTATGATCATAATATACCAGAATATGCCAACATCAAAGAGGAGTGAAGATCGGCAGAAATAATGAAAAAAATACACCAATATAATATGCTAACTTATAACAGCCATTTGATTTTGATGATAAGTTATGACCATTCAAATATAGAATCATAGAATCACAGAATAGTTAGGGTTGCAAAGGACCTTAAGATCATCAAGTTCCAGCCCCCCTGCCATGGGCAGGGACACCTCACACTAAACCATGTCACCCAAGGATCTGTCAAACCTGGCCTTGAACACCACTAGGGATGGAGGAAGAGGAATTAGAGGTGTGTGCGCATCTATGGGGTTATGATATAATAGGCATCACAGAAATACATGATATGTGTTATGAATACCATCATGATATATAAATATCTTTAACAAGGAGTGAGTCAGAATAGGTTAAAGCTTACAAGACCTATATAGACAGTATTTTTGAGGGGCAGGGCTTTGGGGATTTACCAATTGGGAACCCACTTCAAGTAGACGTAAACAACATCATAGATTTTTCTGCATTCATCTATAGAAGTCATTTTACCAGAAGACTTAAACTTGAATGAAAGTAGTACATTCAAGTGCAACTTGAATGAAAGTTGCTTCATTGTAAATGAAACCAGAAGATGAGTATTAAAGAAAGAAATGAGCCAAGATTTAGACTGTAAGAACAAGTATTTTCTATGCAGCAGATACCTGAGAGTAGTTAGGCTAATATTTACACTATCATATAATCACATAGTTTCAAAAGCAAACAAAAAACATTCCACACAAACAAGAGAAAGAAGTCTTCTGCAGAGCACTTAAAAGATAAAAACATTAATCTTCAAGTTGTTAAAAAAGAAGTTATTCCACTTTAGTGCTCAAATCAAAACAGAGACAGAAAGCAGGGATGTGTTTTTAAAAACTTTTTGCTGTTGAGAAAAAACTCAACATGAGAAACATTGAAAAGGCAGTGTAGCACAGAGGAGTGGTAACCAGTCATGTCTACATTCAGATCACAGAGAACACCATTAATTTTCAATGCAGTGGGTAGTGCAGAGAAAGAACATGCAAATAAGCAGCTACCAAGGCAGGTAATATAGTGCCTGCCCTGTGCTTTGCCCTGAAACACAAAATAGTGCAGCCACATCTTTAATCACAAGACTGATTAATGCAAGTTATTCAGGTCCCTAAAAACAAGCACAAATGGAATAATCAAAACATCTAAATATTCATTTCCCATTGAATTAGTGTGTTTACATTTTTACCCTTTAACACGTTCTACCCTCAGCTTAAACAAGGAAGTCCTTCAGTTTACGGAGTGAGAACTGCCAGATCCCTTTAAACAAAGACTGGGACAGTAGTAAGAAAACAAGCAAATCCACTTAAAGGTGAAAAAGATGATTTGAACAAGAGTTCTAACTCAATCCCTCTGGTATCTGACCCATTGTGGAGCAGGAATGTATTAACACAAACAGTAGATTCAGAATTCTGGAAATGAAAACGCTAACCTTATCCTTAACGTACCAGATGCTATGGAACCATCCCTAAACAAGACTTTAGCATTAGTCAAACATAATGTTACTCAGTAAGTGGAGTTTAGCAGTCAAACTTCCCAGACTGCTTAAGCACATGGCTTAAGAAAAAAGGATAGGGAAGAGGAAGCAGCAGTTAATCCTCCATAAAGAAATCCCATCTGGCAATTTCTGGGAAAACAGATCTGGCAGGAAAAGTACAGTTTCGAGATATGTTTCTCCAAGGTCATTGGAGAAAATGCTGTAGACAAACAATAAGCTTGTGTGTCTTATGAAAAGTAGCTATTACTGTAAGAAGTACCTCCTCCCCAAAACTATTAGGTGGTACAAAATGTGCGTTCAGTGCATAGCACAAAACACGCAAAGTCCCATTACAAAACACAGTTGCTGTAATTGCTTTGTCTATCCTTTCTAGACAAGAAACACAACAAGAAAGAATACTTGTGAATGTCATTTTGGTTCAAAGAGCACGCTTTCTGTGTAGCTTCAACATGATGGGCTTCTGAGACTATGTCTCTAACAGCAAATTAAACAATTGTGGGCACAAACATGTAGGCATGTGATGGTCTTTGCTGTGATATTGTTAACAATGTGGAGCACAGTAACAGTAAGTTATTAGAAGAGTCTCTGGCATGCTGAATGGCAGACATGGTATTCCCAAATAAATACTTCACACAATTCAGAAGTTAATGTGGGTCAGTGATTACTAACTATGAATACGGACAGTACTATGCAAGTGGCATGCTCCTAGGTTGGTCCTTTAGCACTATTCCAGGAGATGCCTCTCCCCACAAGCACCTAAACACTCTCAAGTCATGACCAAACACATTCTTGTATGATCCTATAAAATTTCCATTCCTGAAAGCTGCAAAGAATCCTTATTTTTATCTAGCTTCAGAATACCAACAGTGTCTGTGGAAGAAGAACACAGAAAATCAATGTGGCACAGAAAAAAGGCCCATCAGAAGAGGCAGGTCTACACTGTTGACTTATCTTCCAAAACAGCAGGTCAGATATATTTTGATTCAGTTACAAATTTCAAGCCATTATAATTTAAGTCTGAAAATTAAAAATAACTTAATGGATGATTGTTGCAGGTCATGGTGTTTAAAAAAGTTTAAAACCAAGTAGTAAGCAAACAATATTTGCATACATTTAGAGAAGTTGTCTTATTGACAATGCTATACAAAGAATAGATGCAGCTCCAGCAGAAATTAAGAATTGATCCAAAAAGATTCTTTTCTAGAAGCTAAATTTACCTTTGGAAGGATGTGTTTCTTTTCATTCTTCATATTAAAGAGAGTGTGTTGAACTTACAATTACGTAATTTGTCTATTTCAAATTCTTTCCAAGGAAGATGAGAATCAAAACAGAGGAGCTGGAATATGAGCATGGAGGGTGTCCTGGATTCAGGACAGACAAAGAGAATAATATTAATAGGAGAAACACATTTTTTTTAAAAAAAGCCTTAAGTTTTTGCATCTACTTGGTGGAGGCAGCTTCCTCAGGAGGAAAAGCCACCTCAAACTAGAAGAGGCTCTTTACCCTTCAATAAACCTAAGAAGAACAAAGGCTTCCAAAGAAGCCACTGAATATCAGGGACCACTAATACAACACCTAATGTAAAAATCTAGGGTCTCTCTCAGAGTGAGAATACCAGTTCCATTTCTCTCTCTTAGACTCTGCTTAGCTTGGACATTGCACAGCTAGCTAGTCCAAACTTGGCCTTTTGGAAAATGCTGTGTTTGTACTACAGATAAGCTGAGTATGAAATTCTGTGTTCCAAGATTCCAAGGAAGAAAAGGCTGAGCTTTTTTTTCTTGTAACAACACTCTTTTCATATAAACAAATGAATAAGTGATACTGCAAGCACAGAAATAAAAAACAAAATAACATTTCACCCAGTACTTATTGATCTGTATTGTCATATTTCAAGGTTCAAATCTTCCATCATGTTAATTGAGTAGAAAGGGCGTCAGAAAAGTTATCGACAGAGGAATATATCAGATGAAAAGCAATTAGCCACAAAGCTATGCCTACGTTGGGCTCTTTTATTCTCTCCAGAACGATTGCACAATAAGATCAGAGGCCAAATGTCTCTGAACCACCATATTAGCATAGTAATTTCTGGTAAGGTAACACAACAATGATTTATTGATTTTTAATGAATGATTCCACCAGAATCTATCAGTCAGTGACATACACAGCACAGGCTCATTTCTTTATGGAGACTGTGGATTCATATTTTTGGTGTTGAAGATATGCTTCCTCACCGTCAATAGATAATATTCCACACTGAGATATCAGGTTCAGCCAGGAAAAATTTTGCATTCTGCCTGAGTATATTTGCTACAGTTTGATTGATAAGAATAAAAGAAACAAAAGGCAGGTGGGGAGAGGGGAGGAAGGAGATGGACGACACGTGTGTGTGTGTCTTATTTTTAAAAAATACAGAGACCACCTCTGTTACTTCATCTGGAAACCCCAGACTCAATGTCAGTAGCTTCTGGTAATTCGACTAGTAGGAATTGTTCTAACAATGCTGGTTTTGTACACCACCCCAAACACTACCAATCACTCTGCCGATTTTAGTAAGTAAAATCATGCTGAAGGACACACACTGAGAAACCAGGTTCTGATACATCAGCACCTGTAGGTACAAGAAGCAAACCTTGAAGACATCAACATAAAATAAAAGGAATTTCAGCATTTCACATACTGACAAAGGATTGCAAACTGAGAACAATGCCTCCACAATCATGTTCTTCCTGCTATAGATGTGAAAATAGTAACAAATGTGGAGTTTATCAGAAGCCCAGAAAAAGCTTGAAAGAGGCCAAAATGGAAAGGTTGAAGAGTAATCAAGGAAGTCAAAACTTAAAAAGCAGTTGTTTCCTAGCCTCAGTCAGCAGAAACCTTCCAGTTTCTGTGGAAGCTCTCCTATTTGAATGCTGTGTCAAATTTCATCATCATGAAAAAAGCAGCTGTCACATCTGCTAATGGTTTCTAAGTAATGTGAGGCTATAGAAATCACAGTGCTATCACAGCAGCCTTGATTTGGTGCACTGTGGAAAAGGAAAGTTCTGTTCACATGAAGCCTTATAGTAATTTCAGAGTATGGTTGCAGAATTAATAAGTCCTCCAACTTTCACCTATTTTTCAGCTAAACCAACTCCAGACTAAGTTGTCAGTTTTTACACGCTGCACCTGGTTCCTCAGTGTTCTTCAAAAGCGGTTAGTTATAGAAGGGCATAATCTTCTAATGTAGTAGTTTATAAAACACATCATGTAAATAACTATGCTACATGTCAAAATGGCTAATATGAAAAATGGACAAATTAATATGACAAGTTACCTTCTCATGTTTAATTAGTTGAGACTCTTATATCAACAGTCAAGTCTGATGATTTTCTTTATAAGTACTAACTTGTGCCCAAGTTAAATAAACATATTAAACAATCTGAAGCAATAAAAATGAAGAACTAACATGTCATACTTAGTCATTAATTCTGTTCTTTGTATGCAGCATCCAGTTTCTGCAAAATGCCACGTGAATGAATTCTGTGGAGCAGAAAGACCTTTATTTTGCTGAACTATTGAATTTCTAGTTGTGGCTTTTCCCCAAAGACATATATTGCAGCATTACCATATAGGTCTTGTACATTCAGGATCCTGATACTGTGATACTAGGAAACACTCCTCATTAAAACAGATGCAAAGACAAAAATCTAAAGCTCACGTTAGTCACTGAAAAAGTGTCACTGAATCTAATGGAATTTAAGATAAGTTTGAAAATGCAACATGTACATCACAGAAGTGATTTACATCAAGGTTTCTTATTTAAGTAAAAACTACAGTTGTACACTCAACCTCCAAAAGGCTTGCAAAGTAATTAAAAATGCCATTGTCTTAAAAGGCATTTTGCAAATCCTCATGCTTTCTCTAGGCTGGAATTGCAAAGGGTTTTATAATGAAAAAGAGTGTCAAGAAACACAAAAATCCAATTAATACACAGCTGGTGAAAGTCCTTGTTAATTCTATTTGTTAAACAGTTCTCTTCCCTGAAAACTACTGGTTTTCTAACAGTGGAGGGTTTTCATGCTTTTGTAAAAAGAAAGCAAGCTTTAATCAGGAAATATCCATATTCTGTCCTTAAAGGATGTAACTTTCATTATTTATTTCTGTACAACAAAACCTTTCCTGAGATGACTAAGCTTACACTTCTTCCTGCTACATCTAGTTTTTAATCTTAGCTACACACATTGAAACACCTATACCAGATTTTAGCCTAAGCATCTGCTGTAAAAACATCACCAAGTTAAAATTCACCGTCAGAATTTCATATTTTAATCTGTTTGAGATCTACTGCAACTACCCACATTTAAAGACTAAGTTCTGATAACTGCTTACTGTTTGACTCCACATGACTTGTCATTTTTTAATTGAAATTAAAGTTTCAAGAAGGAATAATTTACAAAGGAGTTTTAAATTCAAGACATAGTGCATCTGTGGTATACTAATGCTGTGCAACTATTATTTACTGGAGAGTGTTTTAAGAATTAACTGGCATTCAAGTCAACATATATTCTATCCCTATGTTGTGCTGCAGCTACCCAAAGCTGATACAGAGGAATGCAGACTGAGGCCCAAGGTTTCTTAAACAAGCAGCCTTGGAGCCAGTGCTGGTGTGTGCACAGAGGGGAAACAAAGAACTTTATGCAGTCAGGCTGCTCAGTATCCCTTTCACAGGAAAATGCACATACACGACAAGGAGACAAAGAGAAGCATGAGTGCTTAAGACAGCACTGGGTACTACACTGTGGTGTTAGCAATGCACTGCCTAAGAGGGCTGCTCACACAACAGCAAATTCAGGAGCCAAGGCTTCTCCCACGACATGCAAATATCAATAGGGGTTATTTGTACTCCTGCTTGGAGTCTCAGTCCGTTGGAGAATTCTTGTAAAACTATGAAATGTAATTCATACTGTAATGCAAAAGGAAAATATGTGACTATAGTAGGATTCCACTTTTTGGAACAAAACAATGAGCTTGAGTCTAAACACTCAAACCGTTGAGTTGTTATAAACAGTTCTTTTAAAATGTGCTTGGATTTCTTAAGAGAACTCTGTGCAGTATGTTTTGTTCTCATCCGATCACCATCTTCAGAGTGAAGAATGAAATTAAGAGCTGATTTGGACTCTGGGAGCTTTGTTAAAGAATAGAGGAAAGGAGTTGGCTTGTTGGTAGTTGCTTTTTATGGAAAATATTCTACTGGATTGAAAGTCTTTAAAAATTTTACAGCCTAGTATCAGGTTAATGACAGTTATTTAAAGTTTTTAAACATTATTTGGATCATGTTTCCTAGTGTTAATTCTACTTCTAATGAAACTTCTGGTCAGGGCACTACTCAAGTCTGACAGCAAGTAGCTGCTCCAGCCTGTTGTAAAAAATCCAATACTTTACTAATAAAAGCTGGTGTTGCAGAACAACCCTGAATAACCTTTGCTAATTAAAGAACAAGATGGTGGGTTCTTTCATGCATTCAAACAGCATATTTAGGGATTTTTTTTCCTACTTCAGAAAAAAAAACACGAATAAGAGAACTTTTGCCCTGCTCAGCAGCAGAGACTTAGTCCCAAGGCATCATTAAACTTGTGGCATTATCATAGAATCAACTAGTTTGGAAAAGACCTTTAAGATTGTTAAGTCCAACCGTTACCCCAGTACTGCCAAGTCCATCACTAAACCATGTCACTGAAGGCCTCATATACACAGAGCTATTTGTGGAGGACAGTTTGAACAAAGCTAAGAAGTCAATGCGGAATGTGTGGTAGTTTCATCTTTGCAATAGTCATCGGGTTTTTATACCCCTTATTTTTAAATCTTAAAAGCAGAGAGGGAACATTTGGGCATATGATTCTGTTCTACTTGCCGTTACATATCTGAAGCCTGGATCTCACCCACATCTTTGTTTCACTCGCACATGGCATGCACAGCAGTGAACAAAGGAGCGCTGAGTGGTTGCCTTCCCAATCTGTTCATATGTATATATGCACTGTGAGTTGTTCCAGGGTTTAGCAAGATCTCAATTCACCACATAAATGCTTCAAAAAAGCATGCTGCCATGAGCTTGGCACATCCAAGAGATTCCTTAGTTCTCTCCCTTATCTTTTCAGGAGAAACAGCTAAACCATTTTTTCACTCTAAGCTGCTAGTTACAAATTCATTTCTGCAGCTCTATTGACAAGCACTACTCCAAACAAATAAACATGCAAGTTTTCCACCTCAATAGCTAAACTTTATGATTTTTTTTTTTTTAACAGAAAAATTAATGCTGAAAGTATTGGGGGCTGGAGCACCTTGCATACAAAGGCTGAGAAAATCGGGGCTCTTCAGCCTGGAGAAGAGAAGCCCATAGCAACCTTCCAGTATCCGAAGGAGGCCTACAAGGATGCTGGAGAGAGACTCTTCATCAGGGACTGTAGTGACAGGACAAGGGGCAATGGGTTCAAACTGAAACAGGGAAGATTTAGGTTGGATATAATGAAGAAATCCTTCCCTGTGAGGGTGCTGAGGCGCTGGCACAGGTCCCCCGGAGAAGCTGTGGCTGCTCCATCCCTGGCAGTGTTCAAGGCCAGGTTGGATGGGGCTTGGAGCAACCTGGTCTAGTGGAAGGTGTCCCTGCCCATGGCAGGGGATTGGAACTGGATGAGCTTTAAGGTCCCTTTCAACCCAAACCATTCTATGATTCTGTGTTTTATTCTTGCTGAATTACATCCAGTAAGAATTATTATTCATGTTAAATTAATAATAAAATTAGAGAAAATTTGAAGACTATATTCACTATTGTCCTAGGTTCAGCAGTAGCAGTCACTTTTCTCCTTCTTAGTAGCTGGTGCAGTGCTGTGTTTTGACTTTCGACCTGGGAACAGCGCTGATAACACCAATGTTTACTCTGACCAAGGACTTTGTGAGCCTCGTGCTCTGCCAGGGAGGAGGGGAAGCCGGGAGGAAGCAGAGACAGGACACCTGACCCAAACTGACCAAAGAGGTATTCCATACCACAGCACGTCATGTCCAGGATGTAACTGGGAGTTAGCCGGAAGGGCTGGGAGACTGCAGGGTTGGAGGAGGTATGGGTTGGTGCTCGATTGGGCAGGGTGGGGCGAGTTATCAGTCAGCGGGTGCTGAGGTGTTGTATGCTCTTCCCTTGTTATTTCCTTTATCATTATTATTATTGGTGGTAGCAGTAGTGATTTGTGTTATACCTTAGTTACTAAACTGTTCTTATCTCAACCCGTGGGAGTTGCATTCTTTCGATTCTCCTCCCCATCCCTCCAGGAGCAGGGGAAGGGCAAAAAGGGGGAGGGGGGGGATGGGGCGGGATGAGAGAGAGACTGCGTGGCTGACTTGCCAACAGGGTTTAAACCACGACAACTGTTAGTCTTTGTAAAAACCCACAGCAGCCTTATATAATTTATGGCTGACCAGCTCCTTCACAGTGTTGGGCACATCAGTCAGAACTTATTCTTCCAGAAATGCTGAGTGGACCCATACTGTGCAAAATAAGAAGGAACTTGAGCATTTGATTCTTTCAACCGAGTCTCCTCAAACTCCTCACATCTCATTTTACACCAAAACTGCCTTAATAATAACTGAGAATATTCTTTATTACTGCATTAAAATTTACATATATGGCATACATCATATCAGATCTCGTTTAGTTATGAAAACTGCATCCACAAAAAAATGCCTAGAAGTACCAGCTTCAAATTTCCCCTCCTTATTTTAGTTCTCTTATTTACAGAATGTATATCTTAAAAATACAATTTTGCAGATATCTTTGAAAATGGAAATCTTAACAGTCTCTTCTTTCTTGAAAGAAAGAATCATAAAATCACAGAATGGCTGGGTTAGAAAGGATCTTAAGATCATCCAGTTCCAGCCCCCCTGCCATGGGCAGGGATGTCTCACACTAGACCATGTCACCCACGGCTCTGTCCAACCTGGCCTTGAACACTGCTAGGGATGTGCACTTCTCTGGGCAACCTGTTCCAGTGTTTCATCACCCTCACAGTAAAGAAAAGAATGTCTTTTTTATATCTAACCTGAAATTCCATTGTTTAAACCCATTCTGCCTTGTCCTATCACTACAGTCCCTAATGAAAAGTCCCTCTCTGGCATCCTTGTAGGCCCTCTTCAGATACTGGAAGGCTGCTAGGAGGTCTCCACGCAGCCTTCTCTTCTCCAGGCAGAACAGTCCCAACTTTCGCAGCCTATGTTCATATGGGATGTGCTCCAGCCCCCTGATCATCCTCATGGCCATCCTCTGGACTTGCTCCAATGGCTCCATGTCCTTCTTACAGACATGAGGACACCAGAACTGCCCACAGTAGTCCAAATGGGAACTCACTAGAGCAGAGTAGAGGGGCAGGATCACCTCCTTCGACCTGCTGGTCCCACTCCTTTTGATGCAGCCCAGGATACAGTTGGCTTTCTGGGCTGCAAGCACACGCTGAAGCCGGCTCATGTTCATTTTCTCATCGACCAACACCCCCAAGTCCTTCTCCCAGGGCTGCTCTGAATCTCTTCTCTGCCCAACCTGTAGCTGTGCCTGGGATTGCTCCAACCCAGCTGTAGGACCTTGCACTTGGCATGGTCAAACTTCATGAGGTTGGCATCAGCCCACCTCACAAGGGTGTCAAGGTCCCTCTGGATGGCATTCCTTCTCTCCAGCGTGTCAACCAAACCACACAGCTTGGTGTCATTGGCAAACTTGCTGAGGGCGCACTCAATCCCACTGTCCATGTCAGCGACAAAGATGTTGAACAGGATTGGCCCCAACATGGATCCCTGAGGGACGCCACTTGTTACTGGTCTCCAGCTGGACATTGAGCCATTGACCACAACCCTTTGTGTGTGCCCATCCAGCCAGTTCTTTATCCACCGAGTGGTGCATCCATCAAATTGATGTCTCTCCAATTTAGAGACAAGGATGTCGTGTGGGACAGTGTCGAATGCTTTGCACAAGTCCAGGTAGATGATGTCATCTGCTCTACCACTGTACCTCAGTTCCATAGCCCCATCATAGAAGGCCACTAAACTGGTCAGGCAGGATTTCCCCTTAGTGAAGCCATGCTGGCTGTCACCAACCACCTTGCTGTTTTTCATGTGCCTTAGCATGCCTTCCAGGAGAATCTGCTCCAAGATTTTGCCAGGCACAGAGGTGAGACTGACTGGTCTCTAGTTCCCTGGGTCATCCATTTTCCCCTTCTTGAAAATGGGGGTTATATTTCCCTTTTTCCAGTCATCGGGAACTTCACCTGACTGCCATGATTTTTCAAATATGATGGCCAGTGGCTTAGCAACTTCATTTGCCAGCTCCTTCAGGACCCGTGGATGGATTTCATCAGGTCCCAAGGACCTGTGCACATTCAGGTTCTTAAGATGGTCTCAAACCAGATCCTCTCCTACAGTGGGCCTACGGTCTTCATTCTCACAGTCCCTGCATCTGCCTTCCAAGACTTGGGTGGTGTGGTAAGAGCATTTGCCAGTGAAGACCGAAGCAAAGAAGTCATTCAGAACCTCAGCCTTCTCCAAATCCAGGGTAACCAGTTCTCCTGAGAGCTTCTGGAGAGGGCCCACATTATCCCTGGTCTGCCTTTTGTTTTCAACATACCTATAGAATCCCTTCCTGATATCTTTAACATCCCTTGCCAATTCTAATTTGGTCTTAGCTTTCCTGACCTGATCCCTAGATCCCTGTATTCTTCCCAGGCTGCTTGTCCTCACTTCCACCTCTTCACCTCTTATAATCTTCATTTTTACATCTGAGATTCCTCAGTAGTTCCTTATCCATTCATGGAGCCCTCCTGACCTTCTGCCACATTTCCTTCTAGTCAGGACGCAACACTCCTGAGCTTGATTAAGATAGAAAAGAAGATTAAGATAGCAAAGGAAAACATGAAAGAAATGGAAATAGTTAAAAATAATTAACATCAGTAGGATCATGCTGTTGAAAGCAGCAGAGAAAGTCACAAAGCGTCCTACTAATGAGAAGCAAGTCAGAGTATGAAAGGTGTAGGGTACAAAAAGTTAAGGTACTGGAAGTACCCAAAAACTAAACAACTGGTTTTAAGAAAAGAACTGAAAATGCATGTTTAAAGTGTGTTATGCTTGGGAATAGTCATCGCTATACAAGTGAGAGTTATAAAGGAACGAGTGAGAAAACAGATGCTAAAAATAAAAAACAGACATGCAACGTGAAGTGAAAAGTCAGAAGTGAAATGAAACAGAATCAGAACTGCTGATGGACAGATGAAAAAGTTACCTTTGTGCAAAGGTCAAGAAAGAAAAACTTAGCAATTTGAGCAGAGAGGAAGACTGTTTCAAATGCTCTACGCAGAGTGAATCAAAAGGGAGAGGAGAATATGTTCTGGTCATAAAGTATAAGGACAGTAGCAGACCTTGTGAAACTTTGAAAAACATGAGCTACATAGAAAGAAGAGAATCACCATTGGTACCAAAATATGAATACAAGATTAAGAGGCAAATTCCTAACGTTAAATATGAAGGTTTAAAAGACGATCAGTTCTAGAGGATCTTTTAGTTTCTTCCAGACTCATTCAAGCACTCTTTGCCCCAGTTTTGAGCTAGCTAAAAGCAGAGACTAAAGTCTGCATTTGTGAAACTGAAAACTGGTTTTTCTCACAGCTGAGTGCTATACCTCCTGCAAGACTTCAGTGCTTCTCAGGCTGATCAAGTGGTAGGATGTCCTTGAGACAGTGCTGGAAACATGGCCAGCAACATGCTTTCCTGTTCTCCTTTCCTCTGAAATAGCAGATACTGATTGCTGCCAGAAGCAGGATACCAAACACGGTAGATTTTTACCTGAGCCAGTGTGAAAATTCCTGTAAGTCCTACAAAGGACAGAAAACATAACAGTTCTGTCCCAGAGTTCACAACTCTATGTGCTTTGTTTTTTCCAGCAAAGCAAAAATCAGAAGGATAGCATATGGAGATCAAAATTACAACATTAGGAAACAAGGTTTTCTAAAAATAAACTATCACCTTTAATTCTGCTGCAACAGATACTATTAAGAGTAGAACATGCCAAAAAATGCATTGTATCAAACTTCTTGAACATTCAGAATGACAATGTCTATAAATGGCACATCTATTTGAACCTCTTTGAATGGCCCTCGCTATTTCCTTCCTGAGATAAGTGAACAAGTTAGTAGTACACCCTCTGTAAGAAGTGTATACAAAAATGCATTTTTCCAGAAATTAAGGAAAAAGATATAAAGACATCCTTCATTTGTTATATTATTTAGTTAAGTTAATCCCAGAACAAGGCCAAATCACTCTTGGGAATGAAATATCAACATTTGGAAGAAGCTTCATTCAACGTAGTTTTGACCATCTTTGAGTTCTGAAGATTTATGTTCTCCTCGGGTTTTTATAAGCAAAAGTAAAAAGGGCACATAAAGATAGAGCTCTTTAATCATGAATGACTCAGTCTTTTTTTTTTTTGACAGAAAGAAAATCTAACAGTGCTATCCCAGAATACACTTGCTATTTTTACTACTATTTTATTTCTAAAATAACATTGAGTTTTGTCAACAGAAGTGAGCCATGACAATTGGCACCTCATACCAGGCATTCCTCAGAGCCACAATGAGCAGCCAACTCAAGCATCTAAGCAAAATTAGGGTTCTCCTTCCCTCATTCTTTGTTTTCTCAGAGACAACTTTCAGAGTCCATGCATTTTTCAAGACATTTTTAGGAAACTCGCAGATGAATCCAATTATATTCTTGACTGATGTACATCAGAAATTAACTTTCCAAAAGACTAGCCATAATCCAGTCTTTAGTCTGTCGAGGTGCCATTGAGTAAAACAAGATGGTTTGGCTTGACAAGGCTTACAGGGCAAGAACCTCTATTCATTAATTGTTGTCTCTTTAAAGTTTCACCAACAGAGCTTGCCTTAGTGAGTATCCTAGCAGAGATAGCGTGCAGACCTTGCATGTCTTACCCTTTGGCAAAACAGAATCAGATTGTAGGAACCAGGAGCACAAATCTATGACATAGCAACATGAGATTTTGATGGTGGTTCACTTAAATAATTCATTAGTTCCCTTGTTCAGGTTCAGCAAAATGTTGTTGGGGTGAAGGAAAGGTTGAGTAAACAAATACCCCTACAAAGGAGTTTTCCTTGAATATTTTATAATCTTTTCTTGCAGAACTGAAAACTTTTGAATGGAAAGACTGTGAAAGCAGCTTTAGAGTGCCAAAATAAAAATGTTTGGAATATAAAAGGCAAAGATAAACCAAGACGATATGAGAAAAATTTTGCACTGGGGACTAACTCAAGTTCTTTTAGTAGCTTCATGGAATTCTGATAATTAGACATTTTTCGATGCCTAGGTAAGGAAAGAAATCAGTTTTAATGTGTTATTCACAGTCCCAGTGCCATGCACAATATAGTTGATCTGTTATTCCTTAAAACAGAAGGAAAAAATGTGAGAAAACAAATAAATTAAAGAGTAATTAAAGCTACTACCAGAAAAAAAAACACCTTGCAGATAAATGTAAGAAAGAATTATCTTTCCAAAGGAAAAAAAAGGTACAAGAACTTCTTTGTTTCAAAATATGCAAGAAAAAGGCACTGTGGAAATTAGCTTGCACTTAAGGACTCAAATAAGACTGATACAGTTCATCTTCAACAGACATCAGCCTGTTTGTTCAAACCAAATTTGTTAAACATTACCTTTCTTGTTAGCAACATTCTGAAATAATTAATATTAGTAGCAGACTAAACCATTAACTTACATATAGCACAATGCATTACAGAGCAGAATAGAAATATAGCAGCAGAATAAGGAAGGCTGTTGCTTGCTTCAAAGATTTATGGTACATGATGCAAAGTAGGATGCGGTTTTGAAGCTCTCACTATTTCATTTTAATACAGAAAAGAACACTATTTTAGAAACAGTATAGTTCAATCAATTATTAAAGTATTAAAACAGAAACGCAAGGCTACCTCTCTTCATGAGAAGTATATAGAGAGGTTTGGTGTAATCATACTGGTCCAAGAGACAGATGTATTTGGATCTAAGTGACTTCACCATGCTCTCCAAATGTAGGAGCACAAAGATGATAAAGGTCTAAATAATTACTAATACTTCTGCATATATAAATACATAACTCCTACAGGTAACATCTCGATTTATTATTTTACCAGCAAACCAGCACATTTTAGGATTGAGACTAATAGGCAGCCAAATTATTTCTTAGCATTTACTTTAGGAAAAACACACTTGTCTCTTCCAGCACCACTCAAAACTTTCTATTTTTAACATTCAGCTGCCTGCACAGATAACTCTGTGTATAATTCTCTCTCTCCCATGATGTCCCTTCCAAACATTGCTAAAATTGTCTTTTCAGGAAGTTTTGCTGATTTCTTTTTATAATCAGGTTAACTTAGGTCATATTAAAATACTGGTATAAATATCACAGACATGTAGAAAAGCTGCTAGATTTTCTATACATTTTTGATGGTGTAACAGAAACTCAAATATTATTAATACACATAAAAAAAAAACAATCAATCATAAACAATAGCTTATAAATCATGTACTGACATAACTTGTTTACTGATTATATGTGGTCTAGCCACAGACATCAGATGTTATGATAACGTCTGTGTTCAAACATGGAATACAGCTATTCTGCATTACCAGATGAGCATCCTTTGTTTACCTAAGTCACTGATACATGGCGGTCAGTCTACTCATAACACTTATGACCTTCAGACTTGCTCTTTTAAAGCATGCTGTTATAATAGCATGTAGAGACCTAACCCCAGACTTAAGTTTCTAAGAAACCTGTAGTAATTCAGCAACCTCCCCATTCACACTGAGTCATCTTCCAACCTGTATTATACTAGAGACCTGCTTGTCAATTTATGCTCTTTATTCAAGAAGAGACTAAAGCACACAGACCCACTTCTTCCATCAACTAAGATAAAAGCGTTTAGTTGCTGCATTCAGGTTTTGGAAGTCTAACATATACTGTACTAGACGAAGCAACTCTTACTCCCATTTTTTGACCTTTGTTACCATGTCCCCATTGATCTGTTTTCCAAGTATTGACTTCACCTCCCCTATCAGGGAAAGTTTCGGTAATATCTGCGAGCGCAGAATATTCTTTATGTAGAAATACTTCATCTATTACTACTGAAGGAATTTGGGAAAGAAAATCCACAATCATAAATCATTAGAGTGTCTTTACTCAGAGTTAGCTGACCCACACCCCTCTTGCATTGAAAGTAAATATCTCATTAGAGGAAGGAAGAGGACAGAAGAGAAATTATGCCTCTGGGAAAAATTAAATTTCTATATCCAGCTTAGTTTCCATTTCCTGTAGCCATGTAAGGATAGAAGGCAGGACCCCCAGGGGCAGAGGTGAAACCCTCAGTATGTTAGACCTCACCACAATCACTGAATTATTTATTAGCTATGGGCTTATTTTGTGTATTGTTAATGACATTTTGGTACCGAAAGCAGCACAAAAGAGAGAGAAAGATTTTCCAGTGGTAGCTTATAGTACCATCATGAGGCTGAAGAGCAAAAAGACTGACCCTTGCCCATGCCAACATCTCAGCTTGACTCAAGACAAACAACGTGAATCCCAGTCTCCATCCGCAGATGAACAGATACACCTTCTCCTTGCTTTCCCCCCCCCCCTGCAATTTACCACACAAGATGCCCACTTCATTGTCAAAATTGGCAGCATTTTGCTTACGATTTGGACGTAGCAAAGTCCGCATCCAAGGGAAAATTAGAATTAAAGACGATGTTACCCATCAGAAATAATGAGATACTTTCTTCTGCATTGAGGTTAGGAGACTGATAATAACTTATATTTCTGCTCTACTGCAAAATTAATTATGATTTTTGATAAGTTTCAATTAAGTATTGGTTTGACATAGCGTAACAAGTAAAAGGTTTATTTCTGAATATTGATCTTCCTGACCCAAGTCTTAATTGCATCTTGAAATAACAGAAAACTAACCTTTTGTTTTATGAGAGAATATAGAAGAAGAAGAAAGAAAAATAGCACCTAATCTTTGTGCAAAGATGACTTTGCTAGATTTTTTTTGCTTCAAGTAAACACACAGTTTCAAAAATTGCTTTAGTCTGTTTCAAGTCCTGACTCTGCATTGCACTACAGTTTCCTACAGAGCTCACTGCAAGACAGGGACTTCTGTTGGACTGCAACCATTACACTTAATTTCCTGTGGTTTATGTCTGTTCCCTTCCTGTTTTTTTTTTATCTAATCCTAGTGTAAGTAATTATGGAAAACTAGTGGTGTGGTACAGACTTACACACAAAGCTACAAGTTATTTCTTCAGTTCCCAGGATGTTGAGATGCAAGCATGATTGGAGCACTTCTCAAAATTTAAGTGAAGAGAAAAAATCATTTACTAATTAAACTATATTCTCAAATTTGTAATTAAGGAAGTTGGGTTTAGCAGATTCACAGTAAGCAGAAATATTTTATTTCAGGAACGATAGAAATATCTTCACTAAAGGGATGTTCACGTAAGTCTTTGCAATTAAAGAAATTTGAAGTACAAGCTGTAGATAACTTCAGATTCCCACCCCCCACTAAAATGCCTGTTAAAGATTTCCATTTCAATGAAGGAAATTTTAAGACAAGGCTCCATGACTTTGCATTCTAGTTCCATCTGATGTCACAAAGCACACAATTTTACTCTTCTGCAAAGCAACACTCATGGAACTGTCTGTGCATCATGAGTTTTTCAGAGGGGCAATGTAGCAGGCTGTCTAGAGAGGTTGCTGGGAAGGACAAAAGCAAGCAAGTCAGGGCTCATTCTGCTGCTGCCTCTCACATAGCCATCTTGGAAAGGAAAAGAGGGGCAGACAGATGTGGGGAAAATTGTTAGATTCTGTCCTTTTTGTCATACTTGTTCTGGTGGCAAATGAGGACAAGTTTTGCTCATCCTGTCTTCTTAATCCCCACTCATCCTGATGTCTCAGAAGGGACTTTAGTTTGTGTTGGTGATACTCAAACAGCTACCTCCCTTCTCTTCTGACTCCTAAAGACTCTTCTGCCCCTCAAGACCTGCTAAAATAGAAAAATACATTTTTTTCCACCAATATATACATGCTTATTACACTGATGGTCTTGAAGACAAAATACTAAACACTTGAAAGTATTTACTCAGTTACATCATCTTTACCCACTAACTCCTGTTTCCTTTACCCTGAGCAACCCATAAGCCTGGCTGTGTTGTCTGTGCCACAAAGCATTTTGCAGGAATGTGTCCTTCGATTTTTAATCCTTTTTAGTTGATCTAGGTTTAATGCTGCATTTTGTTCCTTTTATATCATCCCTGTGCTATATGAGGGTTTCTAATATATAAATAGACCAGCAGTAAAATTAACTTCTGAAACACAGCAACTATTATCTGGAAAATAACTTTCACATATCCCTGTCCCCAAAAAATCTTCAGTAAAAGAACCACAAAAAAGCAGAAGGAGAAAAATTTGTTTCTCCAGCCCAGCACTATTCTACCAAAAGCCACAGCATCAAATCCATGTGATTTAATGCATGTCTCATTTCAGAAGTTTGAGTGGTGTACTCTGACTCCCACACACACACTTATGATACGAAGACCTTACTTATGGCTCATGCATTGTTTTTAAAAATATATATTTAAGAGGTTTCTTCTTTCCTGATTAAGTGTTACTAGGACAAAACCATCTCTAGGAACATATAAGAAAATTTAGGTGGAGAAATTTTTGAGTATCATTTGTCTCGCTGTTATAAAACAAAGATTAGGAGATAGTACATGATTGTAGGTTGAACGCTTTCAGCCATGGCCAGATTAAGACATGAGGAGAACAGCATATATCAGGGATAATAAGGTTTAAATCTGCAGAAATAGCTACAGCTGCAATACTGAGATTACCTTTGTTTCAGAAGTCTGAACAGCAGACACACCAGGCACTGAAGGAAATTCTACCAGCCATATCCAGGGCTGCATCAAAAGAAGCGTGACCAGCAGGTTGAAGGAGGTGATCCTGCCCCTTTACTCTGCTCTTGTGAGACCTCACTTGGAGTATTGTGTGCAGTTCTGGTGTCCTCAACATAAAAAGGACATGGAACTGTTGGAACAAGTGCAGAGGAGGGCCACAAGGATGATCAGGGAACTGGAGCACCTCCCGTATGAGAAGAGAAGGCTGCATGGAGACCTCATAGCAGCCTTCCAGTATCTGAACGGGGCCTATAAGGATGCTGAGGAGGGACTCTTTACTAGGGACTGTAGTGATAAGACAAGGGGTTACAGATTAAAACTTAAACAGGGGAAGTTTAGATTGGCTACAAGGAGGAATTTCTTTCCTGTGAGGGTGGTGAGGCACCGGATTGGGTTTCCCAGGGAAGTTGTGAATGCTCCATCCCTGGCGGTGTCCAAGGCCAGGCTGGTCAGAGCCTTGGGTGACACTGTTAGTGTGAGGTGTCCCTGCTCATGGCAGGGGTGTTGGAACTAGATGATCTTAAGGTTCTTTCCAACCCTAACTATTCTATGATTCTACAATTCTATGATTTTAAGTGATAAATCCCAAAGGTTTCAGTAACACTGTACATGAAAAAAATCTGTATTCCATACCAGAATTTTAAATTTTAATTCAGCGACACTACTGTTCCAGTTCTAGCGGTTTTACTCTCCGCAATATATTCTGACATATAATGGCATCAAGCTGTGTCAGAGGGGATTTATACTGGATATTTCTTCACCAAGAGGGTAATCAGGTATTGGAACAGGCTGCCCAGGGAAGTGGTGGAATCCCCATCCCTGGATGTAGGTGAGGCCCTTAGTGACATGGTTTGGTGGTGGACTTGGCCGTCCTGTGATAAAGGTCTATGATCTTAAAGGTCTTATCCAACTTAGCTTCTATGAATCTTCAGATCCCAAATAAATAAGCCTTAGGATTTGTACTTGCATCAGAAGTGAAAACTGAGTGATATACAGAAAGTTAAGCTTATTTATGGCAACATTCTTTCTCATTTAACAAGAGAGGTAGGGAAGTAATTTCACATTTACATCCCATTGCAAAGGGTTTGGTTAAAGCAGGAACAAAATTAACATATGGTTAATGATTTCCTGCCCCAGCAACAATTCCATTTTCCATTCTGAGAGTGGACTATTTCAGGACACAACTTTCTAAGAGTATTCACATTTCTGTATTTGCACTGTTAGGTGTTATATTTAAAATTAACACATCAGTTCTACAAGAAGAAAAGTGTTTCTTAAGTGATAACCTGTCTATAGCGAATTCTCTGGTTTATATACAGAAAGTCATAGTACAAGCACAGCATTATAGATTTTAAACAGTCTCTCATAACAGACTACATGGACATGAGGTTGAATAGAAGGACGTGTTCTTTGCTGCCATTTTTTTTTTTTGTAGGTTCACAAATAGCACTTATGTTTTCATAGCTTATGTACTTTTTACTGCCATTGGTTGGTGATTTGAATAATTTGAGGGGAATTCTTCAAATCCTCAAAATGAACTCATTGGAAATAAAAAGAAGCATTAAGCCTAAATGTAAGATTCCCAAGACAGAGGGTGGAGCCCTATGGGGCAGAGGAGACAACACTAGTACACCTCGGTGCAGGACCTTGATGTAGGATGTTGATTTCATTGAAGATTTTCATACTGCTATTGCTATCTGAAAAAAAAAACAAACAAAAACAACCAACCAACCTACCCTAAATTCTTAGAGCAAAATTTCAGTTACTTACAATAGCTCAAAGTTTTAATTTTCCTGTCAAACAGCATTGTTGGGGAATACTCTGCTATTTATATAGCATATAAATGCTATATATAACTTTGAGCTGCTTATGTTTAATAGCCATGACTGAGCAAGTACAAGTTCCTTTTAAGAAGTGACATGTGGAAGCCGAGAGGGTTTGCACTGTTCCATTCAGACTTCAGCCAACGCAACCGAACACTGGAAACCAAAAAGGGCTTGCTAACTTTAAACACTAGTAAAATACATATATCAAAGAATTTTAGAAGGCAAAATATGAGATTGCATTTGCTTTAATTCATCATTCATTAAACCCCCCAAAATCCTAAGACATTTCATATCATCATTTATTTGCTTCTTCCCATGATGTAAAACCACAAACCTATAAAATTCTCAAACTCTGACAAAACATTGTCAAAGAGGCTTGCTAGCATCGTTGCTGCTTTAGGCATAATAAATTGTTTGCAACAAATACATGGAAATAGTAATTCTTTCCAAAAGAAAATAATTATTTTTCCAAATAGAAGAATCCCAACAAGGGGATTTGATTTTTTTATTATCTCTTTCCTGCAGAATTCTGAATGGGGTAGTTCCACAAACAATACATTGCTCAAGCTGAAAGTTCATTTTACTCTCTATCAACTGGGTAGACTAGAAACAGGTTACTTTGGTGTGTAGGGAACATAGCAAAGCTTATCACCTAGCACAGGCATCAACTTTTTAATGGAACTTCCTTGGGGTAGGAGAGGTTATTTTTAAAGTTATGTTCTAGGATTCCAGGGGAACAGCCAGCCACCTGATTCCTGACCTTGCAAAAACCTGCTAGCATAAAATACAAACTTTCAGAAGTGTTTTTCCTGAGAAAATTCTGCTTTACAAAACCTAGGGAAGGCTTTACAGGAAGTAAAATCAGAAAGTTTCTATTACTGAAAGCACAAGTTATGATTTTCTTGCAGAAGACTAAGTAGCATGACATCCCAACCATTTGGCTATTTAATTGTGTAAGAACTGATTTATAAGTAAAAAATGTTCCAAAAGTTTGTTACAGAGTTAAGAACATCAAAGCTTTATTTACACATTCACCTACTTTAGCCAAGTGAAAGTTGCAGTTCAACAACTGCAGGTTGGTTGTCCTGTCACAGGATAAAGTGTCACTTACATTCAGATATTCTCCATTTGTCTTGTCTGTGTTTTGTTCCAGAGATCATAAGCAAGTGAAAACATGATCAAAGACAAATTATCCTTTGGGAGTTATGCATGTCAAAATACATATGAAGTCCACAAGAAACCAGAGGAATCATTCTTGAAAGGTGTTTCCTAAGTAAATGACCATCCAATACTTAAGGTTTTAAGGGCATAACAGATGCCATTGATTAACTGCAGATGGTCATATATAACTATATACCCTTGCTTATATTAGCCAATCCAAGGCAGCTACATGCTGTGTTCTCTATGACTATTAATTTTCAGAGAAATCAGAGTTCTTTGATGCTTATTTCATTGACATTTTTGAGGACCTATTGTAGCTACATGTAACACCTGCCAACAAATATAAACAATCCATGAACCATTCTGGTCATGAAAAAGTAATCTTATAGCATACACAGTTCCACCTTTACAAGCCCTGATGTGGTTAAAAACTAACAGTGAAAAAAGAAGAGAAGCCACAGTGTTAAGCACTAGAGAGCATACCTTATATTCACACTGCGCCAAGTCAAATATCAGAGCAGCTGCTGGGGTTGCTCTAACTTGCACAAAACCCATGTCATGTCCTATGGAAAACTCATCTTCTAGGTAGTGCCAAGGTAACAGTCTCCTGAGCTCTTCTTCCAGAAGTTCTCTACATCCAGAGTGCTCAGGAGATGCTATTTTTATTTAAACACACACGTTCTACTCTATTTCTGCAGTTAAAAATACTTCATATAATGCATGCCTGTACGTGACAGCAACAAACCCTTTGTTTTCATTATTGGGTCTTGGAGTTTACTTGCAACATGTTACATGAGTAAATAGACACAGATTTGAGGAAATAGTTTATATAAATGCATGCTTACCAGCTGGTGCAGAATGCGAGCAGTGAAGTTGAAAAGCATGATAACCGGCACACAAATCACTGAATTTGCCTTCTTTAAAATCTGACTTGGAATCCTTTTTGCTCTCAATCTCATCTGAAGAAAGATTATCCAGTTCAATTATCACAGCTGACATTGTAATACAGTCTTAGTACAAAAACAAATCGGAAGAAAAGAAGCCACTTATAAGTTCAGCTTCCCCAAATCACCCCTGAAAATTTCCCCTAACTGTAGAGTGCAAAAAATTTTAAGTCAATGTCTGAGAAACTGTATTTCCCTGAAGCTGTTCTTCCAGCTCAGTGGCATTTGCTAAATATTGCAGCTCATTTCTAAGGTAGAAAACTATTACTTTAAAAAGTTCTGTTCTTGTAGTGACAGCAAGGCACCTCTGCGTAGCTGCTACAAAAATAACAAGGATAAGCGGAGACATCTGTTTGTCTGCTAAGTTGTGGACTTACTAACTTTGTTTTAAGACTAATTCACATAGTTACCCACTGGTCCAGCTGGGAGGGGCTAAGCAATACCAATGGAAGCAAGTACATCCCTCACGCCAGCCCAGCAGAGCCTGGCAGCTGCACCATGGAGGTTACTTGTGCCACATTTCTGTTTCCTCAGGGAACACTCGGGTCTTTGTCTGGGATGTGTGCAGCAAGATAAATGACTACAAGCTACATTGTTCCTTGAAAACAAGGAATAGTTCTCAGTTTCTCTGTTTATTATTTCATAGTCTTGAATCTAAGAAGTTTCTTTTGAGGGAAAACACTGCTAGTAATATTGAGTGGTTTAGGCTTTTGAGCTTTTTATTTCCTTAGATACAAATAAACCTCAAAAGAATGCGAGACAAGAAAATGACCCGTTTCTCCCCAGGCTCTGTCCCACCAGGCAGCCGTGAAGTACAATAAGCCGTACCAAGGGAGTCACCCACTGGCGATGGTGGGAAACGCCACAGCCACGGAGCTGATGAAGCATAAATTGTCATTCATGAAAACATACCACAGGAGAGTTTAGCAAAAAAGTTGTCAAGGCTTAGCTAGAGAAAAGATGACATGGTGATTTGTCAGCTATTAGCACCCTATCACTTTATTAGTTTCTCTTTGCTCAGTGCCCCCCAAAAAGAATTAAATAATGCAAGAAAAACCTATGAAGCCATGCAGCTTTTGCTAAACAGAAAAAATCCAAACACACTCAATTCAGCCTGATAGGAGTGAATTCTCAGGGCTGCCTCTGCTCATGTGAGTCAGGTTTAAACTGAGCTGCTGCTGGTACCCGCAATAATCTCTATGCAAGCAGGGAGCAGGTGGAGATGCCATGTGGAGGCACTGGACATCATCAGCTAGAGACTACCTACCTGTTAACAAATAAAAGGCAATCTTCTAGTGGGACACTTCCTTAAGCTAAGTGAATTTATAGGAGGAAATTTCTAGATGGGTTGCAATCACAGCAAGGAACCCAAGAGAAGTAACAAAGCTAATGCTAATAAGTAGAACAACATGGAAAGGGGACTGAACGAAAAAAAGTCAATCACAGGAGGAACTTTCAAAGAGGCCAGAAATCCTATCTGGCAGCTGTCTAGTTTTCATTTCACTACAATTAATGCATGTTAGGGGTAGGAAAAAGGTTGGTGACAGTGCCTCAACACTCAAAAAAATTTAGTAACGGTTATCTAATAGAGAAAGCAAGCAAATGTATAGTGTTTGGAAGGCAAACTGGGCACAGCACACAAGAAAGGAAAAGGAAAGCAAAACAGACTTTCATTGCATCCTTTAAAAATATAAAGACTAGTTATGCCTTTAGTGTTAGCTGAAGTGGTCTGATTTTGCTTTCTGAGAGAAATATCCACCAAACAAAAATGCAGACTGATAAACTTGTGGGAAATTCTACAGGAGGTAACAGTCCTGTCAACGTATCTCAAACAACATCTATAGTTTAAATTGCATTTCCCTATTTATAAATGTGCAAAACATGGAGCTGTTATTTAAATAAATCCAGTATACCAAAACTTCTAAAGGAAGCAGGATCTTAATTCTCTAAAGACAAAGCATTACAAATGCTTAGAGGGAGAATCATTCTTCAGTGTCCCAAGAATTTTATACTTTCCTTGTCTTGGTTCTTGTAACTTTTCCTGGATACGTGAGCAATTTCACCTCCTGTACAAATCCTTATCTGAAGATTTTAAGTTTCTCAAATGACATTAATCTCAATGTGATTTAATTTAAAAATCGAGTATCATTACTATTGCTGCTGTTATGTTTCCCGTGTAACTGAATATTTAAGTCAGTCAAGGGCATTTTAAGTCTTTGGCAGTCTGTGACAGTTTCTTCATTTGTATAAGGGATTTTTTTCCTTCTTTATTTCATGCATATTACAAAAGAGAGAGTACTGTTCCTGGGAATTTAGGCAATCCCCAAACTGTTCTATTCTCTATACACATTAAATAGTGCATGCAAAAACCCTGAATTGTCAAAACTCTGCTGAAGGGTAAGGGCCATCTTTTAAGATGGAGAAGATGGCAACATATTATAAAGAATTGCGTTATTTTTTATTCATTTTTAATTCCAACTTGGTGGAAAGCAATTTCCTAGGTCTGATACACAATCATCTATACTTATTGTTAGTTGGCAGTGGAAAACCTGAAAGGCAGCAGATGCCTATATATCTTTCCCTCCTGTCAACGCAAACCAGAGGTCCAGGGCCTAACGCTGTATCTGCTTTCACCTTGCAGAGCTAAGCCAGCCTGGGAGCAGCTGAAGCCTTACTTCATTTGGCATCTCTACTTCCCTTTGTACCTCTTTTCGTCTCCTCAAACAGGCATCAAAACTGGGCACCTGAGCTATTTTGCTGGTTTAATACATTTTACTTTGTCAAGCAGTTTTGAGTTGTTCTATTTCTTCCTCCCTGCACTATCAAAGACTGTCACTTCTGGCAAGATAGCTGAACAAGATCTTTGTATGTAGCATGGAACGTAAGTAATTTTCAAAAGTTCATTTTAGTGCCAAAAGACACACATACGTGTTTCTAACCAAACCAAAAGCACCAGAATCTGCTGTTCCTTCAAACTGTCTAAACTATTTGACTACTATTATAAAGCTCTAAACAATAATTGCTTTTAATAAATCTGGTCATTAGACACTCGTCTTTTGAAATAATTTTCAATTTTGTCATACTTCTAAATATTTGCCATACTTGAAAATGTGTCCCCAAACTGTAAATACTCGGAGGTTGTGAAATGTACCTGAAAGTACATTTATACCACTGACTTTTTTCAGAGATAAGAAATTTAAAGGTTCTAATCCATTCAGCTTTTATGGCACTGTACTGAGTTCATGGAGTTCAGTTATAAATACTTTTTTGTCAAAAAAAAATAATTAGGAACTTGATGTTAAATTAAGTTTTCTAAATGTATGAAAAAGTTGAATTTCATTTTCAGTGGGTTTTGAGGGTTGTTTTTTTTTAATACAAGTGACTGTTTATATTGTGAACAAGAAGTGTTAATATAATTTTCCCTTTCTTCAACACATCACTGTTTAGGAACTCTTATAATGGGAGACCCAAGCCTAATGACCTCCTCTACTTGGACTACATTGTGCCAATTCCCAATGAGTGCTCTAAAATAAAATAGTCTTGTTGGGGAATGGATGCAACATGCTGAGCCTTTTGTCATAACCACTTGAACTACAGGTAAACATATTTTGACAACAATAAAGGAGCAAGACATAGCACCTTCCTAGAACAGAGCTGTAAATAACACATGATTCAGTTTGTTTTCTTGTGCTGTGATCCCATTAATGTTTGCTTATTTTACAAGGTGGTAATGTTCCAACAGTTAATATGGGAAAGAACCTATAGATTTTGCTTGCATGGTCTCTGCTCACAAGGGCAGTATCTTCATCTGAACACCCACTCAGCACCGGAGAGGAAGTAAAGTATGTATAGGAACTCTTACCTCTAACTGCATGAATCAACTTAGGCTATCCAAATAATTGATTACAACGCCAAAATGTAGGCTTTCCTTGCTCCACAGGGAAAGTCTGGGTCTCTAGAACAAAACCTTAGGTACACCTGTGATTTCCAAAGTCATTGGTATTACTCTAAAACCAAGTAAAACCCATACTGAACACAGCTTCAACAGAAGAAGAAATTTCATTTACACAAAAGTAATAAACAATTCCTGTCTTATCTAATAGAGGGAGACCATAAAGACATTACACTATAATAAACCAAGATCATTTTTTAAATAGCAAACAAGTTTGTGCTGTAGCACACCTTTTGATGGTGTCTTATATTAATTGAAGAGTTACCCATTTAGATTTCAATAGAAGTTATTTGTATTATACAAAGGGGTAGAGAAGAAAGTGCTATCTATCTTCTGTAAGGCAGCCCAGGAACACCTCAGACTGCCTGCTAAATCAGTACAGGCACAACTGGATTTTGATTATTTCACTATATAATCTATATCATTTTTGAGCTGCTAGAAAAGTGAGACAATTTTAGCTACATTCTGCTGATGAATTAACATACTTAAGTGTAGTTTTGCAAATAACTTTCCCAGCAATATTGAATAATTAATCTTGAAAATACAGTTTGATACCTTTCATTTTGTTAGCGCTGTTGGGAGAAGATAATGTTTTTAAATTTTGAATTAACTGTCCCATAACAATTCAAAATTCCTTTTAGAATTTACTGCAAATTGTTAAATTTTTAACATTACTTGCAGGATTCAGTAAAACCTTATTCTAAAATAAGACACAGTGACAATCATTCTCTCTGGGGAAGAAAAAAAAGCACTCCATAATGAGAGGGAATATGCCTCACCAAACTTTATCAATTGAAACAGGGATAAAATTGAAACAGGAATAAAATTTGGGGAGGAAAAAAAAGCACTCCATAATGAGAGGGAATACTCCTCACCAATTGAAACAGGAATAAAATTTGAAAAATTAAATTAATAAAGGCAGAGTTAATGAACTGCAATCCACAAATCTCAAAGCTGTTTAATCCATTCGCAGTTGCTAACATAACAAAATCTTGATGTGGCTAAAGCAATGCGCTGTTTCCACCAGTAAAACTAGAAACTTGGCTAGACAGAAAAAGCTCCAGTGAAGCTTCAATGAATCAGGATAAAGTGATTTTTACCCTGGAACTTTTTCCTTTCCTGAAAAGAACTCTCATAATACAAGCACCTAAAAACTTCACTTGAGTTTTCTGATAATGTACACAAGATTTTTCTTTCGATTCAAGCACAAAGCAAAGCAGAGCATCAAGGATATTATTTCTATAATCTTACTTGTAATAGAAATATAATTCCTCATTATAATCCTTATTTTATACATGCAAGATGCTGTATTTGAGACAAAATATACAGGTGCCTTGATGCATTAAAAAAATTTTGGGAAATTGACCTGTTAAGGAATTCGACATGTAGAAATATAACTTAGTAAGTATTCCCAATGGAGCAGGAAGTTAAGCAAAGTGCTCAAGCCTTCAATTATCAGTTACGTAAAAAAAACCAAGATATCACATTGTGAAATTCAGTACTTGTTCCTTATAGACAATTAAGTATATGTTACTCAAAGCACTAGGTTATGAAACATGTACTGTAATTCAGTATATTCTTGCAAGATCCGGATTTGTATTTACTATCAGATTACCAGAAGTCACATTTAATCCTTCAAAAATTCACCTGTAAACTCTTTTTACATGCACAGTATTTCCCTGGTGCTGAGGAACAACTGTGAGTACATTTAGTGCATGAATTATAAACTCAGTGAATTAATTTGAACTAAACACTAGGTGTCTGACTCGCTTCATGATAGGATATGGTTATTGCTAAACAGAAAAAAATCAAAATTAGAAAGCAATTAAGCTCAAAAAAAGCATTTTTCTTTCATATACATAAAAATGTGCATCATGTGGCTTAATCTCTTAGTAACAGCAAAGCCTACAGTATATGCGTCTGAACCCTTTTTGGCCAGCACAATAAGATGGGGAAAGAAACCATGCTATATTACATCTCTGCTCATAATAGCCCCTCTACAGAGAACTTAGTGCTAGCCAAAAGTAAATGTCAGAGTCAGGCCTGGCATTTCACGGATGTTCTCACAAGTCCCAAAGCGTAGGAATAGCAACTCCATATTAGTCTTTTTTCCTAGCCCTTAAATTAAAAGAGCTAGTGCCAGCAATTTTGTCTTTTTTGTCCCTTTCATGCTTCATTACCCTAGCTGCCTGTGCTGTTGATATCCATCTGTAAATTAATGTCTACAAAACAAATGGTACAACAGTTCACCCAGCAGCAAGTTCTCCTTCAGAGAAAGGACTGAACGACTGTTTAATTAACTGAATGTGATATTACTCATTAATTCCACTAAAACATACCATTTCTTGTGTCTAAAGAAAGGCAAACATCTACTTTCATATCTCTACAAAATTATCTGATCGATATAAAGAGAAAATTCTGAATCCAAAATAAAACTTTTGGCCAGAGTTTTATAATTTCAAGCTTAATGACAATGGCCGATTATGTCATAAGTTAAGCCCTGACAAATATTGCTGTATGTAGACACAATCATCTTTTTCACCTCACATGACCAGTGAAAGACCTGTGTGTTGCACACGGTCAGTGTAACTTTTCTTCCAGAAATGTCTGTTGAAGTCCAGGCAGTTCCAGCATGGGTGAAGACAGTTCAAGGTCATCTTTAGTATATTTGATATTTAGAACCTTTAGAGTTAACTTTGATGAGATTTAAATTTCGCTGAAATTCTCTTAAGGAAAAGACTTCTAATAAGGTAACTCACACATTGGGTTTGCTGTAACAACTATCAAGTTTAGACATAACAGAACTAATTCTCAAACAGGAGAGATGAGATGGTATCTCAAGAGTTTGTGTTTTCTGATATTCCGTGGGTTTGTTTTCAAAAGCCATGGGAGGACAAAAGTTATTTACAAATTAAACATGCGTTAGGTAACTGATAAAATAAACCCTGAAGTCAAGATCTGCTTTTCAGAAGCGCTTGTGCCCAAATTTATTGTAAACCATCTTATAGCAAATTTATTTCCAAATTTTGTTCTTTTGTAATCTTTACAGGTCCATGTGTGCTGCCTGCCTGTAGCCCCCTCCTGTGAACACTTCCCCCTGCAAAGTGAACATGGGCAGGGGCTGGAGAACATGACCAGAGAATGCATGGACACTAGAGACAGGTCTGGGTAGCACCTGCAAAGTCCACAGCAGAGATGCAACTTCAGAACCAAGTCCCATCTTGACAAGAGATGGCAGGATCTCCATGTCCCAGGGTTTCTCCAGGCCTGATGCTGCTTTTGCTTTTCTCTCTGTATGAAAAAATACTTCAGCAGCCACTTTTGGACAGCCACCTAGAGCTTGATAGTTCCATGTAAAGGTGTGAGGGAAAGATCAAGAGCCTCAGAAAAACGGCCAGATCACCTTTATTTCCTCCTCATTACATTTTTTCTTTTTTTTTTAAATCTTAACCTCAAAAATTACAGTGATAGTAAGGTTCTTTTGCAGTTAAAAAGTGAAAGTGGTTCAAGTAACACATTTTCAACACTGCTCTAGTACCATGTACTGTTATCCTAATGTGTTGTCCCAAAACCCTTCTTTGCCCTTGTGTTATAGTCCCTATAGCTTTGATGAATATCTCTTTGACCAGAGACACAGATGCCATGCTGCAAAAAATAAGGCCAGATTCCTCCAGTCTCACTCATATTCAACAGAATTTTAGGGGATATTAAAAGTGACGCACAGAAGAAAACTGAGCCAGTAACTGAGGGTGTGCTCTTATTGAGAAATCACCATCTTGATTGCTTACACACAATACTTTTTTGCACTCCTAAAGGAGACAGATTATCTAATTGTAGAAGAAAGGAGATGCCTTACAAGCAAAATCAAGCAGTACGACACAGATTTAGAAGATCAATGTATCTGAGGTCCTTATTAAGCAAAGGAGATAGGAGATAAATTTTAATGACATGCAAGTCTTCAGAAAGTAAGAGAAAAAGGTAAGCACTTCAGGAGGCAGAAAGACCTACACCTTCATACTACAAATAGTACCAATTCTCATTTTTAGCAAAGGGAGCAGAACATTTTTCATGTTGGAGACAAAGAGCTACAGAGGAAGAGAAGGTTATAAAGCGAAAAAGTATCATGTGCTGAAGTTCAGGTTATTCCTTTGCATGTAAAAGGAAAAAGCTTTCATGAATACAAACCCTAATGGCTTGTGAGGAAAAGAATCAAAACAAACCTAGCTGCTATAAATCATGTCATACTTACTGAAAACTGCCCCAGGTATTTCACATATACTCAGCTAACCTAGCTAACCCCATCCAGTCATAAGAGCCTCCAAGGCAATCACAGACTTGGAAAGACTTCAAAAACCTAACCAAAGCCAAAGGAACTTAAATTTCAGTATTTGAAACTTAGACACCTAAGTTGCCTCCCAAGATGATCATTGCTACTGCTGAAAACTGTTTCAGAGCTACATCTTTATCTCTGCAGCCAAGGAAACAGAAAGAGGAGTTTGAAGGGTTAGTGTCAGCAAACAGGGATGTTACGAACCACCCAAGTTATCAAGTCCAGTCCCCTGTGGTCATGGAGAGACATTCAATTCCAATTCTCAGAGAAGGGCAGGGTGAAATAACAACTGAGGAACTGTATAATATATAATGTACCTAAGGATAAGCCTTTCTTGATTCTTACAGGGCAAAAGATAAAACATAAAAACACATGGGTTTTTACTCTGTAGAAAGACTGCTTTCCTCCAAAGCAGAGCACAACAGCTAAGGACTAGGAATCTGTGATGGAAAAGTGGGAACCATACTTGAACTGCTTATTTAAACAGCAAGAGCTACCATAGTGACCTGGGAGACAATCTATAGAGCAACAGATATTTTTTCCTCAGAATCTATAACAAAAGCTACATTTTTTTTCTTTCCAGAGGTGTATTTAATATGAGGAATATCAGAATGTTGGATCAAGAGGGATAAATACAGAAGAAAAAACCTGACAGTGAATGCTGTTACATGGATAGATCTTCCCTACTGTATTTAATGATGATTTTGCCTTTTTCTCATTTCAAGTCAGCAGAACCCCATTTGTTTAATCCATTTAAGTTCATATAATTGCCCTATTAAATTATTTGTTCAATTAGTTCATATTTCATCTCTTTTCCCTTCCTTAATAACAAAAAGAACCCTGATGAGAAAGAATATTGTACTGCTGCCTTACTTCGTCTCACACACACCTTCCCCCTCCTCCCTTCCCCAGGAAAAGTCAATATTAACAATAAGAAGTTGGGGAGGATGTTTGGGGATTTTTTTTTCTTTTAAAGTGAAAGTCTAGCTTTTCCTGAAATTAAGCTAATAACAATTTTCAAAGTGTCTGGATTTTTCAGGTTTCACTTTGTTATCTATCCCAATACATGCAATGCTGGCACAGTTTCCAGGAATCCATAAATTTTGAATTTGTTGTGAGGGATAACAGGCATAATCTCCCTCTGAAAGGAAAAATCTAGTACTAAAGGCTTCAAGTAATTTGACTTATTCCCAATCTGTAAAATGCTTAAAAAGTTTTATTCAAATATGCATTAGTGTTAAACATAGGCTTAAATATTTTTTTCTAGTGTTCCTCTAGCTGTAATAGAAGGGAAAAGAAATTAGGAAGATTTTTTACATACAAGGGCAGAAGAAAACAACTTCATGAATAGGTCTGGGAATCAAGAATACTACTCTTTATTGTGTTTCTTTGAAAAATTCTTCTAGAAAATATATTGGTTTATTGTGTCTATTCTTTCTCTAGAATATGCTACAATCTTGCTCAGGGAGGTTGCAGAGTATATCGGTCCCTGTATTAGCTTGAAGATCAGATTCCAGGGCAAAGAAACACAGTGAAGCATCTGCAAAGAACCTTGAGAATTTCATATTGTTGAGCCTTTAAAAGAGTTAAAGGTGAAGCCAGGGTACACATTTCTCTACAAGCAGACATCTTTGCTGGAGATATACGAGCCACATGGAAAATAGTAAGGTAGGTCTTAGTCCAAAGCGAGCTTTGCTGTTCTTTTAAGCAGATTATCATTCTTCTGTTTCTCCCTCTATTTTATTTCCCACTTTGTTGGTGTTTTTGGTTTAGCTCATCTTTGCTTTGTCTCCTCTTTTAAAGGTTAAATTGTTCATCTTTAATAATTTGCTTTACAAATATCTTTTGTTATCTGCCAGCACTATTTGCCATTTTCAGTGAGTCTGAGATGTTGCACTTAGAAAACAGGGTATAAGAACTCCATTTTGTAAATTTCAACTTAAATTTACTTAACATTTGAAAAACATTTTTAATAGCGTGTCACTTGTGCCTCATCTCAATCTATACAGCAGCCATAGTTTTGTACTGTCCTGGGTTCCACTCTAATAGTTACTTTTCTCCTTCTTAGTAGCTTGTGCTGTGTTTTCAGCTTTAGTCTGAGAACAGTGCTGATAACACACTGATGTTTTAGTTGTTGCTAAGTAATGTTCACTCTGACCAAGGACTTTCTGAGTCTCATGCTCTGCCAGGGAGGAGGGGCACAGGAAGCCAGAAGGAAGCAGAGACAGGACACCTGACCCGAACTAGCCAAAGGGATAATCCCTACCACAGCACATAATGCTCAATATATAAACTGGGGGCAGTTACACAGAAGGGCTAGATCACTGCTCAGGTTGGGCTGGGTATTGGTCAGTGGGTGGTGAGCTGTTGTATTCCCTTCCCTTGTTATTTCCCTTATCATTATTATTTTTGGATATAGCAGCAGTGATTTGTGTTATGCCTTAGTTACTGGACTGTTCTTATATCAACCTGTGGGAGTTACACTATTCCAATTCTCCTCCCCATCCCACCCAGAACAGGCAGAGGAAGAACAGGGGGAGTGCGTGAGCAGCTGTGTGGTTCTGAGTTACCGGCTTGGCTTAAACCACATGTGCTAAAATTGTAAGCATGGTGTTTCTAATACCAATGCAGAAAGAAAAAAAAAATCATCCTGATTCATCCAAACAATCCTGGCTCTTCCCCATGGACAAAAACTGTATGTATCAAAAATAGTAGGAGTCATTGGCTATGCAGCCATTAACGTTTACTACTGCTGATCACTCTGTTGACACACTGACTGTAGGCCCAGAATTTTGTCTCTATTATTTGGCAGGTACATTTTCTGTTTACAAAACTGATCCTTAGGTTATTTAGTTTAAAACTTTTTATTTCATCATTAACAATCAGATTAATTTTTCTTTTTTTTTAACCTGTGAAGTTAAATTTTCACTCTGAAAAAAAGGTGCATACCAGAAAAGACAGAATGAATGCATACATGCACATATTATACTCTTTCTACATGGGCAGTACAAAAAGTAAACATACATATTAGATCTTTTGCTTTTGTAGTTTAATTTGCTCTGAATTCTGGTCATAACTGAATATATCATCTATTCTGACTCTTAAAATTCAAGACTAAGAAACATCAAGGACTGAGACATGACGTTTTTTAGTAGTCAAAATTATTTGTACATCGTCCAAGCTAGTAAGAAAAGGTAGAAAATCCATTTCACTTTTCTCTATATTTTGTAATGTGCAACACCAACTGCAGCAAGGTCCAAGTATATGATTGCATTCTGTTCCTCCTCTTAATAAATCTTTTGTTTCCTTCAAGGCTTGACAGAGTCATGTATCACTACCACTATGTGCTACATAAGGATCAGTAGATTCTGCAGACTTCCTCTGATTGTCACAGTGTAAATATGCACTTCCTGAAAATATCTTTCCTGAAAAATGATTTAACTTAAAGCACTTGATAATATGACACCAAATTAGAGACCTAAAAAACTGAATAAAATCCTGAGGAATGTCTGAGTTCTGGCTCGCCATCATTGAAACAAACTGCAACATTTTTGACTGGGAAGGACACAGGAGGGAATTGAAGATGCCCTTGGTTATAATTTTACAAAGTTAAGTAAAACCAATTTTAACTTTTTTCCATTTTTCAATGGATGGAATGATTTTTCCATCTAAACAATTTCATCCTGCCTGCAAAAATTCCTAGTACTGTATAAACACAGAAAATTAAAGAAAAAATGGCTTCCAATTTACATTACACATTCTTTTATCTGTACTGTTTGAAGTGTACTGACAGATTGTACATAGCATACTGGTATGCTTAGGTTTCATGCCTTGCTCATTCCATATACCAGTTAAGAAAATTCAGCATTTTCTATTTCTCAGTAGTATTATTTCAGCAGATCTTTCTCATGCAATGCAATACCTCCAGTTAGAGAGTTTGGCACTCATCTTTAGTTATATTGAAGGCACATTCTCCTTCACAACAGCTCTTAAAGTAACATTAAAAAATCCAGCTAGATGTCATCTTCATTTGAACGGGCTTGGTGTTACTTTGGTCTCCACTCTGACATACTTCTGTTCTCTCTCATCTTACCTGCTGTCAAAAGTATTCAGTAGATTTAACAAGGTTCTCACCCTGCCTCTCTTACTCACCCTGACTTTCCTTTTTCATAGCCCATAGCCTCTCTCATAACCCCTTTGTCACTATCATACTCTTGTAAAATTCTTGTTCACAGTTATTCTATTCGCAAGTAGTTTTACTTTGAAATGCGTTATTTTTTCTTCATTAGACATTCAATCTCATACATTTACAAGTATTTCTGGGGATTGTTAGCTCAGAAAAATGCATGAGAGCCCTTGCTTTAGAGAGCCCGTCAATCATTTTGTATTACACTCATCACCATGCTATCTAAAGGCTTCGATACACTAAATGTAGACATTATGGATGCACCAAGAAACAAGGAGGTATATCACTGAAACTTGACAGAAAAATGAGTACTAAAGCTCAAGGTTTTCTCATCACAAAGACTTTATTTTGTGAAAACATTCCATCAATATGTTCTGAAGACTGAAAGTTTTTCCAAGTGTTATTTATCAGTCTCGGTTCAGTGTATTAAAGGGACAGGCTCCCCATGCAAAATATTTGCTTTTTTTGTGAAGTGGGTCATAAGAGTCCTGTGCAAAGATACTACTAGCTCACTCCAAGACAAGCTAAACACTTGATTCTTGCTAGGAAAAAAAAGTAAAAAAAAAGTAATAACAGCAAGAACAGACACATTCTTAGAAAACTCTAGCAAAAAAGATAGCTCTTATTTATATTTAAAATATAATTATACTCCAAACCCTAATAGACTTCTCACAATATTTGACAACTGATTCCACTGGGAGAACCCAGAATACAATTCTCAGTAATCTCACTAAGACAAGAAAATGCTGTTTCACAATTCTGGTAGACATTATCTTGTATACTATTAATTAGCTTCTAACAGACCTCAATTTACAAAAATTACTGATTCACCAAGAAATCACTGTGGTTTTCATTCACCATCATCTGGTGGCATGCTTTTCTCTTCCAAGATGGTCACACAAGTGTGTCTTGGGGGAAATCTATGTCCTTCTCACAGTGAGACCATGGCAAAAGTAATACGTAAGAATTGAAGTACCTGTCTTTCAGGTACCTTTAACCCCCCCCTGCTGCCTTGTAGCTGTAGTACTTTGTTTGTAGCTATAGTATTTTCTGTACTTGTCATAATTATTCCAGAAAATAATAACAACAGAAAAAAAAAAAAACAACAAAAAAACCACCCCCCCCACCCCCCAAAAAAGAAAAAGCACAACAACAACAACCAAAAAAAAACAACCCAACAACCCAGGAATCCCAATTTAGGTTTCTCACTTAACGTTAAATACACGAAATACATGAAAACAATTGTCTCAGATTCAATACCCTAGACCAATTCAATGGTCTAGTACTGAATATTCCTCATGAAGTTATATACCTCCATCTTCCTTCATTTACATTTTTGGGGAGGGTGGCAATAGAGCAGGTGGATGTTAAACTGAAAGAACTGGATAAAGGTTGCAAAAATTTTATTTTCCTCCTTTTACATCCTTGCCTAAAGGGAGGACAAACGTCCCTGAGTGGTTTGACATAACCAGGTAGCTATGCCTTTCCTATCACAACAGCTTATGGTAGCACAAAGGAGTAGGCATGCTCTTAGGATAGGGTAAAAGATGCAGGTGTTGCACTGAATGTTCAAGCCCCACATACCACTCATTCGCTATATCCCCATCAATTAGCTGGGAGAGGGTCTGCAGCAGACTTCCATGCCCTCCTCCCAGCACATTCCACTTCCCCTAGATCCTATCCAGCACCCAGGCACAGCTCCAACACCAGTGTTATCTTGCCCCCATTTTGCACCTGGGGGACAAAATGGCTCTGGGAAGTCTCTTCCCTACTCCAGACTTCCAGTCTTCAGCTGTCAGTTTGGGATAGTTTGCTTTCACTAAGCCACAGAATGACTGAGGCTGGAAGGTACCCCTGGAAGTCACCTGGTCCAACCTCTCCGCTCAGGCAGGACTACCTGAAGCCAGTTGCCCAGCACTAGGTCCAAACAGCTTTTAAACATCTCCAAGGATGCACAATCCACCACCTCTTTGGGTAAATCCCCTTAAATCTTTGTGTTCCTGTTTCAGCCATGTCACAGAGATACAGCTGCACACAAAACAATCTCAACTATTCAAAGATGGAGTAAATAAGAGAGAGTTGTGAATAACTGCACAACCATTTTATGGTCTTATCAAAAATATCTGATGCAAGGAAAACACATGTCAGGGTCTAATTGGAGAAAACCCCAGTGCCAGACCCTGTTTCAGTTTGTGATCCCAAGAGTGAAATTAAGACTCAAATGAGGTCAAGTACCATGATCGATTAGTAAGTTTACTACACATTACAGAAAGAGTTATTATAAAAAAAAAAGGTAAATTATTGTAATAAAGGGGATAGCAATAGGACAGATTGGAAAAAAGGTAGAAAATGAAGCAAGGATTTGGGGTGCAGAGAGAGAGAGTCACCACCATGGACCCAGCGGTGTCCTGGGGATCCATTGCTGTCATCATCAGTGGTGGGAGTTCTTCAGGGCTCATAATCAGTATTGGAGCAGAGTGTCCCCCAAGACTCCGTCAGAGGTGGGTGTCCTTGTGAAGGAGTCTTTTTTGGAGGCATCCCCTTGAAGGTACCCCATAGAGTGTGTCTTGTGGAGCTGCCCTCATGGCGATGTCTCATAGAGGGTGCCCCTCAGGGTCCGTAGTAGTCTTCAGTGGAGAATGTGCTCACAGAGGTGTCCTCCTGGAATCTTCCTGATGGCAATGGCTCCCTGGCAATGTGTCTCTTGGTGATTACCTTTTCCCCCTTTTATAATGAGTTGGGGGGAGTACCTCTGTTCTTCATGTCACATATTACACATTCCTGGTGGACCAGTTTCCCTGGTCTTCCAGCCAGCTCTTCAACTGCATGTGTCTGCATGCACGCACACACACACATCTGCAGCAATTCTTTGGGTAATGGACAGCAATTCGTTACTCCAACCCTCAAGGTAATGGACGGAAGAGTCTTAGCTCAGCTCAGGATGGTGGAGTCCCAGCTCAGCTTCTCACACCCTTCTCCCAGGACATGGATATTGAAATCTTATCTCAACTCTTCTCACCCATTTCTGAGACAAAAGATAGCTGGATTTCCAGCTCAGCTTCTCAGACCAATCTTTGACACAAGGGGCAGTGGAGTTTGATTTCAGATTAGTCTCTCACAACATGCTACCTTTGATTGCAAGCACCATGCGTAGGACTGCTAAACTGCAACAAAACAAAGTTATTTGAGCCATGGGAACAATTGTTTGCTTTATACACTCAAAGCTGAGTATAATTATCTCATAAATAACTAAAAGGAACAAAAATCAGTGACAGGCCTGAAAGCAAGATTTGTGTTAACAAGGATATTTGCTTTCTTTTGGCACATTAGTTCATCCTTGTAGCTTTTCAAACACTTCACTGCAAATATCCCAGGCACACTTACTTTTTTAAAAAGGAATCCTGTGCTGTAACCAGAGAAGATTTTTGGCTTATGGAAATTACAACTTATTTCTGTTTTGAGATAGAGGTGCTCATGTATGCTTTATTAGCCCTAACGTGTTTTGCATGAGACATTTCCTAATGTATATTTGTTACAGTACTTAAAACTCTTCACAAGACATCCTCTACAGTTTAATTTCTTTATTTAAAAAAAAAAAATGTTTTCTGACTTGGGAAATTAATTTCTTTCTCACAGTACTAGAACATCAGTAAACTAACAGTTACATAAAACCATGGTTTTGTTTTTACAGTAGATTATTTTTAATCTGCCCTAAACCAGGCATCTCTGGAAGAAAACATAAAAGTAAATACACAAATAGTCATATTGCAAATTGATGATACTGCTGTGTTCCTAATAGTACTGAACTCACATAGCTACTTTCAGGTGCAAGATTCTTACTGTGTTTCCATACAGATATAACAGATAATAAAATTGATAATTTGTTCAGACAAAAAAAAAAAAATCCACAAAACAAGGGAATTAAAATTAATTCACAGAGACAGATGACATTGGTTCTATCTCAACAGCAACGTTTTCCTGCTTGTCCAAGTATAGCAAGCAACAGATGAACAGAAAAACTGTCAAGACTGAATTGCAGCAGCCAAACTACAGCTTTGGTTTTGAATTGCAGAGAATTAAAGTTAACCCAAACTCATAACATGCAAATTATGAACATTTTTCTTGTTTTGCTCCATCTTAAAAATAAATGGACAAAACATTCACAAACCTAAGATGTGCAGCAGCTATCACTAGACTGTGATTGCCAGATAAAAGCTTAAGTGAAGAGGTTGGTGCCCAGATGGAGCTGCTTTGAAAATGTGGTTCAAACATTAGATGCTGACTTGTGTAGAATATCCAATCAATGAAGCTCTAGATGACAGTGTAGACGTCTTTAATTCAATGCAATTATTTTGCTGGAACCAGTGGGAGAAGAATAAATCTTGCAAGTAACAGTTAACAAGATAAAGATGAAAAATGTTCAAGGGGTAATGAAAAGTGGGAAAAAGCATCTAGGAGCTGAAGGTAGATGAGGGGGAATGCTGCAGCAGGTAATATAGGTCTTGAATGAAAACACTGGGTTAAAATCAGTGTTGTCAGCACTCGTAATAGCTTGTCCCATCATGCACGTTCAGTGTAGGCACTCATGCACAACTGGCTTAAGATAATATTTTAATACAACCTTATTATTTAGAATATCTTTGCATATTTGTCAGATTAATCCTCCTTGAAATTACTTAAAAAAATAAAATTGGAAAAAGCACCAGGTACTATCAATAACAATAAAAGCCAGATATGAACGCAGCAGGGTTTTAGAAGCTTGCTTAAATTCGGGATTCTATGGATTTTGCCTGTTGTCCAGAGGCAGAGAACAATGCTCTCTGTTTTCAAATTTGCTCCAGGTTCAGCATCCTGGCCTGTACCCTTCTTCTCTGAGTTACAGTACTTCGCTACACCAGCATACAAGAAAATTATTTTCCTTTTTTCTTCTCTGTTATCAACAAGAAAAATTTAAAATAAAGTTTCAGTAAAGTTGTTGAACCATTTCTCTGCAAAACATTTCAGTTTTTTAATATTATAACCCACTAACAACTTAAAACTTCCATTATATAATATCAATATTGAAAGTGATTTTATAGTTATTTCTATTGTTACCTCTGTAGGATAGCAATCACTTGTGCATTACTCAATTTCTATACTTACTGCAACAGTCAACATGCAATCAACTATTCATTTAAGTCTTGACGACTTTTATACACAGAAGAAACTAGAAATGCTATTACAATCCAAATCTTAAATCACTTGTGCTGTTTAAACACCTATCCAATATTCTCAGAGGCCTGTTGGAAAATTTTCCATTTAAAACTTCCATTATTGTAGCAAACTCAGAATAATAATTTTGCTTGAGTAAGAACTGGGCAGATAATTAAGAATAACATCCAAAGGCCCATATAAAAACTATTACATCTATTTTCTTAGAGAATAAAACATGAATTTCATAATGGAATTATGTAACATAGGCTTAAAAGTCTATTTTTTCAGTAAAATTGTTTCAGACTCAATCTTGTTTCTAGCAAAAAAGTGTAGCTCCCACCAATTGAAGTGATTTTATAATTAGTCATACAATTATTTCACACTTCCAAAATTTTCTTGATTGACTTTTCCCTATCTTTCCAAGCAAGCTGTCAGCCCACTGATCCGTAGCTAATATATGCTTGGAGTTTAATAGCTTTGTTACAGTTTTGACAGGGTTTTTACAGGGTTTACAGTTTTACAAAGTTCTTTGCAGGGTGGGAGGATGCTGGTTTTGTTTTTAAAACGCCAGTGCCTTCTTCACTGCAGCTCTCACTGTTCACTAAGTGAATATAAGCTTACATTTTTTTTAAATATATAGGATATAGGAATATACTTCAAGGTACTATTCCTTGATCTGCCACTCTTGCCTGAAGCATAACCAACTTCATTTACACCAGCTTTGCACAGAGGGATGGAATTTTATCCTGAATCAAGTTTTAAAGAAGTGTTCTAGTGAGAAGCTGGGAGTGCAGTCAGGTTTCTGTTTCTAACCTCAGCTGCAGAGCAAGCATCTAGAAATGATAAGCTTCTGACAGCCATTAAAAAAAAAAATTAGAACACATCCTTAAGTAACTTAGACAAATTATAAAGATAGGAAGCTATTCTTTCACTCATTCTTCAATACTTCCATTTAGAATCATAGAATAGTTAGGGTTGGAAAGGACCTTAAGATCAACTAGTTCCATCTCCCCTGCCATAGGCAGGGACACCTCACACTAAACCATGTCACCCAAGGCTCTGTCCAACCTGGCCTTGAACACTGCCAGGGATGGAGCATTCACAACTTCCCTGGGCAGCCCATTCCAGTGCCTCACCACCCTCACAGTAAGGGATCTTCTTCCTTATATCCAATCTAAACTTCCCCTGTTTAAGTTTTAACCTGTTACCCCTTGTCCTATCACTACAGTCCCTAATGAAGAGTCCCTCCCCAGCATCCTTATAGGCCCTCTTCAGATACTGGAAGGCTGCTAGGAGGTCTCCACGCAGCCTTCTCTTCTCCAGGCTCAACAGCCCCAACTTCCTCAGCCTGTCTTCACACGGGAGGTGCTCCAGTCCCCTGATCATCCTCATGGCCCTCCTCCGGACTTGTTCCAACAGTTCCATGTCCTTTTTATGTTGAGGACACCAGAACTGCCCACAGTACTCCAAGTGAGGTCTCATGAGAGCAGAGTAGAGGGGAAGGATCACCTCCTGTCCCTGCATATTATTATGGAAGCAGAGATCATGGAGACAAAAATTGCACAGCCCGAATTTTTCAAACTCCCATAGACCTGATCTGCGGGGTTCTACTCCTCTTGTTTGTTTCACCATTTATCCTACAAGCTTATTTGACGCAAGTATTTGTTGTCTGACTCTTCCTGAGCAGCATCAAGTTCCTCATCAACATTCACTCAATTTGGTCTGAAACCATATGAAGAAATCAATGATGATGCAAGCTCCTTGCCATGTATGACATTTAGGTATTTGAACCAAAAGTAAAACAGAATTCAGAAAGACTTCTATTAGAAAAGTTTTTCCAATATATATTCAGGAAAGAATACAAGCTATAAATCTGTAACAAGCTGACGTATGAGAGCCATGTGTCAGGTCATTGCCACTCACCCTAAACAATTTCCTGTAAGCTATCTTACATCTCTCCACCTTCTTTTATTGCTGGTACTAAGAAAAATAAGTCAGGCTGTGCCTCCTCTGGTTTTACTGTAGAATTTTACAAATATTCTTAATATCTGAAGTACAAGTGGGATATAATATTGGCAAAGTATTCCTTTATCGGAGGTAAAAAGAAACCTCTAAAGCAGCCAAACTTATTAGCAGATTCAGGCTACATTTGCCAAATTGCCAAATTGGGAAAAAGGCAATGGCATTTTAGGGTTTTGTCGTGGTTTAAGCCCAGGCCGTAAATCAGAAACACACAGTCTACTCCTCCCACCACTTTCTTCCCCCTGCTCCTGGAGGGATGGGAAGGAGAATAGAAAGAATGCAACTCCCGTGGGTTGAGATAAGAACAGTTCAGTAACTAAGGTATAACACAAACCACTACTGCTACCACCAATAATAATGATGATAAGGGAAATAACAAGGGAAGAGAATACAGTATCACCTACCAACTGATACCCAGCCCGACCGAGCAATGAACTAGCCCTTCCGGGTCACTCTCAGTTTATACCCTGGGCATGACGTGCTGTGGTAAGGAATACCTCTTTGGTCAGTTTGGGTCAGGTGTCCTGTCTCTACTTCTGCTCAGCTTCCCCTCCTCCCTGGCAGAGCATGAGGCTCACAAAGTCCTTGGCCAGACCAAACATTTGAGCAGTAACTAAAAACATCGGTGTTATCAGTGCTGACCCCAGGCCAAAAGTCAAGAAAACACAGCACTGCACCAGCTACTAAGAAGGAGAAAAAATGACTGCTACTGCTGAACCCAGGACAGGTTTTATTTGCTTTTTTTAAAAAAACTGAAACCAAATTGTGACAATGATCTTTCTCCCTCAGAACCCAGATTTACATGTACGGTTAAGAGAGCAAACTCAAGCATGATGATAGAAAAACACCTTGTCCAGACATTTTAAAGAGATATTTGTAAACCCCAACATCAATAGCCAGTAAAAAAAAAAAGGGGGGGGGGAGGGGTGGCAAAGACCCAGAGCATGCTACCAGTTTGCCCAGAGAGGAAGAAACCGGAAGAAACCTTCCCTGGTTATTACATGTAGAAAGTTCTACACCCTCAGATCAACAAAGCAACCAGTAAAGCTCCATACCCCGGTGCCACTATAGGAAGGCTGATAACTCCTGGGTACAATACTATTTAGGTTCTGTTTTGAGTCGGATAAGTGCCTTAACAGCCATTGTGACTTCTTGACTTGAAGACAGAATTAAGACACTTCTCCCATCTCAACCATGTGCCTGAAAAAGCTGAATTCTTTCTAGGGCATTTGAACATGTAGGTTCAAACCCCAACAATTAGTTGGGTATTCCAAAATAAGACTAGCTTGAGACATACAGAGAAGGCAGATGGGCTAATCCTTTCATGTGTTCCATTGGTATAATAAAGACTGGATCATTAAGGAAGAACATTCAGACCTCCAATAGAAGCACTTCTATTGGAGTGAAGTGAAGGAGTGAAAAAAAGAAATAAACACAATACTATTTTGTTAAATCAAGTTAAATATTTACACAGCCCTTATGTCTCAAATGAAAACTTGACAGCCTAAGCTTTCCAAAGGCTTGGACAGAATGGAAAACATCTTTCAGAAGAGACAGGGGTAATGCAATGAATACTCAAGGATGGTGTAAGCATAGAGTTTTATGCTCCACGTACAGAGCCAAGTCCAGGATTGAGCATACCCTTTTTAGTGTACTGAGAAGTGATTCTTCATATCCCTCTGGACACCAACTCCCCTCTACTTCCCAAGTAGTACAGGTATGCCCTCAGCTCTTGATCAGTGACTCTGGCAAACATGTATCTAAACATGCATAATTAGTCTGTTGACTTTGCTAAAACTTACCCAGCTTTGAGGAATTCAACAAAATATTAATGAGTTGAAAATCAAAAGCCAAGAAAGAGACAACTCACCCACAGCACAAAGCAGTTTATTACATTGGCACAAAAAGGAACAACCTAAAGACAGGTGACAGATTACACCAATAGCAAGCATATATATCCCATCAGAGGATGGCAATAAGTCAACAGCAGCACTGAAAAACAGAGGTTCAAGATAGCAAGGCAGGCTTTTCTGGTTCCAAAAAGACATTTTTCTCTTTTACCATTTCCCATAGATCGCGCACATGAGAACTGTTTGCGCACCTGTGTATGTGGGACAGAAGTTTAAAGCAAGTTGTAGAACACAAGGTCATGCAAAAACCAAGAAGGCTGGAAAAACATCAACTGCTTTGTGAATGTTTATGCTAAATTTGAAGTTTGATACTGGTTTCATATTGCTTGATGGAGTAAAATCAGTTTACCATGACTGACATCTTGGCTGACATTCCTTTATTGCCAAAAATTTTTTTTCAGGTTCATGGGCCACTCTGTTGCATCAAGACACAAAAGGATGAAACTTTGAGGTTCGTGTTTCTTACAGAAAAAGCAGGCCAGGATCTAACAGAAGCAGAGAATACACACAACTAGTTGGATCCCACTGCAAAGGGGGTGGGTGTTCTTTATTAGCTGGTGACACTTTTCAATCAGGAACAATGTTCCATTTCAATATGAATGACCATTTCAGAAGACCTATCAGAAGACCAGCATGCCTCCAGGAGCATTATTTTCTCAGCTCAGCCAGAGCTGCATGGGGAGGAACTTCAGCACAGAGGGGAGAAAAAGCAAATATCAGAATATGTCTGAACACCGGGTAAAATCTGAATACCTTTGGGAAGCAATTGGTCTAAATTAGCCTGGACTCACTGCTGCAGATACATACAGTGTTGTTACACATTTCCATTAAAAATGAATTTTTCAAGTTCTGACTTAGAAAAAGCTTCAGCTAACTTAAAAAAGGCTGAGGAGTTACACCACTGGACTCTAACACTATTTGTCTAAGACCTCCCGCCTAGAACAAAAATCATGTTTGGAAGTTTTCTGAAGAAAAGGCAAGCTAAGAATATCAAATGTCCTAAAGGCTTTTAACACATGGGTGTTTAAATACTTTATTTTCCTTCTCTATGGTATGGTTAGGCGAATTAGGTACTGGAGCATTCATTTTCAGAAGAGTTGCATTGATGTTGCCACTGTTTGTAAACCTTCACAAGAGTTCACGTGTTAAAGCAAAAGTCTAATTGACTATGTGAGTTGCTGCTAATCACAGGGCAGTATTATGAGCTGCATGTGCAACAGGAGACAAGGGAAGATAAAACAATATTTAGGAAATGGCAAAAATGTGAGCAGACTGGAGAGGACAGGGCTCTCTGCCAACAAAATCTAACACAGAAATGAACAGAAAGAAGAGTGAGGAAGGAAGGACAGGAACAGCAAAAGGGAGAGTGAGAAACATTGGTCAGAAATCAGCTGTATAACGAATATGTGGATTGTCAAATTAACATTAGGAAATAATTCATTGGCACCAGAGGGAAGAAGCATTACATGAAGACTATAGCAAAGTCCTAAAACCACCTGCCCACCACATTTTTTCCAACAGTCAGTATTATAGAGCTGCCCTGGTTTCAGCTGAGATAGAGTTAATTTTCTTCCTAGTAGGTGGTACAGTGCTGTGGTTTGGATTTAGTATGGGAATAACATTGATGAAATTGCTTGGGGACAGGCTGGGTATCAGTCAGCAAGTGTATTGTTTCATCCATCTCTCTCCTTTTAATTATTATTATATTTTTACTTCATGTCTATCATTAAGCTCTTCTTCTGTTAACCAACAGGTTTTACGTTCTTCCAATTCTCCTCCCCATTCCACCAAGGGTGAGTAAGTGAGCAGCTGCATGCTGCTTAGCTGCTGGCTAGGGTTAAACCACAAGAAGACCTCAAATCACCATAACAATCCTTTGACCTTGCTTAAAGCTGCTTTTCCCGTTTTGTGGGTTTGTTTTCACTGAGGGCAGAATGAATGGGATCAAATATAACAACAGAAATTACCTTTAGATACCCAAGATAACAAACGTCATTTTCCTAACAAGAACATTTTTAATCTGTATATACCTCTTCAGATACAGGACAGACTTGATGAAAAATAAGGAGAGATGGATAAATTACCTTCCTCCAAGACAAGTGAAACACTGTAGCACTTCTTGTGTTAGAATACCAAGTAAAGATAAGTAACAAATTTCATTGTTTGCACATAGCTTTGCAGTTTGAATAGTAACATTTGAAGTTTCTTTTCCACCCTGGAAGTTCATTTCCTTGATTTACTTAAGATCTGGAAAACCTAACAGGACAGGAGACAAAGATTTAAAAGGGGGAAATGAGCAGACTAGGGACAAAAAGAGGAAATGAGCTCAAAAAGTCTGCCAAGAAGGATGTACAGCACATAGCATCTTTAGATAGCCAGCACCTATAGAAAACAGCTCCTCTCACTCTCTCAGATATATCTGCAGTTATATTGTTCATGCTTCATTAGCCCCAAGCCACAGAGTGCAATTCCTCTGAAACACACTGAGCCAGACTAAAATCCAGAAACTAAGAAGCACAGTGAAAGATTTTGAAAAAAATTGCAACACAAATGTTGTAAAGCTCGTAACACTCACAAGTACAATGTAAACTCAGCCAATGCCCCGGTGCTGATATTAACTATTTTAAGCATACAGAGTTAATTGGGAGAAGAATAATGATTTTTTTTAAACAGTAACTTTCCAGTATGGAACATGGAGTCATTATTGCAAAAGTCACTTGGCAGTTTTCAGCTTTGTTATCTACAACCACCCCACACAAAACACTTATCATTGGAAGACAGCTAGATCTTAATATCAAGAATTTCTCAATTCTACCAACTGAAACAAGAAATAGTCATTGCCCAGTAAATAAAATACAGCATGTGTTAATATTTCATATTTTATCATGAGACAATATACCTGGGCAGCATAGATGCAATCATAATTAAAAAAAAAGATAAAACCATCTCTCCCACCCTTGAAACACTAAGGAAGAGAAGAATTTTCATCTTCAGTTGTCTTTAGCTCTCAGTCTATAATATAGTTTCTCTCCTCCACTGTACCACCAATACCTCATGGAATAAATACTATATTTTTAATTGATTTTAATTGTTTCTCCAGGCTCTCTAGCACTCTTATGAGTGTGCACTGCAGAATATACAGAATATGGAAATGCAGCTTGCCTGATGTGGTCATAAAACTATGTCCATATTTGGACATAAATATATTTTCTTCACAAAGTGAGACTTGAAGACATGGTGTTAATTATACTAATCCTTAAAGATACTGCAGGAAAAGCTGACAAAAGCTTAAGTCAATGACTGCTACAGAAGCAGCTGTAAAATGATTGAGTTTAAAGTCATCAAGCTCAGCTCTTCTTCCAAGGAAAACATCACCCATGAAGACAGGCTGAGAGAACTAGGTTTGTTCAGCCTGGCAAAATGAAAGGCCAGGGAGAACTCAGAGCAGTTTCCAGTGCCTTAAGGGGCTACACGAAATCTGGAGAGAGACTTTTTACAAGGGCAAGCAGTGACAGGACAGGGGGTAACAGCTTTAAAGTGATGGAAGGTAGATTTATATTAGACATTAGGAAAAAGTTCTTCTCTGTGAGGGTAGCAAGGCACTGCAACAGGTTGCCTGCAGAAGCTGTGACTGCCCCATCCCTGGCAAGGCTTGGAGCAATCTGGTCTAGTGGAAGGGTGTCCCCGCCTGAGGCAGAGGGTTGGAACTAGGTGAGATTTAAGGTCCCTTCAAACCCAAACCATTCCACAATTCTATAATCTTTCAATTTTTACCATTCTTACACCATGACCAAAACCTATCCTAAAACACCCAGTTGTAATAACCATGAGTAGCCTGTGCATCGGCACAGAAGGAAGTAACAAAAATGCTTGAGAACAAAGCACTTAAAGTTGTGGAAGAGATGTTGAACTACAGACTGCACATTTAGTCTGATATTTGCAGCCTTGAAACTGCACTTCAGTGCTTGAGTAGATCTTTCACTTGAGCCCTAAGGTCTTTCTTTTCAGATGTGGTTAGAGGTTGAAAGGCCGGTCAGTTCTTTTATCTGCTCATTCAGTAGTTAAAGTGCCTGTCAAGAGAGCAGCTGATCTGGGATTCAGGCTGAAAACAAATCAGAACTACCCATATGGAAAGCATAATGAGAAACTGCTCCTTCCAATGCAGCCAGGCAGAAACCAAACCGTGAACAATGAAGTTGAGCAGCAGTCGGAGAAAGCACAACTCTGGGCATAAGAGTAAACAACTCATTTAGGACAAGTGAGGCTTAACGCTGTCCTGGGTTCAGCAGTAGCAGTCATTTTTTCTCCTTCTTAGTAGTTGGTGCAGTGCTGTGTTTTGACTTTTTGCCTGGGAACAGTGCTGATAACACCAATGTTTTTAGTTACTGCTCAAATGTTTAGTCTGACCAAGGACTTTGTGAGCCTCATGCCCTGCCAGGGAGGAGGGGAAGCCGGGAGGAAGCAGAGACAGGACACCTGACCCAAACTGACCAAAGAGCTATTCCATACCACAGCACGTCATGCCCAGGATGTAACCGAGAGTTACCTGGAAGGGTGAGTTATCAGTTGGCCGGTGGTGAGGTGTTGTATTTTCTTCCCTTGCTATTTCCTTTATCATTATTATTGGTGGTAGCAGTAGTGATTTGTGTTATACCTTAGTTACTAAACTGTTCTTATCTCAACCCATGGGAGTTACATTCTTTTCGATTCTCCTCTCTGTCCCTCCGGGAGTAGTGGGAGTGAAAGAAGGTGGGGGGGAGTGAGAGAGAGACTGTGTGGCTGACAGAGTTTAAACCACGACAAACACACACACACCCTAAAACATACAAATACTCCTTAAGTCCGAGTGTCAGAACTAACAGGGGGTTAAGGACAGAGTGAGTGAAGAAAGCTAGTAAAACCTGTCACAAACCAAGTCTAAAGAGCAAGCTGTTTTTTCACCTTTTCTACATCCCATTGGGAAATACAACAATAAAATAACATGCAAGGAATAGATGGCTAACCATGTGTCAGTAAGAGCAAGATGACCTGGAACCAGACTTTAGCCATATGGCATAATGCAAGAACAGTCTACTGAACAGAGGTGGTTTCCTTAGGTATAATAGTTTGTTGTTTTAAAAATATTGTCTTTTTTTTCCTTCTCTTGCATCTAAGACAGTGCCCAGGTTTATAGAAAGCATGTGTACAACTACCAAATTTTAACCAGGGAAAAAAGGTCAGGAGTGCTCAAAGTTCATCATGTTCAATGGAGAAAAGCTTAAATTATCTAGACAATTCTGAATTTTTCTCCAACAGTGTTTTAGTTTGACTGACTTCATTCTGCCCCAGTAAGGATTTAAAATGGGGACAGTTCCTGTAGGTCACAAGCATAGATACCTTACTGCATGAGCTACAGAAAATTAATACCTTGCATATGAATGTGATTCAACTGCGACACTTAATACATGATACGACAGTAACACACTAGAGAGAGCCCCAAGACAGTGTTCTGCGTGGGCTAATAAACAAGACCAGTATAAAACAAAGTCAAAGGAATTTGTATCACTGGGGGTAAAGAAAGCCCCACTGATCTTCATCCCTGTGTATAATATCAAAAGGATTACTACAGCACAGACTGGTTTAGAGTTCACATAAGAGAGTGACACATTTCACTTTTTAACCTTCAAAGTGCAAGTGTACATCAGAAGTGATTTTAAAGGAAATAATTTTGTTATGAACAGTTTATTGGCAAAGCTCATTATTGCCATTGTTAGGCTGAACTCTTTTCAGAGTCTTGCTTATAACAGAAACCCTAAGACAAATAGACTAATTTCACCTTTAAAAAAAAATGAACATTGAAAAAAGGAAGAATTCTAGAGTGAGAAAGTTCAACCTGCCTAAATTCCCAAGTGAACTAGTACAGATTTTCCAAGCTTGCAGATGCAGCTGAAGGCTCTTCAAATGAATTATGATCTCTCAAAATAAAGAACTAAGATCAAGCAGAACTGTTATTTAGATATCTACTAATTTCATACAGACCAGAACAACAGGTATAAACAAATCCTGTAGAAAAGGGAACTACTCGGATTGGCACCAATGGCTGTCATGGTTCCAGCTCACCAGTTACACGCATCACTCCTCTGTCACTCAAAAAAGGCTTGCTTTCCATACTGTTGCATCGGTATTAACACAACGGATAACGCTGCTAGAGCAATGCTTTACACTATTAGAACTGGACTTACCCCTTCCATCATGTATCCCTTCACTGTACATTGACTACCTCCCACTGAAGTCTCTCTTTCCATTTCCTCCAGGAGGATTTCCTTTACCCACTTATTATTCTCCCCCACAATTATCATTGCCTCATGCTGGCTTGACATTCAGGCTTTCAGCAATGGCTCTTAATGACAGAGATTAAATTGCAGTTCATTAAATGTCTTTTCATCCTAGTCGTGTATTTGTCTAACCAGCTTGCATCTTGATGAGGCTTAAGCACACATGTGTGTACAAAAGCCATCACACCTATAGAGCAAGTGTTTTCTTTAAGTGTTCCTTAAGTCCACAAGAATTTAAGTCACCGTGTTAGAACATAGAATAGTTAGGGTCAGAAAGGACCTTAAGATCATCTAGTTCCATACCCCCTTGTCACGGGCAGGGACTCCTCACACTAGACCATGTCACCCAAGACTCCATCCAACCTGGCCTTGAACACTGCCAAGGATTTTAAAGTCTCTCATTTCTAAGTTTGGGGGTTTTTATTTTGCTGTGGGTTTTTTTGCAGTTAAGACCACAGTAACTTCTGCCCAGTTTTTTTTTGAAAAACACTCAAGTTATGTGCAAGGGAAGAATATTTACTTCAGTTTCCTAAACAAAATCAATTCTAATAAGCCAAGACATGTTTCATTGATACAGCTGCTCACAGGGAAGCAGGAAAAAAGGTTCTAGGCAGATATGAGTTGCATTTCAATCATATATTTTACATCTGAAAAATATACCAGTTGGAATATACGAATCAAAGGATAATTATTGTGGCACAGCAATATATTTCCCTAGAAGACAGATGCTAAGAAGTAGGTGAAAAGTATTATGTGCTTAGCTAGAATTACAATGTTCTGTGGTAATGCACCTTTCCTCTTAAAAAATAAACTCCAAGAAAACAAATAAACAAAAACTTTGGACTATCTTATACTAGCTTTATGTATAGTAAGTACTGCTGCATAGGTTGCATTAAGATGATAAAGAGCTTGTTCTGCTGAATTCTTTATTTAGAATCAGTTTGTCACAGGGAAGAAGAGGAAACTGTATAAAGTTCAAAACTTGAGCTTTATCACCCAATGAATTTTATCTCATTACCTAAAAGGAATAATGAAGAAGTTTCAAGGTAATACCTGGTTTATTGCACTCTTTCTCCTTGATTTGTTATCCATAGATCCCAGCTAAATCTAAGTCACAATATGTAGCTTTTAAATTTTTTCCTTTAGTCCTTCCAATTACCATTTCACATTCCAAGTGAGGAACAACTAGGAAATACAGATTTATTCTCAATATCCCAAAAAGCCTGTCAAGCAGAAGCAGCAAAAACTTGTTCAGGTTACAATCTGTACTTCAATTACCCATACCTGATTTGTATTTCTAGATTAAGAGGAAAAAAAACAAACATCATGGCTTGTTTTGGGCTAGCCCTCATTTTACAAGATAAGAACACACCACAATTTTAAATGTAACATAGAAATACTGATGCCAAAGTAATATCAAAATAACTAGAGGCAATTAATCACTAAACAAGAGCTTGATGCTTTCCAGAGCTATATATTTGTATGTGACCTGAAGAAACACTCTCAAAACTACAGAGCTTTAAAAATAAATGTGCAGAGCCTCCAAATATAGTCTGCAATTAGTATAGAGGGGTTAGGATATGTGCCCCCTGGTATCAACATTGTTTTCATCCATGTCCTGAATACAAGCTCAATGCTGTTTCTTCACTTGAGGACTGGACTCTGACCTCAGCTTATTTTCTGTGGTGCCGTAGTGCCATTTGACAGAAGTTGTGGTAGCTGTATTTTAGGAAGTGCTGTATTTCACCAATGAAAAAATGAAAATATTTTCATTATTAACAACTTGCACAATTTTTCAGTATTATTAAGGTCCTAACACAAAAAAGCAAATGACTGTATTTTATACCTAAGGTAATCATGGCAATAATTAATTTCACAAGCAAGCCAGACTGTATGGGAAGAAAGTAACTCAATACAACTAGTACATAATCATCTTCTGAAGCACTATCTTGCTTGAAAACTATCTAGAGTTTAAATAAATGACTAAAGCTTGAATAACAACACAGTTACTTCTCTAAAATTTCCCATTAGTCTAGTATCTAAATCCAGTGCTCACTAGAATCATATTTATTGGATAGTTTGTCATGCTTTAATTTTCCCCAGAATATCGTTAATGAAGCACAAATTCCCATTCACATAAATTGCAAATTAACACTTTGAATACAGTTTCAAGACCACCCAGATGTATTTTGGGCAAAGCATAGTATTCTGGTAATCCTGTTCCCCATCTCCAGTGCCACTTCTCTAAGAAGTCTGTAATCTTACACTGATTTAGGAAAAGTTTAAAACTACAGTTTTCTTGGTTAGTTTTCTGTCTCACTACATTCAACTCAAGCCCATTCAACCCAAAGACACTAGCATAAACTCAGTTCTTAAAAATGCCTGTTAAGTATTTATTCTCACCTCTTCTGACCTCAATGAAAATTTATTTTCTTTACGTTTATCATAAATATTTATAAAATGCATGACACTTTTCTGCAAGACTTGTCTGAGGAAATATACTGTTTTAGTGCCACTGTTGCACTAACTTCTCCATATTAAAAAATGGACATTCTTTCAGTTCTGTATTTATTAACAAAACTGATTTGATGGACATTCTGAATGCATATATAAAGCAAGGTCTGAGGCAGGCAGAAGGTTTCACATGTCAGCTTGGTCACCAGAATATCAATAGTGTGTCCCTCCTTTTCCAGAATAAAGGAAGACATGGTAAGATAGTTTACTCTCCTTTACCCATCTAAGGTAGGACAGCAGAGTTCCTTCTTTCTGCTCCAACAAACTTCACTGCTAAATACTCTGGCTTGCCCTCTGCATCTACTGGCTCAGCGTGAATTGGAATCAAACACGATTATAGGAAATAATCTCACCCAGGCATTCTTAAAAAGCATAAAACTACATGCATAGAGCTAGAGAACAGCTTCTCAAGTAAAATATTGTTTCAGTATGAGCAGAGTAATGCAATATAATTTTTTTAAAACAATTTTTGTAATTTTACTTCAGTCAACAGCTATTTACGCCACCTGTCAGACACTTCGTGACCTGAACCATTAAGTCAAAGTTCTCCATCTACCATGAATAATACCATACTGCATTATCATAGGATTTATCCTAAACATTCCTAGAATAAACCCACTGCTTGCATACACTTTTTTTTTGGTGATTTTTATTGACGAAATTACAGTTTCATAAGATATTATCTTCTCAGACTACTGTTTAATGACTTGTCAAAAGACCAACATATATATACACGTTTGGACAACTGAAAAAGCTTTTCAGTCACTACCCACTTATGAAAGCAGGTTGAAAAGACCAAGGAACATGTGAGGTACCAAGCTGATCAGCTGTATCTTGCAAACCTAAGGTTTTTTTTTTTTAATTAGTTTTTTAATAAGCATCACCAAACAATGAATTACCACATTGAGTAATATCAAGAAATGTGGAACTAGATGATGATTAAGGTCTCTTCCGACCCAGCTTAATGAGTTTTGTTGGACTTCACGAGGTTTGCGTCAGCCCATTTCACCTGCCTGCCATCAAACTTGCGCATGGACCTTCAGTTAACTCCTTCAGTTCACTGTCTCCAAGTGTGCTTGTTAAGGCCACTGAGCAACACTGACCCCAGTACATGCTCCAGGAAAATGGCAGTAGTAACCATCTGCTACTTGGACTTTGCACCACTGTTCTGTTCCTAGTTAACATTCCTGCTATTGGTGAGATTGAAATTGTTTCCAATAGCATTTTCCAGCTAGAGACAGTATGAAACCTAAATGCCAAAAAATTCAAGACTCACCTCAGTACTTTCTGTATAACATGACAGAAGACTAGTATTAAATAAAACTGACACAAAGAAAATTAAGTAATGATACCTTTGGTACCCCTTCACAAGATAAGGAATGTAGTAATTGAATAAATTGAAAACAAATTAATACATCTTCTAACATACTTAAATTTCCTTTCCTGAATGTAAAGTAAGATAAGAAGAACTAGAGATGACCAAAACAATCAAAGATAAGGATGTCTTAGGAAGAAAAAATTCCAAGTTACAGACACAACTGAAACAAGAAAAATATCCCCACAGAAGAAATACACTATTGCCAATTATACACTAAAAATGTTTACCTCTAATCAGAATTTTAAAGGTTTGACCTTTGCATACCTTAATCTTTACCCTTGAAAGTCTGACAACATATCACAGTTGCTTTGTCAATTGTTCAGTTCATTACACATTGCTATAGATTCTGTCCTATTAAAAGGATGAGTGGAAAACACAAGCAGATGTAAAATGTGTTCAGCCTGTCGGCTGTTGTTAACTAAAGCCACCTGGAGAAAAGCTGAGTGCTACATCACTCCATCTGTGAGAATCACAGAGAACTCAGGTAGTGTAAAGATTCTGCTAGAAAAAATGTGAGAGGAAACCTGTATCATAAATCATATTAAAAAGCTGAAAATACAGTAGGTTTTATACTTTTACATTCGAGAAAGCATAGAGATTAAGAGCAGAATTGGTTAGATGTTTTCCACATGAATTACTATATACCAGATATAAAGATGTTTCTTCACTGTCACTGCAGATGAATGAAAGTCACAATCTATCATTTGGCTTAGACTGATTTAGGACGATTCATTTAGTTCTACTTGAGAAACATTTTATTTTATACACTGTCATTGTAATACGAAACTGCTGTCTAGCAAAAAACTGTAATCCCTATGTAAACCCTATGTGAGACAGCTCTTCCAATCAGTCTCCTGATTTCCATCTTCCTGAGGAGTGCACTTCATTATAGGCTTGTCATGCAGTCAAACTCAGAAGAAAGAAAGATTCCCTGTCTCCACCATAAGGATATACACTTGAACAATTAAGTGACTTGATGTCTTGTTTCCATTCAAGGAAACATTTGTTGGGCTTTCAATCCCAAATGTTGAAGAGGCTTTTATACTTTTGAATTAAATTTATTGGTGCTGGGTCACCTGAAACAAGGCTTAGTTCAGGTAGTAATATTACCTTCAGTGTGACTGGTATGCAAGCAAATTAAATCTCACCCGCTCCCTATTTAATCTGTCTGGGTAAGCTTTTGATTTGGCTATCTCCAATATAAATACAGGGATTTGAGAAATACCAAGATAAAAATGCTGTCTCACGAGACACCCACTAATTCCTATTCCTTACTGGGATGCAAATCTGAATGTTTTCCCTTTGTGAAAGTTTCTCAGACTGATGTCTTTTACAAGACTTACAAAATAAAAATCCAGTATCCTTTCATAAAAAAAGTAAAGCTCTAATACTGATCAGAAACTCCTGAGCATCCAGCTGTTCTGCTTATTGCCAGTATGACCCAAACAACACTCCGCAGGCATGACTATGCATATTTAGTAATACATTGTCAACAAAAGTGAAACAAAAGTGATTGCAATTATTTAATGAAACAAGGTGAAAAGTGGAGGCATAGAAAAGAGGATAATCAACCATCTGCTTTACTTTACCTATACACACAGCAATATAAGTGAAGACCCATTATTACAAAATTAAGACACAGACATTGGCACGTAGACACCTTATTCATGGGCAACCACTGACCGGCCCCAAAACTCAGGCCCATACTGACATAGCCTCTCACAGGGCTGATGCTTCTACTTGACAGGGCCATCACACACACCAGAAAGAGCAAGCACAAAGTATGACAATTTGATCAGGAACAAGCTCCATGATGATACATAAATAAATCAACCCAAAAAGGCAATTAGTCACCCACAGCTTCTGCTCCAGATGCTTTTCAAACTACAGTGAAAATATGTTCATTAACATCTAAGACAACAAAAATTCTTATCTCCGCCCTCTGAATATTAGAATAACTGGAAATAGTGTATAGTTTGTGATTTCAGATAGTCAGCTTACAAGGAATAAGGAAAATATTCCAATAGCACAAGAGCCACATGCAAATTAGCTAGCAGGTGTATATAAAGCTTCTGGGTACTATAATGAAAAAGAGCTGGCACACACAACACTCTAGGCTATAAAATTAAAATTTTGCACAGAAATGTTTGCATTCTCCAGCAAAAGCAAATACTCCTCTGGAGAAAGAGTAAAATTGGAGTTGATCAGAGTGGTTTGGTTTTTGGGTTTTGTTTGCTTTTTTAATAAAACCGAGGAATTATTCTGGTGTTTGCTAGATACAGCTCATAATTGCCAAGAATTCACTATGGACTAGGAGACTGTGCTTGTAGCCTGAAAGCACAACTTGTAGAGATGGATAGCAGCCTTTCCCACGAGCTGTTGATCCAGTCTGTCAGTCACACATACAACCCTGGAATAAAACATCCCAGGCCACCTGCCTGGGATGATACGCAGTTCTAATTCAGTATATACAGTATTTCTTCTCCCAAAAGGATTTAATGATATTGCCTGGAAAGACAATATTAATTGCAACACTTGATATATAAGAAAAGCACTCTACTAGATGCTACTGTTGTATAAAAAACACTGCTGCCCATAATAAGAGAGTAGCTGAGGTACTTTTAATTGTGGTATCTTTGTTGGCAGACACTAGCAGAGACACACAGCTAAATTTACACAGCAATCATGACTAGAAATCCACATAATTTTTCAAGATAACACAGAACAAGGCAGAATTATTTTAAAGAGGAAATTAAACAGAAAACATTCATTCAGTTAATACAAGTGAAAAAACACTGCTTTCTACTCTTGGAATATAACAACTATAAACGTTCTCCGAAAAGACTTTTTACAACCAAGGAAACTAGGTATTTCTGCATGCCATCTATAGAGTATCTTTCTTCAAAATATAACTTGGTTGCACAAAGCTACTTATCTGTAATGCTTATGCATGGTTTGCTTTTCACATTAATGAGATTTCACTGTCTCTACTATCACAACTAACAGTTAAAAAACAGGTGTTAAAAGAGCCCAACATGTTTAGGAAAGGTATTGCAGCACAGCCTACCTCAGGTACCAGAGATTCTCTACTAAGAACAACCTCCACATCAATCAAAATAGACATAAAACATCCTTGCCTATTTTTTCTTTTCCTCTAGAAATTTTGGAGTCAAAACTCCAGCCTCTCGACAGTCTCCCACCTCTCTTCTATTCCCCAGCTAAACTGAAGCCATGCCTCAACCTCTCCATAGGCAGAGGCCAACACAGGTGATGGCACTTGGCATCAGGGGTGTGAGCAGGGAGCCATCAGCCCCATTGCCCCCACCTGGGTAGCACTGCACTCACCTGTGATTGTGTTGTTGATAATGATGGAAACATGAAAATACAGAATTTAAATACTACTTCTCAAGTCCTTTTAGGCTTGTGCTTTGTCCCCAGAAAAGGAGGTAGTTGATGGTGTGTAGGTGTTTGTGTAGAGTACATGGATGTGGCCCCTCTGCTGTTCCTTCTCCCCCTGTACCTTCACAGTCTAATTGCTACACAGGGACCTAGAATCATAGAATCAACCAGATTAGAAAAGACCTTTAAGATCATCCAGTCCAACTGTTCCCCCAGCACTGCCAAGTCCACAACTAAACCATATCACTAAGGGCCTCATCTACATGTTTTTTATTTCTGAACAGCCCCTTTTTTGGACTCTGCTGACACAGCCTGACTCCACAGCAACCTCCCAGGGCAAACAATTACTGAAGCTGGTTAAACGTCATGTATTTCCTTTCAATTGTTCTAAACCAAACCAGTGTGATTTGGTGAATACCCATGCCATGTTCAACATCTTCATTGCCACTAGGGTTTTGTGGATTCAGGCACCTTCCCGCTGCCTTCCCCACTCTATAACTACCTGAAAGGAGGTTGTAGCAAGGTGGGGGTTTGTCTCTTCTCCCAGACAACGAGTGATAGGACAAGAGAAAATGGCCTCAAATTGTGCCAATCGAGGTTTAGGCTGGATGTCAGGAAAAATCTCTTCACCAGAAGGGCTGCAAGCATTGGCACAGGCTGCCCAGGGAAGTGGTGGAGTCACCATTCCTGGAGGTATTTAAGACATGTAGATGTAGCACTTATCAATAAAACATATTGATAGGCATGGCAGTGCCAGGTTAACAGTTGGATTTGATGGTCTTTCCAACCTAAATGATTCTATGATTCTGTAATAAGGCTACATGACAGAAATGTCTAACCAACCAGATGAAGACAGAGCTGGAGAGCCAGTTCAGCCTGGTATAACATACAGACTATTACTTTCAAGTGGGAGACAAAGGATTCAAAGCAATATTTTGCCCTGGTCAGATCAGGAGGCTGCATCCAGATCCTCCTATCTCAATCCCATATCTTTGGGCCCATAACACACACCTTTCTTTAAATCAGGGGTCACATAATCCAGCAGAAGAGATGGAAAAAAATAAGTAAAATGTACACAACAAGCCTGCTTATGTTATACTTCCACATCCAGTGAGACTGTACAGTACCACATGAGTGTCTCGCAGAAATCTCCAGGTTGACAAAAAGAAGTAATTGTCAGGATGTGGCATGTGACTCCAAGCACTAAAACAGTCAGATCAAAACATTTTAAAGGGAAAGAAAGACTTTTCTAACTAGTAACCAATACATACTGTTAACTTGCAGAGAAATGAGTAAGAATACTTTGATTTAAAACCCCATATGGTCTGTAGGAGCAGGCACTCACAGAATGCCTTTCTCAAAGCTGTGTGGCAGAACACACAAGCCATATAGAAATTTTGCTTACTTGTGATCACACCCAAACAAAAAGACCCTAACCCCACTGCAGTGTGTGTTTTCTGAATGTATATATACTGTGAATTCACTCATTTGATGCACTGACAAAGTCATCTTTTTCTCACCTGTCATTTAAGTCCAATGCATGGCATAATTAAAAATAAACAGAACAGGTGGGTTTTTTCTATTTTTTTTTTTTCCTGGTAAGACCTTTGGCTTGCATTCATACAGTCAGTTTTTCACAATCTTTCTACATTCAATGAGCACAGTAGTTTTAAGAGGATTTAAGGTGTGATATCAGCACAAAAAACATCAGAAAGATGCAGTGACTCCATTTACATGAGCTAGTCACGTATGACAAATTTTCATGCACCATGCCATGCATGATCTGAAGGTAATGTCCCCATATAAATATCTATTGGATGACTGTATTGGGCCAAATACAGTATGTATTGCTTTAGGTACTGAGACTCAGAAAACCCCCACTGCGGTTAAGGTCTCCTGGCAGTCTTTCAGGATGTCTTCTAGCATTCTAAAAGCTGAAAGTCTCAGTCTCGCACAAATTCATCACTTGGCTCCTTCAGATTTTCCCAGAACTTATATTTCACAGTCCCTAGGAACTGCGAGTCTTCATACCATGATGGCATATATATTTTTAAAACAATCTGTACCGTTTGATCTTAGCTATCCCTTTGAACTTCCTACTCCTGAAAGAGAGGTTTTGCATCCTGCAGTTGCTATGAAAACTTGCAATAACTGAACTGCACAGAGGTGGTTTTTTTAGCCTTCGAAATAATAGTTATAAATCAAAAAGTAATAATTTAATATTAACCTACAAAGCTGATAAGAAGAACATTGTTACCTTTTGGGGATTTCTTGGTCTGAATAATGCTACGCTATGCTGTGTTTTTTTTCTTCCCTCCTTTCTCAAGAGTTGATTCTAATTCTCCAGATACTAAATATAATTAAAACATGCAGCAGCAACAAGCTTTAGAGAGAAGATCTATGATGAATTTTTCATAGCAGGACTTTGTTTGGGCCTTGATGTCTTCTCAGCTGCTCATGACTAAAAATAAGAAAGCACAGTTCAGTTTCTTTTAAATTGTCATTGTTATATAAAATGATGTGATTATCAGCCATGAATGACTGGAATCAGCATCACCAAAGTATGAAAACACAGGTTCTGAATAAAACCACAAGCAGCAATGAAATCACAATTAAGCTTAATGATAGATTGTGTAAAATGGTACCTTAAAACAGCCTGGCTTTTTCACTGAAAAGTGCTTTTGGTTTTGTGGGAGTTTTTTTCTCTTGTTTGTTTGTTTGCTTGTTTTGGGAATGTTGTTTGTTTGTTTTTGCAAAATATTGTGAAATAAAGGAGGGAAAAAGGGATATAACTCTGTTTCTGCAGAAAGCAGGCTTCTCATTCTGACCTTCTCTTACGATGTTTTTGTTCAGTGTCTCTTATTTAAGGGTTAATGCTGTAGAAATACTCACAGATAATGACACTCAAATGTAACTGAACTGTTTGACAAAATTAAAGTGAAAAGTGGAGGGATTATAAACCATTTTGAGAGTCCTGTTTGTCCTTCTGGGATGGCCACAATAGACAAGAATTACAGCAATGCTCTGCTCTAGATAGAGAAGGTGGTCTCTGGAATGTCCTGAGAAATCCATATACATATAACTGCCTTCAGAAATAGGATAGTAACACTTCTCTAGCTGGTCCACACTAATCTCACATAACAGTAAATCAGTTGTTTTATATTCTAATTCTTTTCTTTACATGTATTTTCTTGGCCTAAAATATTCTTGATGGAATATGTGCCTTTGTGTAATGGACATATAACAATTCCTGCAGTTTTAATTGGATGAAATAACTACTAATTCTGTGGAATCTCTGTTTTCTAGTCATTGCAGAGTCAGATTCTGCAAAGAAGATATTTTCCAAGAAAAAGATAGTGGATAACCTAGCATAGTTATAGAAGAGATTTCTAGGAAAAACATCACTGTGTGCATTTGATAGAGGCAAGTTAAGTTTTGACAGCACTATCTGATTTATCTGTAAAGGAAATTCAAATAAACTTCCCATAGGTTAAGATGTCACCCACTGGAAGGACAAATATAAATAGAGATTTATTATGCTTTTCTATCAGGTAGTCTGCATTTAGGATGTGTCAGAACCACAGTTTGGAAGAGAAGTATTATTATGAGATAGTCCTTTGCCAAGAAAAAAAGATACTGCTACATCTTAAAAAAAAAACAACAAAAAAACAACTTTGAAATTTTTAAACAGCTAGTGAAAAATAAATGCATAAAGTTGACCAGCAGGTTGAAGGAGGGGATTTTGCCCCTCTACTCTGCTCTAAAGAGGCCTCACTTGGAGTGCTGTGTGCAGTTCTGGTGTCCTCAACATGAGGACATGCAACTGCTGGAGCAGCCACAAGGATGATGAGGGGGCCAGAGAACCTGCTGTACAATGACAGGCTGAGAGAGTTGGCGCTGTTCAGCCTGGAGAAGAGAAGCTCACAGCAGCCTTCCAGTATCTGAAGGGGGCCTACAAGGATGCTAAAGAGGGACTCTTCATCAGGAACTGTAGCAATAGGACAAGGGGGGATGGGTTCAAACTTAAACAGGGGAAGTTCATGTTAGATATAAGGAAGAAGTTCTTTACTGTGAGGGTGGTGGGACACTGGTGCAGGTTGCCAGAGAAGTTGTGAATGCTCCACCCTGGCAGTGTTTGAGACCAGGCTGGATGGGTCTTGGAGCAACCTGGTCTAGTGGAAGGTGTCCCTGCCCATGGCAGAACGTTGGAACTGGATGAGCTTTAAGGTCCCTTCCAACCCAAACCATTCTGTGATTCTTAAGATACTGTGTTTCAGTTCTTGAATGATTCAGTTTACAACATACATAATTTGTAGACGTTGATGCTACACTGTCAAATTAGACTGTAAATGTGGTAATGCAGATATAATATATCATAATAAACTCTCAGACAGGAATGCTGAAATTGGTTAGGTTACTAAAATAACCAGGTTTTCTCTTCAATAGATTTCCATCCACTGTTAGTGTAGGTATCTTTTAGCTTAGGTTAAAGTACATTTCAGGTCTTTTTAACCAGGTTCTTAAACTTCATTTCACTCTTTTCTCTGTATCACATTTTTATATGTTGTTACAGTAAGTGTGGTTTTATAAGCATCCATGCCATTTTAAATAAAACAAATTCATGTAAAATTAGCACACATTCTTCCAGTTGTTTTTTTTTTAAATGTGTAAATAAACATCTTAAACGAAGTGGCTGCAACCATTTTTTATGTGTATCAGGTGTGGCTTATTTTATGCAACTGTGGTATCTAAGTCATTTGAAGAAGTCAGATACAAAGAGCCTCAAGATAAAAAAATACAGTTTTTGTTTTGCTGTGTTCCAGGGGTAATGAGCTGCTTGTTTCTTCAGAAGTAATTTCTTCTTTGAAATGCAACAGGCTTGCAAACATCAGCAACCGTCATGACTAAGTTATACGGCTAAACGAAATAAAAACACTACAGTCACACTAGAAGGCAAAAGGCAGAACCACCAATGCAATTTTATTAACAAACATTATGATAATGCTCCACAATAGAGCACATAGGTTCTCATTAGAGCGATAAAAGCTTGTCTGCAGAATATAAATTCACAGGTACATCTGTAACTTAGCCATAACTGTAAATCTGGCTGCACCCTACTATTGGCTATAATCTCCTGCCAGCTGTTCCCTCTCACAGAATTCATCTTTATTTTCCAGTAAAAAGAAAGGCCTCTATTTTCTTAATCCACTCCCTTTTCTCCAGCCTTACAGCTGCCCTGAACACAGACTGGTAGTATGCAAAGGAGTTGCAGGGGGATGGGTAGGAGCATCAAAGAGGAATGTGTTTCCTTCTAGCAGTGCGATGGTCATGGACCAAACAGCATGGTCTGTGCTCCAAGTCCAAACCTGTCCCAGGAGGACTCACACCTTTTTGTGGGTCCATTGCCATCATCATACTTTCCTTCCACAGCAGTGAACCTACTCACCCCCATGCACAGCAAATTGTGAGAAAAAGCATTAAGAGAACTAAAGCATCAGCAAAATTATTTTAGCCACAAAACTTATTTTGACATACACACTATGGTTGAGTTTCATTTTCTTTATGGGTAAAGGGTACAGAAGAATTAGAGGTGAAGGACTAACTGCAAAAAGTCCTACAGAACCCAGAGCATGAATCTGGAAACCAAAGAACATTCAGAAATTTGAAGAAGGTGAAGATGTAGAAAGAAAACTGAAGGACATAATAAACCTAATTCATCCATAATTCATCCAATGGCATTGTCAACCTAGCATGTAAGGAACAAAAAAACAGTCCATGCCAACCAAACAGGCGTAAAAAAGCTCCACAGACTTAATTTATGTACTAATCTGAAACTGGAATCAGTGTTAAATGCCGTCACTGGTAGAATGGGAACAAATTTACTGAGGATTTCTTCTGATGCAACACACTGGGAAAGTGCACAGTGTTGCACATCAAACATTCATGGAAAAAGGATCTGAGGCAATGGTTAGAAGTTGCAGCAAGAGATATTTCAGTTAGGGAAGGGGAAAAAAATCCACAAAATAACAAGGATTCCTCAAGTGCTGAGAGACTGTATATGCAATTCCTATAATTATTCTAAAAGCTACCTGCAGATATGAGATCCAGCATGAGTTGCCAAACAAGATAATGTAGATAATTAGAAGGTATGTTCTTCAGTATAAACTGCATCTGCACCTTCTTGCAATTTGAATTTTACAGATGACTTTTATGGCTCATACCATGTTGCATTCACAACATTGCCTTGCAGTACCAATAAATAAAACCAAAACCCTATACATTGTCAAGTGGATGTACTTTGGTGCTTCAAGGCAAAATTAGTAAGAAATATATGCATTTCTTTTCCCCTAGTTGATGTGTCCTATTTAAGAAGTAGTAAATTATAAGCACACCAAAGACTGCAACTTCTATTACTTCTCCATTTAAAGAACCACTGCTGTAAACATTCTGGTCTCATCTTGTTTTTTCTGCATTATGTTGGCACTTACGGAGCAAGTGCCTACATAAGTTTTAGAAGCCAACATTGGGCCACACTTCCCAGAAAAAAACAAAACAAAACAAACTTCATACTTTATTTCTTAATTTAATAAATGAGCCACTACACTTTCTCACCAGCTTGGTCACATTTGTGTGCATTTCTCCCCTTCAATGTGTGGTTAGTGCGATGGATCCTGACGGAAAACCCCTACAGACTGAAATCATGTGTTTATACACAGAGCAGTTAAACGGCAATCCATCTCCTTTATATCCTTATTATGTCCAGGGAAAATAAAAGCCATAGGAGGGAGGTAAGACCCTAAGTGCTTTTGTTCTGTATAACCTGAGGGAGTAGGGAGTTGCAGGCACCCAAACTGCTAGCTCGCCAGGCTTGCGTGGCTCAAAGGGAGACACCCTATCACAAAGGATTGAGAAACTCACTCTCTCCACATAAACTGAGTATCAGTTAATCAAATTATTTCTATGCCTAATTTCTGTTCACTTTGCTGGCTTGTACTGAAGTACAGATAGTTCAGATAATTGTGACATTGCTTTGCAGTGTGAATTGTTTTGGTTATTTATTGTCTCAGATAATTTGGAAATTAGACTTCTGGTTGGTTCTGCTTTGACTTTGGAGTTTGCTATAAGACTCTTTTCCGAGAGTAGGCATCTTTTTACTCCAGCCCAGCTGGCTCAGCACTACAGAGCAGCACACAGGAGAACAGGGCTGTGTCCACCCTAACCCTAACCCAGCCCTCACCCTGTGCCCTCACTGGCGCTTGGGACCAGGATGCTGTGGAAAACAGCATTTTTCAGGACAGAGATTTTGCTTACGAGACATCAATCTAGTTGGCTTATGTTATCCCTCATGAGAATTTTTGCAGCATGCTCAGCCTCTGTTGATGAGAGCAAACTTCCTGGGGCTAGAGTTCAGCAGGCAATTGTGTTGATTAAGAAATGACATTTTTTTCTCCCATATTCCTCGAGATCAAGGAATTTATTTGTAGAAGGATATTTTCCATGGTTTGTAACAAAAATTCTTTGTAATCCCAGCACTGAAATGCATATTCTGTATAAGCACAAAACCTGTGGGAGGCTTGAATGGTAAGACATAGTCCCTGATAACCCATGAGACACATGACAATAACATCTAGTGTGATTTAAGGAGATTTTGGGGATTATCTTCTGAAACACAAGATCTTTACAAGGGAGTTTCCATATTCATCTGTCCTTTAGAATAGTAAAGGTTTCACTCTCCAGAAGTGCTTACACTGTTGGTGGCTTTTTGTTCTGTCTTCTATTTGTGTGTCTAGAATCCATCTTGAATAGCCCGAATTCATCCTGTGCAAACCCAATTTGTTGGGAAAATGACCTCAAAAGTGGGGCTGTGTCTTCCTCCCACCATCCTTTGGGAGTGTGTGACCACGTGCTTTTACCAAAATAAGCTCCTCAAAGATCTTCAGCCAGTGGAGTTCTTCCTGACTTTAGGCTTTAGCTTTAACTGTTTGCAGAGAAGCAGAGACATCTCACAGCATCAACTGCAAAATGCCATCCCTGCCATGCCTGACAAGGACACAAGACTGCTGAATCCCAGAAGTCCTAAATATTTCCTATTGTCTGGGGATGGGCGAGTGCTTAAGTGGCAAAATTAGGTGCCTCAACCACCCTCTATTAGCTGCTTCACATAAGAATTGTCTCTTTCCCGGCCTTGAGCACAGCAACTACCTACATTCCCTTCTAGGAGTTTCTCTTCTGCCTTTTTTTGCTGCCTCTCAGCCCATTACTGGAAGAAAAATTGCTAAGCAAACACTTCTGCTGCTCTTCTGCCTGATCATTTTCAGCTTTTCTAAGTAAATATCAAATACTACTAACACACTCCTCAATGTACTTTCCCCAGTCCCAAGTAGCCATCTCAGCAAAGCCCAAGTCATTTTTTGTTCTGCTTCACAGCAGGACTCCCAGTGATTTGCTTCTGATTCACACCAAGCTCTGATGACAAGCTTCCCTGATAAAATTAGCTTTTTGTTGGTCTCTACTGGCACATTCCCTCCTCCTAATCAGGTCACTTGGGACAGACATGGTTCTTTATGGGCTGGTTGGCTCGGGTAGTAAATAAATGCACATCTGATGTAAATTGTGAAGCCAATTAAAACTGTAGTAACTTCCAGCATTCAGGTTTCCAGTGCAGTGAACCCAAGCATATATCTGGATGAGGATTTCCAAATGCAACAAAAGTCCCTGCTAGAGAAAGACATTTGCCAAAGAACAGCAGTGTTGACAGCAGAAGGTGGTCACGCTTCACCACCTCTCCACCAGCCTGATTACCTGATGCTGTAAAACCCATTTCTGGCCTTTCCCTTATTGACTATTTGCATTACCTCAATTAAACCTAAGCTTTCTGGGTCAGGAGGATGGGTCCTAATCCCAAATTTATAAGCATCGCTATAGCAGCAGGTGCAATGTGACATGAAAACTACCAACAGCAGTAGGGGAAATGACAGAAACACCACTCGCTCTCCAAGGGTATTCATTCTTTGATCTTGTGTCCCCAAACACTCATTGATGTCACCTTTCTCTATATTTAACACCACACACTTAAAATCTGGCTGAGGTTGCTATGCTGCTCTCTTAATATTAACTTGTTTTTGCCCATCTTTCAGGGCAGGATCCGCACGGTTCAGACACATACACAGAGCATCTCTCAGGCTTGATGCTGACTGGTGTCTGGCATCCCAGACAATTTTGCTTAAATCAATCAGGCATCCCATGGATACGGTTTTCAAACCCAACCTAGCAAAAGCTGGCACTTAGGTGAGAGAGTATCAGTCATGGTGTGCATAGTGCCAGGCTAAGCACAGCCGGACAGAAATAGAAATCAAAAATAATGCTAAAATAAAGGCAGAAACTGTGAGTTTAACATTTCTGGGATGATTCTAAGGCAATCATGCCTCTGCAGGTAGCTTCTCCTGCTGTTATTTCACTTCTGCACACAGATGTTCTCACCAGGGCAAAAACTACTCCATCACATCACAGGCACAGCTCTTCCACAGGTGGAGTATGCAGAAAATTATATATAGGCATGCACAGAGTGAAATAATGTCAAGAGAACAGTATCTGTTCCCTCTGAAAAATGTTTCTGTCTGTGTTGGTACTCTCAGACATGCTGATAAGCAACATCGTTCATGTGCTTATCGATAAGAGGTGTTACAGCCACACCTTCCCAGTCTAATCCCAAACCCAGTAAAATCCACAAGGGCTTCTGTGGGCATAAATTCAGAAAAATAAGATGAGACTATACCTGTGTTAGTAGCTGCTTTGGAGGGTGTCATGTACCTGCCACAGAGGGTTAAAGTAACTATGCAAATTTTAAATGCTATTGAGTTTCTGTATTCAACATGCAGTCCTGGGTTCAGCAGTAGCAGTCATTTTTTCTCCTTCTTAGTAGCTGGTGCAATGCTGTGTTTTTGACTTTCAGCCTGGGAACGGTGCTGATAACACTGATGTTTTTAGTTAATGCTCAAATGTTTGGTCTGGCCAAGGACTTTGTGAGCCTCATGCTGTGCCAGGGAGGAGGGGAAGCCGGGAGGAAGCAGAGACAGGACACCTGACCCAAACTGACCAAAGAGGTATTCCATACCACAGCACGTCATGCCCAGGATGTAACGGAGGGTTACCCGGAAGGGCTAGGAACTGCAGGGTTGGACGAGGTATCGGTCGGGTGGGGTGGGGCAAGTTATCAGTTGGCTGGTGCTGAGGTGCTGTATTCTCTTCCTTTGTTATTTCCTTTATCATTATTATCATTGGTGGTAGCAGTAGTGATTTGTGTTATACCTTAGTTACTAAACTGTTCTTATCTCAACCCGTGGGAGTTGCATTCTTTTGATTCTCCTCCCCATCCCTCCGGGAGCAGGGGGAGAGCAAAAAGGGGGGGAGTGAGAGAGCGACTGCGTGATTTATGGCTGACTTTGTTTAAACCATGACACAGGAATAAATCAATAAGCAACAACTCCTTGGATAAACCTAATTTTATGTTTGTTAAATGCTTTTTTACTCACTAATAAGACATAAGAACATAAAAGTTTACATCTTTCTATTGCATCCTAATAAATAACTTTGTTTCTTAGTCAGTCATCCATCTGTCATCCACTTCTCAAACACATGAATATGCTGTAAGAACAACCAGTGCTTGGACAACACATTGCCTCAGATGGATTCTTTATCACCGCTGTCACCTAGGAGAGTAAAAAGAAAGATAAACTGATTTAGAGAACAGTGTGACATCACTGTATCATGTTTACAGACTTTCTCTCTGATGGATTTACACAGCCTCCACTGAGATTATAAGCAATTGATACTGGGTGTACACTGCAGAATAAACAAAAGGGAGTCATAAAAGGTAATCTGACCACAAGGCATGACTATTATCTTTTCTCTTTTTCCTCCTTTCCAGTTTCCACTCTCAAGGAGAAAAATTTGTAGTATTGATATATAAACTTTAATACCTTAAGGCCTAAGCAACTGCCCAAACTGCAAAACAACTCTGAAAAGCAGAGAAAACAGCACACAGTGACCACACAAATCTTTTAGCTGTGGTACCTTTCTGCTGCTCAGTCCCCAGCTGTCCAATTACACAAAGGAAGAATTGCCACCTGTTATTTGTGTTCTTTGGACATCAGTGAAATGTGATGCAGACCAGATCATATATTCAGACTTTCAATAGCAACTTGCTTCTTAACATTACAGAGGTAGACATGAACATGACACATGGAGAAATACCTCGTTCTGTGTTGCTGTGCAGAGCTGGGATGTGGCCACAAGCACCCTCAGATGCTGCTGTCCTTTTTGACTGGTACAGCTGACTGGACAGTGATCATGGGGGAGGAAGAGAAAACAAAATTGGATACTTACATTGAACAATGTGAACAACCCACTTTAGTCTGACATGTAGAGTGCTCCCCTTCAACACAAAACCACTGAGAAATAGAAGAAAGGCCTTTATAAATTACTTTTTTCCCCCATTTGCAGGTACTTGCACTAGTAAAAAGATCATCTTTGTCACAGAAAAGACTTCTGCTTTCATCTGTTGCCTTCAGAAATAACATGCTCTAATATGAAGAAAAGATGTTTTCCAGGCCCTGAAACATTCTGTGGTCTTTTCAGCACACAGAGAACAGTGCTCTCTTGCAGGATACGTGATGATAAGACACACAGTTATATGACACATCCTTAAGTGGAGGACCTCTTCATCATGCATCTATCAACAGTTCTATGCAAGACCTCTGCACTAGATATAAGGATGATTAAGTCATTGTCAAGAATAGTAACAAATAAAAGTGGCATATCAATGTTTATGATTTGGGCATCATTTAGGGAGAAAAATAATAGGTGTGATATTGGGGAAAGGTCAAGAAACAGTTTAGGTTTAAGATTTTAATGAAAACACATTCATGTTCTACAAAAGGCTAAAGGCTATATTATTTTCTGGAAGTCAAAAGTAAGAGCATCCATTTGGCCTTTTGCAAATCAGGGCTTATAACGTACAATATACACCAGCTGAGGCCTCCTTTTAAATGTCATACAGAAGTAAGCATGTGGTCAGCATGGTAGGAGAATTAAAAGTACAGTAGATGAAATTAGATGCTTTGTCTTGTTAACATCTGTTTGCATAATGTTTGCTGATTTAAAGGCATCTATTCTTTTGCAGCCCATCATCTACTACCCACTATATTAGAAATCAGGCCTCCTTTGTATACACAGTTAGCACATCCCTAATTTTTGTTGCTTATTTCAGTGTTGCTATCTGATGTACTAGAGAAATCACACTGGCATTCAGATCACATACACTGGATCACCATGAAGCAGCTACCATTTTTCACTTTCTGATCACTGGAGTCTAATGTGTCTTTGCATCTAAATAAACTATTTGCATGATAAGCAGACATCTGTATGAAATTGTTAGCATCCAGTTAGCTAATATTCTTCTTCTGTGGTATTTCAAATGCTGAATCTTCTCTTTCATTTTAGAAAGACCAAGCTGGTGCAGTAAAACTGTCAAAAAATGAAACACTTTCATAAATATTCACCCTATTTCGACAAACAAAGGGAAAAAACTGAATGGGAAAGTGTTTAGTTTGTTTTTAAAAGATTATGCAAATGCTCTCAGATCACAGTGCTTATTTTTATCCATCTTTTAAATCCTTTCTCATTGCTGCATATCTTAGAATCGTTAAAAAGTTTATTGTAATTTTTTTGTTTGAGCATGTTCTCCTAGCTGATAGCTCCTGGTTAATTTATGGTCTTCAGCTAGTACTAGGATCCCAGCTCACCAAATGTGCATCTTGAGCTGTTTAAGTCTTATTCTGGTGAGAAAAAAATCACCTGGACAAAGACTTGCATTACCAGGGAGCTGAAAATAACTCCAGCCACTGACTTGTATTTAATCTGTAGAGGAAACGTGTTTCTCTCTAGCATGTCTGCATTCCAAACCTTTGCCTTCAGAACTTTAATTAACCTTGATAGGAGCTTAATGGCTGAATCTCTACACACTGAGATTGGAGTGTAACAACAGACTGCAGTTGTTCCAGCTTTCTAGGGAGAGCAAACACTGTAGCTTTCACTTGAAATGCAGCCCTTGAAAGCAGTGACAGCACACACTGCAAGCTGCAGATGCTGCAGACCCAATTTCCCATAATTTCATCTCTGAGATAACTGACATTAAAGTCAGAACATATCACAGACACACACACACAAAAAAGTACAATAGCCATTATGAATGATGAAAGTGCTTTTCTGCTTGTTACTCAGAAGGAGACATACTAAAACAAATAAACATTTTCCCATTGGGTAGATGGTAAAAAAAAAATAATAAAGATGAGGTACAGAGGCATCTTTTTTTTCCCTCCATCAACTGTGTTATTGCTGAAGTGCATTTCGCTCCAGGACTTTTCCACTGACAAGCGAAAAGCTGCCTTTCAGTGGGCAAAGGTTTGGTAGGTAAGAGGAAGGAAGCAGCATACCCTGCCACTGGTAATTCCCAACCTCCACAGCAGGGCACAGGCATCAAGGTTTGGAAAAGGGGAAATTCACTATAGACAGCAAGAGCATCATTTTGTTCCTTGTTTGAAGCAGGCTGCAATTCATTTTCTAACAGTTTTACACTGTGTATCAAATTGCCATGTTTACTCTTTCTGATCTAAATGACCTTCATTTTTTTCCCCTGATTTTAATGTCCCCGCTGCACTGTGTTCTACAATGCGATTTCAGAAAACTTGTAACCCATCAATTACCTTTGAGATGAAGGCCACAGTCTGATACTCAGTTCCCTTCTCTAAGACAGCCTGATTCAACACAGAAACAGGTGGTGAGATCTCCTTGTTCCACTGAAGACTAATCGTCTTCATGTCCCTCACCTTGCATGCTACCCTGTTAAAATACAAAACCAATTTACTTCCCAACAAAAGCAGAGTGAATATCTGAAACATTTGATATAAAGTTTCCTAAGGCCAATATCAGACATACAGCATCACAGATTTTACCTCCTGCTGGAGCTGGGGTTCTGCGTGCAAATGTCAGAAAGAAATTCCCTTTGTTCATAAAGTGAGAGTTGTGTTTGTTAGAGTCCAGCAGTTTACAAGATCAATTATCTCCTTGGTGCACATTCATCAGCAATGTCTGTTGCCTCCCATACTTCAACACAACCTCACCAGAGACCTGTATTTCATATATGTAAAACCAAACTGTCTACAAAAAAAAAATAATCCGTAGAGCGTTTTTCTGAATCTGGATGGTCTTCCTCTGATCACCAAAAAGGGCAGGCTGATGTTCAGAGCTTCAGTTGGATGTGAGATGAGATTCTTTTTTTTTTAACCTATTGAAAAACTCATTCTCTTTTTTCCCTCTTCAAGCTCCGAATTAGTTTCACATCAGCTTCAAAAGAAACAGTAATACAAGAACGCTCTTGCTGTCCACCTCAGCACACCTGGTGGCACTTGGGAACAACTTCTTACACAGGTATGCAAACCAAGATTTATGAAACAGTGTCTTGTAACTCAAACATGAATGACTGATGTGTCAGTCAATTCTGCTCAGTTCCTTTAGTTTAAACTAGGTCAACCCTGAAGCAGTTCAATGACATAATTAGCCAGCAACCAGGGAACAAAATACCTGCAATCCATACCAGCAATGCAACAGCTAATCAACAGCGCTAGACTTTCATAAAAGGTTTCTATGCACCTGCCAGCTTCTGGATGTCCCTCAGCACCTCACTGGAGGGGATGTGCTGGCACATGCACCACAGAACCCTGTGGGTTGCAGACTGGGGATGTGGCATTGCCCATGCCCATCCCTCTGCCAACAGCCCTCTGACCCACACCAACACCTCTCCTCTGTGTCAAAACCAGCAACCTGCAAATCCCTTATGACTATTGAACACGGTTCACATTCATCTTTACTCTTTTAAAGGATGACCTTTGGGCAAATGCTTTCCCAGGCAGTTGGCTGTCCCATTCATGGTACTCTCTTAGCAGCAATTGGGACAGGAGATTTTTTCAAGGGTGGGCTGTGCGAGAACTGCAGATTTACCAGGTTAGTTTTATAATATAGTTGGTTGTGGTTTTTTTATCATCTGGTTTATTTTTTAGGCTAGTTTTACAATTTTCTCCAAAATAAAACTTGAATTAAAACTTCCTTCAGTTTCAAAGGAATGCCTTGTGAAGACAGCAGGCCAGACTAACACGGGAAGACTGAATCTATTTGACTGAATAAATTCATGGTAATTCCACGAGCTGTTCCCTAGAGGAAAAGCAGATGAGCAAAATGCACTGGACAGTTGCAAAGCAGAATACAATACGTAGAGTGAAGTGCCACATCTTCTGCAGTTAGCATGTCTTACAGAACAATTTTGCCTACAGAGCCTCCAGCAAGTGTCAAGACAATTTATCACCAACCATCTATGGCAAAAGACAGTACTACATATTTACTGGGTTTAAGTATTCTCTCTTCTACCAAGACCCGATAAAAGCTTATGCTCAGGTACCAAAACAAATTGCATGTAGTGTGTGTGTGTTTTCTTTCTGAGCAGTGCTGGAGGCCCTACAGGTGAAATGTCATTTTGGGTTTTGTGCATTCATAGGAAAAGCAAGGGGGTACCCACATGACAAATAGTTTAAATTTACACTAAATTTACATGCAAGTTTTCATCTGATGGGCAGAGGGAAAAGCACACAGCAGCCAGTGGAAATTGCCAGACAGACGTTAGGGAATAAGAAATCTTCTCACTACTTTCATAAACATATCCTGTTGCCTCAGTTTTGTTTTACACCCCCTCTAAATACAACATTTTTTCCTCAATGTTCTCTATATCCATTTTCTGCCTCTTTTCAAGCTCCTTTCTCCTACTGCTCCCTGGACCGAAATTTTTGTCTCAGACTATCTTCCTTTGAAGTCAGCAGCTCTCAGCTCCTTAGAATAGCTCAGCCTGACTTTGTAAAAGTGCCCAGAAATAAAAGTCTGAGAAACATAACAGAAAAATAGACTGAAACCTTTTCCTGACTCTAGTCACAAAGCATCTTTGAAGTCTTGTAAAGAATTCATTTCACTCTTTCCCTCTTTAGAATGAACACACATGACAAATATCCAGTTATTTTTAGGTCATTAGAATCCTGCTCCCTCTTCTGCCCTCCCTCTTTTTTCAGTGAAGTAGCAGTTCCCCAGGTGAAATCATCAAAACGAGAGTCAGCATCTCCGTGCAGCATGAGAAATGCTGATGTGTCCTAGCTGAGGAGCCATACTCTGCCCTGGGAAAACACACACTTCTCAGGTCCAAAGGGCCAGAATCATCCCCTCACTTTGTTCATTTACAATTTTCCATCAGGATTTAAAAATTCCCTTTGGGATAGAAATTAAATAGCCATTAATCAGGCATTGTCAGAAATGTGAAACTGGGAAAAATCGTTGACGTTAATGGTGGGAAAGATTCGACTCGCCTGCAGTTCTAAGCAGTGATGTGACATGGTTTGTTTTCCTCTGAAGTCTTCCCTGAGTGAGGCAATACTTAACATTCCTAGGAGAACCTGCCATTAACAATTACATTTGCAATTACTCTTACCTCTGGCAAATGATCCAACATTTACATAACTCAACCACCTCCACAGTGAGAAATATTGCACTGTACATGAAATAACGCTGGATTAGGCTTAGACTGTTAATGTAACTAAAAATGTTCAGTTATTTCAGTGGAAATTTGGAGGGCATTACAGTTGAGAAGCAATGGGATATTCTGCATTTCTGTATTATGGAATAACACACAGTTTTAGTGATATTTACCTTTTATGTTAAGGCCAGAGGTTACCCCATGGAGTGTGCTGGCTGCTGCAGTGACTGCTAGTACCTTCCAAATACCAGTACACTAAACTGGTAGGGCCCAGACCAGCTATTGAAAATAAATATTTAAATCATACCTGGTGTGATATAATTAGTTTGCATACCTAAAAATAGAACAGTAATGTAATATCAAATATGCAGCAAATTGTCTGATTCACAAATTATACTGTTCCTAAAAAACATTACTTTATTCCTTTCAAGGGAGATGCAAGAAACTTACTAGGTTTATCCACAGAAACTTGTGACATGCTTACAAGCATTTAATGGTTGTTATAGACGATAACAGGATTAAAAGCAGAGCTTCTGGTTTATTAAAAGCAAAGAAAATAAACTCCAGGTTTCCAAAAATGAATATTTAATCAGTTTTTAAGTGGAATTTAAGCTGAACTGTATGCCAGTATTTTGAAAAGAAGCAGTGCCTATGCAGATTTAAGTTCAGAGAAGCCTCATGGCTGCACATGTTGCATGAGCTCATTTTCCTACCATTAGGTCCTTGTGTATCTCCATGCTGTCAACATGCACATTTTGAAAGCACTCCATAGTTTCCATTTTGTTTTTAAGACTTTCCAGTGAGATGTAATTCTAAATAAACACACTAAAACCCTAGTAATTACCCTTAGTTTCACGAGGTTTTCTACATTCCATCAAACATAGCACTTTAAATACTAACTTTACAGTCCAAAGCCAGTTCATAATTTGCTGTATATAATCATATTCAATGTTTGACTTCCGAAGATTTTGTACAACATTCCCCATAATCTGTATAAAAGTTCTACTAATTCCCACCTATATGAAAATAGAACCATCTAAACCAATTTCTGCCTTGCAACAGAGCAATATATAAATTACACTGAAATCAGTGCTGACGGACAGAAATGTAATTATAATGGAAGCAAAGACTTTTGCTACATGTGAAGAATGTCAGTCTGTGATGTTTTTAAACGAAAAGCAGATTGCTTGACACAGGCAATCTGTATTAATGGCATTCCAGAGACATATGACCAAGTAAGGAACTAGGACACTTACCGTAGGTTACTAGAGATTTCTGGGTTGATTTCTAGGACAATTTAACTGTCAAGGTTGTTTATATTTGCTATCTGAGGTTATTTGGAGAGAGTACACCGAGAAAAAAAACAAACAACAGACACACAATGACCTTTAGGTTTGCAAAGCATTCAGAACCTGAGCTTGAAACAGAGCTATGGAGACTCAGCTGTGATGAGACCTGCCAGGGGGTACAGAGAGGTGGAGAGCAGGAGTGAGAGTGGGGCCAGAATGCCAGGAGGTACCTGTTTCACCACCAACTGCTGGTGCTGGTGGATTTAGATGTCCTCACATCATATCTCACATTAGAAAAGGTTGCTCTGCAAACTTGAAAACATGCTGGCTACTGAAAGGGTAACTCTAATTGGAATCCCACTTCCTTTAGGTGGAGGGCTCCCTTTACAGAATAATTATGCATGGCTTCAAGAGTTTCACTACAGCTTCCCTCTATCTGTCATTCATCTTTCCCTGTGAAAAGAAGCTTTTTTTCAGCACTCATCATCCCACTTCCACATATTCCCTTTCACCACACTGTGTGAAGGCACCTTCCAGTTTCTTAATACTTGTTACAAGTATTGACACAGCTAAGAAAGGGGAAACAGTGCACATAGCAATGGTTTTTAATCATTACACCAAAGCGAGCCCTGTACTATATAGAATCATAGCATAGTTTGGATTGGAAGGGACCTTCAAAGCTCATCCAGTCCAACTCCCGTGCAATGAGCAGGTATATCTTCAACTAGACCAGGTTGCCCAGAACCACATCTAGCCTGGCCTTGTATGTCTCCAGGGAAGACATTGTCTATATGTAGACCTCTCTCCATATAGCTGATCCCTTCATACTGATTTGCAAATCTGTAACACAGAATCATTTAGGTTAGAAAAAACCTTCAAGATCATTAAGTCGAAAATTTGGACTGGAACAAATCCCTCTCAAAAATCCTTCTTTCATTTTTCATTTAGCAGATGCCTTCCAGTTTAACATGTCTTTCACATTTTCAGGTCTGTTACAGTGCTCTGCAAGTCACACAGAAGACTGGCTCACTCCACCTCTCAACTGAAATGGATATTGTCCGTTAGTTTAGCTATGTGAACCTTCAGTTAAAATACTGATCCTGACTTATCAGTCTTTACTTTGTACACTGCTCAGCAGCAATAGAGGGCAAGTTTATTTCAGATTCTCATGGAAACAGCTGCAGCTGTTGCATGGAAACCTCTATTGAATTAGACCTGAAGCGGGATCATTTATCACTTAGGTTAGTCTACTTATTCTGCACCATTGTTCATCACATAAAAGAGCTGTCCGTTCTGTTTGGAAGGCAGAGTGAATGATACTGAATTTTAGAGGGAAACTGTGTTGCTTTTTAAAACAGACAAGTTAAAAGGAAGTAGTTCCACAATAAAAATTTTGATCACCTTTAGCAAAGCTCTCATAATACTTTGAAAGTGGAAGTAGTTTCGATGTTTTAAAATGAGGGTCCAACCAAAACAACCTAATGCTATCTCTTGACATACTTTCCCTTGTGTTAGGTTGTAAAATCACCTCCACTAATCACATTTGGCAAATTAAAGTTCTTCCAGAAGGTGATAAGGGGAAGAGCTCTGCTAATAATTTTAATACAGCATAAACCTTCATTAACTGGATGAAGAATTTGTGGAATCTAAAAACATACACAGCATTAAAAAGGAAGTGGCTCTGGTATATACACACTAGTGATGCATGCGGCCCTTAAATTCTGCACAATTGTTTTCATACAATTCGAAATACCCATTTATATTATTCCTAAACACAGCATTTGAACCAAAAAAAGTTCAACACAGCTTTATTCAATTTCAAAGTAAGTAAGAAACATTATTTCAAGTCTCTCTGCAGCACTAAGCAGGCTATTACAATGCTGATGACATGCCAGATTTGATAGCCTTGAACCTACTCATAAACTAATTTCATTGGCTGGCAAAGATAAGTCAAAGACATAAATATGCTTCTTTTTTAATCACCACAAATGCAGCTTAACTGTAGAAGCACATCTGAAAAACATAACCTACATCCAGCTGGCAGATATTTACATCTTAACTCTTTCATTAAATAGCAAGATACTTCACTGGATAGAGGAAAGATCCTTGTATTGTAAACTCCAAGAGAATTTTCAAAAATCTAACTTTTTTCATAATTTACACTTACATATATGCTTACAATTAGGTTTTCATCCTCTATTACTTTTTGAAGAACACAGCAAGCCTCCTACTGCGGGAGACAACTGATGTGTCTCACTTGGTGATGTGTCTCACTTGGTATATCTACATCAGCACAGGTACATCTACATCAGAACTATATTGCTAATCTCTAAATCAGCTGTCCTCATGCTGCGTAGTTTAATAGAAGTGTCATGTCCAAACGCAACACCTGGATTAATTTTGGATGAAACTAAATCATGGTATTTCTCTAAAGAAAGCACCTACTGCACTCAACTGCTGATGGAAATTCATAGGACAAAGTAAAGATAAACTAAAATACAGTCCCTGAAATGCATTAAGAAGGGATGAACTTAAGCCAGTGTCGCCAAAGTAATCTGTACTCTTGCCTTTGACAGGTGCTTGTACCAAAGCTTTGGAAGGCACATAAGGAATTTCACACTGTACCTTAGGAGTGATCTACCAAAGTCTCTTATTGTAGATATGGACCTGCCTGTGACTGTGACATTCCTAATGAATGATTCCTATACCAAAGTGCATTGCATGCACCCATTAATGGACAGGGTAGGGAGAGGAGAGGGTGCCAGTGCATGTTTTTCTCCAGCACTAGTATACCCCACAACTTTGAGTGAAACGCACAGAATTTTTGCATGGTTAAAGAAGAAGAAATATTTTTTCCAAGTTTTACCAACTCTCTAATTTACAAACAGTGCCCATAGGAGCTCATGATTACAAAGGACATGCAATGAATGAGTTGCATGTTTCCTAGTTGAATGTACTGGAATCCATAATTCACAGAGCATAAGATGAGTTGGCTGTGGGAGGTATATTTTGACAAGTTTGAAGCATGGGATTTACTTTATAATTTAGAACAAGACGCTTAGAAAGTACAACAAAAGCTTGTAAATAGGGAAGAATTTGTGAGGTAAAGCAAACAATTATTTTCCTCTGATAATTAACTTCTTGCAAAATCTGACTGTAAATACCAAGGCATCTGCATAAATACGAAAAATATAGTGTCGGGTTTTTTCTTCACTCACAAGTTCTGAGTCGTTAATAGACAATAATAATTTGATAATAAGCCAGTGAAATGCAGGATAAAAGAATTTCATCCTCTTCCTTTGCTGATGACTATAAATTTGCTCAGACAAAAAACCCCCCAAAAGTTATGTAGTGAATAAAAATCTGTAATAACATGGTAGCTGACAAGTGAATGTACATCCTCTGTTTTTAAAATGCAATTTAATTAAGAGAAAAAAAATAATTGCTTGGAGAAACTTAGTTGTCATCTGAACTAGACTATTAAAATTTAACATATAATTGATTTGACAGTATAGTGACAGACCATTCTCTGAAATCCTTTCATTAGGACTCTCCCATGCTTATGAGTGTTGATCTGCAGACCATACCGCAGCAAAAAGCTTGATGCCCATTGTTACCTTACCAAAGAAAAGACTGTGTGAATGGTGGTAGAACGATTAGGTAAGATGATAAAATACTCACAGTTGTTATAGATGGTAAAAGTGGCAGGGTGAAAGACAAGGGATCTGAACTAAAACATCTGACTTTCTTGGCCACTGAAGCTAAAAACAACCCATGATGCAGCTGATCCCCAGCTCTTACTCTCTTCACTCTTGCTAACAAATTGTCAAATGAAAACAAAATATTGCCTTCATTATTTCCAACTTAATTTCACCCTGGCAAGAGAAACCCAGAAATTTTATTTGAGGTCAAACCAGAACTGACATGAATAAATATTCAAACAAATGATGGCAATATTGCCAGAATATTCAAAGCTGTTTGTTTAACTGTAGTGGGAGCATCCAAACAACAGGCTTAGTTTTAAAATAATTCACAAATATTTTTCTCCCTATGTAAGAGATAAATTTCTACTGCAAGCTTTGGTTTTGGATTATCAAAAGGAAAAAGATTCTGCTTCTTATGTGTATATTTTAGACTTCCACATGCTTTCTTTCCTCTTCTCTGTATGTTCCTTTCCCTTTCCATTCCTGAGAACTCGGCTCAAAAGAACAAACAAATTAGTCATTATAGCACCAAACCCAAGAAAGCCTGGCTGTCTTGGGATCTGAATTTGAAAGCTGATTGACCTTCAGGCACAAGAAGGAGCAAACTCCCAGTTAATCTTCTTTTCAAGCACTTAGAAGAAATCTGCAGAGAATGTGGGGGAAAGAGGTGCATCAAGGCCCTCTGAACAGATTTTCTCTCCTGTATCAATTATTTTGCTAGCACTTACAGTCCTTGACTCCTCCAGCAAATTTGGCTGAAATTGGCCAACATGACCAAAAATCTCTTCAGCAGGTATATACAAGAGACAAAGAAGCAGATTTCATAAGAACTAGCTAAATAGCTGGCAACTGAGCACTTCTTATCTGGCATAAAAAACTTAAGGAAAAAAAAAAGAGAGAGAGAAAAAGTAATACTTTCATGTTTTAAATACTTAAAAAGCTTTAGCTGAAAAGTAAGAATGTGGAAAATCACCTCCAGTTCTTCGCTTCCCCCCCCCTTTTTTTAATTTTAAGAAATTACCAAGAAAACAGCTTTTCACTACCTACCTCATAAAAGAGGAGCACAAATGTTTAATGAAATGTACACATAGACAATTTAAAATTTAAACAAATATGTTCAAGATGTTTAAAGTTTAGAGACTATCTGTGAAGCAAAATGATTAGTGGAATTGAATCAAGATTTCTTCTTCTTGCATTCAATTAAACTGCTAAGTAAAATCAAAATAGAGCTGCGATAGAAAAATCCTCTTTTTCCCTAGGAATTTAGTTCAAATTAAAATTTCTGTTGATACAAGGCAACCAAGAACTTTGGAAATAGTATTAATTCTTATTTCAAGGTTCAAGGAAATCTTTGATAACTGGAACCAGAGGATTATCTAAAAATGTAGGAACTTCCCCAGAGAAATGCTATCTAAAAATCTGTTGCCCTTTTCTTTAAGGTATCTTAATTATGAACTTCTGTTATCAGTTTCTGATAAAAGGATGCTGAAAAGAGAATCCATAGTAGCTCTCTGTCCCTTCAAACTTCATTTCTCTCCCCACAGTAGGTCCAGTAAATATAACCCTGAAAAATGCAAGGTATCTTTACAGAATTCCTTTACCTGTCAGTGTTGCTGGCCCAGCCAGTCTGGCCAAGACATTAATTGTGAAATGTTTGATATGCGTATCAGGAAAATGAATAGAGTATCTCCACAGCTGTGCATGTTCTCTCTGATAAGGTGCTGTCATCATTTTGTTAACATTTGTACTATAGAAACCCAGCTATTTTTATATCTAGAGCTCAGAGGAAAACGGGGGTAAATATTACTTATTTCCCAATATATAATCAAGATGGGCTGTTACTGCAGTTGTCACAGATTCTCTTAAAAACAAAACCCACAAGAAAACAAAACCCAAAATCAACAACCAAAAAACCCGAACAAAACATTTCACATTCAGTCCCAAGCACTATAGACTCTGAAGTGCTGACATGATAAAACTCCATTATTAATGTTGCGTAAATCCCATGTAAACCAAGACAAGTGCAGCCCTCCTAACATGCCATTTTTGGGAGTAGAAAGAACAAATTCCAGGTCCTTTCACTGCCACAAAACATTAAAGCTCTTGTATCAGAAAGAGAAGAGTGTATGAATTCCCACTTGCCTGTAAACTCTTCCTCCTGGCTGGTATGTGCAAAGCACATCAATTTCCTATTCTTTTTTCCACTCCTTTGATTAACATAAAAAAGATGTTCCTTTCCATTATTTGAGAATATTCTTTGCTTCTATAGATGAGACTGTCATTAACAAGACTGAAAGAAAGGAGAAAACCAAGAAATGCAAGTCCTAAATTAATGAGATATTACAGATATTATGCATTAGAGCTGTTCAACCTTGACAGTTAGAACAATAGTAAGGATACAGTGTCTGCTTTCTTCTGCCTACATTAAAACCATTTTTAATTAAAAGAAACAGACTGAGTGGAGAGGAAGTCTTTTCTTTTATTCCCTCCCCAGAAACCTATGATCTCATGGCTTTTTTTCCTTTTTCTGCTCAAAATGGCACAAAGGATGCATGCCTAGCAATGGTGACAGGAGAAAGCTGGTGCTCAGAATTATCAGGTTTGATTTTTTTAATACATTTCATTGTAACATCAGTCACAAGCTGACTTCCACACTGTCTTAACCCCCAAAAAACATATGGCTGGTTCCACAGGTAATCTCCTCTCTTTCCCTGCACAGGGCTGGTGGAAAGCAGAAGGCAGCCAGCACCCTGTCTGTGCTGGGCACCTGCTGAGCCATCCTTTAATTCGGAGAGGTACATGCTAGGACAGCAATCAATTTAAAACAGTTCTTCCAGACTACAATATGTGATGAAAGATAAAGAAGCAGGGTGTGCCTAAAACCACCTTGAAAAATGGCAGGGGAGCTGCTTCTCCTGTACATACGTACTTGGAAATGATGGTGGGAATCACCTTGTGGCTCTTTTGCAGATTGAGAAACGTGTAAGAAACACCAAATATGTTCTTCAAACATGCAGAATGAATATGGAGACACTGCTCATACTTTGACACATTTTTAGTGTCTCATTGAACACCAATAATAAGCATCAGACTAGAAGCCTGTGACATTCTTTTTACCACATGCAGAGATGGATTTCTTGTTTTGATTTTTTTCTTGTCTTCTCTGTATTCCCCCCTCTTGCAGCACACTCCCCAAGATTTATATTTTTGCTGTGCAACTGACAAAATGACTATTACTGTCAAACTTACTGCTTCCCAACTAACATATCCCAGGTGTATCCTTCACAAGACTTTTCATAAGGTTTCCAACTCTTATCACTGAAAACAGTGAACTTCCCTAGGAAAAAAAGAACAAAAAAACAAAACCCCAAACTCAAAAGAAACCCAAAACCCCAAAATCAGCAAAAAAGCTGATTCCTCTCTCAAACCCTGTGGTGTTTTTTTGTTTTTTTTTTTGTGCATTGTCCACCCTTTCTTTAAGAAAAAAGAATCAGGAAAAATCCCAAGACAAAACATCCTCCTTCTTCCTTTTTATCTGGACTTCACAAGGCTGCTGAAAGGTCTAATTCTGCCTACAGACATGCAACAAACACCATCTTGCAAAACACATTTGTGGTGGGGACACCTCTTTCTTATTTTGTTTAGGTACTCCCTGCAGCAAAATAAGTTTTCAGTATATGACTAAGGCTCCTGTGTCCTATAGTGGGGAATAAGATGTATTTGCCATGGACATGGTCAGTGTATTAGCATATTTATATATACATATACACACACCCCCCCCCCCCCCCATAGCAACATGCTCTGGGCATATGTATCTCTGCTTCCACTATATGAAGTGTGGAAGATTTGGTGGTTAGATGTGTGCACGACTTAAAGAATGTATTTATGAATTAAAAAAGACCACAAACTATAAAAGAGATGACTATAAACTTACCTCTATGTATCTACACTTCTGTTTCAAAGTTCTTTTCAAAAGTCCTTCTACCTTTGTGGAATATGGTAAATACATTAACACTGAAAGATGTACAAACCCCCTCTCTTTGGCACCATGAATTAATCTGTCATTACAGTTATGTAATTATAAGGGTAGTTGAATCTTTCATGCTGTCGTGGTTTAAAACCAGTCAGGCAACTTGTTCACTCACTCCCAGTAAGTGGTGCCGGGCTGACAACAATCGAGGCCCCCCTCCCCCCCCCACCGGGGCTCTCCCCTTCCCTGCTCCCAGAGGAACGGGGAGGAGGATCGAAAGGGTGCAACTGCTACGGGCTGAGACAAGAACAGTCCAGCAACCAACGTACAACACAAATCACCACTGCTACCACCAACGACAACAATGAAAAGAGAAAATAACAAGGGAAGAGAATACAATACCACCGGCCAAGAAACGAGTCCCACCCGGAAGCCCGTGTCCTTCTGGGTAACTCCCAGTTACCCCCCACCCCGGGCATGATGTGCTGCGGTATGGAATACCCCCCTGGCTAGCCCAGGTCAGGTGCCCCGCCTCTGCTTCCTCATGGCCTCCCCTCCTCCCTGGCAGAGCATGAGCCTCATAGAGTCCTTGGTCAGTGTAAACATCACATAGCAACAACCGGAAACATCGGTATCACCAACATTGCTCCCAGGCTGGAAGTCAAAACACAGCACTGCACCAGCTACCACAAAGGAGAAACATGACTGCTACTGCTGAACCCAGGACATTATCCACCCCTTATTCCATACCATTCACGTCATGCTCAGATCCCACATTTTCAATACACCATCGCTCTCCCACATATATACATCCATATACACACAGACCAAGAGAAAAAGATCATTTTCTTAGGGCAAGGACCAATCCCTATAATGCTGCTGAGTCCATTTGGTCCATGATGTCAGGTTCCATCTGTTGTAACAATCTTTCAGGGCAGGAAAGGCCGTGTGCAGTATTGGATCGTTGCCTGCTGATGTTGGTTGTTCCTTTACTGCGGAACTCATCCGGTTCTATCAAAGTTCATTCTCTGTTGGGATGATGGCTGGAGGGAAGTCAGGGCTAGTCGCTGGTGACCTGGAGACATCTAGTTGATCAGCTATAAAAGTATTACACAGCAGGCAACAGCATACAATTGAGTTCACTGGCTGTTTTCCCCTAAAATCAAATCCCCTTGAGGTATACATCGGACTTCCCCATCTTCCCCCATTAACCACCAAGTATATCCAGGTCCCTGAGCAAAAGCAATCTCGCTAGTGGGTTTGCCTTTACCTGAAGCAGGAATAACCCAGACTGTCTTCCCCAGCAAATTCTTCATATGCACCACGGGAACTTTGTCCCCCTCTACAATATGTAAAAGTTCTGACTGGGCTGGGCCAGCCCTGTTGGCAGATCCTCTGGTGTTGAACAACCAGGTGGCCTTTGGTAAGTGTGTATCCCAATGCTTGAAAGTTCCCCCACCCATTGCTCTCAATGTAGCTTTTTAACAGCCCATTGTACCGTTCGATTTTCCCAGAGGCTGGTGCGTGGTAGGGGATGTGATATACCCACTCAATGCCATGCTCTTTGGCCCAACTATCTATAAGGTTATTCCGGAAATGAGTCCCATTGTCTTGACTCAATTCTCTCTGGGGTGCCGTGTCGCCACAAAATCTGTTTCTCAAGGCCCAGGATAGTGTTCCGGGCAGTGGCATGGGGCACAGCGTATGTTTCCAGCCACCCGGTGGTTGCTTCCACCATGGTAAGCACATGGTGCTTGCCTTGGCGGGATGTCGGCAGAGTGATCTAGTCAATCTGCCAGGCCTCCCCATATTTATACTTCAACCATCGTCCTCCATACCAAAGAGGCTTTAACTGCTTGGCTTGTTTAATTGCAGCACATGTTTCACACTCATGAATAACCTGGGCAATAGTGTCCATTGTTAAGTCCACCCCTCGATCATGAGCCCATCTATATGTTGCATCTCTGCCCTGATGGCCTGAAGTGTCATGGGCCCACCGGGACAAAAATAATTCACCTTTATGTTGCCAATCTAAGTCCATCTGAGCCACTTCAATCTTAGCCGCTTTATCCACTTGTTGCTTGTTCTGGTGTTCCTCAGTGGCCCGACTCTTGGGTACATGGGCATCTACATGACGTACCTTCACCACCAGGTTCTGCACCCGGGCAGCAATATCTTTCCACAGTGCAGCAGCCCAGATGGGTTTACCTCTGCGTTGCCAGTTGCTCTGCTTCCATTGCTTCAACCACCCCCACAGGGCATTTGCCACCATCCATGAGTCAGTATAGAGGTAAAGTACTGGCCACTTTTCTCGTTCAGCAATGTCCAGGGCCAGCTGGATGGCTTTCACCTCGGCAAACTGACTCGATTCACCCTCTCCTTCAGCAGTTTCTGCAACTTGTCCTCCAGGATTCCATACAGCTGCCTTCCATCTCCGATGCTTTCCCACAATGTGGCAGGACCCATCAGTAAACAAGGCATACTGCTTTTCACTTTCTGACAGTTTATTATATGGTGAGGACTCTTCAGCACGCACCACCTCCTCCTCTGGTGACATTCGAAATCTTTGCCCTCTGGCCAGTCCATGATGACTTCTAGAATGCCTGGACGACTGAGATTTCCTATTCGAGTTCATTGTGTAATTAGTGCAGCCCATTTACTCCATGTAGCATCAGTTGCATGATGTGTAGAGGAGACCCTGCCTTTGAACATCCAGCCCAGCACGGGCAACCGGGGTGCCAGAAGGAGCTGTGCTTCAGTGCTAATCACTTCCGAAGCAGCTCGAACCCCTTCATAGGCTGCCAGTATCTCTTTCTCAGTTGGGGTATAGCTGGCCTCAGATCCTTTGTATCCCTGACTCCAAAAGCCGAGGGGTCGACCTCGAGTCTCCCCTGGAGCTTTCTGCCAGAGGCTCCAGGTAGGACCGTTCTCCCCAGCTGCAGCGTACAGTACATTTTTTACATCTGGCCCGGTCCGGACAGGTCCAAGGGCTACTGCATGAACTATCTCGCGTTTAATTTGCTCAAAGGCTTGTTGTTGCTCAGGGCCCCATTTAAAATCATTCTTCTTCCGGGTCCCGTGATAGAGAGGGCTTACAATCGAACTGTAATTTGGGATGTGCATTCTCCAGAACCCCACTGCACCCAAGAAAGCTTGCGTTTCTTTCTTATTAGTTGGTGGAGACATTGCTGTTATCTTGTTGATCACATCTGTGGGGATCTGTCTACGTCCATCTTGCCATTTTATTCCCAAAAATTGAATCTCCTGTGCAGGTCCCTTGACCTTACTCCGCTTTATGGCAAAACCAGCTTTCAGCAGGATTTGGATTATTTTCCTCCCTTTCTCAAAGACTTCTTCTGCTGTATCGCCCCACACAATAATGTCATCAATGTACTGCAGGTGTTCTGGAGCTTGCCCCTGTTCCAGGGCAGTCTGGATCAGTCCATGGCAAATGGTAGGGCTGTGTTTCCACCTCTGGGGCAGTCGGTTCCAAGTGAACTGGACACCCCTTCAAGTAAAAGCAAACTGTGGCCTGCACTCTGCTGCCAAAGGAATGGAGAAAAATGCATTGGCAATATCAATCGTGGCATACCACTTGGCTGCCTTTGACTCTAGTTCATACTGAAGTTCTAGCATGTCCGGTACGGCAGCACTCAATGGTGGTGTGACTTCATTCAGGCCACAATAGTCTACTGTTAGTCTCCATTCTCCATTAGACTTTCGCACTGGCCATATGGGGCTATTAAAGGGCGAGCGGGTCCTGCTGATCACCCCCTGACTCTCCAGTCTACGGATCAGCTGATGGATGGGAATCAGGGAGTCTCGGTTGGTGCGATATTGCCGCCGGTGCACTGTTGTGGTCGCAATTGGCCCTTGTTGTTCTTCAACTTTCAGCAACCCCACAGCAGAGGGATCTTCTGAGAGACCAGGCAAGGTAGACAGTTGCTCTATTTCCTCTGTCTCCAAAGCAGCAATACCAAAAGCCCACCGGTACCCTTTTGGGTCTTTGAAGTACCCTCTCTTGAGGTAGTCTATGCCGAGGATGCATGAAGCCTCTGGACCAGTCACAATAGGGTGCTTTTGCCATTCCCTCCCAGTCAGGCTGATTTCAGCCTCCAGCACAGTCAACTCTTGGGATCCTCCTGTCACTCCAGAAATATAGATGCGTTCCACCCCTTGACAGCTTGATGGCATCAGGGTACACTGTGCACCAGTATCTACTAGAGCCTTATACTTCTGTGGGACTGATGTGTCAGGCCATCTGATCCACACAGTCCAGTAAATCTGATTGTCCCCTACCTCCACCTGGCTGGAGGCAGGGCCCCTCTAATGGTCATCACAGCGTTGGACACTTAAGTCATGGTAAAAGGGATTATTCTTCATTATCACAGGAGCTGGAGTAAAATCAGCTCTTCCACTCCACCTGGGAAACTGCTCACCAGAGACTGAAGCCGTAGCTCTCATGGGATGATCAGTCTTGGCCCTTGCTCCCCTCTTTAGTTCACTCACCCATTCCTCCAAAGCTGAAGTAGGTTTTCCATCCCACTTTGTCATGTCTTCTCCGTGATCCTGCAGGTAAAACCATAGGGTACCCCGTGGCGTATACCTCCTCTCTCGAACAATAGGACGCCTTTTGTTAATAGCTGAGACGTGTGTTGGTACACGTGAGGAGCTGGATAAATCAGATAGATCATCCCTCAATTGTTTGAGGTCCTGGGACAGTTTTTCCACAGCTGAGATGATGGAAGGGGTGAGATTGTCTTCTAACTCTCGGAGTTTATGAACCATTTCATCTACTGTTAGTGGTACTATGTCATTCCAGGTTACTGTTGCCAATGAATGGGCATATGATGACGGTGCATTCCGTGTAAGTTTTTGCCACATGGGTCCTGTACATTCAACTTCGTCTGCATCTATGGCTGTATCCCCATTATTCGGCTTGATGTGATAGATCATCTCTACGATGGCTGATTCCCTCAGAGACTGGATGCCTTTGTCTATAGTAGTCCGCTTGGCCGAACGACTCACAACATCGTCCTTGTATGGAAACCTTTCTTTCACAGCTGCCAAGAGCCGCCTCCAAAAGCTGAGGGACTTTTTCTCTCTTGTGATTGCTTTGTCAATTCCCCCTTCTCTAGCAAGTGATCCCAGCTGCTTGGCTTCTGTACCTTCTAGTTCATGACCATCGGCCCCATTGTCCCAGCATCGGAGTAACCAGGTGATGATGTGCTCCCCTGGTTGATGGGTAAAATCTTTTTGCATATTCCGCAGCTCGGTTGAGGTCTGAGGTCGAGAAGTTACCTCTTCTTCTTCGTCATGTGATGATGACTCCTGATCAGATTCTGGACCGGGTGGTGAATTCATTGTTTCTTCATCTCGCTTCACCCTTCTTGCCTCTTTTTTGCTTGTTCTCTTGTGTACAGGGGCAACCGATATTGGTACGAATTGGTCCTCTGGTTTGGCTGCAGTGATTATCACTGTGGTTTGAGTAGCAACTGTACTTGTTGCTGGGGGTGGTGCAGCTGCTGTGCTTGGAGCTGGGGTAACCGCGCTGTCTGTTGCAGTCAAAGTTTGAGCAGCTGCTGTACTTGCCACTGGGGTAGCTGTGCTGTTCATTGCAGCCAAAGTTTGAGTAGCGACTGTTGCTTTGCCCTTAGATCCGCCGACATTCTTTTCCTTTTGAAGGTGCTGGATAGTGTTGAACAAGGCCCTGTAAGCATAGGCCAAGCCCCAGCACGTTGCCGTGATTTGTCCATCTCTGGTATGGCCAGAATGACCACACACCTCATTTAAGTGTTTTACTAATTCTTCTGGATTTTGCAGTTGTTCGGTAGTGAAATTCCAAAGTACTGGAGGGGCCCACTGACCTAGATACTTGCCCATACTATCCCACACACCCTGCCACTCATGGCTCTCCAGCCTCAGGGAAAATCTCTTGGTCCTCCTGCATCGTCGTTTGACCCCAGACAAGACCCAAACCTGACTCGGCTTAACTCTTGAAATCAGTTGTGGGCAAAACACACTCTGTATGCGTGCTAGCATGGTGATTCCCATCACGATCAGCAAACAAGTCTCAACAGCATTAAAAGGCCATTCAAAAACTTCAAAACTCTCAAATGTAAATGGTCTGGGGGGATGACTGGGAGGGTAAAAGGATGTCTCCTTCACAGGTTGAGCACCTGAGAAGGAGAAAAAAGATGTGTAATTGCTAAGCACTTCTATTATATACCTCCCAAAGTATAAAGGTGGTGACCACACTGGGAACATAAGCCAGATCAGTTTCATGATCAATGATTCTATTGTATTACAAGTCATTACCATAAAGTACAATGAGACAAAAACCTTAGGCCAAGCCCCACACTTGAAAAACTCTAATACAGCAAATACCGGATGGAAATAAGATACAATATACTGAAATTGTGAGATCAAGAGGAAAAATCTTGAGAGACAATAAATCAGCATTGTGATGAGTGACTATTAATCCAGTCAGAACTGTTGTTATCTGAACCCCTCGTGCCCCACGTTGGGCACCAAAAAGAACTGTCGTGGTTTAAAACCCGTCAGGCAACTTGTTCACTCACTCCCAGTGAGTGGTGCCGGGCTGACAATAATCGAGGCCCCCCTCCCCCCCCCACCGGGGCTCTCCCCTTCCCTGCTCCCAGAGGAACGGGGAGGAGGATCGAAAGGGTGCAACTGCTACAGGCTGAGACAAGAACAGTCCAGCAACCAATGTACAACACAAATCACCACTGCTACCACCAACAACAACGATAAGAGAAAATAACAAGGGAAGAGAATACAATACCACCGGCCAAGAAACGAGTCCCACCCGGAAGCCCATGTCCTTCTGGATAACTCCCAGTTACCCCCCACCCTGGCCATGATGTGCTGTGGTATGGAATACCTCTTTGGCTAGCCTGGGTCAGGCGCCCCATCCCTGTCTCCCCACGGCCTCTCCTCCTCCCTGGCAGAGCATGAGCCTCACAGGGTCCTTGGTCAGGGTAAACATCACTTAGCAACAACTGAAAACATCGGCTTCACCAACACTGTTCCCAGGCTGGAAGTCAAAACACAGCACTGCACCAGCTACCACGAAGGAGAAACATGACTGCTACTGCTGAACCCAGGACACATGCTATGTCTTGTCAGACTCCCGAGTGAATAAACCATTTTGCAGACTTCAAATGAAATGTTCTTGTTAAGAACTGCATATTCTGAAAAGGGCATTGAACTGCTGATACCACCATTACCAACTACTATGAGATGAGCAACACACGGTTTTTCCTTGTTGCCATGATGCAGCATTCTCCTTACCTGGCTGACTGCTAGAAGGAGCAAAGCTATATCAATTTGACAAAACAAATACTTCTTCTCAAGTCACTGTCTAAATTATTTTCCTTGCTTTTAGTTGTGAAAATAAAAGGCGAAACAACTCAATAAAATGGATCCAATCTCATTCTTTTGCATTTCAGCCATTAAAAAAAGAGAATCTCTCTGGTCATTGGCTAAATCTACTTTCCTTTCCTGTTCTTAACTCAGCAACTAAAACTTGGATCTCTGAAAGTTTTGCAAACCCAGGGAACTAAAAATATTTTCTCAGCAATGTTTTTTGGTTTTGCTCTGGCAGGCTTTTCTGAGCTACTGAATTCTTCTTCTCTACATAATGATTCAAACCACTGTGTTTCCTGGGGGATGTTAATTTCTTTTTTAAGCACATTTTTTTTCTACTTAAAATGGTATTTGAAAGAGGGAGAAGGAAATGAGGAAGGGAACGAGACAGATGTATCAATCTGTGCAATGACTGCATTATTTCCAACAAATACATTATGTCTTCATTCAGGATTAATAAGAAATAAGATCTCACATATTATGCATTAAATAAACCCAGCTTCAACCTCCTTTTTGATTGCTCAGGTCCATCAGAAGACAAAAAGTGTGGAAAGGTGTAAGAAAGCACCTTCAGGTTACTGCAAGATGCAAATGCAGAACAACCTACAAAGTAAAAAAATCAGACTTATTTCAACAGATGTTATAATCTAGAGGTGTCATATGTGCACCAAGAACTTGCAATGTAAACTTCATTTCTGATGCAGTACCATTTGCCCCATCAAAGACAGCCCTATGATATTAAAGTTATTATACCCTGAGAACAAGACGCAGCTGGCACCACTAAATTTAGCTGAGCATTAGGCCATGAGGGAATTTCTTACAGATGGCAGTCATCTCATCTGCATTGGAAAAGGTAAAAGCAATATAATTTCATTACTTGCAGTGAGCCTTTGTCTGTCACATCTGCAGAGCAATGACATCACAGAATTTTTTTCAAGTGTTAGGAGTTTGCTCAAATAACATATAATGGCTTCACTCTGACGTGAATAACCTTAGAAATGGGTCATTTTATCATCACCTAAAGCCCATATGTTTGAGTGTATTAACATTATAGAAGTAATGGATGTTTTATTATTAGCAATCACAAATGTTATCAGAGCTGTAAAAGCATTATTCAGCTTAGTGCTATTCATTGATTAAGAAGCATTTTTTAATTAAAACTATTTGGTCCTCTTCATTAGTGACATAATGGAATTAAGATGAAAAGGGGTCAGTTCAAGGATTATTTTGTGAGTATTAATGAATTCTATTTATCAACATTACTTAACAAATTCTGTCTTGGAAATAACAGTTAAGTTAATAAGGAATTATAGCCAAAGTGGGAGTCTCATATTTGATTTGTGTTAAATTTAGGAACCTAAATTAGAAACCTGATTAAAGCAGGTAAATTCTACCTGCCAAATCCACACTGAACTTTTAAGTTAGTCTGTGTTCAGATTTAAAATTCCGCTGCTTGTATTAGTAAGACGTGAAATACACACTCAGGAATTCCTGTTCTCTTTTTGATGACCCATAATGAAGAAAAATAGAGAAATGAGGAGGGTTCCCTAGTACTTAAAAGATCTCCAAACTCTTTTATTCAGTGATATAAACACCTAAGATGTTTAAATGTTTTTAAAAATCTGTAAAGCCATACATATTAATCTGTAACAGTAAACCCTCCACTTTCTTGCCCACATGTGATTATCCAAATCCTCCTCAAGTTTCTACTGAAATCAGAGAATTGGGAATCTTCTCCTTTGGGGGGAAAAAAGTATCATAGCACCAAATCCAGGATAACTGTTATGAATGCTATTTCCTTTAAAGGTACTGCTTGCTCTGCAAAGTAAGTTTTCTTCATTTTCATTACAACTCTGAAAAGTTGTAAGACTGTGAGCTTCTACCAACTTGTTCTGGGCATAACTAAAAACATCCCCAAATTTGCAAACTGTTTTTTTTTTTTTTTTCAGTTTGAAGAACTACCACTCTCCCTAATAGTTACCTGAAGTAGTAACCACGAAATGAAGCTTAATTCATTTTCTCTGCATAGAATCAAAATCTCCGTGGTGAATTTCAAGGGATTTCTTCATTTCTTCCTTCGGATTCTTCTGCAATAGCTGTAACAGTAATCAGACATGTAAGATTATTTTCCATAGTGAAAATAGTTATTTCAGATGATTATTTCAGAAGATGCTTAGAAATCAGCTCCTGGTTTATGCCCTATCCTGTTTATTCTCATTGAACCAAGCAGAGTTTGAATGTAATGTATTTACTCATTCACTCACCTAAATGAAAGAAATTATCATCAAAAAACTTGACATGATAAATGCTGGTCTTTACTTGTCCTCACTCATAATTAGGAGCTTTGAAATAGTTCTGAATAGTTTCAGCATTAGTTTTCCTAAATAATAAGAAATAAACAAACCACATACTTGTTTTTTATTTAACAGCTGCATTATAACTAATTTTAAAATATCTGTATCTATCTACATATCTACATAATGCATATTAATATATATATAAAAAGAATACAATTCTTGATGCAACACACAATATAAGGATATTTTATATTTAATATAACAGAATATACTGCTTAAATATAATATAGATTGTGGGTGGACATATGCAGCAATATAACTTTTATATATAAATATAAATTATGGGTGCTATATAAATACCATGTGTTATAATTTAATATATTCATCAACGATTTAGATGAGGGAATCGAGTGTACTATCAGCAAGTTTGCTGCTGACACTAAGCTGGGAGGAGTGGCTGACACGCCAGAAGGCTGTGCTGCCATCCAGCGAGACCTGGACAGGCTGGAGAGTTGGGCAGGGAATAACTTGATGAAATATAACAAGGGAAAGTGTAGAGTCCTGCATCTGGGCAGGAACAACCCCAGGTTCCAGTATAGGTTGGGGAACAACCTGTCAGAGAGCAGTGTAGGGGAGAGGGACCTGGGGGTCCTAGTGGACGACAGGATGACCATGAGCCAACACTGTGCCCTCGTGGCTAAGAAGGCCAATGGCACCCTGGGGTGTATTAGAAGGGTGGTGGTTAGTAGGTCGAGGGAGGTCCTCCTTCCCCTCTACTCTGCCCTGGTGAGACCCCATCTGGAATATTGTGTCCAGTTCTGGGCCCCTCAGTTCAAGAAAGACAGGGAGCTGCTGGAGAGAGTCCAGCGCAGGGCAACTAAGATGATTAAGGGAGTGGAGCATCTCCCTTATGAGGAAAGACTGAGGGAGCTGGGTCTCTATAGTTTAGAGGAGACTGAGGGGTGACCTTATTAGTGTCTATAAATATATAAAGGGGGAGTGTCATGAGGATGGAGCCAGGCTCTACTGAGTGGCAAACAATGATAGGACAAGGGGTAATGGGTACAAACTGGAACACAAGAGGTTCCACTTAAACTTGAGAAGAAACTTCTTCTCAGTGAGGGTGACGGAACACTGGAACAGGCTGCCCAGGGAGGTTGTGGAGTCTCCTTCCCTGGAGACATTCAAAACCCGCCTGGACACATTCCTGTGTAACATTATCTAGGTGTTCCTGCTCCGGCAGGGGGATTGGACTAGATGAACTTTCGAGGTCCCTTCCAATCTCTAGCATACTGTGATACTGTGATACTGTGATAATTTATATGTTATATTGCTATATACTAATATAGAACATATAATGTAAATTATTGTTGGTTATATAAATATAATATGCATGTGATAATGTTATAATATGCATATTATAATAAATTATAATTAATGCTAATTCTAATGCTTGTACTTCCCTTCAGGTCATCAAAGAAATTTTGTTCCCAGAAGCTTAATTGAAATTATATGCTTAAGAAATAATCTGGCCTAGGGAACCCAAAACAATCTTGAATTTTTAAAACCTACTTTATGTGGGTCCTATTTCAATCAGTAACCAACTCTTTCCTTTCCAACATCAATAAGGCTAGATTTTGTTTAGGTCTCTTCTCCATTTAAGTTTGGTCTATTTTTTAAATATTTTCTTTTTCTTTTAGATGAGAACTTCCACAGCATTCCTCAAAAAATTCCCTAGCTTGAATGTCAATCGAGGCTGTAATGAATGAAAAATACATGAACTCAGGAGTGAGTTAATAATATTTTTTAAACAGCATGTTTCCCCCTATCACAGGGAAGATGTGAATAAGGTCTTGTTCAATAGTCACTAAAGAAAGTGTGTGGAAAACTTTTTTTAACTTTGCCAAGGCTTGCATTTCTGAAACAGGCAGTTATGCTCTGTATAATTTTAAAGGCTTTCACAAAAATCTGTTTAACATTGCCTTTAATTACAAGGCAAGAGCCATAGCAGTTTTTGCTCAGAAGTATGCCTGCCACGGCACCTGAGATCACACAGGTTCAACACTAGAAGTTTCTAACATACATCAGCTAGGATGTCAGACGCTCATCTAACACAATCAGTGCCAAATCTCGTGTCCAAGTTCAGTGACCTGAGGAATATGAATGAATGTACTTCCAGAAAATGTCTTTTGTCAGTGGGACGTGACCACTGTATTGTGTTAGCACCTACTCTAGCAGGATTTAATAGCAACATAATCCTTGAAACCCACACTTCAGCTGACAGGTTGACAGTAGAAAAGACAGAAAGATGGGAAGAAAGTGAGAGGATATTATCTGATGCGTACAATAAAATCCTTCTCAACATTGCAATACCTTACCCTACAAGTATCTGTGTCTATTTGACACAGACAGATGTGTAGCCAAGTGTTTACTGATATGCCAAAATATTATTTGCTTGTCATCACGGTAATCAAAAGCATTCCTATTAAGTTACAGCTGCAAACAAGACAAATACATGAGAAATATCCAGCTTCCTATGTATTTGCTTACTATTATATAGTTTCAGTTAGATACTCTCCAGTTGAGCACTGTGTAGAATAAGGCAGTATGTTTGAAATGTGTGCATATACACCTATGCCCAACATTACATCTAGAATGTTGTTAATCTGTTTTCACATGCCATGTGAACTGTCAGGACTGCGTGAATGAAAGAGCAGACCTGATATTAACTGAATTTCCAGTCCTTGAGAGTGGAAGAAATGCCTGGTTTAGAAGCATTCAACACTTCCAATTATAAGGCCCTGTTTTTAGAAGCTCCCAGTCTTAATTACTTTAATTGTTATTTTCACTTTGGACTTCTACCCCAGGTACAAATTTCCTTTAATTCCAGTCAGGCAATTTAACTCAGGTCCAATATGAGCTCAGGGAAATCACATTTTTTTTCTCTTTTAGACTTAAAAATTATAATAAAAAAAAAGATTAATGACCTTCTAGTTCTATACCTTAGTAGTGACTGGAAACATGTCACAGATAAACTTTCTGTATGCTGTTGGGGTTTTTTCTGCCATATCTGCAAGACTGGAAAATTTACACTTTGAAACCTCCGGCTGGTCGGATCAGTCCACCAGAGCGGATTTTTTCTGTATTCACCATTTCTGATGCTACCCTAGATAATGCAGAGTTTAAACAATTTACTGCCCTTATTTTCCTACAGAAGAGAGCTTGGCAAACCTTAAATAGTGTCAGGTGAGAGAAAGCAAGAGGAGAAAGAGTGAGCTAGTGAGCTTGCAGTTGGTCTGCAGGGCAGCCAAAGGAACAGCCTGCTGTAACACACAGGGAGCAGCACACAGCACGGCTCCTGACTGCCACAACACTTTTCTGGGTGAGCTGCAGAGGACATTGCCCAGATAACGATGGAAAAGTGATGGCCTGAGGACAAGTGCAAATGAGAAGACATAACAGCAGCAAACAGTCTTTTTTGCAAACTTTCTCATGTGTCTTATTCAAGGGATGTGTTTTTTCTCCACTTAAAAGGCTTCTTGAGCATCTGTACAAAAACCTAGATTTTTGGCTGTAGTATTAAGTAACAGACCCTAGATTTTGGGCTGTACTATTAAGAAAAGAGTGCAGGCAGACAGATCTCAAGCTCCAGTCTGATCTAGGCTAATATAATGCATGCATTTTGGAGATGCTAGCACCCATAGTTTATGTAGGTTCCTAAATAGAGACAGCTGCTCTGAACTGCTGGATTTGCTAATTTTGGTCTATGTTTTTTCTGACCATCTGTGAAGTGTCCTCCTGCATCTGTACATAATCAGACTGTTCACCACCACCACTACGCACATTTCTGACAATGTTTTCACATGAACAGTCACTTTTGTTTACTTCATTTAGTTCAACATAGGTTGGTCACTGAGTACCAATACCTACTTCCAATCTCTTGCAATTAGCATTAATTACAGTACCCAAATCTATAAAATTGAACTATTAATCATTATAAAGAACAAAGAGTTCGCTACATCATTGCTGTAGTACAATGTTGAACATGCTCTGGAAAAACAAAATTCCAGTTATCTTTCTTACTTTCCTGAATCGGTGTTGTTTTACTGTGCAAACCACAGTGAAAGCACTGACGTAAATCTCTAATACTATCATACTTGAAAATAATTTACAGAAATTCAAGGAAAATTTATTTTCAGTTGAAGAACACAGTTAAGGACAGACAGGAAAATGTTGGTCTAATAATTTACAGATGTGATTTACTTTTGGTATGAGTTGTTTCATGGTTTGAATTAAGGCAAAAAAGTATGTACTGAAATATTACAGTAGAATCAAGTTCGGTTTATGGATCATTGATTTGTACAGTCTTGATTCAGAACACCTTTCAGAATATTTTGAAAGAACAAGTCAGTGGTCTCTAGGCATGCCTAATAATTGAGGCTTTGTGGTTTGTGGGTTTTTTGATTGTTTTTTGTTTGTTTTTTACCTATTCAGTTGAATAAATCAGTAACTCTTGCATGGCAGTGAATTTTAATACATATTTAATCACTGGTGTGCCAACTGCAGTTGAGTGCTTGGTCAAATTAAAAAAGAAACACAAAACAAAATTCAACTACAGCTACCAAGTAGGACTGCTAACTCAGACTTTGCTATCCATTTTCATCATGAAATGGGGTGTTTTGTGTGTTTTTAAGTGGAGAAAAATCAGGACTTTTTCTTACAGACACTTTTTACATAGAAAAAAGAATGCTTAAAATACACAAAACAGAAGACACACAAATAAAACAGGTATTTCTAGCTATTGTTAACTGCTTTGAGATTCTTCTGAAATTCACCTATTTCTGGAGCTTCCCCTTAAGAAATAAAATCTGAAGGTTTTTTTTTTCCAACTGAAGAAACAGTACAAGTATTTCACATGCTTCTATAACATGCTGTAAATCTGAAGATCTGAATTAAAAAATTAAACTACCTTATCCCATATTGATATATTCACATTGTATGAAGCAGCGTGTTATATCATTTATGCTGAAGTACTTACAGAAGTGAGACAGCTTTCCCAAAGCCACAAGCTCAGGCAGAGACGTAGAAACTCAGTCTATTTTCAGTTTAATGTTCTAAGACTCAGCGAGAGCTTCCTCCTGCCGATACTGCAAGAAATTCTTGTTTGAATAGAAAAGTCAGTCAGAAAAGTCTGACCACTTTGTAACACATGCACCTTAGCTGGGCTGCCAGCTTATGTTTCAGCTTTTCATAGCTCGTTATTAATGACAAAGCCAAACTTCACAGGTATGAGTAAATAAAAATCACCCTCTCTATATAAAATGCAGTACAAACGGTTAACAACAGACAAGATTCTTAATTGTTAAGAAAGGAAGCATTGAAATTTATTTTCATGCATCCTGAGGATTAAAACAGAAATCAAATCTAAAGAAATATGTTCAGTCTAGCATAATGATCCTTCTACTGCACAAAATGACCTGGTGTAAGCACACGAAAATTAGGGGAATGTAGTGTTCTATTTTTATAGAAACGCATTGCCTTGATCTTCATTATTTTGGTAAAGTGAACACTCCTTAGTTACAAATTTCAGGGTAACACCTGACTATGGATGAAATTCTGCTCCTGCATTTTTGATTTACATACACACTCATATTTACATGTAAACTTATCTATTTACATATATAAAATATGCATGTATGCTTACAGATACAGTTGGATAGAGAGATTAGTTCAGAACCTTATTTTGCAAAATTGAAAAGGAAGCATAAAGTCTGAAACAATCAAAATCCATCTCATACTCTTACAAAAGAGAGTATGTTTGGCCTGCTCTTAACTAGAAATTAGTATGTTAAACTGTAGAATACCTAATATAAAAATATTTTGTTTTCTAATGTGTCACCCTTATTTGCAAAGGGAAGGATCCGGTCTGTGACCTGGTTGCCAGGGAATTGCATGGAATTACAAAACATTTTCTTAAGATGTGATGCCCTGTGGTTCAATGTGTCTGTGCATGGGTCAGTTCCTGAGGTGAGTATCTCGAGAGAGGGCGCCTTCAACACCGGAGCGGGGGAAGTTCAGCGTCCAGGAGCCTCAACTCAGAGCGGCGAGAGACCCCGAGGGAGCCTCAACCCCTAGCCAGGCCGTGCCCAGGAGCCGGCAGCTCAGCTGACGAGAGCGAGCAGGGACGCACAAGGGGGCGCAGCCAGGAGGGGCGGCACCAGCCCTGACCGGGTAAAATCTGCCCCAGGGAGCGCGGGCGAGCAGGAGCCAGGCGGGGCGACTTGTGCGGGCAGGCGAGCGGGGCGGTGAGCACTCGCCTCATGACCAGGGCCCGGTCCGGGAGCTCTGCTCGGGCTGCCCCGGCGGTGGCCAGCGTAGGCACCCAGACAGAGCCGGTGAGAGGGGAGGCTGCAGTGCAGAGCTCGGAGTGTAGAGAGTGCCTGCACTGGTCTGGTGAGGGGAGGGTGCACAGTGGGCAGGGCTGCAGTCGGTGGAGGTCCTCCTGCAGCAGGGGCTGAGCTGCGGGATGCTGTCAATAGGCTGCAAGATGTCAGGGGGGAAGCTGAGAGGAAGCAGCAGTGTTTGCTCCAGGCCCGAGCTGTGCAGGGGCCTCAAGCGTCCCTGTAGTTCATGGAGGAAAGAAGGAGGCCACTAACCAGGAAGCGGGAAACAGTAACAAAGAAAACCAACGAAAAGAGGAAGAAGAGGACAATTAAAAGCAAGGGGCTTCCTCCTAAATCTGTTGTCCCCACCCAGAATCACTTTGCAGTTCTGCAGGGGGCTAACGAGGAAACGCACACCTCACCACATGAACAACCGGCAGACGCAGCGGTAAAGAGTATCACTGCTAGTGCTGCCAGGAAAAATCTGCAGGTCATAGTCGTAGGGGACTCTACTTTGAAAGGCACAGACACACCCATCTGTCGGCCTGACCCAGTCTTATGGGAGGTCTGTTGCCTACCAGGGGCACAGATCAGGGATGTTGCAGAGAGGCTGCCTGCTCTTGTAAGTCTCACTGACTATTACCCACTTTTAGTGATCCGTGTGAGTGCTAGGGATATAGATAGCAGTAGCCCAGAGAACATAAAGAAGGACTACAGAGCCCTGGGAGAGGTGGTTAGGGGCTCTGGAGCTCAGACTGGCTTTTCATCAATTCTCCAGGATACAGGAGAGGACCCCAAAAAGGCTAGGAGGATTGGCCAGGTTAATAAATGGTTAGAACAGTGGTGCCATAATCAGGGGTTTAGGTATCTAGAACACGGGACTCGATTTGGGAGGCCAGGTCTGCTGGGGGCTGGTGGAGCTGGTCTAAGGGAAAGAGCAGTTTTGGTAGGAGGCTTGCCAGGCTGGTCAAGAAAGCTTTAACCTGGATGTGTTGGGGGAGGGGGGCATCATTCCATCCCAACACACCCAGTCAGTTGCCAGCACCTATAATAAAATCTCGGGGCAATGTAGAGATATTCCAGCTGCTCCAGCCAATGAGCCAGCTTCATTTGGAGCTCAGCTCAGATGCCTCTATAAAAATGTTCCTAGCATGGGGAACAAACAAGAGGAATTAGAGGTGTGTGCATGTCTACGGGGGTATGATAGGTATCACAGAAACATGGTGGGATGGCTCCTATGACTGGAGTGTTGGAATGGAAGCTTACAGGCTCTTTAGAAAAGACAGGTCCAGCAGATGGGGAGGGGGAGTTGCCCTTTATGTTAAGGATAGGCTGGAGAGTATGGAACTCTGTCTGGGGACAGGTGATCAGTTAACAGAGAGCTTGTGGGTCAGGGTCAAAGGGAGGACAGCTATGGGGGACATTACTGTGGGGTTCTGTTAAAGGCTGCCTGATCAAGAGGACTCTGTGGATGAAGAGCTCTATAGACAGATAGGAACAGCCTCACGCTCGCAGGCCTTTGTCCTCATGGGGGACTTCAGTACACTATCAGGACACCCTGATATCTGTTGGAGGGACGGTATAGCCCAGCACAAGCAATCCAGGAGGTTCCTCGATTGTGTGGAAGACAACTTCCTTCTGCAAGTAATAGAGGAGCCGACAAGGAGAGGTGCCATGCTTGACCTCGGACTCACCAATGGGGAAGGGCTTGTTGGAAATGTTGGAAATGTGTACAACCAGGGCAGCCTTGGTTGTAGCAACCATGAGATGGGTCGAGTTCAAGATCCTCAGGACGGTGAGAAGAGCGTGCAGCAAGCTCACTGCCCTGGACTTGAAGAGAGCAGACTTTGGCCTTTTCAGGAACCTGCTTGGTAAGGTTCCATGGGATATAGCCCTAGAGGGCAGAGGGGCCCAAGACTGTTGGCTGATATTCAAGGATCACCTGCTGCAAGCTCAGGAGTGTTGTGTCCTAAATAGAAGGAAACGTGACAGAATGGCCAGGAGACCTCCATGCATAGATAAGGAGTTGCTGAGGAAACGTAGAGAGAAAAAAAAACATGCTTATAAAAGGTGGAAGCAAGGACAGGTGGCCTGGGAAGAGTACAGGGATGTTGTTTGGGAAGCTAGGGAACAGGTCAGGAAAGCTAAGGCCCAGTTAAAATTAAACTTGTCTAGGGATATGAAAGATAACAGGAAGGGATTCTATAGGTACACTGCAAATAAAAGACAGACTAAGGGCAATGTGGCCCCTCTCTGGAAGCTATCGGGAGAACTAGCTACCCTGGATTTGGAGAAGGCTGAAGTTCTTAATGACTTCTTTGTCTCGGTCTTCACTGGCAAATGCTCTGACCACACCACCCAAGTCTTGGAAAGCAGATGCAGGAACTGTGGGAAAGGAGACCTTAGGCCCACTGTAGGAGAGGATCTGGTTCAAGATCATCTTAAGAGCCTGAACGTGTACAAGTCCATGGGGCCTGATGAAATCCATCCACGGGTCCTGAAGGAACTGGCAAATGAAGTTGCTAAGCCACTGGCCATCATATTTGAAAGATCATGGCAGTTCCCAATGACTGGAAAAACAATAATATAACCCCCATTTTCAAGAAGGGGAAAATGGATGACCCAGGGAACTACAGACAGTCAGTCTCACCTCTGTGCCTGGCAAAATCTTGGAGCAGATTCTCCTGGATGGCATGCTAAGGCACATGAAAAACAACAAAGTGCTTGGTGACAGCCAGCATGGCTTCACTAAGGGGAAATCCTGCCTGACCAATTTGGTGGCCTTCTATGATGGGTCTATAGAAGTGATGGACAGGGGTAGAGCAGCTGACGTCATCTACCTGGACTTGTGCAAAGCCTTTGACACTGTCCTGCATGACATCCTTGTCTCTAAACTGCAGAGACATCAATTTGATGGATGGACCATTTGGTGGGTAAAGAAGTGGCTGGATGGTCGCACACAAAGAGTTGTGGTCAATGGCTCAATGTCCGGCTGGAGACCAGTAACGAGTGGCATCCCTGAGGGATCGGTGTTGGAACCAGTCTTGTTTAACATCTTGGTCGCTGACATGGACAGTGGGATTAAGTGTGCCCTCAGCAAGTTTGCCGATGACACCAAGCTGTGTGGTTTGGTTGATACACTGGAGGGAAGGAATGCCATTCAGGGGGACCTTGACATGCTTGTGAGTTGGGCTGATGCCAACCTTATGAAGCTTAACCATGCCAAGTGCAAGGTCCTACACCTGGGTCAGAGCAATCCCAGGGACAGCTACAGGTTGGGCAGAGAAGAGATTCAGAGCAGCCATGCGGGGAAGGACTTGGGGGTGTTGGTTGATGAGAAACTGAACATGAGCCAGCAGTGTGCTCTCGCAGCCCAGAAAGCCAACTGTATCCTGGGCTGCATCAAAAGGAGCGTGACCAGCAGGTCGAAGGAGGTGATCCTGCTCCTCTGCTCTGCTCTTGTGAGACATCACTTGGAGTGTTGTGTGCAGTTTTGGTGTCCTCGACATAAAAAGGACATGGAAATGTTGGAACAAGTCACTTGTTGGATTAAGGTGCTTGGCTGGGTTGCCCAAGGAAGTTGTGAATGCTCCATCCCTGGTGGTGTTCAGGGCCGGGTTGGACAGAGCCTTGCGTGACATGGTTTAGCGTGAGGTGTCCCTGCCCATGACAGGGGGTTGGAATTTGATGATCTTAAGGTCCTTTCTAATCCTACCTATTCTGTGATTCTATGAAACAGAGCCAGTGACATGGTTCTCTTTGAGACTGATCATAAAGAGCTTTTAGAGTGTTCTAGAGAGACCAAATAACCTAAATTTATAAAATTAAGTTCCTTTATGACCATGTTCTTTATAATGTTGAATAACTACAAATCAGAGGAAACAGCAAAGTCTGTTTAGCTTCATCCCAGGACTGTTATGTGAAACTGCTCACTCTCATGACTGAAATTAAAGAATGGTTATTGATCCACTGAGGGAAAATATACACTTCTTTGCTAGTGACAAGCAATGTTAGTGCTTGAAAGCTTTACTGTTTTGTGAGGGGGTTTTCTTTGTTTTTAAATTCCTTGACTTTTACCACACAAATTCTTATACATTCCAGTGTCCTCTCTAAAATACTTTCTCTCTTTTCCATTTATAAACTGAAGAGAAGTTTCCTTTCAAGCTCAAAAGATGTTAGTATGTTTTTGAACTGTAGTTTTCTGAGATAAAACCATCAAGGATAGATTTTGCTTTAGGCATGTACCAACCTCTCGATACAAGACTAGAATCTTCAGAATAGCAATATTTGTTAAGTCATACCTACAAAATATATCAGATATACTTACATCATATACTGATAAAGGTTTAATTTATCCATCGTTATTTTCCTTAATTCTGTATCATTATGCAGATTGTTCTAAAAATGGTAGGTATGAAGCTAAGCAGAGTTTCCCCTAGTCATCATCTTCAAGTGGAACTATTAATCACACTGAAAACAAGTGTCAACCAATGTCCCATCAGAAAGTGATAAATTAATCCTCAAACTAGACAAAATCGATTCTACAGCTATAATCAAAGCAAGAGGATTAATTCTCCCACCAACATGGCTTTCTTCGTTCTGTCTCAACTGATCTTCATTGTTATCTAGGGAAAGAGACATACAGAAGTGAAAGCCTACATGCATGCATGTATGGTCCCATGGCTAGAGTAAAGCTTTTAACAGTTAAGCCTTTTGGAAAGAAAAGAAAGCAAAACCTAACCTCACAGCACCCCACCCTCTCCAGTATTTTCTGTTGTTTTTCTGATGTTAAACAGATTTTTTCCTTTAATTACTTGGTGATGAAATACCACTACATGATGCACAGTCCCAGAACTGCACAACCGTTCACTGCTTTCATCACGTATGTTTCAAATAAATGAATTCTTTAGAAAGGTGAAATGAATGCCAGGTAGTACAGCTTACCTCATTCTCCTGGGACAGATACATGAAGATCCATGTCCTTTGTAGACAGATGACTTAAACAGTTTCAGTGCCCTTTTCAGAACCATACCTCAGATATTTCAATTAAAGTGTTTCATATGCAAAGCCATGCTGGTTATGACATGACTAGGAATTAATGCCCGCTGTAGATACGATAGGATCACAAGTCACCTGCTCACTAAAAATTCTGAAGTAGGGCAGACTGACTTCAGCCATGTTTGCTGTGACTGTAACTGAAATGCAGGAAATGTGGCCTACATTTGCCTGAAACAAATTCATACTGTATTTGATAAGTATGATTCGATGATGACTGATTTTAGGATCACATGTGAAAAGCCACATCTCTTTTCTGATTATTTCTGTGGCCAGGATTTAACTTCTTTAGACACTTAACGTGGATAATCTTTTCTCTGATAGTGGTACAACATTGTTGGCATCATTTGGTCAGCTCATGAGTTGCTTTTCTTTTTTAAAATTGTTACAGTATCTCTAGGCAGAGAGACCCACCATTCTGCAATACCTACCTTCAAGTAGGTGAGCATATACAAGAAGACATCAAGGTGAACTATTATTCAAACCAGCAAGGAGCAAGCTATAGCATGAGACCCTTGAAGGATAGGTGAAATCTTAATACTGGAGCAGAGAGCACCACTGAAGAAAAGGATCTATTTCTTTTAAAACTGATTCAAAAGCAAGGAAAATCAAATATAAGTAAACTACCTTCAATCTAATAGCAGTTGTAATGTGCTGCTTCATGTAGTAAGAGGAGGGTGGGAGTTTACAAGTTACAAGAAAGAGGAAAGCATTGCAAAGTATTGCATCAGGCAACTAACTGTTCCTAAGGCACTAGGTCTTGAAAGCTTTGCATCTCAACAAGATGAGGCATATGCATTCCTACATTAGACTAATAATGATATACACACAAAGAAGCAAAAACATTCTTTCTCCTTCTCCTCCCTTTCTGGTTTCTTTTCATAGAGCATGTGACCCATGAGAAACAGCAAGAACCTTAGGAATCACAGAGCTTACCCAATCCAAATGCTCTGCTTTGCTGGAGTGACCAAAAGTCACCTGTAGTGGACAACATGGGCTTTACCATTTAAAGTATATTTATCCTGTTGAGATTAGCATGAATACAGAAGATGGAACTGGCTTCCTGTCCTGGGTTCAGCAGTAGCAATCATGTTTCTCCTCCTTGGTAGCTGGTGCAGTGCAGTGTTTTGACTTTCGGCTCGGGAACAGAGCTGATAGAGATGTTTTGGTTTGGCCAAGGACTTTGTGAGCCTCATGCTCTGCCAGGGGGGAGGGGAAGCCAGGAGGAAGCAGAGACAGGACACCTGACCCAAACTGACCAAAGAGCTATTCCATACCACAGCACGTCATGCCCAGGATGTAACTGGGAGTTAGCCAGAAGGGCTGGGAGACTGCAGGGTTGGAGGAGGTATCGGTCGGAGCTTGGTCGGGCTGGGGGGGGGCGAGTTATCGGTGGGCTGGTGATGAGGTGTTGTATTCTCTTCCCTTGTTATTTCCTTTATCATTATTATCATTGGTGGTAGCAGTAGTGATTTGTGTTATACCTTAGTTACTAAACTGTTCTTATCTCAACCCGTGGGAGTTGCATTCTTTTCAATTCTCCTCTCCATCCCTCCGAGAGCAGGGGGAGGGCAAGAAAGGGGGGGAAGTGAGCTAACGAATTACCTGACTGGGTTTAAACCACGACAGTTCTTTTTGGTGCCCAACGTGGGGCACGAAGGGTTGAGATAATGGCAGATCTGACCGGATTAATAGTCACTCGTCACAATGCTGATTTATTGGCTCTCAGAGTTGTTCTTGTTGATCTCACAGCTTCAGAATGTTGTAACTTACGTAGAGCCGGTATTTGCTGTGATAGTGTTTATCAAGTGTGGGGCCTGGGCTAAGGTTCTTGTCTCACTGTGCTTTATGGCAATGGCTTGTAATACGGGTGGGCTCCAGCAGCAGGGCGGGACGGACGTGGCCGTGGACTTGTACCTGGCCGTCCGGCTGCTCTTCACCGCCCTGGCCCTCGCCCTACTCTCCATCTTCGTGAGGCTGCGGGGAGCCGAGGGGGAGCGGCCCCGGGAGCCGGCGGCTGCTGAAGCGGCTCGGGAGAGCGGCCCCGGGGACCAAGCGGCGGCGGGAGCGGGGCCAGAGGCCGAGAGGGGACGGCTGCTGGTGGAGGAGGTCGGGGCGGTCGAGGAGCAGAAGGAAGCGGCTGCCGAGCAGCGGGAGAAGGCGGCGGAGGAGCCGAGCCCCGCGGAAGAGCCGAGCCCCGCGGAGGAGCCCAGCCCCGCGGCCGAGCCGAGCCCCGCGGAGGAGCCCAGCTCCGCGACGGCCGAGAGCATCCCCCGGAAGCCGCCTGCCGAGCCCCAGGAGGATGCAGGAGACCACGCAGCACTTCCCAGCAAGGCAGAGGAGGAAGAGCTGGACTCAGGAAAAGAGAAGCCGGTGGTGGGAGAGCCGACAAGCACAGCAGCATCGTTTGAGAGTTCTGAAGGCTCTGAATGGCCTTTGGGTATCCCTGGGACCTGCCTGCTGATTGTGATGGGGATCAGCATGTTGGCCCACACACAGGCTGTGTTCTACCCACAACCATTTTGTCTGATCCCAAAAGTTAAGCAGAGTCAGGTTTGAGTCTTGTCTGGGGTTAGACAACAATATAGGGGGACCAAGAGATTTTCCCCAAGGCTGGACAGTCATGAGTGGCAGGGTGTGTGGGACAGTATGGGCAAGTATCTAGTCCACTGGGCCCCTCCAGTGCTTTGGAAGCGTCGGAGATGGAAGGCAGCTGTGTGGAGTCCCCAACAACAAGCTGCAGAAACTGCTGAAGGGGACAGTGAATTATTTTGAGCCTGGTGGGCCCATGGCACTTCAGGCCATCAGAGCAGAGATGCAACACAGAGATGGACTCATGATCGAGGGGTGGACTTAACAATGGACACTGTTGCCCAGGTTATTCACGAGTGTGAACACTGCACACAGTCTCTCCTGCTCTGGAAGACTGTTACAAGAGATGGAGCCTGACATGGACCAGATGGACGCAGCAGCTTTATAGGGACTGGTCCATGCACTAAGATAAGAGTGCACCGAGATAAGAGTGATGGTATATTGAAAATGTGGGATCTGAGCATGACGTGAATGGTATGGAATAAGGGGTGGATAATGTCCTGGGTTCAGCAGTAGCAATCATGTTTCTCCTCCTTGGTAGCTGGTGCAGTGCAGTGTTTTGACTTTCGGCTCGGGAACAGAGCTGATAGAGATGTTTTGGTTTGGCCAAGGACTTTGTGAGCCTCATGCTCTGCCAGGGGGGAGGGGAAGCCAGGAGGAAGCAGAGACAGGACACCTGACCCAAACTGACCAAAGAGCTATTCCATACCACAGCACGTCATGCCCAGGATGTAACTGGGAGTTAGCCGGAAGGGCTGGGAGACTGCAGGGTTGGAGGAGGTATCGGTCGGAGCTTGGTCGGGCTGGGGGGGGGGCGAGTTATCGGTGGGCTGGTGATGAGGTGTTGTATTCTCTTCCCTTGTTATTTCCTTTATCATTATTATCATTGGTGGTAGCAGTAGTGATTTGTGTTATACCTTAGTTACTAAACTGTTCTTATCTCAACCCGTGGGAGTTGCATTCTTTTCAATTCTCCTCTCCATCCCTCCGAGAGCAGGGGGAGGGCAAGAAAGGGGGGGAAGTGAGCTAACGAATTACCTGACTGGGTTTAAACCACGACAGTTCCCATGACTGGTACCCAAGCTATAAAATTTTAAGGCAGTTGCACATGCAAAAGTCTTTGGTTGAACCCTAAAAGCCATGACCAACTCTATCTCCAATTTCCTAAGTTTGCATTTCTGTCAGAACTTTAGTGCTCAAAAATGGACTAGTTGTGATAGCAGTTAAATAAAAAAACACCAATCAAATGTCTTTTATTGTTTAAGTACTCAGATTTGAAATGGTATTACTGAAAGGTAAGTATACATGGACCTCCACTATTCTGTTTTTACAGTTCTCTTATGAGTTACACTGTACTTAGACTACATTTACACAGATATATTTTTCCCCATAGTAACTTAATTCTGAACTTGATTTAAAACCTAACCTGCAATAAAAATACATGAAACAGAACAGATTGTGAAAATACTTGAGAATGACAGTTAACAAAGAAACTAATTTATAGTGTGCAATTACTGATCAAGTAGAACAAGAGTTTGAAAACCAGACTGTATTACAAAGCATTTCTTCAAACATCCATTTTGGATTATTGCTGGAAGGTACTAATTGGTCTATTCTAGACTAATTTACAAACATTCATAAAACAGTGAAAAATGCATGCTTTAGAAGCCTGATATATTTCATGCCTCTGGACTAAAAACAATATGAAGATGGAAGCAAGTCATGGGCATTTCAAATGGAAATTAGTAGTGCTTAGAGTTTTTTTCCTTTTGTACGGATAGGCTCCTCGATTTTTTTCTCATTCCTTTCAGGTGAGTTTTTATCTTCGGGTTTAGTCCATGGAGGGCTGTGCGACTTCTGCTGAAGGTGAAAACAGCATCAGTGTAAATACTGCACACACACTATGCACATATGTAAGCAAAGAAAGAAGTGTGTTAAAAATCCATGACAATAGTGCATAGAGCTGCGTTTCTGTTCAACTGATGTACCAGCCTTAAAATACTGTGGCTGAATGTGATATTCGTCAACTGCATCTAGAAAAGGATTCTGGTCTCTACAAATGGAAGTGTATTTAATAATCTTTGACAGTGCAAAACCACACAAGTCTGATGCTGCTGTATAATCACTGTGATTTCATAGAATCACGGACTGGTCCAGGTTGGAAGGGATCTTAAAGATCAGCTAGTTCCATCCCTCCTGCTTTGGGCCGGGGCATGCTCCGCTAGACCAGGTTGCTCAAAGCCCTGTCCAACCTGGCCTTGAATTTTATCTTCTTCTCTTGGTCTGTCAAATCGAAGAACTCAGATGTACAACTTGTGAACAACTTCCTCCAATGGTAACATGGCTGCATACAGTTTCACATAATTACAGATACATATTTATTTTAGAAACCTCTCCCTTTTCTGTTCCCAGGGCTATGGACATCACATTATCAAATTAAGCCATTTGACCAGTAGGATAGTTCAGTTCTTCAAGTATTAAATAGTTTTGTAATTGTTACCAACCAGAACCCATCTTGAACTGAGGAACTGCAATCCCATACAGTCAAAGCCTGAATTGAGAAAGTAGTTCTGTCTCAAAACCAGTAGCGTAGAATGTATAAATATACTTCAAGTAACTGCATGCTTTACCTTTTAATAAAACCTCTAGAATTACTCAGAAACAGAATACCTGAAAGCTTGTCACTGATTCTGCTGTCTTCAAACGGGATGTTGAATTACTGCGATTCCCCAAACATGTCTTGCCAATCTGTCAGTACAAATGTCAGAGTTAACTACTTTGTATTTTTTTCCTAAAATATCCATGGTTTTCCTAAAAAAAAAACCCCAAACAACCCGAAAACAAAAACCCACAAAAAAAGACCCCAAAACCACCAAAAAGACCCAACTACCCCATGTTAGCGTAGCTGATGAAGTGAAGTAAAACAAAGTTTTCATAGCTAAGTGAATCCCATACTCCCATCATCTCTAATGTGTCTGATAATAGTCTAATGTGGCTACAAGTTAACAACACTTATATCACTTTTTTTTCCTCATGTTTAAATCTCATCACAAAGTTTATCCTTACAGTGGTCCCATGGAACAGATAAGTAATTATAATTGTCTGTTACGGGTGAGGAAATGGTAACAAACAGCTGAAAACCAGCATTACAGTTAGGACTTCTCCATTACAATTCTCTTGTCTAAAAGGCTGGATCTCTTAGATATAATAATTCCCTAAATGGGGAAGTTAGATGACTCTCAAGGTGAAAATAAATGAGGGGCTTTTTAAAGTTTTAAGTCATCAAGACTCTTCTCAAAATAATAGTAATTTTGTTTATTTTAAACATAACTCTTCCTCTGAGATGTTTCCTATTTAGCATGAGCCCTTGAAGATTTGTGAATCTAATTATAGCCTAGGCAGAACAGTTTTTACACATCAGACATAATCCAACATATTAATGAAAAAAGCTGAAAAAAAATCATTAGTATATGGACATGAGCTTTGCTCATAGGAATATGAATGCAAACATATCTTCAACAAGAAGCTTCCAATAATATCCACTAAAATGTTTGTTGGCATTTCTGATTTACTTATTTTTTTTTAAATTATGGTTGATAACATTGGTTTGGGATAGAATAAATTATTTGTATCTAGGGGTCCAAAGGACAAAGAGAGAAAAAAATCTCTAACTCGTATGTTTTGAGACTTTTTTTTGACAGATTTTCTTGAAAAACCAAAACCAAACCAACAAAAACACAAAACCAAAAAGAAACAAACCCAGAAAGTAAATTTGAATTCATCCTATAACAGCTCAAATCACACTGCTAAAAATACTTCACTCAGCAGAAAACATTATAAACATCCTCACATGCAAATTGAATAGCAAGAAAATTCATAAATATCATTTGAGTAGAATTGACATTAGGTTGGAGTTAATTAAAAAGTAAAGAGATTGACAAGGGGGAAGAAAATTCATTAAGTTTTTGCACTTGAGAAATTCTGACAGTCCCTCGCCTGTAACAAAGTTGATCTATAAACAGGTGTGAATACCAAAATGAAGCCTGTTATTCAGAAAACTACTTTGAGAGAAGGCAGCTGCGTCCTTCCTGAAAGCTTCTAGAGAGACACTGGTACTGCCAAGGATTTTACAGCACTTCAGGCAGGGTTTAGTAATGTTTAAGCTACTGAAGTGAGCCTCTGAGATGGTGCAATTGAAGTGATTGATGGTGAGGACTCCCAAAATTCTCCCATGATACATAATTGCTAATGAAAGTTTGATTAATATTACATTATGGGGACTAATATGGGTAGCATTGATAAAAAAGATAATCTATTGATAATGTATTGATAAAGATGATCTACAAGTTTTATGAAAGAAAAATCAAGTAACAACAGGGGGTTTATATTAAGAGTAGACATTTACAATAAAATTTTCATACTTCAAAAGCTTGAAAGGGTGGTCCTGGCAGTACTTGTATTTAAAATGTTTGCCAATCAGCTAGATTAAAGAAAATGTTTTCCACTTAGTTATGTTGAGAAAAATTTGAGGGTTTGAAAAACTTCCAGGTGAGCAGCTTGAGGACAAAAAATGTTACAGGTCAACAAAAGAAGAGCTTTTCAGTTTGTATAATGAAGAGGACAGAAATAATGCCACTGCAATATAAGGTCATTTAAAAATCCAAAATCTAGTGGCACATACTAAAAAAAATAGATCAGGTAACCTGATTGTCACCAAGACAATACAGAGAAAATAGGAATCCAAAAATACTGATATTAATAAAAACATATGTTAACTATTTAAGACATATGCAAAAGAAGTTTTGTTTTGTTTTTTTTTTAAAAGTCGCCCAAGGAAGTTGTGAATGCTCCATCCCTGGCAGTGTTCAAGGCTGGGCTGGTCAGAGCCTTGGGTGACGTTGTTAGTGTGAGGTGTCCCTGCCCATGGCAGGGGGGTTGGAACTAGATGATCTTAAGGTCCTTTCCAACCCTAACTATTCTATGATTCTATATACACACAAAAGTGTGTATATATAGGTGCAGGTCTCTATATATAAACACATAAATGTTCAAACACCACCACCCCCCTTTTCCCTCAGCTAAAGAACACAGACCAATGGGGAGGTACAGTACTAATGCAGTAGAATACCTTTCACAGCCATGAATGACAGACAAAATCCTCCATATATTAAACTTGTTTTGCCTGCCCTCTCCGAGTCAGGTTCAGTCCTGTGAGAGGTACACTAATAACAAAAATACAGAATGATAGCTTGAAATGGTGGAAACCAGCAGAAAGGAAGATAATTGCTTTTTGAAAATAAAAGGGTTGAAATGTTGTTGAAATGCGTGGCTTTTCTGTTTTATGGAATGGCCTGGGTTGGAAAGACCGTAAGATTATCTAGTTCCAACCCCCAAATTTTTGGGTGTGTTTTATGAAGATGAGATTTTTAGAAGTGCCTAGTGGAAGAGATACTGAGATTTTGCCCAGCTTTGAACTGAGACTTCAGCATATCAGGGATATGAGGGTGGACTCCTACCTGTGTGTTTGGCCTCCAGGTGCAGGCATTCCTGCTGTGCTGTTTGGGGAACAGGAGGGTGAGGAAGGGGAGAGGAATGGGAAGATGCCAACAGAGAAAGCTGCTACGCAGAACATGCTTCCAGCTCATTCACAAACCCTCTAATGCTATGGAATACAGTAGAACACACCCTCAACCCTTGTCAGCCTCCTTGTACCACCAAGGAGGAGGAAGCACAGTACAAAACTACCCCCTCAACATACCCTTGTATAGAAATACAGACACCTGGGCATTTCTCTCAGAGAAAATAAATCACTTTTCTCCCAAAGAATGAACAATTTTTTTGAAAGACTATTACTAGTAAAGCCAATAAAATGCTTTATTAGGCACTTCTAAAGACTAGAACAAAAACTAGACGCATCCAAGCAGAAACAGTGTTCAACAGATAATAATAAAAAAGGCAGTAAGTCCCTGAAAAAAAGGTCTCAAGTCAGTCTTGTTACTTTAATGCAACCCCACTGAATCCTCTAGTAGCATCATAACAAAACAGGTTGCAATTTAAAATCCTGTCAGCAATACTTCAAGAATGCTCTAGTTTTCATACCAAGTGTAACACATTTTACATGGACTGTTTCTCCTGCTGTTGTGTAGAAAGCCACATGGTGAAGAGTGGGAATGTCACACAGAAGATGAAAAGAGTTTTGTCTGAGCATAATCCCTCTTGGTCACAGGTTAAGTTTTAAATCTGTGCTGGCTTCATGGGAGGGCAGGGAATGGGCACTACTGCATTGTCACCATCTAAAGACTGAGCAAGACCCAGGTAACTCTTCAGGCAGAGCAGTCTCATATCTCAAACTCAGTGTAATGATTTAAAGTTTGGAGTAAATATGAATTTTTTTTTGCCTGTCCCCCTTCATCCAGGTTCTTAAACTAGATACCAAAAACAAAATAAGAAAAAAAAAAAGTATCTAATACCTATGGGAAATGAAGGCACAATGACTGATCCTTGTCCCTTAGCTAATGTCTTTCCAAGGATCCATGCGGGCAGGATGCAGATGTAGGGTCAACATAGTAATACAACTAAATAAAATTGGCTATTTTTCTGTTTGTGCCTGAAGTGACAGGTGGATAAAGAATGCAGATCAAAAGACAGAGGACATGGTAGAGGTTGGCAAGACTAAGCAGCTGGGAAGCTCTTAAGGAGAAGATAATTTAACACACATGCTTTAATCTAGTAGAAAAGCACTAGATGACTAAAATCTTGCAGCATTTTTAAAACTGCAGATTATTGTTAGTATGGTGAAAAGCTGTCTTATAATCAACTTTTCATACAAGATTATAAAAGAAAAAAAGTGTACTATTTTGCATTACAAAACCAACAGCAAAAAGCCTAATAGTATTTTCAAATTTTAACTTCATTACAGAAGTCTATTTCCTGCCACTGGCATTTGCAACAAAACAGGCAGTTTATCCTTAACTGTTCCGTGCTTTCTTCTGCCTTCCTTTAAAGAGCCTGAGGTTGTCGGTTTCAAAAGGTGCAGGGCTTTCAGACTAACTCCTAGTCTCATTCAGAAGCACAATCCCTGGTATTTCAGAGATGACAGAACCATAGAATGCTTTGGGTTGGAAGGGACCTTCAAAGCTCATCTAGTCCAACCCCCTGCAATGAGCAGGGACGTCTTCAACTAGATCAGGTTGCCAGAACCACATCCAGCCTGGCCCTGAATGTCTCCAGAGATGGCAATTCAATTAGTATTTTCTGTATTCACTGGCCACAAACAATGCTTCCCTCCCCAGGGTGGAAGGAGCATTTGCACCATTTCATTGTCTTCCTCACCCAGCTAAACTCACCATTTATCAAAACTTGAACTGCAACAGTCACATTCATAGGTTCATCAGATGAAGAGGAATTTTGCTATACATATTTTCTTCTGTTCCTAAAGACTTGTCAATAAAGTATGTTTCCTCTTAGCTTCAATAGCATGTGCCTACACAAGCAATCCCCTTTTTTCTATGTTCAGAAAGCAAACCTTTCATGCTTATAATCACAGTCAGTACTTAATCCATGTACACAGTTAAGTAAATGAGTAGTCCTTGAAGTAGTTTTATGACTCAGAGCAGTGAAAAAAGACAGAAAGACGGATTTCTCTGAAGCTTATCTCTTCTGCTTTTCCCTAATATTTCCTTATTTTAAGAAAATTTATAATAATTTAATGTGTTGTACCCTAACCGTTAGTGACAGATCCCAGAATTTAGCTTGGCCAACATTTACAATTTTTATGCCTAAGCACAACAGAAGTCTTATTCTGATTTTCTTCTACATAGACGAGAAACAGATGAAATTTAGTGTTGAATGCTTATTACTTGCTGTACATAAACTTTAAGACACACATTAATGATCTATTGTGTTTGTAAACCAAGATTTTCATGCAACAAGTGCATTTTGTTTTAAGGAATACATTTTGTATATGCAAGACGAGAAAATGTTAGCAACAGTGAGAAATTTAACAAGATAGGACAATTGAGGTGGACCATATCTTGAAATCTTGTCCTACTTTAGTTATGTGAACTGTTTGATTAAGGAAGTATCTGTGTGAAGTTCTGGTTATAAAAACCACTGCTTGATCAGTAAAGGAAGCAAAGTATCACAAGTTAGGGTATACATTTCACCTACTGAATTATACAGCAAAGCTGGAGCAGTTCACAGCTGGATGTATAAATTACAAAGGTGCATCAGCCAACTGTGCATCTTCGTTTAAAAGGAATTATCAAAAAGCCAGTTAAAATTCAGCCTGTCTCTTGGGTAGTAAATTATGCGATTTGATCTGCAAACTGCAACACCTCACCACCACCCAACCGATAACTCGTGCCCCCCACCCCAGCCTGACCAAGCACCGACCCATACCTCCTCCAACCCTGCAGTCTCCCAGCCCTTAAGGGTAACTCCCAGTTACATCCTGGGCATGACGTGCTGTGGTATGGAATACCTCTTTGGCTAGCTTGGGTCAGGGGTCCTGTTTCCACCCCCTCCCGGCTTCCCCTCCTCCCCGGCAGAGCACAAGGCTCACAAAGTCCTTGGCCAAACCTAAACATCAGTGTTATCAGCTCTGTTCCCGAGCTGAAAGTCAAAACACAGCACTGCACCAGCCACCAAGAAGGAGAAAAACGACTGCTACTGCTGAACCCAGGACATCAGACTAAGATGATGTAACTCTTACGACCTTCTATTCCTCATTTAGGGAATAGAATTACTGAATTCACTTGAAGAATTTTATTAGGTTGAAATTCTGTTATAACGATGACTTTTTTTTCTCTCCTTACTCCCTTGGGAAAACAATGGGAGAACACAATGTGATCAAAGCTCTGCGATTTTCTGGAGAAAAATGAAGCAAAAAAATGTGGGTGCTTAGAACATGTTCCAAGTTTTGCTCCAATACTCAGCATCCTTTGTCTGAATGATTAATGAGCATGCAGTATTTGTTTACTGCAGGAAATTAAGGCAGTAAATAAAAGCATAAGCACTTTTATTTAACAGAGAAGAGCCTACAAGTACAAAGAGCAAGAAATCTAAGATGAGAACTGAGAATAAATAATCACTTTATAAATTGTTTGATGTTTTAGCACTACTGAATAGGTGGATTTAAATTACGTGTTACATACAAAAATTAACTGATATGAAGAAGGGCCACCACAGTCTCCTGTAAAAGGCAAAAAAACCCCAACAGTTCCCAAAGCTTCTGGAAAGAGGGAAAAGGGAAATGATACCAGGAAAAGAGCTCTGCAGAATTCTGGTTCTGCACAGAGACTCTCAGCTGGTCAAAGGGAAAACATCTTCAGACAAGACTAAGAAAAAAAAGTAATATTTGACAAGGTTCCTCTAGCAGAATAATAATAATCTAAATAGAGGCCCCATGTCAAATTTCATGACAGGTAAGGTATCATCAGTATTTAATTTAAAAACCTACTAATATAATTTGGCTTGCCTGTATCCCATTTGTGAACAAATCTTCATTTGCATGCATTCCAATGTAAATTACATTAATTATTATGAACATGCATAAAATCACAAAGAAAAAATTGTAGTAGCATTAGGGTTTGAGAAAGAGAGAGATCACAGATACCTAACCATATAGACTGAAAAAATATCAGCTGAGACCAGCAACTAGCTACCTTTTCCCTTTCTTTTTGCCTTCAGAAGTGACACACTGAGCGTTCTTCTCTAGTCAGTCTTTACTACACTAATTCTTCCAAAATATAAATCACATTTCGTTAATCAGAGACACAATCAGAGGATCTTTGCAAAGTTCTGAGAAAGTGTTGCTAAATACTACATTTCTAAGCACCACTGAATTAAGCATATTCATGGTTTTTTATCTTGGCCTCAACCTTCACTTATTTTTCTTAAAGAAATGGCACATGAGAGACTGTCATATGTTCTCAGCCATCTGGCCTATACCTCCTTCATTGAGAGTTTAGCAGCTGTAAAAACTTCAGATAAGAACAAACACACACAATCAAGTAATAACAAAAATATGACAAAAATCCCTACTGCATCCCCAAGTCTGGAATTTTCTAAAAGCAAGAGTGTTCACAGCCTTGTATTACAGAAGTACTATGTTCCTTCAGGAAAATAAATCACTTTTGGTTATTTCAGGATTTAAGGTGGTATCTCTAAAGTCATCAAGACTTTTCAAGAAAGAAGCATTTTTAGTCATTTCTCTAAATAATTTGAATTATTCCTTGTCTCTAAAGAATATATATCTGTTAAGATATAAAAAAAAAATAAATAAATAAAAGGTGGAAGGAGGTTGACAGCCCAGTGTCACCATCTGCACTATTTTTATGGCCCACGCAGCCCATGTTCCAATGGCCAGTGTGTATAAGAGAAAAAATAAAAAGCTTCAACTTAACGACCAGGAAAATTACTTTACTCATCACTGTGAGCAACCCATAGGCCAAAAAGTAGTCAAGGTAGGTCCATAGACATGTAAAATAGTTGAAACAGTCATGGAAAACATATTTTGATGCTTTAGTTCTCTTAAAAAGTTTTACTGCCTCTCTTAAATCAATCCCTGGAAGAGAACCTTCCCATTTCCATTATTGAAGTTTGTGAGGTATTTAAAGCAAAATCAGGGGATTCTGACAAACTGGGATGTTTTATTCTCCCATGACAGACTCCAGATGAACTGTTGTCAAAGGTTCAAGTGTGGAATCTTGTGAACATGGATGGATTTCTTATAAAACTTCACAGGTCAGCGTGGGGATGGTAGCACAGAAACTGAGAAAATTCTCTAGAGAAAATAATTATTTAATACCCCTCTGGCAATAAAATCCAGCCCTTGGAGTACAGCCACAATTTGAAAATAAGCATTTCTCTAAAATTATGATATATGTTGTGTATTACCTAAGCTATATTCATAGATCTACTCTTTCACTTGTAGGACAGGGCTGTTGTAGGTTGTCCTGTGTGCCAGAGGCCATGCTGCTACACCGTGCAGCTTGCTGCTCTCCAAAACAGTTCCTGGCTAAATATTGCTTTGAAGCTCTCTGCACTAAGAATTAACTCCTGGAATTCTCTTTGGACCACATCAATCAACTGTAAAAAATAGTGAACTGAACAATTTATATATACATACGTGTGTGTGTGTGTGTATTACACTGGAGATTCTGTTTCTGACTGGGATAAATACCACACTATTTATGGCTTCCTTGCTTGAAGGTGTGATTGTCTTAATTTTTTTTGTGACTTAGCTCTCAAAGCCATTCCTCCAACAGATACTGCAAGCAGAGCAGTGAAATCTTTGGGCATTAGTGTGAATCCTAGATTGATTTCTTAACAAATGTGAACAGAATAGAACTATAAATGCTACACAATACCCATTTTTTTCAGTTGGAAAATGAAATTTGTTTAAAAGCAAGATAAGACTGATGGTACTATTGCCTTCTTAATTTTCCAATGAGGAGCATTATCTAGTAAGGCACAGTGAATTTGAATACCCCTTTGGTAAGCTTTCTCTAATTTTACTATTTTTTCCTCCATACAGGAGGTTTTGTTAAATATGGACTTAACAAACCTTAAAAGATTTAAAACTTAAAGAAAATTCAAGTCCCCTAGAATATAGAATTGTTTTAAAATATGATAATTGAGAGATAAAATGATATAAAACTTAATCCTATTATTCAAATTTAGCCTAACATCCTTTTCTTTGAATTATAGTGTCACTTAGACAAAGTCAGAGAACAGGCTTAGATTCTAATTTAACTTGAATTCTGAAAAACAGTTTGACTCCTCATGACTTTTAACTCTAGTTGGAGTAATTTTCTGCTTTCTCTGACAAATTTTTCATACCAAGAAGCATTCCATACTGATTAACTGGCTAAAAATACTAGTTGCTAGAATCACAAAAAGCCACCACTATTCCCTAATCAAAATTCCTAAATCCTTGATTTTATGGAAAAGTGCATCTTTTAAGTATCCTTCATTGCATTATTTGACACAGAAATTAAACACTCTTGATTTGTGAAATGCATTAACAACTTTCCTTTTTTCTCTCCGCTTTAATGTATCCACTTCTGTAAAAAATAGCAGCTTGAACCTCCTTCCACTAATACTCAAACAAAATCAATTCAGCCTCTACCTAAATTAAACTTCCGTAAATTTCCCAGATGGCAACCAACCTCTAGTCATAATCTAAATGGAGTTCACTCCAAATTCAGAATTTTACATCTTATTCTTTCTTCTCCTCCTTCCATTTTTATTAATAAAAAATGAAGTTTCCCTCATCCCCTCTTTAGACATTGAGAAAGGTGCAACAGTATGTACACTCTTCTCCTGGATACTCAATTTCTCCTTGTCTCTGCCTCCCTCTAGAGGCTGTGGCAGAGGGGCGATCACTTATAATTGAATAAACTTCTGACATATTTGTAATAAATGGACAATATATACAAATTTTTATATTTTGTTGGATACTGAATTATCTAAGATTTGCACTCCAAACTTTTCCTCACATTGCTATGATTGCTACTAGCAAGCTGCCCAGCTACCTCCAGAGAAGTTTGTTATATTTGGAGGTAGGCAATGTGTTTAGTAGTTCCTGCTGTATTCTATACTTCACCTGCAGATTAGTCAAGGTCGCACTATACTTTTTGGACTACTGAGCAGACAATACACTCAACAAATTTTGCGTGTCTCATTCTTTCTTTTTTTTTTTTTTTTCATGTTCTATCTGTGTAGTTACAATTTCAGGCATAATACATGCATTTGGGATTTCTCTTGACATCTACCACCATGCTGTTTCAATTACAGTTTGCCTTAGTAAAAGCAGCAGATTCAGCTTTCTGTCAGATGTGTCATAAGAAAAGCACAGTTGCAGCTTTCCTAGACTGGCAGTGGACAAGATTACATATTGTCAGTTATTACACTGTCACCTCTTACATCTCCCTGAAGGTTTTATCAAATGATGCATCTGTGACAGCTGTGCCTGATTATCAGTGGAAAGAATATGTAAACAAGGTTCTGGATCTCAATGTAATGTGACAACTCTTCAGGAACAGGCCAATTCTTGAAATGGTTGAACATCAAATCACATCTTTTCCACTGCTGCCCTTCCTGTGATAGCTCTACAAGTTCCATTAAGCAGTCTTGAAACGAAACCCAGAGAGTATACCTGCACAGACTGACAGCAAAGAGCATTTGCTCCTCAGCACTTTAGTGCAGAATATGACTGGTTTATGAAATCGGCTTGAGTAGGAAAAGTAAGTTACATTGCTAATCGTCTAAGGCATTAACGTTTTCATACAATTTAGATTAGACTCTGATTTTTAGGTGAGAGAAGCTTACATCTTGAGAATCGCAGTCCTGAAAGCTCTGATTTTCCTCCTTTCTCAATGCCACATGAAAATTCTCTTTCTCTGCTGAGGCATTTTGCTGGACATGCGAAACAAAAAGAGAAAAGAAAGGTCATATAAATTACATTGCAAGAAAGTCACATTTGAAAAGTCAGGATAATGATAAAAAACTAAGAAATCAGGTATTGTAAATTGTTAAATACTTTATACACTGCATTTTCAGCAAATTTTATGAATGGAATAAATGCCTGTGCATAATGCTTCCTGTTTCAGAATCTGATTCCTGCTCAAGATTGCTCAAGATTAGCAAATTATAAACACAGCATATATGCCTGACTTCTCAGCATGCTGCACTCATTTCTACACAACAAAGGGAAGCTTGGCGTATTTAGGTGAGGCTGCCTTCAAGAAAGCACTTCCCCAGTGTCACCTTTTCAAGTGTTCACAGCATTTCCTATCTCTAGCAAAGTAGAAAACAGAAAAAATTCCAATTCTCACCATCTTTCATCCTGAAAATGATTCAAGTGTAATACTGTATCCTAGTAATCTTCCTCTTTTTTCTCTCCCAAACGAAAACCCAATTTTTTTGAGGTGTTTCAGTTTTCATATGATTACCTTACCCAGTAGGACCAGAGACTCTAACAGCCTTTTAAAAACTACTTGCCACAGCTGCACTGCTCAGAATCCTGCCAAGCCAGGGAGCAGCAACAGGTCTGCTGCATTACCTGTCTGGTTTCAAATTGATGAACATCACACTCCTTCAGCTGTTGCACAACCATTATCACCAGTTATTTATCATATTGTTAGTCAAAGCTGGTCATGATCTGCACGTGTTTTTTTGATGATCTCAATGTGTCTTTTTTTACTTTGATATGGAGTTCAGTTCTTTCCTGTATTAGAAACAGTCTTATTGGATTTTTCTTCTTCCCATGTAGCAAAAATTTGGCATGACTGCACAACTTTTACTTTCTAGTCAGCATTTGTTCATGTGAGATGCCAGAGCGTTGTTGACAGAACTGCTTGCCAGATGACCCGCCAACACAAATACGGGTTCCATCACTGCACTTATTTTGTGTTCCTTAGGTCGTCTTGTTCCTTTGGGATGGAAATGTCTTATTGCCACATCTAGGAAATCCAAAATTGCTCAAGGCTTTGTAGCACTTACTGTGAACAACTAGAGCAGGTTTGTATGTAGCAGGTGGATGAAGCTGTCAGAGTTTTTCTGGTCAAGGTGCATAGTTCAAGAGCCAGAAATACCTCCTTTCCAGAGTCGGTTCTGTCTGACTGCTCCTGGAAACCAGGATGTCGGTATATCACACATGGACAAAGGCCAATTGCCATGTAATGTCTCACAATTAGTCATTTTCCTTCTCCCCCCCTCTTTTTTGAGCAGTATCATTTGCAACTACAGAAGTTCACAGCAGTGTTTCGGATTGTATTATAGAATTTTGACTTGTCCTCCTAGCCCTACAAATTTCAGATATTTTAAACAGACATCACAGACAAATAAGTATTACCATCTACATATAGTATAAAGGAAATAATTGTTATCACATTTCTTTATAACCAGACTTGAATCTTGCAAGTTCAACTCACATGCAGAAATAAATGAGAACTCCCTATGTATTTCCATGACAGTGATGGACATTTTATATGTATAAAGAATCATGGACTTGTTTGGACTGGAAGGGACCTTAAAACTTGTCCAGTCCCAACACCCTGCCACAAACAGGGATGCCTTCCACTAGACCAGGTTGCTCCAAACCCTGTCCAACCTGGCCTTGAACACTGCCAGGGATGGGGCAGCCACAAATACACATGTATTTATCTGTGTTTACAGCACAGGTAACTAGTTTTTCTCTATTGCACAGTCAATAGTATTCAGTAATAAGTGTGAGAGACATTGCTCAGTTTTTATCTCTATTTCTATTCAATGTTTAATTTATATCTTTAATTTTAATTTATATTTATTTTGATTTAATGCCCATCTACAGAGTTACACTTTTATAGGGCAGTTCTTCTCAAAAGACTACAAATTCTGCAGTGTACCAGATCATTTAACTTCTACATGATTTTTTCTAAAGCAAACAGAATTACCCTTGGTTTATCTTTTATTTGCACTATATACACTTCAGGTGGAAAATAGCTGCTTACTGGTGGTATATGTTATGCTAACACTAAGCACAACAATCAGAAGTTCTGCATCTCACTCCCATTAGAAGTGAAAATTGTCAGGACATCTTTAACTTGGGTACCAAAAGACTGTATTTTCTTTTCTTCACATTTCACAGGCATTTGTGTTGGCTGTAATTCCTCTGAGTTGAACATTCACTATGACCTCGAATGGCTGAACATCCATCAGAGGCAATGGACTTGTTCTTTCAAATAAATCACTTGGGATGACAGATGACATATTTAGATGTTGATTTCCCAAATCACCCTTTTCATCGTATTACTATGAGTGCAGAATTTTACCTCACATATGCAGCTGCCTCCCAGCAGGATATCATGCTGGACATAACATGTACATTATTGTTTATTTTTTTTTCTTTGTTAAGTGTTCTGGGGTCCTTCCTCTCTTCAAAAAACTACTCTAAAATAAAAAAAAAAAAAGAAGCCTCATTTGTCAAGATCTGGGGAAGATATCTTGAAGTTTTCAAGTGCTGTTTGAAGTATTCCCTACTAGGTAATTCTTCTGTTAAAGTCCACCTCCTCAGGGAAAAAAAACAAAACAGTTACTAAACACCTCAAACCAGTGGAACTTGTCTCTGATTGAACATCCTTTCTATATAAGAGCCAGTGCAGTGCTCCCTGAACTCCAGAGAGGTGGAGGATGAGACATGCTGTTAGAACTCAGAGCAAAGCATCCACTCCAGGGGAATCCATCACGAAAAGTAGCAGACTCACAATGTGTAAGAAAGCAGCACAGAAACAGAAGATGAAAATAGCAATAGCTCATCTTCCTCTGGTAGTATACAGAATATATTTGAATTTACAGTAGGGAGTGGAACTCCATTAACTATTTAGGCATACAATATTTAAGTTGATACCCAAATGCCTCCAAGGCAGCCACAAGGGGTTGGTAAAGGAGACAGGTCTTGCAGGAGAGCAGTGCCCTTCTCCAGAAGTAGCTGGAGAGCTATTCTAGGAATCTAAATAGGGAATAGATGCCAATTTTAAACAATTCCCAAAATACCTAGCTATGCACAAACAAAAAGGAGCCACATTTGTTTATCACTGTGCTTTAAATTCTGTTTTTTTTTTCCTAGCACAGCTTATTTTGAAAGTGTTGCATATTTCTGACAATATAAATACATGTTTTCTAGTAGAACCCTAACTCAACTATTTCAATTGCCTCACTTCCTTGTAAAACTGCAGTTTCTCATTTATATTTCCATGAAATTGAGGGGTGAAGCCCCCTCATGTACACAATCCATTTTCTCAGGATCAGTGAGAGCAGCTGTGTGACAATTCATTGTGCCTCAGTTTTCAACACAGAGCCAATATGATGTATTTATTTCTATTTAACTACAAGATAAAGGATATCTAAGTCTCATGCTTTGAGAAGATGAAGCAAAGTAAACAACACAAAATTCTGGTAAGATTATACAACAGAGAGAGCTAAAAGTACCTATATTAACTGAAAACAAAACTTAGGAATACTTTTCCTCATACTGACCTTGTGAAACCCATAAGAAATAATCTACAGTAAGCTCAGGACAAAACATCACAATCTGCTAGTCACATAGCAGACGTGCATACGTTTGTATAAAGCATATGAGACAATTAAAAACTGAAATTATTGGAGTCACCTGTTAGGTAATGCTGCTCAGGAAAATTAAACACTAAGGAGAAGCCCATACATCACAGAAGTTTGGAACCTAGTGAGGCTAAACATTTACAGTCAGAACTATATTTTAATCAATAATGACCACCATAATAGAATCTAAGTAGTTCTAAGTAATGCTTGGCAAACAGCTACCCCACATGTGTGCATACATAATCATGCATAATACCTAAAATATAGCATGATATATAAACTTGATATGAATAATGTAGTAATTTATATATAATTGCATGTGTGTGCACAGCTGTGAGAGAAGAAAGAGATGGCACAAGATGAAGATTAAATACCAGCAGTCAAATTACAAAATTAATTTATTAATCAGGTCATGCTTATGTCCTGGTCCTTATTCTTCCTAGTTGACAGGATAAAGTTTAAGAAACCATGTTATATTTAAAGGTATATTTACAGTATTTAAGAAAAAAAACCTATCTGAGCATTTTATAAGTTCCACAAGGTGACAATTACCTAAGAGTTAGAGAAAATGGTGGCTTTGTTCTTTTCTGTATTTTCCTGTTTTCTTCCAGAAGATATGGTTGATTTTGAACCAACTGCTATTACACTTGTCAATGTTTAGATCTGAAGGTCACTGCAAGTTCTCTAGAGCATACACTGCTCTTTTGTATTGGGTTTGGGTTTTTTTGGCAGTACCCATTTTATATTTTCAAATACTCTGTGGTTAACACAGTAAGATATTCATTTGCACAAAGGACAGTAAGGAAGCAATTTCCTAGTGGGGTTTTTGCCATTATTATTTATTTTTACCAGGAGTTGAATGGCTCTTATGTCTTAGACTATTTCCTAATGATAATAATAATAGCAATAAAAAAAAACCAAACAATTTGTAGATGGCTTATGATGGCTTACAGGAAAAAACAGAAAAAATAATCAAACTATTCATGGTGAATTCTTTTTTTTTTGTTCTAAAGTTGTACGTCTTGAGTAGCCTATGCAATATTTTCCAAAGTAAATGTTTAAAATGCCCAGCCTATCAAGTACTCTAAATAGAAACAGAGCTGAGACAATTTTATTCACCTCTTTGCAGTGGATGAAAAAATAGGATTGACACCAATACTTTTTGAGTTTGCATAGATGTGTAATAATACAAGACCAAAGCATTAAAAGCTATTTGATCGCCCACAACTTTTTTTAGGCTTTACTGGTTCACTGCAGCAATTAATTGTCCTCTTGTTTTATGCTTCACCCTTCTATTACTGGAATCTCTTGCATGAAAAAAAAAAAAAAAAGAAAGTCAAAGCAATAAAGTATTTTTACCATTAATAGAAAGTTGCATTCCAGTTTACGTCTGTTACTATCTCTAAAGCTGTGAATATCCCCATACACCAGCTTCCCCCAAAACACTGCTGGCTTAAACAGCTTACACGTAGATTAACTTTACTTTCTTTCACATCAACAGAGTGGAGAAAAATCACAACTGTCCAAAGAACAGTCTGAAATCTAGAACTTATCAGACAGCATTTCTTTAAGGCTCTTACTGCCATGGAAATCTTTAATCACTTCCATTAGACCTATAAAAGACCTAATAATAGCCCAGCAAAATTTTAAGTTTAGGTACATTCTGACAAGCTAGATTTGCTCTGTAGGATCAATGTGGTTGCCAGATTTTCTAGCTTGCACTTTTTTTCTGTGTGCCTCCTTAGGATTTAAAACCAAATCAAACAAAAACCAAATTCATTTAAAGTGTAGCTTGAATCCAGTGGTAAAAGAACTAACCTGTGTTAAGTCTGAAATGTAAAACTAGTTTACTATAGAGGATATTCAAGCATGTTTTATGTACAAGGTAATTCTTCTACTGCCAGACACTTTTGGGTTATGAGAACTTGTGCAGTAACAAGAAAGATTCTCAATAGAAAGGACATTTGCAATTTTCTGCAGATAACAGAACTGAGACCTGCAGCTAAATACATATGAAACACTTTGGCAATGAAAGAAGAGCTACTGAAATGTGAAGACAGATGGCATTCCGACATTACTCAAATGGCGCTGCATCCTAACACCACCACAAAACCCAGCTATTCAACTTTGAGGGTCACTAAACACTAACATTTTCCAAATGAGTCCCAATTACAAATGCACCTGTGCCCAGTAATTTTGTGTTAATCCAATGAAAAATGCAAGATATTAAGCATCACAAGTCTACATAATTTCTCATTTATTACCTCTACTAATTTAGCCTATTGTTTACCCACTCTATTTTAGTAGAGAACATATATGCAAAGTGAATTTAAAGGGCATTTGTCTTATGTTCTGTCAAAACAGGTATTTCTTTGCTAAAAATATCCAATCTTGTTATTCGTACAGCAAACTCAGCAAAGTATGTCAACCAGGTTAAATTTTGTATATATGTAAGGATTTGTAAAATGAGCCCATGGAAACAGAAATTAAATCTTGTCAGGAAAAAAAACAATACAAGCTTTCAGTACAATCATCAGCAAGTGACACAGCATTGCATAAAATAATGCCAGTGGAGTTGGTAAAATATTTCCTTTATAATGATTATCTCTTGGGATTTTGCTCGTAACTGGGTAGGTGTTCCTACAGCTGTCTACAGCTTCTGTCTCACTCTAATCATTTGGCTGATATGTAAAAAAGGAGGAAAATACCTTCTGAAAAACATCTCCTATTTTAGGATATATACCAGTATAGCAAAGTTTGTGCCTTAAAGAAGAAAAACTGAATTACACCTCATACAATCCAAGTCCTATTAGGTCTCCTCTGCTCTGTCCATAGGTGGAGCTTTTGTTAATCCTGACTCTCGCAGGTGACAGAAATGTTCTATTGCTATACAGTTTGCTTTCTTTGAAGTCAACTGGGCTAATGATACAAACATCTTCTGAAGGGTAGTGCTGCCTCTAATGATGTAGTGAAGTGTGAGCTGCATATATATCATGGATTTTGAGGACAGCTAAGTGTTGTGGGAAAGCTGTTGATAACATGTTAGAGGTCTGGTACTGCAAACTCCAAGGCATCACCATTGCAGTTTCAGTGGAAGCTGAGCAGGTTCAGTGCCTTACAAAAATGGGTGTGATTCCTGTAAGACATCTCTTACGTCTAGTTTTTTTAATTCCCAAATGCAGCTCTTTTCTATGCCCTTTCCAGTCTGAGATTTCCCTTAGATTAATTTCCTACTCTGACACAGATTTTAAAGAAAGTTTGTGTAGTACTACAGGGTTTCAGTCCTGAGTTCAGACCTCATGGCACTACAGTTAGGTCACAGGGTTACCATAAGGTTATGCAGCAGACATTTTTATAATTCGTCTGATAGTGTGCTGTTAAGGTCCACAGACAGCTTTTGTGTAAATATCCCAGGGGAAGTGGATCCTAAAACCTTTGTTTATATCACATAGGAGTGCATATGCTATTGGATATGTTTAAAAGCATAAAAATATCACTGCTAAACTGCCTTCAAGGCACTTTATTACACCAAATACACCTAAACCTGTATTACCTAGATAAAAGGAAAAGTAGAGTAACTTCTAAAATGGCCAAGAATTACATTTCTTACTGAAAGCTCTGCGTGGTTGGCCTAGAAATATAACTGGATTTGCCACTTAGGACATCAAGCCTTTCTTGAATTATTGTGCCCTTAAATGACGTAGAAATAGACTTCTGGAATCTGCATCATTAATCATTTGTATTTCAATTATCAAGTTGTAATTTGTTGTTCCTTTAAGTCAAGCAAAAGTATTGGGGGCAACCTGAGAAATGACTGGGTTTGGACATCGTAAAAGCTGTATCTACTTTTCATATCCCATAATTATTCAAAGAGCAGTTTTGTGGAACATTATCTATGCTGCAGACCTGATACTAAGCACTTAGAGATCAGTATTTTCCTAATACTTTTTTGAAAGGCAGGATTAGCTCTACAATGTTTTGCTGCCTCCCACTATGAAAAGTGTCCTTCAAATCTTACTTCTGAGTACATTTTTGAAATCTAAGAAAGAGTAAACTCCAGCATGATTTTCAGGGTCTTCTATGGCCATTTGTCATGGTATTACATGAACTTTATTTCCAGGAGATCATCCTAAGTATAAACAACAGATTTTAAAATATTCTAGCTTATTTTATTTTAAAATATTTTTCCTCCATAACACCTTGACTACAACAGCTCTGAGTATGTACTTTGAGTCTGCGAATCCCCTGCAGCTCCTTTCAGTACCACCAGAATGTTCTGTCTGCTTTGGATATTATACTTTTGACATACTTGACATCATCTGCCAAGATCAACCCCAACTGATACGCAATTTAGCAGTCAGAGTACCTGAAGGATTACAAAGACAGATACAGAGCACTGTTTGACTCACCTGTACAAATCACAGCCTTTGGGTACCTGAAAATTTATCACCTAGATAGTGCTGTTCATTAAAAAATGAAGCAAAACCACCCCACCCCTATCCCAGAATCCCAAATCACCAGCTCACCCCAACCCAGAAATTAAGGATGTCAGAAAACATATAAGGAACAAGGCAACCAGTGCAATATTAAAAAATAATAAAATGCATCTGCATGTCACTAATAGAGTTACCCATGCAAGGATGTCTCTATCTCATCTCCCTCTTTTGAATTCTTGCTTGTCACATCATAAACTGAAACTTATTTGGATGAGTCCACAGGTGTAAACCTGATAACAAGCAGCATGCTCAAAATAGCTCTCCTACTGTGTTTTGGAGTAGAAAGTGCCCCTTATTTCACAGGTGAGAAAACCAAAGTACTGCATGGCAAACTGCAGGACCACTTAATTAGTGGAAGTAATAGGAATAGAACTTTGTTTCATTCAGATGCCCATGCTGCATTTTACATGGCCTTCCCCACACAGGGACAATAAGTGAAATAGCAGTTCATCAAATTTAAGAATACTGTGGTAAAATACAGAAATAATTCCATCTCCAAACAAATAATAAGCATTTTTTTAGGCCCTAAATATGTGAAATGAGGGAATACATTTTAGGCTTCCTGAGCCTTCATGTGCATTTAAAATATAAAGATGGGAACAGACAGAAATCAGGGTGTCAGGTAAAGTGCAGTTTACATTCTGCACAGGAATATCAAAGCTTGAGAAATACACTATATTAAAAAGTTAAAAAATTTAAACTATCCAGCTGCAGAGCACAGGCTGTACATCATTTGTACAAGTACAATACAGCATAGCAGGTGGGGTCCAGACTTCCATTTGTAATACATGCTAAGATACCTACCAGATCAGTATTCTACATTTCTCTAGAGCTTCTAGCACTTTAAGAAAAAAATCAAAAAAGCCCCACAACCAATCACCAAAACTTCCTCAATAAATAATATATACACTTCAATACCTAAATGATGCATAGGGAAATAAGCTGGGTTTCTTAATGACTTCCTAATAGAGATTTAGGCTTGCTTGCTGTGTTTGCAGCTCTTTGATCAGCTTGTGTAATACAGAACACTGAATATGCTGTAAATATTTAGGCATAATGTTATTGTTTGAGGATGAAGGATCACCTTGACCCAGTTAAATTGCTTTTGGCACTTATGTAACCTTACGACAGAATTTCTATGCAAGTCAGTAACTTTGTTTTGAAGATTACTTCAAACAAAGCTAATTGATGTGCTTCTGCTATTTTGGGCTCTAAATTGACACTGAAACAATTTTATGCAACCCTATGGAGGCTAGGCTAATCTTAAAATCATGTGTTGGAGATGTTTTTCCACTTTTTTCTCCCACTTGCCTTGCATTGAACTTTTCTTTCTTTCTTTGCAGGTCTCTAGGGCAGTGCTGTGACACTCTGTGGGAGAAACCTGAAGGAATATGAACCACAGAATCACCAAGCCACATGTATTTTTTCCAATTGTCTCATAATTTGGAACTGCAGCTATACTAAACTTCAGGACAGTCCAAATTATGACATTACCTTCACCATTGAAATGGAGAAGGCAGAGGTTGGTTCCCTTGAGGTTAACATTTGCACAATTGAGCTCAAGTTCTCAAATAATGAACTGCAAGTACTCTGGCATCTCTTAATTTGTTGCACAGCAGAGGATGCCAACATGTAAATAATTAATTTGCAATGTATGGTGACTATATCATCCTGTACCTTTGGTATTCACTCGGTGCTGTAGCAATACATACTGAATTGCCAAAAATCAGACAAACTGCAAAATTTGATGAGTGTGACATACTAATAGATACCTCCTTTCACACCTTCAAAGGGACAAAACAGCAGCTATAAAGTCCTCTTAACTACAGACAGAAGTTTCTTTTTTCTGTACCCACGCTTTCAGCTGGGCAGTCTCAGAAATGTAATAGTTTTTCCATTACATCGTTCCCAGAGAGACCTTGAGCTCGCACAACTAAGGGTTGTAAAAGCAGCATGAGTTGTTCTGACTTGGATCCTCGACATTAATAAAGAAATAACACATAATTGAAACAGAGCAATATCAATATGAATCAGCTGGGAAGCTGGACTGTGTTTCTGCAAGGTATGCTATCAAGAAATTCATATGTTCAAGGACTCTGCAGTTCTAATGCATTTTTCAGAATGAATCTAAAATCAAAAAATTATCTAAACCCACAGTATAAAACTCAACCAATTTAGTTAATCTGAAACATCAGAAATCCCAGTGAGTTTTTAAAATAAAGGAATAAAATGTTAAAACTTCCATGAAAAGACACACCTGTAGTTCCAATTGCATATAGGATGCTTTAAAATGCTGTCAGCCTATTTCTGGTTTTAGTGTAAATCAGACAAGGCATCCACTACGGTCAAAGGGCTATGGAATACATGGAAAAGCAATATTGAAAACTGTGTTCTCAGAAGGAAAAAAAAAAGTAGAAATCTTAAAAAATGTAATACATTTTTAACAGGTTTGCTCAGTAAATAATGAACACACGTTCAAGTCTTGGACTTCTAAAACCAGAATAGTCCAGTTCCTCCATAGGAAAACTTGCAAGTGAAAAGTAGCAGTCTCAAAGTTTAAGAATAGGTGTGGTGGATTTTGTTTATATTTTCAGTAGAGGGAGCATTTATAGATGTATATGGATGTGGTGCAATACACCCAAATCCTCTTTTGTGAAAAACTGATTTAATCCAAAAGGTTTCCTTAGCTGTTCATACTGGTGCCATTTTGCCTAAGGCAAAAAAAATAGAGGGGCACCAGTTAAAAGAATCAAACTGGAAAAGCATACAATATAGACACATCTGCTTCAGTATTCCTCCATTAATATTTTATCAACACTTGACAGAATAAAACTCCTAAATGCAAGGAAGGACTACCCTTGACCTTGATATTCCTACCCTTATAAGAACAGGGAACAGGATCCCTTTGGTTATTGGCCCTCCCTTAGAAACATTGAGGGCAGAAGCAAAGACACAACTTCCAGCACAAAGCACAAGGAGAGAACAGCTCTTTTCTCTGTACAGCTAGCACAGCCAGTGACAATTTATGTCGAGTTGTCAGCTAGTGCAAGTATCCTGCCTTACAATCACAAAGGATTTACCCCTTATTCAATTAATATTTCTTCAGTGGTGAGGTGTTCTATAGCCTCACACTGATAATTTCATACACAAAACAGTTTCCAAATAATAAACCCAGGCCTTCATGTAAGCTTACTTCTGAATTATGCACAATTCTCAGTCGTTTGAATTCAAAGGAATTGTTAAATCTAAAAGATTTCTCTCCTAGTGTTAAATTATCCAGATTATGTCACTGTCCTGGGTTCAGCAGTAGCAGTCATTTTTCTCCTTCTTAGTAGCTGGTGCAGCGCTGTGGTTTTGACTTTCAGCCTGAGAACAGCACTGATAACACCGATGTTTTCAGTTGTTGCTCAGTAATGTTTATTCTGACCAAGGACTTCGTGAGCCTCATGCTCTGACAGGGAGGAGGGGAAGCCGGGAGGAAGCAGAGACAGGACACCTGACCCAAACTAGCCAAAGAGGTATTCCATACCACAGCACCTCATGCCCACTATGTAAACCGAGGGCAGTTACCCAGAAGGGCTAGATTGCTGCTCGGGTCGGGCTGGGTATCTTTCAGCAGGTGGTGAGCAGTTGCATTCTCTTCCCTTGTTATTTCCTTTATCATTGTTATCATTGGTGGCAGCAGTAGTGGTTTTGTGTTATACCTTAGTTACTGGACTGTTCTTATCTCAACCCGTGGGAGTTACATTCTTTCGATTCTCCTCCCCATCCCTCTGGGAGGAGGGGGGAAGGGGGGGAGTGAGACAGAGACTGCATGGTTCTGATTTACGGCTGGGCTTAAACCACGACAGTCACTTCCTTCCACACTTCTATATGGGCTTTTTAATTCCTTGAATAACCCATCCCTTCATCATGTAGCACAAGCTTTTCACAATCAACCAAGATTAAAGCAAAGTTTAGATTTGGAGATGGGTCAGTTGAAATAAAATCTTTTAATCTCTTTATATTTATCACTCTTTTTGTTATGACTAGACTATGTTCTAAATATGAATGTAGATGTTCTTCAGGTAACTGAATAAATTTGAGTAATTGCCTGCATAAGCAACCATAATCCCATTTGCAAACGCTTTTGTGTTGGATTCAATGAGCACCTAATGCAATTCCTACCCAGAGAGGAGGCAGCTCTAACATTCATCTATTAAATCAGCTTCACTACATGAGTATTAGTAATAATTACCAAACAAATTTCCCTCTTATTAACTTTTCTCCCAGATAAGCTATGACCAAAAACTCATTAAAAGTTTCTTGTGGGCAGATTTTATTCATGCTGCGCAAGAATCACTGTTTACTGTACATGCAAAGAAACTGCTGTATACAAGCACAGAGCAACAGTGTTTTTTGAAAAGCAGACTATTTGATCAGAAAACAGAAAACAGTAAGTCTAATTTTAATAATACGTGATTCTATAGATACATGCAGATAGTAAAAAACTTATGTCTGTATAAACATATATATAACCACTGGTATTTTCATTCTAATTGTACTTGATAGGTGATACATCTGGATAACATGATGAAGTAAAAAAAAAGAAAAATAAAAGAAAAATCTTCCTTTTGAACCAAAAATATGACCTTGCAGTTAAAAAATACAGAATAATCACTCTATTCAAAACCAGGCTAATTTCAGTTTTACCTAGTGGTTGGTATTTCAATTACAGACATTCCTTTATCACAGAATTTGTGACAAGAAATTGAAGTAGAAATCCTATATTTTCAATAATACACAGGAAAGAAATACGATAAATACTTCTGGACTTCATATCAGGAGCTGCAATACAGGAAAGGTGGTAAATAAAAAGTTCAAATAAGTAAATGAGCTCATACTTCATGCACTTAAAGTCACATCACCGTAAACAAAGAAACTAGAAATACTAAGCAAAAACGTTTTAAGTACTCCAGATATGTTTGGAGATGTGGATGGGTGAGGTTGTAGGCATACCTTGCAGCTGTATTTTATCTGAATTATTTAAAGGCAGTAAAATCACTAACAACAATGTTGGCAATACCTGGGCAGGCAAATACAGGCAGGGGGAAATAGAAGGAAAAGATGTACTGTAGTTTTTTGCATTATAACTCCCAGGTCTCCTCGATACATGTGTGCTTCTATCAAACCATGGGCATTTTAGAAATGCATCAAGTATTTTTATTGCACTGTTTAATTAAAATACAAGAAAGCTTTCCTATCTAAAAGGGAGTTACTAACTCCTGGTGAGTTAGTATGCTCACTGTAAGCACAGTTACGCTGTACTTACAAGCATGGTTTATCATCTGATACTGCCAATATATCCCTCACAGGCCTGCTGATATCACCAGCATTCATCTATGTTCCTGTTAAGAACTTTTCTACTCAAGTAACTAACTACTGGGCCAGGCTGCACAGGGCTTGGAGCAACTTGGTCTAGTGGAAGGTGTCCCTGCCCATGGCAGGGTGTTGGAACTGGATGAGCTTTAAGGTCCCTTCCAACCCAAACCAGTCTGTGAGTCTATTATTCTATACTGGAAAACTCTTACAAAAAAAACAAACAAAAACCAATAAAGGATGTGTAATCTGCCTACAAACCAAGGACAACCAGAAAACACTGAGTGGCATGTCGCTGGGGGGAGTTTGCTTCAGATCAGCCAGGCTGCTAGTTCTCTTTTGTGAGCTGTTTCTGCTGCTTTTTCTATCAGCTGATGCTGGACTGCTCTGGATGTTCAGGTCAGCTCAATTACAAGACAGCTGCAGTTATTATTTGTACTTTATTACTGTATCAGAAACATAAATTTATGAAGAAACAAAACTTGTAAAGCTCTTACTGCTCTCTTCATTTATGCAGGTGTACTAAGTATTACACACTTCAGCCCCCTGCTACTAAATAGATGAAAGGTACCAGAACGGCAAAAAATGCATTCCTGCTGGAATGCCACCATATATTTCCAAACTGACAGTTACACAGTTGTGTTAGACAGCACAGCAGAACTTGTGCGTAAATTCAGCCAAGATTAATGCCACTATATGTAGCTTACAGCACTTATGTTCTAGAGTGTGTTTTCTGACAAATTACCTGATAATGCATTCCTGTAAGTACAAAGTGCTTTTAAAGCCATTTTACAAAATACACATAATCCCATAGTACTCCTGGCTCCATTTGCATTAAGTGTGTGGTGAAGTGTTAAATCAGGAAGTTGTCACTATGAAATTTGAAATGAAAGAAGATTAAATAAAAAACAGGACTATAATTAGAAAAGCTTAAGTTTTAACACCTCTGCCTTTCAAAGTTTTCCATTATTCTTGATCTTATGCCTAATGATTAGTGTGACAAAACAATTTAGAATAATGAAAGGTAGTCTAAACCCAAATTTCAAGATAGTGGCAACCTCCATAATAAAGAACAGGCAGCATTTACAAGGGAGAGGGTAGAGAGGACATACTGTTTACTAATACATTAACTTGTTTCCACATTATTTATTTAAATATGTTTTTTCCTAATCACTTTTGACTCGGGTATTATGTCACCTGCTTATCTGTGTCCTTTCTCTTCAACATTTTGAGCTGTTCCCAGGATTATGTGCCAGTATGAAATTTGCCAGGGTGCACTGGAGTCAGCTGGGATATATTGGCTTGACAGAGCAAGACATTTCCATATAGGCTCCTAAAAGTATGACATCATTCCATGTGTCTGGAAAGAACTCACATTAGTCCAATTTAAATAATAAATAATAATGGGCTGGACAGCAGGCAGCATTTTCTTCGGAGCAGTAGAATACTTCTAGAAGCACTCAGCAGTGATGACACAGTATGTCAGATGCTAAATTATTCTGTAATGAAATTTACTGCCCTTGTCTATATTTTGTCTGGTCAGCTCTTTTATCTAGTATCTAAAGACCAAAGTACGCTTAAGAGTAATAGATAATAACTGGTGGTTATAAATCTGCCTAATTCTGCCTAGCTGAGCTAGACTGTAAATGAAGAGGAAGAGTTACCTACTTTTTTTCTTCTAATGAATGTCCATGTAAGAACGAGCAGAATCTGGACTTGTTTCACTGTTCACAACATGCAAGATAGGAATTAAGGTCCAAGTCATGCGTTTAGAACTCCTTTTTGCTGCATTTCTGGTGGTGCTAAGGATATGGATGAAAGAATTTTTAAGGAGTTTTTGTACAAGTGGTGAACTGGTAGAATAAAATTTTCAAGGTATACATCAAAACTTTTATAGGAAACCTTTGTGGCAAATACTACGTCAGGTGAGACTAGATGTTTAAAAGGGTTTCTTCTGTCCTTACTGTGTTAGATAATATATTAAATTCACAGTGTAAGGCAACTTTCACTGACAAACTATTACTCAAACATGGTATCAGAGACAGGTTTAGACATCATAAGTCTATTTTTGAGTGGCCTAGTTATTTGTGAATGCTTATGTCCAATGCCAGAATGCAATTAGCTCACTTGATACGGATCATTTCTCTTCAAATTTCTTCTAACAACCATTTATTTAGCAGTAATTCTAGATTTCTATTGTTAATGTGTTTGTAGCTAAAACAACAAGAAGAGGAAATAGAATTAATTAGGCTTGAAAACTGGAAGATTTTGTTGGATCATCATACTCAGTACTACTAAAGAAAAAGTACATTAATATGTTTATACAAGTCCATTGCCTATATTATATCTAAACCTATCATTTCACATTCCCTAATAACAGCTAAATTTTAGCATCATTTTTTCTTACAGGGCATGCAAGCTTACATACCTAATATTTTGTGGCAAATAAAATTAAAGTGTGGCTAGGGAGATGGATATATGTTCAAGGGTACAACTACAGGTATAAATACACCTTCCATTTCATGTATAAGTGCATTTTGTGCTAATCATTATTTTTCCACCACGTCTCAAGTCCTAAAACAGGCTATCCTTCACAGCAGAGGAGAAAGTGTCAAAACAGTATTTTATAAGACTATTAAGATACTTCAGCATCTTAAGGTGGGTTTGGTGGGGTTTTTTTTTCAAACAACCAAACACACACATTTCTTCAGTAAGTCTCGATTTTCTACAGCCACAACAAGGGAAAAAGCTATTATCTGTGTGATAATGAATGTTGTATAACACCTCTTACACTTAAGAGCAGCAGTAATACACAGTCAGAATTTACAGGCAATTACAGTCTTCCCAGATGAACAAACCAGCTCCCGAAGTTACAGGCACAGACATGAACATCTGTGATTTCAGAAGACAAAGCCAAAGATGCCCAACATCAGAAGAGTTACAGACCCCAGGAGGATCAACTCAGTGAAGCTGGAACCCTTCTGAACCACAAACTGAGTTTCATAAATGAGGTCATTTGGAGAACTGATTTTCCCATTGAGACTTTGATTTTTTCCCCCAGTCATGCCTTAAAAAAGGCTTTCTTATTAAGAAAAGATAGAGGAAGGTTTCAAAAATAAACTCTATCCATTTGCAACTGTCTGTTAAGTCCCTTCTTAAAAGACCGCTGTTCTTCTAAAAGAACAGCTGGCAATATGATGATCATCATGACCACAGTTCCATCAACAGAGATGAGGACTATTACTTTTCAAAAGATAGGAGAATAGAGGATTCCATAACCAAGCCGTAAACTACCTCAAACTACTTAATAATAAAAAAGACTCAACAGTCATCTATCATATGACTCCATTTTTTACCACTTTAAACATTCTATTTACGTACCATCCATTTAATTTTTAAGGATTTGAACAAATACAGGCTTGATACTATAAGATTTTTGTTTTAATTGAAGTCTGCTTTTCCATTATATGAGAGCACGTTCCTTCAGACTGTTACTTTCTCATTGACAATAACATTTTTATTTCTTTATTTTGCATTTTATTTATTGTTATTTTAACATAAAATAGTAAATGTAGTAGAATAACGGGGATTTCCTGGTTTAAGCCCAGCCTGTAACTCAGAACCATGCAGACGCTTGCTCGCTCCCTCCTCCCCTTTCTTCCCCCCACTCCTGGAGAGATGGGGAGGAGAATAGAAAGAATGTAAATCCCATGGGTTGAGATAAGAACAGTCCAGTAACTAAGGTATAACACAAACCACTGCTGCTACCACCAATAATAATAATGATAAGGGAAATAACAAGGGGAGAGAATATAAAACTAAAAGGGGAAAAGTAGAAGAAAACAATAAACACAAATGATGCATAATACAACCTCTCAGCACCTGCTGACTGATACCCAGCCTCACCCGAGCAGTGACCTGGGCCTTCAGGGTGATTTCCCCCAGTTTCTGTACTGGACAAGGTGTGCTGTAGTATGGAATACCCCTTTGGCTAGTTTGGGTCAGGTGTCCTGTCTCTGCTTCCTCCTGGCTTCTTGTGCCCTTCCTCACTGGCAGAGCATGAGACTGAAAAGTCGTTGATCAGAGTAAGCAACAACTAAAAACGCCAGTGTGTTATCAGTGTTGTTCTCAGACTAAAGTCAAAAACATAGCTACTAAGAAGAGAAAGTAACTTCCAGGAACCCAGAACAGGGGAGCTTAACAATTCTGGAAGATAAGACTTCAGGTAAAGGCCAGTAGAAGTTTTCTTATATTGCTCAAGACTAAATTGAACTTGAGTGCCTTGGGTTTATCACCAGCCAATTCTGTATTTCTTATGCTTTGTGATTCAATGTAATGTTTTCAATCAGATTGCTAGAAAGTTCCTACTAATATACAAAATGCCCAGAGTCAATCAAGATTTCTTTTGTGAGTATTTTCCAAATCACATCTTTGCTGAAATCAAAGAAAATGATCACCTAATTATCTCTAATGTTTCCCACCTGGCTCCATACACACATACTGACTGAAGCTTTGTAACAGTAGATTAGTAATACATACCTAACTATTCTATGATTCCCACATTAATACTTTTCTAATAAATCTTTATTATATCCTTGGGTAGTAAAATTTCCTTGGGACTACTGTCACAATTGCATTCAGATTTGTAAGCCACTTAAAATGATTCATTAGATCTTTCACTGATTATGTGTCTTACATGTAACATTGGTAGAAAAAAATGCTAATAGTAACAAATCTTAAAATAGTTTTACTAATGTGCAACTGCAAAGACATATAAATTCAGTTTCATTGCTCACATCCCCTTATTTTTTAACAGAACATGTAAGAAACACATCAGCTAGGAAAGTCACAGGATAAGACAAAACGTTACTATTTTCTACTAAGTGCAACTTTAACTGAAATGAGAAATACTGTACATTTCCCAAATTGTCTCCACTGCTACTGGGACAGGGGAGAGAGAAACATTAAAAAATCATCTCTTGATATATGAGTAGGTGAGGAAAGTTTTCTCTCAAATAATTATTTGAAAAGTAATTAAGGGCATCTTCTTTCCTGCCTTTTGATAGGGGAAAAGACAAGTAAGCTTGTCCAGAAAGCTGCTGAAGGTCACAGAAAGCTCTAGGCATAGGGACCTGGCCTTAGACTGAAGCAGAATTTGAGAAGATGGATGTAAGCTGTCCATGCTGAGCCCCAGGTCCATGGGAGACCATTAGCAATACCTAACAATCTGTATTTTTGATGTTATTTAAAACATCCCTTAAGAAATACAAATTTTATATATTCATATCTCTTTTCAACCTCTGTCACGCAGTAACCCACAGTATTTTTGAGACACATTATGTACTATATTGTGGAGACTTTGTAGAAACATCTGATAAGTAAAGACATTAATTAAAGAAGAGGATATTTGGAGTGAGACTTTGGGAGTATTCTTCATACACAGGCAAACTGACCTGCGGTTAATAGCCACAAAAAGTGCAGCAATAAACAGTTAACACTTACTTCTTCAGGACATTAGCCCACTGCTAATTTCAGAGTTGAACCCTGGGGTAATGGGCCAGTTCAGCTACTTATACTGCAGAACAAAGAGCAGTAAGGTCAAATTGTCAACCTAGTTGATTCTATGGTTCTGTGAAATGAAGAACTGAAGATAATTCTAAAGATTGTGACACTAAAACTTGAAGGAGATTTACATTTGGTCTGGGTTATGGACTAAATAAGAGATGCCAGGTGCTTTTTTCCAAATTCCCTTGATTGTACTCAGCTGAGAAAAAACTCTAAAACTCATTTACTATCAAGATAATGTGCTAATAATGAAGACTTCTTTAAAGTAAGTAATATAAGCAAAGAGCTTCAGCTTTCAATTTAATGATCTCTGGTCTTTAGTGTTTTCCAGCATGCAATAAAGTTTTATTAAAAATTTGTCACTGAAGGAAAAGGCCTGTAGGAAAAGTTCCGTGGAAGCTTTCTGAGCTTTCCAAAAACATACTCAATCAGAAGCGAATTCTGGAAATAAAAATATATATAGACAGAGTTCCCATACTCTTATGAATCATCATTGACAGTAATACAAGACTATGGTTGGCATCTAATTGATCTTAATGAAAGTAAGAGTCTGTAAGCCCAAAGAAAGCTATAAAAAGCAGAACAGCAGAGACTTAGATGAAGAAATAGGTCATGCTACTCATGCTTCTGCTATTAACTTTTTCCCTTAAAAAAAATAATTCTTACTTGTCCTGTTCAGCCTTACAAGTATTTTAGGAAACACATATTCCTTACTCACTTTGAAATTAAATCCTAAAACAATGGCTACTGTCATTTTTCAATGCTATTTTATTCTCATAATGTTTATGCATTAGGAAAGGGCTACATGATTATATGTCATTACTGGGTATTACAAAATGTGTCTGACTCTGCATTTAGTAATTACCTTTTGCTTTTTTTTTTAATTATGGGTTTCCAATTGACATGCTGAACGCAATCATCTAGAGGGCATTGAAGCTGCAGGTGTCAGTAGCACCTCATTAACTCTGGCAGAAGCAAAGTTTGAATCAACAGAAGTGGAAAAGCTCTGAGTACCAGAGGCCAACTTCCTAAGGCTTTAATGAAGCAGAAATCTGTTCACTGCCCTCAATACTCTTGCTGTTTACTGATCACTGACCACAGATACTACAGATACTTTTGTGTCCTTAGGTTCAATCTATGTTCCCTTTGATAAACTTATAAGGGTACAAACTATTATTCTTTTTTCCTCAACTGTGTGCATACTATTAATTTCCAAATAAATCTGAGCACACGATGCTGTATCTGTATTCTTTTGTAATATCCTGGAGCTCAATTAAATGAAAAATTGTTCTCTGTTATTCACAACTACATGAAATTTCATTTACCACAGCAGCCAACAAAACAGGTTTAATTTTTGTTTAAAAACTGTGACTGTTCCACATCTAACCTTATATTTTGTGATACCTTCAAAAGTGACCCTGTAAGAAAAAGCTGCCTCAGACAATGCTGGACCCTCTGAGATCTGAATGCTCATTTTATAGGAAAAGAAATAGCATAATGAGGTTTATTGTTCTTAAGTCCCTTAAGGAGAGAGTAAATGTCAAAAGAGAATACTTAGCTAGACTGAATGAGAGCATAATGCTGAAAAGTACTAAGTTAGGAGGAATGATGAGGTGTATTTAACGACAAAGAACAGGAGAATAAAAGCAAGCAGGGAAATAAAGGAAAACACCTGACTATCAGAGCCTTTCTCATGGTCTGAAATACCAGACAGATGCAGAGGATGATTCAGGCAATAGTAAGGAAGTACACAGCAAAAATCCACGGAAAATTGGAAGAGTCACAACTACTTTACATTTTAAAACTTTGTTTTTGCAAATCCACAAAACAAAGACTGTGTCACCAAAAATACACATACTGTGAATTTCAGATACTTGATTCATTTCACTAATATCTTTTTAAATCCATACAAGGATCTCTTATTTTTCAGATGCCCATTTGCCTATCTTTCTGCCTCTGGGTTGGTGTTATTACACACAGGACTTGGGGTCCTTCCCGACATCATGCCATAAAGTCATTTTAAATGTAATGCCTCAAGAGAGGTAACTTCCAAGTTATGTTTTCAGCATGTTATACAGAGGTCACCTTGAGTAAAAGTAATCAGACACATTAGAAAAGCTTTCAGAGTCTTACTCTTTCCTACAAGGACAAAACAAAGCCCATAACTATATTTGGTGTTGTTTCATAGGTTCTTGAGCAAAGAATTCACAATCACTTTGTTCAAAGGGTCAGAACTTCATTTATAATGGAATATTATGATAAATTACATGAACGGCAACAGCTCTTGATTTTAGAAAACCGAAATTACTTCCTTAAGTAATTTGCTCCAATTTAGGTTTCTTTTCTGTTCAACAAAGAGGGAGAGAGGAGATGATACACTGTCAACATTCAGCTGGTTAACTTTTCATTAATCTGTTACTTATTCTAGGATCTACAGAAACACTTAAAATACAATTAAAAACTCCTTTGTTCAGCCTTTACAAACATGGATTGAGTCCAAAATACACATTTCAGACATTTTTTCATTCTTTCAAAATGTACTCGTATACTTTGCAGAAACATACACATATTATACACTTAATAATACCAATAATTTCTGCTTTTGTAGAATGAAATGGATAAACTCTAGAGCCTTAGAAATATTCTGGCTTCCTAGATAAATCATAGATCCTTTATAAAGAGGTTTTTAAGAAAAAAACTTCAAGTTCCTGATGAAATCAGTGAAGACTCCTCATACAACGATCATCTTACTGTTTTAGCAGCCTTACTGTGTCTGCTAAGTCTCTATGCACTCAGAATAACTGAAATTTAAACCAGACACATTATTTCTCTATGAACATAGAAAAATCGCCCTCTTAATTTCCTATGCAGCCATTGCAAAGCACTTTTCAAAGTCTTTCTTGCTCTTAACCAACCTTCTTTGAACAGCCTCATACGCCTGTTCCAACAAGAACACTTTCTTAGGCTTGATAAAGACGAAGTTCCCCAAACCTACTATGGTGGGGAATAAATGAAGTACTTATTTCCAGATAAAAAGAGGATGGCCCCCAGTACTTTAACGTTTCTCAATTTTTACCCTGATCAGTATGCTGGAATCCATAATATTGACAATATATGTGATGCAGAGGTGATGGCTCCTTACAGCAGTTTTTACCACAGAAGCAATGCATTGTCTTGTGAGATGCTTATATCTTTCAAAAATGGAGTGGTAGTTCCCTTTCAGTCTGTGCTATACATTTCTATAGAAGGATAGTCCTCATTCTTTCTCAAGACAAGAACACTGAAGAGGCATTCATGGCTGGTCTTTCCACCTGCGTCATGTGCAATATGAGATGGGGTTTTATTCTTCACAGTTTGAAATTAATTTGTATTTCCATTCTTAAAATAGTGCAATTCACAAAATACACAAACACCGCAGGGTATCTATAATGAAGGAATTCATTTGGGGAACACATGAAAATGTTTTTGCATTAGGCAAACACACTATAAAGCAAAGCAATCACTATTATTCTGCTATCTGTGTCAATGTATTCCCCATCATTTCTGTATTCACTTTGCTAATGGAAACCAGCTTTTCTTCTGTTTCACTCTGATTTTGCTTTGCCGTTGATTTTCCGTAGTTTTACTAAAGCTCATTTTGTTGTATTTGGAGCACAGGCATACACAACCAAAGATATTTGAATGATAGCTATTATTACAATATTTTTTTCCATAAGGTTAACCTTTTAAAGAATAAAACAAATGGAGTAAGAATGTTTTCCATCTACTAGCTCCATCCAAATTCACAGCACTGTTTGTTGTGCCGAGGTACAGTAAGTGCAGAAAATGCCTCAATAGGAAGTCAATACCAGTGCTCTGATTCACAGGTTATACTAAACCACATTTCCCACAGCAAGTAGCCTAGTAAATCTTACAGTATCCATTCATTAACAATACCCTTTCAGTGCCCAGGTCCTTAGGCACTCATCTGGAGATTAAAAAGGAAAGCAGAGTTTCAGTCCTCCTCTCTTCTCTTCCTTTTCCTCTTTCCTCATCACCTCGGTAATGGGAATGAGGCAAGGAAATTGCTACAGGAAAAAGCAGATCCAACATCTAACAGCTAGCTTGAAGCATCTTCCACTGGCAGAACACAGAATGATTATTGCTGAGAAATTACAGTGCAAGAGAAACTATATAATAAAAATAACTGTCAATAATCCACAAAGTTAAGGACCTCATAGCTCAGGATTAATGATCAGTCATCTGGTTATGCTCAGGTTCAACTGTTAGCATCATGGACCTTGTATGAACAGAGCCCTAAATCCATTTGTAATGGTCAGTGCTTTCAACACCAGTGTTGGTGTTATGACAGGTACATGACACGTAAAATAGTTTTGATCTGAAAATGTTAAATTCTCTATTTATGTTCTTGTACAGTGTAAATATTAACTCATTTAAGACATGTCACAAAATGCACTTCAGACTGATGCTGCTTTTCATCCACTTTAAAGAAAGTTTTTCTGTGATTTAAAGGTAAGAATTTCCCATTACTATGCACTCTTCCAAATTACTGAGCTATCCAGAACAGCAACTTTTTTACACTGATTCAGGGACTTCTATGCATGGATTTGTACTGATTTATTTTTTTAAGCATGATTTATACTTCTTTATATCACATTCTCTAGAAAGACTAAAATACCTTACCAGAAAATATTTTTCAAATGAACTTCTCTAAGAAATTTGGCACTTGGTTTTCCTATTTATCCTTTCTATACCATTTTCTTGTGTTAAATAACTCTAATGAGCATATGGGTATTATGGTTACCAATTATGAATACAAATATATAACCTGCTTTTTTAAAAATGTATTTAATCAGGAAGAACTCCAATCCCAGGGATGACTGTCCCCAGGTGATACAGGTATCATACATTGTATGATGTACCCGACAATGGATTAAAAATAAGTTTGACATCTTCAGAAAGCAAATTTTAGCCTGGATGAGAACATCTTTGAAATAAGAAGTTTACCAGACAAATAATCATTTCTTCCCTGAAAGTGAAACTGCTACTTATCAGACATGACAAGATTCATCTCAAGCTCCCATTTTTACATACAAACACATATTTACGTAATCACACACATTCATATTCACTTAAAAATACTAGCCCGCTATATCAAAATGTGTATGCAAATATAATAATAAATTAAAAAAACAGCAAGCTATACCTCTGTAGTTAGGAGTTGGTTAGTTTGAAAAGGAGGAAAAAGCCAAGGAAAAGATACTTAAGAGTGGATGCCATCATAAAAAAAAAAAGCCTTCTATAATACAGCTCAAGTGCAAACGGTATAATTCTGGACTGACTAGGATTCTTTGACAACCTATTTCACAGTAGCAGATTTCAGTGGTTTTATAATCATAGATAATGAACAGATTTATTATAATGAGGTGTCAACGTGTGGAACGAGAGGACTGCAGACCCTTATTCTCTCTGACATTTTCATGACATATGCTAAGTGCAGAGCAATGTCTATTAAAGAGGTGATATAACTTGTTCAAGCCCTTTTCAACACAGAGGACTAAGTGCTGGTTCTCAAAAGGCTGAAGCACAAAATACTCATAGATTTTCCAGATAGGGACACTAAACACAAAATATATGTGAGGACTATTCTGACTATCAGTCAAATATAAAAAAAACCCTAGTTCTAACCTCTACACTGTATTCCCATTTCCTTTGCTTCACTGCAGTAATAGCTGTAAAAGCAAGGAGACCTCAAATGCTTCAAAGTCTCTGACCCTATAAAAATCTTAAACAACAGGTATAGTGGCTTGCTCAGCCTTACCCTCAAGTACACCTACACTTTCATGACGTATGCACAAACCCTTCCAACATGACAAGGAAACTTATTAAGACAAGAAGACAGACAATTCTACAGCCACATCAATTAGGAAAACTGTGCTCCTGAGATCCCAGAGTGAAGCTCAGTCTGCATCACCTACAAGAATCTGCTCTCCTGAAGAACACAGAACCAATGATCTTAATCTAAGTGAGCACTAATGCCTCCATGTGCTGCTATTAATTAAAACAGTGCTTTGTTTCTACAGACAGTAACTTTTGGGAATGAAGGATTTTTCCTATAAAATAGTTATTAAAGGATAGACAATCATTACGATTTTAAGAGTAATAATGTGAGATCTAGTTTTATAATTCTGCTCTGCTTTATGAAATTATATTTCAGCTTTAATTACGTACAGAAAGATTACTAATTTTTGGTTTCAGCATCTGTACTAACAGTGAGTATCAACAGCTGCCATATAAAAAATTCGCTTTCAGTTAGCAATTCCTATTTATATTTCAGGAAGGAGTTCTGAAATTTAGGGAGGACACCGAAGTATCCTTCAGCCATTCTTCTGTATAAATTCCTTTTTAACTGAAAGGAAATTTTCATTTAAAGAAATCACAGATTTCTTCTACATCTTTTGAATCAGTTGAATACTTGACCAAAAGGCAACCCCTCAGGACAGCTGTTAATTACTGCCTATCTGGACTGTATTAAAATGCTTGAACTTATTGAATCAAAACATTTTTAATAATCTTTTTTTTTCATCTTTTTTTTTTTTTTTTTTCCCCCATGTTTTCTCATAATCTGCCCTTCCCAATTTGCATGACCAGAATATTCCCTATGGCCTATTATCAATCATATAGATCCCTTTTGACAAGTTTGATTTGGGTCTCCCAGACTATTTTTTGTTTCTGTATCAGTATTTTTCACTAAGAAACCACAATATGGAAAAACCATCTTACTGTTTATTTCTGTATTACTACAAACTTACTATCAGTGCCTGACAGGTAAATAATCTTATGAATTAACATCCTCCCTTATTTTAGATGCAAATCCATCTTCCTTATAGATTTATTATGCAGACACAGTCCATTTAGCAAGTGATAGACGGGATTTTGTTCCTCAGCAAAAAAAGTAGCTGTTTCCCAAGTTTTAAATGAAGTTTAGTGACATCAGAAACGGGTTTAGAATTATCCTCAAAATTCATCCTAATCTTTCAATGAATTTAAAATCCTCCTTAGTTGCAGTCTGATGTTCTTACAGGACAAACTTCCAAAGATGTTTAAAAAAAGAACAAGACAGAAATCCTACCTTGGTGCTTGTCACTTGAAATGGAACTTTTGAGCCCTTTCCAACAGGGGTTAGCTTCCCAGCTGGTTTGGCAGGGATTAGATTCCTAGCAGAAGGCTGACTGTGCAGAACGGAAGACAGGCAAAGCTGCACAGTCTCCTTCAGAGCTTTCAGCTGTGACTCCTGGGGAAAAGAAGAAATTACCAGTTCTCTAAAATATATTATTATGAACAGAATTGCTTGCTTTATCCCTCTGCATTAAACCAAACATTTACAAGCAGCTGCTGCTGCTTCTTATTAATGGAACAAATTAAGGCAGTTTAAAGCAGGTTTTTTAATACTGTTAAGTTACCATGCCTTGCACCCCAAACTCCCTAAAAGTCACTGCACTCTTCCCTTCTTCCTCCATGCAATTTTACTCACATTATCGCAAATAATTATTAAATATTTTCTCTGAAAACAATATAATCTATAAAATGTCATAGACTGTCCAGCCTTTTATATATAATAGTTACAAAGAATTAAACTTTTCCAAGTATTGCAAAGGCATAGAGTTTGCATGGAATTTTGTTTATAACATTCATCCTAATTGGTATTTTTTCCATAGGTTATAAAGATTGATTTTAATCCGATAAAGATGACTTCCCCCATGAGCATCACATGCTGCAGCAGTGTATAGCAAATAAACTTTTCATAATAACTTTCAAAGAATTTTTAAAGATTCATAAATCAAAGTATACCATGGCAAAAGTTGACGGAAGATACGGGTATGAGGAACATGCCACACTACATACTGCATACGTGAAATATTACGTATACAACATAAAAATATTTCACAGTTGTACAAATCCTAAGCAATGGTATTTGCATACATCACCTTGTTTTAGTTTATTTGCTAAACAAGTACTCTTTAGAACCTGACAAATATACCATGTTTTACATCAGACGAACGTACCCTGAACTGGGACCACAGAATGTATCTCCTAACTGGGAAAAAACTGAAGGTTTCTTTAAAAATAAGCAAACAAAACCAGTTAGTAGGGTACATTTCAATGGTAGGATCAAAGACAACCATAAGAAATCTAATGCACAGCACAATAAGGAAAATCAAAGAAACAGGAGATGGAATTAAGTTTGGTTTGTTTGCAAACAGACAAAACTGAATGACTTTCCCTTAAGATGTGTGCAGTGAGAAGGAATGCTGGATTATCAAAGAGATCAGATTTTGTACGAATTACTTACTAAAATGTATGAACCTTAAGTCAGACTGATACGTCTCTGACCTAATGGCAGTTGAAAAGTGAAAGAATTACTTTATCCATCTCCAGGATCTTTTAATTTCTAATTGACTTCTTTCTGTAATATGTCTTCTCCCCTACCTTTTCAATAAGTTACTGCATGAAGAACATAAATCACCATCTAAGAAAGTCAAAATAACCTCAAACATGAAACTGGCAGAGGTAGAAGACTGATTTTTCTTGAGGATGTGGACTCAGCCAATACAGCACTGTATGATTCTCATGCTCCCTGCAAATCATACTGATTTGAAACCATAGCTCTCTCATCCAGATATCCCCCTGGATAATTTCTCATCCTCTCATCTCCCACACCTGCCACTTAAGACATGGATGGACCGCTGACTGTCTCTTTTCAGTACACAGGTCATAAAGAAAAGGTCTTAACCAGGGAAAAAAGGTACCTATGACTTAAATGGTGTTATTGCTCTGTAGTTAGAACTAGTCAAACGTGTATTTCTAGTCTGATAATTCTCACTGGCATGAACTTTTTCTTCACTTGCACTGTTCTTTTTAACTCCTGCTTGCCATTTTGCAGCATGTATGCAGTGTACAGGCTGACTCCATGATGATTTACAAGAAGAAGGTGCCAGGCCTCTGGAAAGCCTACAGAACCGTAACGGAGCCCTGAATTAAAATCCCATAATTTTTAATAGGAAAGAAACAGAGAGTCAGAGAAGTCAGCTGCGATCAATCAATGTGCAGGCAGAATCCCTTATTAGCAGTCTCATTAAAAGTTCCTGGTATCATATGTTCTTTGCTTTCTCCTTCACAACTGCTTGCATTATAATGAATAACTGCATTTGGAGGATATTTAGGGCAAGTATTGCTCTCTTGCCATTGCCACAGATGGTGTGTTGGCACTAGTGAGATACCATGCCCGTGAGTGTTATACGAGCAAAGAAGGAACATGCTTAATTTTTAAATTAAGATGTGGAACAATTGAGTTCAGTGTGCTAACAAGAAACATGTGACATGACATAGCACCAGACTCACACAGAGGTTTGAATAATGCTGCTGTGAGCACTGCTTACACAAATGACATCTTGCAATGCTAGATGCAAACCCTCACTCAAGGGGTGATGGATTGATTTCAATGATTACAATATGGAAGATGAAAGAAAAATGCTTTTAGTGCAAGAGGCATACTTTTCGTTAGATGTCTAATGGAAACTGAAAATACCAGGAAGCCAAACAAAGAAAAAGTAATCTTTGATAGCATAGTGAAGCTGTTTTCCTTTCTGATAAACTGCTTCCTTATTGCATGACATTTACTCCCCAAACAAGATACTGACCCGTTTCTATACTGCATTTTCCTTGGAACTATAACTAAACCTTAAATAAAAATCATCTCAGTTACACATTCACATTAGTGTATTTTTCTTCATGAAGAATTGCATCATTTGGCTTGCTGTGGGTTTTTGAGATGTTTCTAATTTGGTCGCCCTCCTCTTAAATAACTTTGCAGCAGTACTTAACTCCATGCACCGTAATTAGTTCCACCGTTTTCAGTACATTACTCCCAGGTACATGCAATCAAGTATGCATCTAAATCATTGAAAGACTTTGATTTATTTTGTCAAATTACACCGGAATATTCACAGCTGATAAACATTCTTACGGTACCGTACACTTCTTACTTTGTCAAGGGCTGCCTTTTCCAGTTCATCTTTTGCAACTGCTAGTTTTTGTTCCAGATCTGTTAGCTGTTGTGCCTGCGGGAATAAAGAGGAAAAAGCTGATGCAGTCTACAGTGGTTTTTTTTCCCACCTTAATTTTTCATGCAGTGCTGGTGAGAGAGGAAAGGATATAAATTTTACAAGTAATATATATGAATTGGGTCAGAACTGCTTGCAAAAAGACCAGGCCTCATGGGCCTGTTTTTTTTTCCTGAGAAAAATGTGAGTTTTTATGTGGAAACTGGGCTCAAATCTGCTCCATTTATGTGAATTCAAGTTCAGTCTAATTTCAGTGTCAACAGCAAAAGTAATTCCATACAACAGAGTATTTAGAAATAAGCCACAACATCCTTATGGAAAATTCAAAGTATTCAATCGATTTCTATTATTTTGTTAATTTATTTGACTTCTGTCTGCAATTTGAACCACTGTTTTCTAGTTTTCAACATTGAGATGCTAACATAAATGTAACTCCCAAATAGATAACACCCAAATGTTCATCCATGTAGGCACCTTATAAAAGGCTACTATCTGCTGGCATACATGGGGTGAACTCCAGAGTTGTTTCTCCATCTACTTCCCTGGAGATATGAAAGGAAAATTCAGAAGAATGTTATGCAATTATGCAACTGCGTAGGAAGAAAGCATTTTGGTTCAAGTAGCCTGCACCCTGTGCAGAGGGGCTGTTGGCTTTTTATATGATATAACATTATTTTCCTGCTTAGTCCTTCAGAAGGAAATCTGGCTTTTTACAATGTACAGACAATGCACTGAGTGCAGGGGTTCAGAAAATGCTTTTAAATGCTCAGTAAATAAAAATGATTATTTCCTCTCCCCTTCCCTAAGGGCTAGGTACACTCGGACTTTAGGGAAATACATTCTTTGCATAAACTTTACAATTTAGAGAAGTAGGAGCTCCCAAACTCCTGCAGTTCTTAGCCCTGTCATTAGTAACACATACTATGCAACCAAAAGGAGTAAAGTACAGGTTTCTTTCATTGTTGTAGTTGCAAAATACAGTCCACTAGCTGTTTTCCATGTTTATGAAGGTAACCACAGAGGAAGACACTTGACTAACCAGTTCGCATTTCTCTCTTAAACTCTTCATTAGGTAATACATATTTTGTGCATATAAAATAATCGGATAAAGTTCTCATTTCCCAGTTAAAGAGCAACACATTGTAATTTTGACCAAAGTTCATCCCCAGCCAGATACTGTTTTCTTACCAGACTTTTCAAGATCACATGTACTCTGCTGACTGTAGCCTAGCTTAATGTATAGCCACATCACATAAGTGCTGTTTAGGGTAAACCCTACAAAATGTGGTTAAACTTTGTCTCTGTATTGAGGCAATGACCAACATATCATAGGCCAGAGGTGATGTGTATTACCCTAGGCAAGCCTGTAGTTGTCAGGAGATACCTCAAGTGGCATTTATTGCATTAGGCACAGGCTGTACTGGCTGATAAAATAACAAGAGCCTGGAATTTTCAGTTTCCTGCTCATTTAAACTACTTAGTCACATTTTAAAACAGGATTAGGCATTTATCTGCAGATTTATCAGATCAGCCAGTTTCATTAGTCAAAACCATGTACAATTAGGCAATCTTGCTTCAAAGTAGAAGTCAACTGCTTACTCAAGTGCAGAGAAGTCTCTTGTGAATGCCCCTAATTTCCACTGCATCACATTTCTTACACCTGAAATCAGTCACTAACACACACTCCCCACACACAGAACACTGGTTTGGTTCCTCAGTTTGGCTACTGACCATCCAGTACAGAAAGAATCCTTCCATTTCATTAGAATTTGCAACATTTAACTGGACTTACCACTGGCTCATTAGAGAAAAACTTCCTAACATACAAGAATCTTTCTAGAGTTTAGTAATATTTGCATTTATTACTAAATATAGTACTCACAATATACACTCACAATAAACATGGTTCCAATAAACATGGTCAAAATAAACATTAAACTTGGCTCTTTCTGATGCAGAGACAGTTTTCACTGGGTACTGGAACTAGACCAAGTAATTGCTCACATCATCATTTTAGTCATTGCTACTTATTAAACTGTCTTTACAGCATACTTACTTACACAAATTAGTACCACTGAAAAATTGAGTAGCTGACAGAAAGCAGGTAATGGTAGTTCTAGGTGACTGCTGCTTCTTTCCTTGCAGGGGAAAGTCTAGTGCTATTTAATAGATTGTATTCAATGAAACTGCAGCCATGTAAAAAGTAAAGCTGGAAGAAAAGTCTTTAATTTATGCCTGCCATTATAAAGAATTAATATATTGTAATAACATTGCTCACATCAAGGAAAACACCTGCAGTTTATGCTGAAGAGGTATTCTTCCAAAGGACAGGTTCATATGTATTAATAAAGTATTTCTGATTGCATTGTTTATCAAGCCTTATTTTTTGTAACACTGTTGTATTTTGATGGACTTGAACTTTCATGTATATTTATTTTATTTCACAGATTACTGAGCCAATAGGTCAGTGATATCAATCCACCTGACATCAAGTGAGAATAAAAGCCTAGTATTAAAAATGTATTTTTCATGAACCACTCACTTGAAAAGAGTGATATTTATTAACATCTTAGTCCTGAAACTGCAGAATAATGCCCAGTCCCTGGCAGTGTTCAAGGCCAGGTTGAATCGGGATTGGAGCCATCTGGTCTAGTGGAAGGTGTCCCTACCTATAGCAGGGGGCTGGAACTGGATGAGATTTAAGGTCCCTTCCAACCCAAACCAGTCTGTGATTCCATGATTGACTAAGTGATGTTTAATCACACGTTAAATAGATTGGATATTGCAAATTCCATTTTTTCCCCACACAAGCCTTAAAAAAAATCTTTAAGAAAAAAAAAAAAATTTACTTGACAACTTTTGAAATTGGAAACCACTTGACCGGAAACTGGAATAAATTATCTGGTAAACACAGTTCCACTGTGCTTATTCTGTGTTATTTGTATCTTAGAGAAACAGAGACTTGTGCTTCTAAATTGCACTGTTTAGGGTGTTAAATGTAACTGAAAACAACACTTTATGGCAGCTATTCCTTTTAATCAGATGTGCCGTGAAATCCAGACATTCAGCAACATCTGCGTAGTATTTTAAGCACTTAGAACAAAAGTCAGTTAAAAACATAATTTCTGCAAAGCTCACAGCTTGTACATTTTCTTAACGCCCATTAGTGGCACAATGCTTCTCTCTCTCATTTGTAACTATTCTAGATGTACATTAAAAAAAAAAAGGAAATAAGACCTATATGCTTTTTTATTAGCTCAAATGTCACTTTTCCTTCCCCAACCCTCATGTGTTTCCTTCACATAGAACTCATTCCAATGAAAGCAATGAATCAGCAGTTCTCTAGGGTTTTAATGAAATACTAGACCTCTAACTAAAGGAAGATAACTGGTTTCTCTTCAGAAATGTGTTATAAAAATGTGCATGAAGAGCCACCTCACTGACCTTTGCGCCTGGGCTGCCTGTTTATCTCCTGTAGGGGATTTCTCTCCCTTCTGATCAGGCCAGAACACCTTTGCTTGTATAACACCACTTGTCGTTTCCAATGGAAAACTAATCCACATGATTGATTACAGATACCTGCTGCTCTCTCTTTTGGAAGTCAGTATTTAAACAATTGTCTTGCTTATTTTAGCAGTAACAGAACAAACACTGAGGGGGTAAGCATTTTAAAATTCACATTAAGCATGCCAGAACTTTCTACATTTCCACCAGTAGTGCAAAGGAAACATTTACTTCCTCTTTTTGGGAGAAGATTAGTTCACATATGGTTTTCCTGCTACACGTTTACACAAGAAAAGGCTTTGACTCATCTTTCAGCTTCAGATTGGGGGTTGGAACTAGATGATCTTAAGGTCCTTTCCAACCCTAACCATTCAATGATATATGTCTTTCCTGCCATCCAATTTTTTTCCCTGATCTTTGGGCAGTTTGGAATTTGACAATATTTTATATCAGAAAATTTTGAAACTTTTCAATCCTACTGGGCACATAGACAATCATCATTATAATGAAAACATTTGGAAAATGTCAGCCAAAGTCCAAATCAATTCCAATTTGATATCAGTGATAAACCTCTCCTTATTTTTCAGTAGGAGCTGGACCAAGTCTGTAAGTTGATTGAGTAGCTGTACTGGTTAAATGTGGAGCTGCTGCCAGTAGACTTAAGTAACCTTGTCTCACAGTGACTTAGACATAGCTACTTAAGACTACATCACAGTCTAATGCAAGTCCAAGTCCTTAAGGCCGGATTCTCAGGACCATATGGAAACTTTTAAACCTGGATTTTTCAGTTCATTAAAAAAGTTATACAAAGTTTACAACTGTGTTGTGAAATATGCACTGTCAATAAATTAACAGACCTGAGTTACTAAGTACTTAAATCATATTCATATTTCACAAGTCTGTGATTTCAAAAACTGCATGAAACCATTCAAAAAATAGGACAGTAGACGGAGATTTTGTTTCAGTAAGGATATATATTCATTTTGTTATTATGTAATTTATGTCCTTACTGGGAAATACCTATGAGGATGCCCTTCTACCTTCTTTATGTCACTTATTTCTTCAAATTAAAAAAAAAATCCCCCATCCGCAAGTACCCTGTATTTTTCAGCAGCCAATTTTGTCTAGATCTTTAGGTTCCCCCTGCGTTGCTAGCATAATGTGCAAGTATTAACATATTAGTAATGATTATATCATAGTAACAACATCCAAAATGCTAATATGCAGCATTTGAAATAAAAATATGCACCAGGAGAAAGATGCCAGTGTAGACAGTGGCATCTACTTTCTAAGCAAAACACAGATAATCTAGATAAGACTTTCTATATACATTTTTTTTCTCAAGGTTATGATATCACACTATTTCAGCCTTCAGGGGAAAATAAAAAAATAGCCACTACTAAAGAAATAAAATTAAAAATAATAATCTTGGGCTTCATGAAAACAAGAAGTACTCACAATACAGTGACAACAGACCACGTACCAGAAGATGAAGAAATGGTCCCTATCTTAACTATGTTATCTCAACATGATAGGTATCTGAAAAGTAATCATGGCATCTCTTACTACCCAAATATCCTCTACAGATATTTATGCAACAGCCCTAACGTATTTTACAAAAATCAACTAAACAAATCTCAATTTCCTGTCTCTCCCAGAGGCCTCAGCTTCTACTGAGACAAACAACTCAATAATATCCTGTCTTAGAGCATTTTTCTACTTCCAGTAAGTAGCCAGATGTAATCACAAATTATTAATAACCCAAAACCCAAAATCATACATCCAGTGGGCAGCAAACAACTATGTATCTAAAATGTGCAAACACATTGACTTGATCAAGGAAAAAGATCTCCAAGTGAAAAATTAATAAAAACATTATTAAAAAAAAAAAGTATCATAAGCCACCTCATTTGGAATGGAAAAAAAACTCCTAGCAGTTTCTAAGACTGAAATACAGTATCTAGTAGGAGTTATAGGGATCCTAAACCATGAAGACTATGTTCAACGCTCCTTATGTGACAAAACAGAAATGCCTCAAAAGGAAGATTCCACAATCTCTTATCCTAGAGGTCAAAAACATCAGTTTTCACTCATGATATATCAACCCATAAATCCTGCACAGCTGAGCCCATCAGTCATCCACCTTGGGGAACAGCCTGCCAGATTCATCAGCAAAATACCCCAAACTGGCACAAAGTGTATATGCAATCCTACTATTCTCAAAACAGCAGAAATTGACTTCTGCGAAGTTATCACATTCCAGAAATCCACAGATAAGTAGAATAATTTCACATACCCACAACTTCAAAGATGAGCAAAATCTACACTATACTTCTATTCCCTCAGCCATCAAATGCAATTGCTTTGAGGAAAATACTTAGTTTTCTTCCTGCTATCCTGATGACTTTCAAAAAAAAAGGATACCCCTTGAAGAAAACATGTGTATCTTCAAGGAAGCCAAAGTAATAGCTGTACATTACCACACTGCAACTTGAAAATTCAACTTTCCCTAACAACATGCTCCTGGCTGTCATATATCACCAGATACAGCAACTTCTGTGGAGGAGCTATTAAACATATAACTTGACTGATTTTGTAATTACCTTGTATTGAAAATGCTTTGAAAGAAAAGGTCATCAATCTTTCTATCTGGCTTTGCACAAACCAATGTACATAAACAGAATCAGAGCATGAAATGTAAATCACTCTCTAATTCTGGGCTTGATCTACATGTTTAACAATCAAATCACTGCAACAATTACTCACAAATGTTTAGTGATGCTAGCACAAAGATGTTCACCCCTGAGCAAAAGATGAAGAAAAGCATTTTACAATACTTGTAGTCATCATGCTGTCACCTTCACTCAAAGACCTTCACTAGAAGGGAAAAAATCATAATTTGAAATAATTACTCAAAATAGTACTACCAAGGCCATCTCCTAAGGTGTGGGCAAATTTCTTGAAATATTTCATAGAATCCTAAAATACCAGGTTGGTAAGGACTCTTATCAAGCTTATGCACCAGGCCTCCCAGGCCCCTTTCCAGGAGCAGCTCCCCAGCCAGGTACATCCCAGCCTGTGCTGCACTCCTGGATTATATTTTTCCAGGTGCAAAACCTTATGCTTGTTCTTGTTGAACTTTGTGAGTTTCTTGTCAGCCCACTCTTCCAGATTATCCAGGCATTCCTGCAGGGTGGCTCTCCCTTCCAAAATTTCCACTTCTGCACTTAGGTTGTCAGCAAACTTCATCAGGGTACACTTGATCCCATCTTTCAGATGACTTATGAGAAAGTATTAAATAGTGGTGGGTTTTGGTGAGTTGATATAGGATTTATTTTCACTATCATCTCCACCCCTTTTCAGCCAAATTTGAATGCCATGGCACACAGAACATTTTTTTTTTGTTTTGGTTTGTTTTTTTTCATGTAGTCCTAAACTTTTAAGCAAATTGCCTTAGGCAAAAGATAATTTTTCTGTCTACTACAACTCTGTCCAGCTACAGATTGATAAGAGTTTTCACTTGATTGTTTTCTGTTCATCATGGTTGTGCATCATCACTTTTATTGCTTTATGAAGTGGTATTTGGCTCTAAGGTCAAAGTTCCTTACAGACTCAGTAGAGTGGATGAAGAATCAGAAGACTGGAAAAGAATAGGTGTGATACCCATCTTCAAAAAGCGAGAAATTGAAGATGTCATGACTTACAGATCCATTAGTAAAACATGCTGAAAAGAATAATCAGGCTACCTATCTAGGGCAAAGAGTTTTATTTGGTATATGTACCATCTATGAATGCAACAGCAAACTAAACATATACTCATTAAATATTCTGGTGGCATCAATCCAGAACTCTGTGTGTCACAGAAGACAGGACTTGTTTAAATTTATCCCGACAAACTGGAAAAAAAACAGGATGACATTCACTAAAGACAAGTCTTAAGATGCTAAATACAGACAGGAATAATCAATAAAACAAATACAGACTATAGAACAGTAGGGATGACTGACTCAAGATGACATCACCACTGAATGTGTCATAGAAAAGGCAAAGAACTCTGTGGGTACAGGCTATAAAAATCCTTCTGCTCTGCTCAGCATGAATGAAATGTCCAGTTGGACTTGAGTGATTTTAGGGCATTGCAAATGAACTGAAAACAAAGAAAAAAAGTTCAGATGTGACTAACATGAGGCACTAATGGTATGTAAACATGTACTGAGAAGCAAGACTAGAATGCAAATATCTATCTACATACGTTAAATTAAAAAGTACACTCTGTGAGAGACATGGGGTAATAATCTCAAAATATGCAAAGAATGGCTTTAAAGGAAGGGGTTTAAATGAAAAACAAGCTACTCTCAAAGTCTATGACAGCATAGTAACTGATTGGCTTCAATTTCAGTAAGAAAGATTCTATGCATATAACAAAACATTTCCTACTACTAAGGCTAAATGACTAGAAGAGACAAAAGCAGCAGAAATACATCGAGTTTGAACTGATGATAGTTCTAAAAAGCTTAGATAAGCATTGTGAAAGAATGCCATGCATATAATTGAACTTTCTTTGGAGTCAGAGAACATGGACCATCCTTTCTGTTTTCCATCACCTCCTAAAAAACAGCTTTTGCCAGAACTGAACCAGTGATGGGATTGCCAGAAAAGAATTTTTAATCTTAGTAAATACAAAGTAACTTCCCTTATTTATGTATTTAAAAGGAAAAGTCTGTAAGAATATTTTCAGACTTTTCAATTCATTGCTTATCGGATTCTGTATTGTAGGCACTCTTCATCTTCATCCTTCATAAGAAAAGGCCTTTAGAAAAAATAAACTAAAAAAAAAAAAAAAATTGCTCAAAGAAAAATAAATTCTTTTTTGACTAATAAAATGATCAAAGAATAACATACAAGCCACATGAGACCAATGAGATGAATTTTATCAAATAGAAAATATCATAAAATAAGTACAAAAATATAGCTAAAGGAGGTTCAGTTTGCTATTTTATTAATTCGGTTGTCATTTCTGACAAAGTCAAAGGAAACTTTAGAGAAGTCTTTGATAGTAATCCTTCAAAAAAAAAAAAAGAAAGCTATACATTAAAAGTTTAATAATAAAAAGAAACAACAAACCAGATTCTATTCAGTTGCTATATGACGTGCTGAGATCAGCCCGCTTCTTATCCCTAAAAAAGTCACTGGTTTAAGACATCTGGGGGAAAAAAAAATAAAAATAAAACTATTATTTTGCATTACAGTTATGTTTGCAACTGTTATTTTGTAATAGTTTGTTTTGGTTTTCCTAAGCCACATTGCAGAGATTCCCAAGGGAGGTCACAAAAGATCCCAATGCTGAGGAAACAAAACGGATGAATAAGCACACTACAGTCAGGACATCCTGTCTGAAATGTAGATGAGTTGTAGTCTTCTCTCTGGAAATTTGGTTTGAAAGGCCCATAGGAAGCTGCCCTCAGTTTTCTCTTATCATCTCCTTTTAACACTGAGCTATCGAAGTTACATTTAGCATTACAGGGCAATGCAAATGTAACAGCAAAGATAAGAACATTGGTTTTGTCCTAAATAAATCAATGTATAAATAAAGTTTAAGGAAAACAATGATGCTTTCTTACAAAATTTTCTTCAAGCAAAGAAGGAGTTTTATGGTACTTGGAACATAATGAAGAATCCTTTAAAATGCATTAAACAGGCTCATTTTTCGAACATATGAAGTCAGCTGAATTCTGCAGTTGATAACAGTTTTAATACAAGTAAGTGGAAGTCATGGGTGAAGTAAACATACATTTACAAAATGGCTGGATTTGGGTCAAGCCTGAGTGCCAACTGTATACAAATAGAACTGTATTGAAAACTTTTTCATCTTCATAACATGTGCAAACACACAAAGCCCTTCTGTAGAAGGTTATCACAAATCTAAAATCATTTACCCAATTACTTGAAGCTCAGACAACAATGTTCAAGTTTAACACAAGCTCTCTACTAAGTCAGGCCTTTGATATTTTTCTGGGGTGGTTTTGAGTTTCTTTTTCTTGACTCATTTCACCCCTTTCTCATTAGAGAATGCAGAATCTCAAAGTCTGTGTTACAGAAATAAATACTTTGCAACTCCAGGAAACAGGTTTGCTGAGGCACATAATTAACTACTGTTAAGGAGCAGAATGCACATGGTAGCATCAATTTGACTTTGGATGCAGGAATGGTATCATATAAATATTTACCACATCCAGTCAGTATGATGTAAAAACAATTTCACATAGATTTGCTTTTTTTTTTGACTCTGCTGTAAAATGGTTTTGACTATAAATGTCAGTTTAGCTAGGTTAAGTTTTTAAAACATATCATAGAATCATAGAATAGTCAGGGTTGTAAAGGACCTTAGGATCATCAAGTTCCAACCCCACTGGCAGGGGCTGGGACACCTCACACTAAACCGTGCCACCCAAGGCTCTGCCCAACCTGGCCTTGAACACTGCCAGGGATGGAGCATTCACAACTTCCTTGGGCAACCCATTCCAGTGCCTCACCACTCTCACAGTAAAGAATATCCTTTGCATCTTACATATAAAGTCAATTCAGGTGTTTCCCAGACAGAAATATTTTCTTGAAACAAGTCCTTGAAACAAGAAAAGAAAAAAGATTAATCTGTCTTCTCTTCCTTATATTAGTCTGTGTAAGCAAGTATAAGTCTAAATTTGAGGTGTTGACAGGTTCTGCTTAGTCCTTTAGAGAAACTGAATGCTCAGTAACTGAAACACTACTTACAAGCACAAAAGAGAAATGAAGGCAAGTAACAATCTGCTCTTAATTTGTGATACTGCAATCCATAGAAACGTGAATTCAAGTGTACCACCACAGAAACAAGCTAGACCACTGTGAGCAGAGGTTGTATCTAAACAAGCTTTCCACCCTCTATCAAATGGCTTCCACTCTGTTTGGTGTTTCAGGTCTGAAGACAGGCACACACACACAAATCAGCATGCTCAATCTCCCTTAATCTCCCCTTTTCCATATTTTACACAATTATTTAGGAGGATAGCATAAACTTGCTGCTCCCTTTTCTGCATAAATCCTCCCTTAGTCAGGAAAAAGATCAACACAGGAAAAATATTTTTGGCTACAATAAATGATGTATCGAATTAGCAAATCAGGCAGTCAGTATCATACAGAATTGAATATGGTCAAGAGATGTTTCAGGTATTTGCATATGCAGTTCTCAGTATGTGGGACTTTGGAGTCCATTTTGCGATTCATTAACATCATTCGCATAAAGTTCTCAAAGCATTTTTAATTACATTAGTTCATAATTTCCCTAAAAGGCATGTTAACATTTTCCCTATTTTGCAAGTAAGTGCATTCAGAGCAGAACTTGCCCTACGTAACTTGGGACCTACAACTGAGCTGGTAGCCTGAATATCTCTTCATATTCAAGATCTATGTCTATTCAACATAGGCCAAAGAGTTTAAGGCATAACTCATTTGGCCAAATGTAGACATAGTCTTTAGGAGAAGATAAATACCCCATACTCCCACAGCAGTACTGGATAACTCTCCAAGAAGAAACAGAGCCTGTTGTGCAGACATCCATACCTGTTCAGATAAGAACCACTTCTATTCACATTCACATGCTGCATTGCTGCCATTATAACACAAGTAACATACACCCCTCCACCACAAACCTCTGATCTTTACATCTGAACCTTAACTGTCATGGTTTACTGGATTAAGATGGATGGTTGGTTTATGTATGCCAGCAGCTTGCCAGACAGCCTTTCCCATTTATTTGTTCACTTCTTTGTGCTCCTGTCATCCTTTTCCTCTTCTCTGAGTTGTTTTCAGGTGGGCAGCACTTACCAAGTGTCGCACCTTGCGAAGCATTACTATGCAACCTAGCACAATTCTGATTCATTTTGGGGATCAGTGCATATTAGCATAATGAAAACAAGTAGATACCAGTACTGAACAATCCTGCTTCAGCTAAAGAAAACAAGCTTTCACACCCAGGCAGGATTAGAAATTAGAACCTTTTCCTCTGCTCAAGCTTTCAAATATACCTAAACTGAGCCTGAAGAAAAATATATTATTTTTGTTAATGCTAGTTGGTATTAAAATTTAACTGTCCAGGTGCATAATATGCCTAGTTTTTATCTCTAAATCTATTCCCCTGGTCTGGGCCTTATGATGACCAGAAATAAATGCTCCTGACAAACCTTGGAATCAACCTCTGCAAGAAAAAAAAAGTTACACAAATCATACTGTGTTTTTTAAATGAGCTATGATATTTCATCTTCACAGTACTATACATACAATAGAGAGACAGTAGAGACAGTTAAACACTTACAGAAGGCAATTTGGACCTCATATTGAGCTGAATTACTTTGCAAGTAATTCTATCTCTAGTCACTTTGAAGATGACTACTTATCTTCATCCTTTATGCCAGGAATAAAAGCACTGCTCAATTAGCAGTCTCCAGCGAGGTGACCTGAATCTCCCTCCTTCTTTAACAGGGATTAACTTCTCCCTGTGTTAACAAGGATTTGCTGCGCTTCAGCAGTGTATGTTTTGTCATGTACCCTCCCCTCCCACATTTTTTTTTTTTTATCAGGGCCATGGAGGACTGCTAATCAAAGAAAATACAAGAACCATCTCTAAAATATACTATTGTTCAGTTAGAAAGTTGAGAAACATGTTACAGAATATATAGAATAGGGCAATACCTTTTGGCCACCAGCAGGAAACTGGAGCATTGCTTTATGTGAGCATGTAAATACAGATATTCATAAATTAAATACTTGCCACTGCATTTCTCTATTTAAAAACAAAGACACCAGACAAGGATTTAGGCTTTGAATCTTCTCTTTTTTTTGCCTCAGAAAGCAATATAATAAAAAGCACTGTCCCTGTTATAGTGGTTTGTGAAATTAAAAAAAAAAAGGAAAAAAGAGAAATAAGAATACATGATATTTCTGAAATTGCATGATGATTTTATGTCTGGTTTTGGTGCTTTGAGCTCTTTTCTGTGTGGTGAGAAGGAAATGATTCCTTACAACTACAGTAATAAAGGCAGCTATTATACTCCTAGATTACTTTAATACTATAGTAACTCTAACACCTTAGCTAAGTATAGAGAAATAGAACTTACCTTAAAAATCAAATCCTTTTTCCCATAACGAAGCTCTTTCAGCTGGGCTTGGATCTTTTTTGACTGAAAATGAGGAATGCAAAATCAGGTTGTTGGGGTTTTTTGGTTTTTTTTTTTTTTAGCTACTTACTTTTAAAGTCAGAAAAAAAGGTAGCCAGTTCTGAAAACAGCAGAAACTAGATCAGCTTTAAAATGCAGAAAAAGAACCAAAACCAATGTCAACTGCTTTTCCAGGGTAGCAGGTATAAACCAGGCAAAAGTGCCAAGAGAAATGTAAAAGGACACTCACCTAAAGCACGTACATGAGATGATACTTCTGTGAATAACTATGTGGATTACACATTTTCAACATGAGATGTTATCAATACTTTCCTTGAAATGTAACTGAAGGCATCACCTTCGATCATCTTTTTCCAAGAGGGAAAAAGGTTCCATAGCATTAAGCATGTTCTTTGTAACGACCAGGAATTTCCATGTGGTACCCAAAAGAACTAGGTTCTCAGTCTGTGACCCTGTGCTCCAAAACAGGCATAGTTACACTGATTTATATCCGTTTAGGATGATATTTATTTTAAATACTGTCACATTTATCCTTAAATAATTTAAAGTAATGATTTATACGTTATTGTATTTATTTATACACAACAAAATAGAAATGGGGCTTTTTAATACTGCACCAAACTATCCAAGGAGCATTATTTCACCCTTTATCTACAAATCCTTCCAAAGTAATATTACTTTTTTAAACAAAATCCAGAGTCTCAACTGATATTCAGTACATTTATTAGTTAATGCCAAATATTTAGAACTCCTTGGAATGGATTAGAAGTTCGTTTACTGAAATAGCAGATCAATAAACATAATATATTACAGATGATAGTATATCTTTCATAAACAAACTGAAGCTTTTGGGAAGATTTTATGTCTTTCCAACTGGTGCAGCCAAATTCAGTGACAGGCTTCTGGGATGGATGAACGAATTTAAAGGTAAAATTTTAGAACCCACTTCAAGTAGTTAAGGAGGAATGCCATATGGGTTATCACATTCTGTAAGATACGAAAAAAATAGCTAAGATAAGCTCAGTTCAGTTCTTTCTTCTGTAACTATATTTGCTGTTATTTCATCTACAGAGCCATCTAGAATTCATCTAGAGTGCAACTAGAAGTGTCCTCTGGTCTGGACCTGGACCATATGATCAGTAGACCTATGGAATATATTCCACTTGCACATAGGCCACATAGAAAACCTTAACCAACTTAAATTGTTCCATGAGTTGTGCTTAAGAAAATATACAGTTTCTGTTACACAGCCTGATGGCTGTTCTATAGTGGCTATAGTGGGATCTAACAGTTACAATTAAGGTATCACTCATTTGCTCAATCACAAACCTGTGATGAAATTAAGAGTTACAGAGCTAAATGTATTTAGTGTGTAATTTAAGTTTAGACTCAAAAGCCCGCATATGACCTGTCATTCTTTGTGATAAAATTTGGTTGGTTTGGGGGTTTTCTGCATTTCCTGGGAGAGGACTCAAAAAAACTGACACCTTTTAGTGCAGTCAGTGGGATAAGATCCTCATAAAAACCTGGGCGATATCAAACTTTAAACCAAAGCATGTGGGAGCATTTCCTAGAGCATACCCCTTTCTGTGTTCTGGGAAGCCTGAGGTTTGCACCACCCTCTCCAGGGCTCTGAATTCTCAGAGAAGCAAACCCAGCCCTGTGAACTGTGCAGGAACACAAGCATGCTCTCATCTATGCAACTGGACAAAAAGGAATCACAGGGCTCATTACAGCTGTCTGCATGCAGCCCCAGAGAGCAGAACAAAGCAGGAGCTTCCTGGTAGGCAAATCTATCCATGAAGGCTATTTGATCTAAGAATTAGAAGGATACTGATTTCACACAGTTGTTACACATGGTGACTATACTACTTAATTAAATAGCAGAAAATACACTGTGTTTCTCTGGCTGACACCACCTAACTGGCAAAACAACAAGAGGAGGATGCTCCTGCAGTAACTTTGCTGGTTCTAATGGCACTAACCTGCTTAAAAGCCACAAACTTGCTAGGATGATTCATAACCTGAGATTCTGAAAGTTTAAAATACACTCACAATCCACTGCCCTGAGTGTTAGTTATCTTAGGTTTATTTTGCTGAAATTCTCCGACAGCCAGACTTGTCAGACTACAATAAATTTAATTTGAGGCTTTGCCCTTAGATTTGACAACATTTATGCAGCAAATATTACAGACATAATCAGGGAAAAGATCTTCAAGTTAATCACCAAACACTGAAGACATTATGCAACTAGGAAAAACAAACTTGAAAAAAAATGGATAAACAAAAGCTATGTTGCACACGCTGATTTTTTAAGTAGTAAACAAGGGAAGGAAGAATGTTTGTATTCATATACTGTGGCATGTTTGAAAGCAACAATGGTGGGATAGGAAGACAACATAGATTTTGAGGAGCTACAAAAAAATACCCCAAAACCCTGTTATTTCCAACTGAGGATTGCTAAGTAACCATGGTTGCAGATATTCAGTTAGGCCAAATAGCTAATATAACTAGAAATCACTATTTTGACCTCATAGCATTGACCTCTGAGTTAAAAGGTAGAGCCTTTAATGCAGAAAACACGTTCAAGCATCATTATGAAAATTTTACCCAAGAAGCAAAGTGTTACGTTTGCGTTTCATTCCAGCGAGGTTACAGAAATTACAGATGCAAAAACCATAACTAAAGTAATGTAAATGAGTAAACCAGATTCGTATACAGTAATACACTCTTTCATGAAAAGTTAAATAGCTAAAGGGACTGCTCGCATGAATGCACTCACTGGTAGATTTATGTATTAGCAAAAAAAAAGGGCTTTTTTATCACAGACTGTCTTTACTACCTTGCTCCTCAGTACAGAGAAAATTTCTTTCCCTCTTTTTCATACAGTGACCCTTTCTCCTTGAAGTAATGAAACATTATAGTAATCTATAATAATAAATCTTTCCTGTCTCTTCATTAATTTCAAAAGAGATTTAGCTTTTCCTGTCTTAGTCTAGGCATGGAGAGCAGTGAAAGGAAATGAAGTTTATATATGTTATAGGTGTATAATATACATCAACAGAGCTATATATACTTTTCATTAGCATCCCCAGACATTATTTTATTTGTCTAAAACTTGAGTTTGCAGCTTGCTAACACATTTCAGTTTCTTCTAGTGAAGTCACAGAAATGAACTGAGATAAGAGCACTTTAAGAATGCTCACCATACATTCAGAATCTATAATCTATACTAATACCTCAGCACAAAAGACTTTGATGCAAACTTCTTTTGAGTATGTTAGATTTAGAATATAGAAGAAACTTACTTACTTCTTCTGCATGAATACCACAAAGCTTGTTTCCTGATAAGAGCTTGGTTTTGAGGCTTTTGTTCTAAGAGGGAAAAAAAAATAGTTTTATTACTGAGAGTTACTGAAATATTAAGGGAACAGTAAAACATACTGGTTTTATTTTACACATGGATAACACCTTCCAGTCCCCAGCAGACACAAATAAGATATATGTATCCTGGCACAGTGTCCTCTCTTACAGGATTCTATGATTCTATAACTTTGCATTAAACCCTGCTTTCAGGGGAACAGCACTGCACATAGAAACCTAGCAATGTAGCAACTGAAGCAATTTAGATTGGATACATTGAGGTAAAAAAAGGAAAGAAAAATCCCTCTAGTTCTTTCCCGGTGTCAACTACGTAGCTCAATATAATTTTCAGTAAATCATTATAGCAACTGAGTAATAGGGCCAAGATCTCACCACTTGACCTTGATCAAATTCATGGGGTCTTTCTGCTAAATACCTGATAGCATTTTTCCAACTCAACATGATTTTTCATGTAGGAGTTTTAACTGTATTTCTTCTCATTTTCAGGAAAAAGAATAAACCCTGATAAAATGAGTTTTCAATAGTCTGGTAATTCTTCCTGCACTCCTCAATCTTCCCCTCTACTCTGCCCTGGTGAGACCCCATCTGGAATATTGTGTCCAGTTCTGGGCCCCTCAGTTCAAGAAGGACAGGGAGCTGCTGGAGAGAGTCCAGCGCAGGGCAACAAAGATGATTAAGGGAGTGGAGCATCTCCCTTATGAGGAAAGACTGAGGGAGCTGGGTCTCTATAGTTTAGAGAAGAGGAGACTGAGGGGTGACCTTATAAGTGTCTATAAATATATAAAGGGGGAGTGTCACGAGGATGGAGCCAGGCTCTACTGAGTGGCAAACAATGATAGGACAAGGGGTAATGGGTACAAACTGGAACACAAGAGGTTCCACTTAAACTTGAGAAGAAACTTCTTCTCAGTGAGGGTGACGAAACACTGGAACAGGCTGCCCAGGGAGGTTGTGAAGTCTCCTTCCCTGGAGACGTTCAAAACTCGCCTGGACACATTCCTGTGTAACATTATCTAGGTGTTCCTGCTCCGGCAGGGGGATTGGACTAGATGATCTTTCGAGGTCCCTTCCAATCTCTAGCATACTGTGATACTGTGTGTGATATTGAATAATTGACAGTGACATGTAAAGACTTCTCTGCAGTGAGAATATCTATCAAAACTGTTCAGAAACATGAGTATTCAATAAGCAGATCTTCAAGTGCTGGTCATAATATGCTGAACATTAAAAGAAAATTAAAAGAACACCAAAACCAACCTCTCATATGCTACACTGCATTTCGGGAATGAGTAGTTATTATTGAATATTATTGAATAGCAGTAACTTTCTTGAACATTCTGCATGAGAACAAGCTAGCATTAGAGAAAAAACAGGTCATTCCACCCAGCTCAAATTGAGGTCCACATCCCACTGAAACTCTGTGTCCTGGGTTCAGCAGTAGCAGTCATGTTTCTCCTCCTTGGTAGCTGGTGCAGTGCAGTGTTTTGACTTTCGGCTCGGGAACAGAGCTGATAGAGATGTTTTGGTTTGGCCAAGGACTTTGTGAGCCTCATGCTCTGCCAGGGAGGAGGGGAAGCCAGGAGGAAGCAGAGACAGGACACCTGACCCAAACTGACCAAAGAGCTATTCCATACCACAGCACGTCATGCCCAGGATGTAACTGGGAGTTAGCCGGAAGGGCTGGGAGACTGCAGGGTTGGAGGAGGTATCGGTCGGAGCTTGGTCGGGCTTGGGGGGCGAGTTATCGGTGGGCTGGTGATGAGGTGTTGTATTCTCTTCCCTTGTTATTTCCTTTATCATTATTATCATTGGTGGTAGCAGTAGTGATTTGTGTTATACCTTAGTTACTGAACTGTTCTTATCTCAACCCGTGGGAATTGCATTCTTTTGATTCTCCTCTCCGTCCCTCCGAGAGCAGGGGGAGGGCAAGAAAGGGGGGGAAGTGAGCGAACGAATTACCTGACTGGGTTTAAACCACGACACTCTGGAAGCTTTACTTCCAAAATTAAAAGCTTGGAGGTTTTCTTGGGAAAAAAAACCCAACTTTTCTTATTAAAGCAAATGCAAAGAAACTAAAATTCCATTGAAGCCTCCTTTGCACAATTCCAAAATAAAGTAAAGATACATCAAAATAAAAATAACATCTTTTCAGATGTTTCACTGTCACTACCTATTGTGCAGCAATACACACTGCTGCAGAAACAATAAATCTTTTCCAGCTGTTTGACACAGATACCCACAGTTCTTAATGCAGCAGAAAAGAATTGGGATGTTACTTTGAGGCAACCCAGATTCTGCCTCACAAAATATGATTTACAAAGGGCTGTTTGTTTGTGGAGAGAGAAGAAATACTGCTCTACTAAGTTTCACACTCTTACTGTTTGTTCTTCATTTGAAAATGATGTTGTAGCTCATCACAGGCAGCACCTTATCATACTAACCACTGTAGAAATACAGAACATGTCAACTGGCTCTGCACAAAGGGGATTAAGTAGCAGATACAAGATGAACAGAGATATATCAAACAGAAACCAAAGAGATGAAGCACACCCAACACATCTGTTGCTCACCAGGGGTACATCTAAAAGAGCTCTGTTGTACTGTGATCACACAGTAGATGAGACCGGTTTCACATAAAAGATCAGCATCACCTCTTGGGATGATGGCCAAACACTTGTGCCAAAGGCACTTTTGCATTAAGGAACCATACTTAATTAACTCAGGAAGTCTTGTTTTGACTAACTAGCTTAAGTATTCTCCAGTCCCCCTAAAGCCTGGTGATGGTTGGCTTAGGTAACAGACTCTGTTCATATTTCAGATCTAAAGTAAGAATGACCTGCAATCCTTACATTTTTTACTCTTTTATGTTCCTTTTGCGAAGCCTAAGCTGCTATAAGAAATAGTTCTATTGGTACATTAACAAGTAACTTCTACATGTGCTATTTTGAGAAGACCCTGCAGCAACCAGAACACGAAGAACTGAATTCCTACCATCTCAACAGGACATAAATTTAGTAGACAGTTGTCACAATTTCTACATTTTGTGCCAAAGTAGCCTGGAAAAGAATATAGTTGAAAGAATTTGTTCAGAATCAAAACTTGATGAAAGTATTGTAAATTAGGGGATGGACTGCATTTTGGAGGTTTAAGAGGATTCACCAATTCTGTTTCATTATCTGTGCAGTCTATCAGCAACAAAACAAAACCCAGAGTTACCAGAATGCAGGCAAAATAGTAATGATTTAATTAATTTGCACTTAATAATGTGATAAATGAGAGCAAGCATCAAAGATTACAGTTATCAAGAGCACAGTAAGCAGGAGCTTGTCAGAGGTAGATGACAACTTCTTGCTTACAATTTGAGTGATTTAATGTTATTTTAAAATCACGTCAGTGTTAAAAATAGCTTTGCATCCTGATTATTAGTGGTAATTTTCTATAGCAGAATGCTGAGTATACCAGTATGAACACGTGAAGTGTCAGAGCCTGGTTTGACGGGAATTCTTAGTTAAATGTGGCAAAATGAATTCTGATCAGATATATATTCTGTAAGTTTGATAGAAAGGGACTATTCAAAATCAGATCAATCCATCAATGAAATTTTTAAGTTATAAACGCTTACTGAGTCACAACAGAAGTTCTGACTTTAAAGTTTTACGTAAGGGTTCAAGATGATGCTTCCTATTATCCTACTAAGTATCCTTCAAAGAACAACAACAAAGAAGTTAAACTAAACAGAATTTTACACAGTTTTTATTACACCTATTTCATTTCTTGATAAGTGCTTCGATGGAAAAGATCTTTACATTTCAAGTTTAAAAAATAAAAAAGTATGAAAGTTTAACAAATGAGTTAAGTATCTGTAAGCATGTTTTTAATAGCCTCTTCTAAAATTATACAGCATAATTATTTTAAATAGACATGGCCTTTTAGGTTTAGAGAATGGATACTATTATATTCAAAATAAATAGGTATTTTAATTTATTTTACTATCTTAGAAAGCTTATAGCACAAACTGTTAGCTGGAGTGTTTGCATGCAATCATAATATTCAGCCAAGTAACTGCAGTAGCTAACTCTGAATTTATTAATTCTTTTAGCTCGTTTTGTACCAGTAGTTTCAGTGCATCCCTAAATTCAGGCGCAGAAAACTGCTGTCAGCAGTTGCCACATCTGCAAGAAACCTGTTGTCTCTTTCCATGCAGTCAATTCTTACTGTCCTGGTACCTGCACTCAAGAAATATACCACACCGAAGTACAGTGTCTATTCTGTGTCCTCAAAAACCATGAGAACTCTCAGTGACAGCTAGTCAGATTTGTTAACATATTCCCCATAGAGCTTCCATATTGAAAATAAAAAGCTTTTTTCCTCATTCCTAAATAGATATTTCAGTCAGTCCCTGGGCAGTTGTTGTTTTTTTTTTTTTCTCCTTATACTGAAATAACATTCTTATCTTATGTTTGGGTTCCAGTTTTATTCTGCTATTACTTTCAAGACGTGAGACCAGGCTTAACAGAAGCTGAATTCATTCTATGAACACTGACAGTAACCCTACATTTAGGCTGCCTAAAGATCTCCCACAAAAGCACATAAAAGAAGCTGTAGCATCATAGCTGCTCTGCCATCATGCCTTTGGAACCCGCAAGAAAAAAAAACAACAAACAACCATGCTTGCTGGCTAGAGGCATATATATTCCCTTATATTCCCAACTGTGGAAAATAATCCCTCCGTTTCTATCATTTACTCTCCTGAATAAAAGGCCAGCAGCCAGCACCCATGTTATTACAAAAGGAGCAAACCCTAACATGCTGGACTGAGCATGTCACCTCTCCAGAGAAGGGGGAGAGAAGGAAGTAAAATACAGAGGACTGTCACTACCTTCACATTCCTAGAAAACAAGAGCCATGATGCCAGAGGTCCTTTCTTTCCATGTTGTTAAATAATTTTACTGACTTTTAGCTCAGTAAAATTGAGGTCTCTTTCCCTCTCCTATCTCTTTCTCTCTACAGTATCAATGGATAATGGCTGAAAGGCGTGAAAGAAGGTGTTTTAGTGAGTTGGGTTTTGTTTTCTTTTTTTTTATTCCCATCTCCCTGTCACAAAACTCAGAAAGACTTAGAAAGAAAAGCACAAAGTATAAACTTGAAAACTCAACAGAATCACTTTTACAGTTGCAGTTTTAGTTCTTTCTTTCTCTGTAAACTCATTTTATTAAAATCATTAGTTACATAGCTACGCTGTATTTTTTGTAATATCCTTTTTTAATTTAGTATATACAGTAAGTACCGTATGAGGCAAGAGTCACAGTTTATAGGCATTAAGTGTGACAAACTATCCCTGCATTCCGTTTGAAGGGGGTTATCATCACTGTAAATCTGAAGTTATGGGGATTAATGTTTAATTGATGTATCATATATTCTCTAATGGGAAGGTCAGATTATGCCACGATGTAAAAGGCATAAATTTTCAGATGCGATTTCTTGAGGTTAAGTTACCTTGACCTCTGGCCACACAGATGAGTGCTTTAATACTCTTATGTTTATGTTTCATAATGAGAAACACCAGTATTTTGAAACAGCATCAGATGTCAACACACGATGAACAAACTATATAATGTACAAACAACAGTACATAACAAGTTTGTTTGCCTGCTAGTCTTTGAAAAGCACGAGGACATAAGGTATGTTCAAGGAAAGAAAATCACTTTCTCAGAAAATTATTCCCAGCAACCAACTTCAATTCACACATTTATCTGAGGTCTGACAGAGGTTGTTTGTTGTATACAAGATAAATCTGGCTCTGCCTCCCCTTGATGAATAGCACAAACCCTACTATGAGGAGCCCCTGCTCATTACAGGCACATTTCTCTCTTATGGGCATCGTATTAAAAACAAAAAGTGAAGAGTAAAAAAACCAACAACAAAACCTTGAACTTGCTTATCAGAAGCGTCAGGGCCAATTGCCAAGATGAACTGTTTTCCATCTCCTGTTAAACCAAAGTGGTTCACTGCACCTTTAGGAGGGAAATGAGAAGGCAGTAACAGACCAAAATCAAATATCTGGAGTTATCTGATATCACCATGTATTGGTATCCATTTTGCTCTGGATATTAGCTTTGTACTTCATGATGATGAAAAATGTTTTTAGCAGCATGAAACAGTGACGGCTTTAATGCCAGCAGGGTTGGCTCAGCCCTTCATCTTTGTGGGACAGGTAAATTGAGTTTCCTGCACTCTACTATGTGAGGTTTTTCAGATAAGACCTGAAGAACTGCAGTTCTACTTTCTTTATGATCAGTGAAGACACTGTCTTTTTTAATAGGCGCTTCCTTAGATATTCTTGAGGATGTTTTGAGTCTTTTTTCCCCCAGATTTTCAGTGGTCAAGTGTGCCAAACAGCTGAAGGACTGTGTCCCACCAATGTATTTTAGTGCTGATGCACATATGAACTGCACACTTTTCACATCTGTCTGGATCTAAACTCAGAAAGCACAATTGTCCTTCCAGCTCTGAATTTCTGGGAAAAGCCCACTTTCACCATAGAAGCTGCTATCTTTAGTTCTGAATTACAGGTAGTGCAGATGAGCTGAAGGAGTTGATAGGCAAAACACTAAAATATTGTATCTGAGATTTTAGCTAGAATTTTGTGGTGGGTGCCACAGGACACAGGTACAAGTATTTAGATACACACTAACTCCATGAATTTGGAAGTAACAATGCAATTTTCTAGTGAACTGAGTAGACTCCCGTTGTTTGGTTGAGAAGTGCTGTGTTCACAACTTCTTCCAAACATTAATCTGGAAGCAGGCATTGAAAAGAAAGGGCAGAGTCAGAAATATCGCTAAGCACATGGAGCTTCCTCCCGAGAAAAACAGGTTTTGCTGGTTTCCCCTTGTCTTTGTGTGTATATGACAGTTAAGCACAGCAATAGCCTAAGTCAATATGAAGGTCTCTGCCCTAGCAAATAAGCAATTCCTTATGTATGAGACACAGCATGGCCTGCAGTTGTGTCCCATATAATCCCATGGTGTATGACTGAAATTCAACACCACTTTCTTCTGTCAGTGCTTTATCAGTTAATCAGCACTTGCCAGATGACATTGCTAATTCATGCACCACTGCTATTCAAGTCCTGACAAGTTTGTTGCAGGTGGCCTCTGCTATCCCTGTGCATCACCTCCAAACCTCTCCATTAAGGAAGTTTTGTTTGGTCTGCACGCATGAAGCAGCATGAGGCTGAAGACATCTTTTAGCCGTCAATATAACTGTGGTTTGTTCCATCATAAAACAGTTGCTTTTATGCATTGCATAAAACAATGACAGCAGAATGTTAAATGAATCAGAGTAAGGAGATGTAGAATAACAATAATATAAAGTATGCATTTTGAGTATTTGTTTTTTTTCCCCCAATCTCTATTCTTTCTCTAAATTGAAACTTGAGATGGTAAATATATATATATATTTAAAGTCACAACAAGCTGATATATTGCAGCACGTTGGATTGGATTAATTATACACTGTAAATTCTTAGTCATGTCATTCCCACTTGATCATGTAAAAAACCTTGGAAGTATAATACAGAAAAAAAAACCATAGGACATGTTGAGATTTGATTCCACCCAAACTGTGGAAGGCAGCAGGGTGTAAAAAGGAGACTGCTTAACACTCATAGGGAAACAAAAGTTCAGAGGCAGCCAGAAATCTTTCTATAGCTAAAAAACCATATTTCATCACTGGCTTCTCGACAAAAGCTCATCCCTACAAAAGTGTTTTAAGTGGGATTTGTGTCTCTAAAGCACAAATCGTTGATAGCTTGCATTGAAAATGTTTAATATTAAGGTTTAATGACTTAATAGGAAGGTTTAATTCACAGTCTAGTTGCCATCGGGATTAGCATTTGCATGACAATTACCTAGATAGCTAGTTGCAGACCAAACCCCATAGATAACTGGCTCTTCCACATTCAGAACACAGGCAAGCACAGGAATATCAAGACTGGCATGAAACCATTCTCTCCTACCCAGGATGAAGTATTTAAGATCTCTTCAAAGGCAGCTGGATTTAAGATGCCCTCCACCCTTGCTAGTCATCAACAAACCATTAGTATTCTGAACAGGATTAAAGAACCTCTGCTGCGGTTTATAACATTTTTACAGAATGATTTAAGATGCTGATTTTTTCCATCACAGTCTTTTATATTAAAAAGATCTAAGGAATCAGGTCACTTTAGGGCTCAATCTTTCATGACTGTTATTAGAAATACTTGTGCTCTGAATTCAAGAGAAATTCGTAACACAGTTTGTCAGGCACCAGCTATCTGGCAGCCTCTGGGACTAACTTTTTCCGATAAAAAAAGTGTTTGAAAAGCTCATTAAAGTTCTGATCAAATACCTTAATTTTAGTAATTATTACTATATTTAATTACTATTTTCACAACATTTAAAGATGTGGGGTTTGTTTTTCATCCCTTTTATCCTGGGTTTTGAATTGTGTGTCTTGAAGTCACAGCAAGTTTTGCTCTACAGCATTCATCTAAGGTGAGATATATTTCTTGCCTAATCCTCGCAATTAGAAGCATTGGAGAGATATGCTAACCCAGAACACTGCAATTCATTCATGGAGAACAGTTATTTGGGAGCTAGCCTCATTCCTCCTCTTTGCAGGTGGAATTTAGTTTTCACTATGACCTGTAAAGCAGCTTGCCTCTTCCTGCTGTCATCTTCATGTACCAATAAAATTAAAATAAAAAGAAAACAAAAGGCAGATTATAGCATACTGATACTTCTCTAATGCCTGGGAACTTGCCTCACTTCCTTAATCCAAGGCTTTTCTTTTCACTGAAATTGGGCAACTTTTCACACTTGTACCCAAGCCTTCACACATACATCTGAATATTAATATTCTGTCAGAGTTTGCAAATATATATCCACAGAACAAAAAAAATGTTTTAGAAAAAAAAGAACATTCCTGAATGACCATTACAAATGTTTACAGGGTTCAGATACTATATCAAATGTCGGTACATGCAATCTTTCCTATGCATAATTTAAATAGTTCAATGGGGAAAAAAATTCTCTCAAACTCCCAGCACTCAGGAACAGTGGATTCACAGCAGTGAATCAGTGTACTGGACCAACGGTTAATTTTTTCCAGGTTGTTTTTCTTTTGGATTGAAAGAGGTCAGGGCCATTTATTTTCCTTATCTCTGAGTCAAGATAGCTCCGGATGAGAAAATGATACACAAAAATATTTACTGGACTGATTTACTTTGCAATTACACCTTTCCAGTCATTTCAACAGGACTTTGTTATGGGAAAGCAAATGCCATTTCCAAATCTTTCTGTGTCAGCTATTCTAATTAAAAACATAGCAACATATTAAATACAGCATCCCATTTTAGAAAATTTACATCTGAATTGAGGTTAATTGCCTACGCCATGCAGGATTACCTAGAGAAGAAATGTGGCAATTCTTTGATCTTTCCCTTTAGTAGAGGTGGCTGAGTGTCCCGGGGATGGTTTGTGGGACCACTAAAACAGAACACCTCATAAGGTAGATTTAAGCCTGAAGCTCCTACTTTTCATTTGTTCAGCAGTTGTGAACAGAATGGTGAAAAGCAGCTGATGATGCTGCAAAAGAAAAAGCCCTCAGTGAGAGCTCTAGGTGACAGAAATGAGAAGAGCATGCCGAATGCAACCAAACACGTAGATAACAATAATCTAAACATAAAACACATTTCTGACTCTGAAAACCACAAGCTGCTCTATCAGCAGAGGAGTGAAGGGTCATACTGGTTGCAGTGTGTTCTACAACTTCACTTTTCCTGCTGTACCAGCAGCATGGGAAGAAATGCTGCATTAAATATATTTTAGATTCAGAATTGTCAACATCTGTCTTAAAAATAAATGGGACATTTATAAAAAGAGAAGGGCAGGAGATGACTAAGGAATACATTTATGCTGCTCTCTGTGTAGTCATATCACTCAGGTTCAATTTAACGTTAATAGGCTCTGTCTCCAGAATTCTCTCAGTAGCAGTGCACTGAATATTCGCTGTTACAAAACTTTTCACCAATATATCTAATTTTAAAATTGGTTTTGCAAGTATCATCTACAGACATCAAATACACATCATCTGTTTTGAAAGAGTTACTACAGTATCTTTCAATCAGGAGATCAAGATCTATGAGGCAGAGAGAAACATATTTCCATCATGCTGTGCTTGTTCAATACACTGAGAGGTAAGTACCTACATAACAGGTACTAGATAATACCCTCTTCTTGTCTCTGTCCCCACTTACATAGAGTACAGAGTGATTTTCACAAGTATACTAACTTTCATGTTACGCTATTTCAGCACTTTCTAAATTATTATTTTTTATTAAAAATTCAATACAGGCACTATCTCTGGTGCTACAAGGTTTGAAAGGTGTCGAGACTTCTGTGAGTAGAGTTTCTATCAGAAGGCAATGCAATGATGGCTCCCTCTTTGGAACAGATGAAGTAGAAATGAGGTTGCTTTCTCTTGTAGCTTGATAAACAGATCATGGTAGCAATTTATCACAGTCAGCATATGCATAGCAAAACCATAAGCCACATCTATGTATTTTCAAAACATCAGGAGTATCCTAAATACCATCCACTGGCCTACTATGTCAGGTGCAGGCAGCAACACAAGCTCTACCTATAACTGAAGCTGGCAAGACATGAGTTGTCTTCAGCCTTAATGTGGCCTGACTGCAACAGCCAGTTAATTGAGTCATTAACACAATTTCTTCAGGAATTACTGACCTACCCATTAACCTTTTTTATGCCAGTATCACTCATCTTGGGAAAGGAGGAGGAAAGGAGCGTATCTTAAACAAAGCTAGTTTTCCATGTTATTGAAAAGTGTTTCCGCCTATTGAAGCTTAGTACAGGAATATAAGATGCAGACACCTTGTACTTTACCACATTTAAGCTAACTAAATATTTTCAGAAAAAAAAAAACAACAAACTAATAAATAGTATTTTGGTGAAAAACTGAAGTTAAAGACCATCATACAAAAAGTTGAAGACAACATTCCTTAGTACTTACAAGAAAGCCTAATCAATCAAGAGGACATGGGACAACCTTATTCTAAGAACATGTGGAATAGAAGGTGATCTGCCTGTTCATCTGTTTATTAATTCCTACTTCTGACAGGAATATCTTCGTTTCATTAATGATGCCATGAATATGACTTGAGTCAGCATCTCAGAGTCAATGGAGGGCATCAGTGATACTTGGGGCCATGCCCTAAATCAGTAACAATTTAATATTACAGAAGAAACATTTTGTTAGTAGTTTTTAGAAGTACTATTATATGATATAGCAATGTTCTTTGAAATTATTCCCACAAAACAGATTTCTCTGTAGATAAACTACCACATTTTTTCACATTGATGACTTGATTCAGTATTGATGTTCTGTAAAGCACAAAGGGAATTTGTTGATCATTTATCTCATATAATTAAACAATAGAGGTTATACTATGTAACTGTGAAATTACACAGACCACAATTCTGAATTATATTTAGAAGGACAAAGCCCCAAATATTTGAAGTATCAAAGCACACGTCTTTACTGTTATCTCCTGGCATCCTGCTTTTGTGCACATTCCAAATGCCATCTATCACTGATAATGTTCTCTGAATAGCTGTACTGATGTGCAAGCATCAAAAAGTAATTTGCCTCAATGTGCCAGGGCCATTTACTGTATTTAAATGTTAAAAAAAAATGTTATTTTTTATTAACTTCCCTTTTGGTTTGGCAAGAAAACAAGTTTCAGACTGCTTGATACCAAAGCTTCCTCTAAACCTATTTTCGTAAATTAGGTCATAATCAATTCAGTTCAAGTTACTATTAGCACCATAAATCAGAACCTCAGCCATGAGTCCAGCTATTTTGCCATCTTAGCATGTGGAATTAGCATTCTGAAATGAGCATCTTGCCTTTCTTTGCCCTACTTTCACCTTCCCAAAGCAGAGGATAAATGGCAGAATCCATTTCATTTTGATCTATTTTAACTGTCCCTTGATCATCTTTAGACAAGTCTTGATAAGACCAAGAGCCTTACATTTTTAGAAAAGGTTCAAAATAAAAATACAGCATTCCAGTCAGTCTACTAGACTAGCTTTACTTTGGTAACGTTAAGTTTAAATGTACACACTGCATAGTTACACTATAGTGTACACTATAGTTACACTGCAAATGGTGTAATATAGCAAGAATTAGCACAGGAGTGGTTTGCAGATGGAAATTGTTTGTTTTCCCTTATTTTAATCATTGTAAAACAAGCAAACAAAAAAGCAGTATCAACTGTCAATATGTTATCAATCTCAACTGTATCTAACTCAAAATAGTATTTATAAAATATGCTTAGCTGTGTTTTCTGTAGCTTAAGAGCAGTCAACAGACATTGACAAGGTATTTTTAGGACCGGAAACATGCTTTATGAGGAACAAACTTGCCATTTTCTAGATTTATGATCTTGTTATTTTGCTAGCTAGAATATAAGCATATTAATCATAATAGCAATTATTTTTGTATTGATTTACATAAACCTTCAGAGGACCTTTCATGCTAAAAATAGAAACAAAAAAAAATAAATCTGTGGAATAAGAAAGAGATCACTCTCCAGTTTTCCCATCTCAGCATCAAAGCTGACAAAATATTCAGAGGACTATGAATGTGCATAAGAAACATTTATGTTCCCACTTGAGATTATCATGATGCAAAAGATTTTGCTGAATGTGGCAACTGATGTATAAAATTATATTAGAACTAATGCCTGTTTGCACTTTCCTGATTCCTTCCAGATTCAGAACTGAGACAGTAAAACACTACATGCTGATTGACTGGAAAAATTGAAGACAGTTATGAATCTGGAGAACTACCACAAATGCTTTAAAAACCTCATCTGGTTAGGACTGATACCTTGCAGATCCATAATTAAAAAGAGTCCCAAGAAAGACTAGCAAAACCAGAAGAGAAACCAGGAAAACCAGAAGCCACTCAGACAGTCTATCCTTGGAGGACTGGATCAGTATGTGCAATGTCAGTAATCAGTTGAACACATCCCCCCACTCACAGACAGCAGTGCTGGCTAACCACAGGGACACACTGACACAATAAGTGATGCCAAAGCTATGTATAAAACAACACAAATATGTAAGGCAAAAGGAGGAGAGGGGAAGTAATTAAGAAGACTATGCATGAGGTCAATCATTCCTGTGTAGAGCCTTGAATTAACAAACACAGAAATTTCTATGCAGCTGCATGAAATTCATGACTCAGGCTGAAATTTCATCTCAGGCAGCTGGCGCATGCAGCTATAACCATGGAGAGCATTGTTGTAGCCTTCCCCCAACAGCAAAGGCTTCACAATCCTAAAGGAGTCTGTTAGCTGAATAAAGTACTACGAAATACAGCAAAGAAAAAAAAATGACAAATACACATTATTTATCCATACACTACTTTAAGAAAATCCATGACTGCACACACAAGTAAAAGATACAAATGATACCGCCTCTACAAAGGCAGGGAGAGGTAAATGATGTAGAACAGCCGAATTCTGTTTACTGTTCCCATAATGGGAAAAGGCTTACACAGAAAGCAAAAGGCCAAGTGTGTTAAATATGTGCTCATTAAGTGTACATTCTGGAGTGAAATGAAAACAGCAAAATAAGCTAGTAAGAGCCTAGAAAAAACAATAAGCACAAAAACAGTGCAGGAGATGAGGCATATTTTCTTCAATACAGGTCCAAGCAGCTGCTGTAGTCAGGTAGCTTAACTGAAATTACTTACTGAATTACACTGATTTAATGCTAAGCAAGTGTTACACAACAGGTCTTACTGTGGTTGGTGGTTTTCACCATCATATAAAATGCAAGTTGCATTACATTATAACCACACAGGTAAATACTTCAAATACGTATATATTTGTTCATCTTCTCTCTCTGCTCTCTAGTCTCTCAAGCCACAATATTAAAACTTCATAGGACTAATATGGTGCTTCTGGCCAGGCTCAGCACCAGGGAATTTTTGCTACTTTAGGGTCATGGAAGGAAAAGTTTAGAAGCTGTAATCCCCTTTATGAAAGTTATTGCACTTTGCACAAAATACATGAAGACAGTACCCACAAAAATGTGTGCAGGATTTTTTCATCATCCTCCCATCCCTTTTTTTTTTATTCAACAGCTCTTTATATTTCAATACCTATTAGATTTTTACTTTTTAGTTTTGTTGAAAGTAAGTCTTAATAGGTTTGGACAGGAAAGCAAATTTGACAGTCAGCAGATTTCACATTAATACTTGTCTTGGAAAAGAAAGGGTGTAAAAATGTAATTTACCCAATCTGATGATATCAAATAGAATATTGGTCTGTCAGTCATAGGAAAGCAATCTAAGTAATGCATCTGCCCAGCAAATTTAATAACTTTTATGCTCATATACTTCTCAGAACTATCTTAGAGATCTGGCTCCAGGTCACAGAGGGTGTACTTCTGCTGAACGCTTCTTAAAGCTACAGCTGACTTCACATACTGTTCAAAAGTGGCACGTTTTATGTCACTACTTCTGAACACAGCTGGATTTTCAGAGGAGCAATCTTTTCATAATCTTACTGCTCCAACAGCTGAATGTCTTGGAATCTGTAATTATTTCTCAAAATCCAAACCTCACATCACTCCTAAAGCTGTGCCTTTCCAAATTCCTACAAGTTCAGGATTTAAATTCACAGATTCATAGACTAATAATTCTGGAAATTATATGTAAGTATGCCTGGCATGCCAGGCAGGTATGTGGTCCTATCCCCTGTTGTGATATTTAACACATGTGATACTAGCTCATTTTGCTTAATTTAAGAATTGGTTCTACTCATTGTTCTTCGGAATAACTGATTAAACATACAAATAAGGTATATAGCAAGTAAGAAAAGGGCAATCCAAGCCACAGAAAAATCAGCATCTTGATTAGGGACTAGTGAAGAACAGCCAACCAAGCTGTCATGGCCCACACTGCAGCAAAGGCATTCATCACAGAGGTGATGCTCATACCACAGCTCAAACAGATGAGACTCAGCAAACACTTCAGGGATCCTGATGCAAAGGTCAGCAGATGAAACTAACTGTCCCGCTACTTCACAAACTTCTGGTGGGACCTCAAGAGGCCTGAACTGCCTCTGCTGAGGCCTGAAAGTAGAAGAGGTATACAGCTGCAGAGGTGATTAGTTGGTTATTAAAATTATCAGATACAAATACTGTTTTTACACTATTTGTAAATTAGGAAGCCTACATCCTGAGATTTTTTTTTTTTTTTTAAAGCCAAAACAAACAACAAACCACAATCAAAGACAGCAGAAAGTAGACATTCACTTTAGGAATCACAAAATAAATGTTATTCATATGCTTTAAAAACTTTCCTTAAGATTTCTACAAGATGACTGCAGCCCTTATAAAAGACAAACATTTCACACACTAAGTCACCTACCAAATAGCAAAAGTCTCTTTCTTTTAAGCACATGGTCTTGAATTCTCTCCACAAATACATATTTCTGCTTATAAGCTTGCAAAGACTAACAGTACTTTGCAGTTCAATGTTGAGCGTCCTGTCTGTCTCCTCCACTCACCTTTGGAACAAAGAGTTACAGCATGAAAATGGCAGAGCACTATTTTAAAGTCAACTTTAATTGAATGGAACAAAGTAATATCACTTGGGCTGTATTAAAGTATATGTAATCAAACTTTAAAAGAATATTAGTATTAGAATGAGAAATATATGCTCTAAAGCATCATTAAAAATAACAGAAGAAAAACCCCAAAGGTCAGGGCAAAGATACATTTTAATTTCCTTCCTTTTAACACTTACAGGACTACTTCTACTTACATTAGGAAGAGCAGAATGACTAGAGGAAAATTAAAAAAAAAATCCAAAAGAAAAAATGTGGTCTGCTTAATAATTAAAAATCATTAATTTAAAATTATTGATTTCTACATCACTCACTAAGATTAAACCAACACAACTGGGTGTTATTTCACAGCAATTTTACAGAACACACAGTAACCATGTATCTGTAATACACAAAGTGCTACCCAACTGACTGTTTCCTACTGTACTTGCTCTCTGTAGAGGATGAAAGCCATAGTAAGCAATGCAGTGCAAATAAGATCACTATGAACTGCACATACACACCTGCCTCTTTCCCATGTAAATAAGTTGTGGCTTTACTCAAATGATAAAAACTACAGTTGGCAACAGTCCATGGAAATCTGCATCAACAAAGAGAAAAATCATCACAATGTGTTTTCTAACTAAACATTTTGGTGAAATGCAATGCCATAATTCTGCTTCTAATCTAGCTGTATTTTAACAATCAAACTAGATCTACTTTTGCTTCTTGCAACAATAGTAAGCTCAAGAAATCTTTTTTTTCTCCTTCTGTAGCCACAGAAAACAGTCACCTTCTAACCCAGCAAAGGATGCAATTATCTGTCATCATATCAGCCAATTCTTGTGTGTTGTTGAAATGATGCTTAAAGGAGCAGCATGAAGCTTACAAAAAAAAAACAACTCATTTTCCGTAGAGTATACCAAGAAGACATACTATAGATAAGGGGACTTGCAGAACTAGTCTATGAAAAGTATTGAATCACTCCATTCTTATGTCTGTCTCAGCAATTCAGGTTTTGACTGGTTCTGTGGTATGCTGCATTTACATTTTTGCTACAGATAATGTCCTTTTCACAATGAATTTCCATGCCATGCTTTATCTTCCTGTAAAATTATAATAGGGTGGCAGCATTGTGAACAAAAAAGTGTCTTTCAAAGCAAGATTCAGTATCTTATTGAATCCCCATTCTGATTCCTCAAGACAGACATCACTATAGGAAGGAAGCACTGGTAAACAGGAGGTTAAAGCTTTTACTCTAAACTAATATGCATCCATTGAACAGCTACAGGATATCAATTTAATGCCTGAGTGATAATATTTCCTTGTTCTAGTTAAGCTCATCTTCTGGCAACGGAAGGAGAAGATTCTAACTCTCAGGTTCTGGATCTTCACTTCTTTTCCCCTGAGACTTAAAATGCATCAGCATAAAATCTAAAGTTTAAACGCTAAGCACCTTGCATTGGCCAAACCAAATACACAAAATTTCACAACTGTAACACGCAAGAAAAGATTTTTTTTTATAAAAGAACAGATTATGCTGTAGGGAATTCAGGGAGGGAAAAAAAAAAACACCAAAAGAAAGTCCTTTATATTTAATCTGCCTACTGACTGCATGCAGCAATTAAAAAAAAAGACATTTACAGCATAGCAAGCATTTGATTCAATACCAACGATACACAGGAGTTACCTCAGAAACCTGATGGGGATCATCTGGCCACTGTGACTACTGAAGCAATGCAGCAGCATATGAGCAGAGGCCAACTCACCATCCATCTACTCCTATTGTTCATTTGGGCCAAACTGAAGGCACAACTAGCCATCAAACAGGGCATCATCACATTGCTCCTGGGAATTTTGTTCTACACAACTCTTACTATATCCAATATCCATTTTTTTGCTGTCCACATACATAATTTTAAATGGAAAGCAGTTTCTTATCAGTAATCAACCAGATGATGCTCCTAGGGCTGGAGCACCTCTGCTCTGGAGACAAGCAGAGGGAGCTGGGCTTGTTCAGCCTTGAGAAGAGAAGGCTTCTGGGAGACCTTAGAGCAGCTTCCAGTGACTAAAGGGGCTGACAAGAAATCTGCAGAGGGGCTTTTGACAAGGGCCTGTAAGGACAGGACAAGGGGGAATGGCTTTAACCTGACAGAGGAGAGACTGAGATGAGATCTTAGGCAGAAGTTCTTCCCTGCGAGGATGCTGAGGCGCTGGCACAGGTTGCCCAGAGACGCTGTGGCTGCCCCATCCCTGGCAGTGTTAAAGGCCAGGCTGGATGGAGCTTGGAGCAACCTGGTCTAGTGGAAGGTGTCCCTGCCCATAGCAGGGGTTTGGAACTGTATGATCTTTAAGGTCATTTCCAACCCAGACCAGTCTGGGATTCTTTGAAACTGGAAATGAACAAAAAATAATCCTAGCACCTGCATTCACGCTAGCAGGAAGACATCCTCATTTTCCTCACAATTTTTTTTTACCATCTTGCTTTGACCTTTAAAATACAAGTAAACAGCCCAAAAGAACACACACCCAGACCAAAGGAAGTTGTTAATGACTGTTCTGCTTCTCAGGAAGATGCTTTAATTTTTGCACTAAAATATGGGCCCTGGCATAAAATCCTTTGTGTTTAAAGGTTCTTGCAGAGTACCAGCTCTTCACTGTCAAAATTAAGGATGGCAGGCTGATATGATTTTAAGAAAAACTAAATGGATAAAGTAATACTTGAGACAATTGCTAAGGCTAATTCAGAAAATGTGGATTTTCTAGATCAGTGCTACACTGAAGGACTTAAAATTTAAGATCAAATCATCTTCTTCAGCAAATGAGCAAAACCGCACTGAAAGAAACTGAAAAATAACCTCACATAAGGACCAAAAATTCTGCCAGAAACAGAATAACTTGAGAATGACATGGGAAGGTTTGAAGTTTTTATACAAGAAATAAGATCAGCAAATTGATACAAGCAAAAGTTTCCTAGGCATATCCAAAGAAACTGAGCCATTAGTTTTCAGTGGGTCAACTGCTGACATCATGGTACTTTTAACCTGTTTTTTAGCTTTATGTTATATTCTTGTACACACATAAACACGTACCAGAATCTATATGTAAAGGGTGGTTTTGACTTAAAAGTACAGAAAAATACTTCCATACAAATATATGTGCAAATACGCATGCACAGGAAGTGGACACCTGACACAGGATTAAATTTATAGTCTGAAATTTAATAACTATTTTACATTATAAGAAAGTAATCACAATACATAAAAGACAGCACAGCTGTCTTTTACACAATATTTCTTTTTAATCCATGCAGACCTTTCCTGAGTACATGTAGCTATTTGATAAAATTCTACTTAGATTCTTACTCACAAAAGAAAACTGAGATAAGACAACACCTTCCAGAATACTTAAGGAGCACCTGCTTGATTAAACCCTTATAATTTCACTTAGAAACATTTCCACATCTATTAAACTCTGAGTGTTTTAAAAAGTTTACAAGACAGAGATCATTAAAAAAGGCAGTAATTCACGTATTAATGTGGTTGTTCTTTCAAGCATTTTTGGTTGTAAAAACCATGAAATCAAGTTCTGAAGAACAGAAGATTCATTCCATGGGAAGACTTTTATAGGTAAACTTGACAAATGGGCCAAATCATTGGGACAGATATGGCAAAGCCACTTAGAAGTAATCTAATGAAATCAGTACTTCTGAATTATAGCATAGCTATAAAACCAGCTTTCTTAATATCAATACAGTACTTACACAACAACTAAATACAATCAATGCAACTCACCTTAAGTATTATGCCAAAAATTATGACAAGTCGATTGATCTACTTAATATTTCCTTCTCCAGTAACATCTGCAGCCCCAAATATTGTTGAACAGTGTTCAAAATGAGCGTGGAAGAGAAGATTGAAATGCTTAAGATGTTACTGGCTAACAGAAAACTGGCAATTTTGGCCCAGAACAGCACAATCTCTACTAATTTAAGTACGAAGTTGACTGGACATAGAGGGTGAACGATTTCCTATCACGTAGTGAACTGCTGCAGTGATTTTATAGGAAGAGGCCAGTCAAATTTGACTTTTTTGTTTGTGCTGCCCTGCACAATAAAGGTTTTTACATTTTTAAGGCAAGCAAGCTCCCTAGAAAGGCTGAGCTATTCCTTAGGAAAAATGCTACATCAGTACTTGAGTTGAACAAATTTGAATACCCCTCCTAAGACTGCTGATCTTTTCTTTGCAGGAACAAAGACGTCTGCATTTGAGAATAGTCCAGGTTTTCAAGCTTAAATAGATCCGAAGTATGTGAGAATCAGTTCCTTTTGCTGTCAAGAAGAAAGTTGCATGTGCTTCTAGTTCTTTTATAACAACATGGAGAGGTCACAACTGAACAGCTTGAATAGACAGCTCAGGTCATAAGATGACTCACAACTTAGGAATTTCATGTGAGGCTTTTTTCTAGAATAATTTAACATGAATTTCAGTTAAGTATTTTTTATTATCTTTTTATCCTCTTTGAATCTCTACACATAATTAGAATTATCATTCCAAATATTGTATCTAGTTGATCAAATTACAGCTAGAGGATAATGAGTCTCAAGAGAGGACTCTAATCTTTATAAAGACACAGGCTATCAACCTGCAGTTGAAAACTACTTCACCATATAAAGTGGACATATTCCAGCTACACCTCCTGATTAAAATTAAAAAGTACACGACAGTAGTAGTCAATTTGAACCTCTGAATGGCAGAAAATATTAAAAAAAAAAAAATCACTTTCTGGTCCCACTGCACTTAGCAAGAAAATATCTGCATTAAACCCCATGATCCTAAAGGAAACGCAAACACCCCAAGCCTTCTCCCTGGAACTTAATGGAAGTTTTGTATGATGTACTGTAATATGATCAATCTGGGGCTTCCTAGTCTTTTTTCTCTACATTCTTATTGACTGTCATGGAAATCTAGTTATGACTATGACAGCCATGTCCCTGCCAACTAATGCAGTCGTTTGAGCTTCACAGTTGCTGGAGAGATCTCAGCCCAGAACAGGAGCAATCCAGGTGCAGTACAACTTTATCAAGCAACTTCTTCACTTAATAAGTAAAGTTTATTTTATGTCTCATACTTTTATCAACTGTTGTGGCTATATATTAAGCACATACAGTGTTTTCAGAAGCAAAGAATACCTGACACTGAATATGGATGACTCAGAGCTTCTCAGGAGCAGTCTCTCTTTTTTGATCTTAAGAGACAAACACCAGTAATTGAATAGCATTATTTGTAATGACGAAATCAACAGCTCACCTTCTCTTTCTTTATGAACCACGGAAAGATGATTGTTAAGCACTCTTTTATTATTTCATCTAAGGATAAAAATCAATAGTGGCAACACCTTGAAGTTAGTGATTTACTTTTTTTTCTTTTTCCTTTTAACCACATCTATCACTGTTACTTCCTTTTTAGTGGTCTTTCCACTATGGAATTTTAACATCTTGGAACTAAAAGCAAATTTTTCCACTCGTCTGCATAACATGAATAAATAAGTTCAGCACTTTTCCTGTTTAGCAAAACTTATGCTAGCTTCAGGGAAAGTTTTCCATTAATTATAAAATTTTATCTATGCTTCAAGTTCTTTGAAGCTTGGCTCTGATCACGCCACCTTGCTCCTGAAATCTTTCATGCTGGAAAACACTGATTTGGATAACACAGAGTTTCACAGAACTCTCTGTACAAGTTCAAAGATCAAAGATTTTAATTAGGTTTCATGCTGCCCCTGGTACCTGGTATGAAGCTGCAACAGATGTCCTTGAGAGCTGTGTGAAGGGCAGAATACAGTTCTAAACTTCACTATTCAAGATGATCTCTTATACTTCATATTTTGCTGCCTTTTTGAAATAAGATGTAGTGAAGGAGCTAGTAGTTTTGCTTCCATAAAAATAAGCTGCCTCCCTTTTTCCAAACACATAGAAAATCTGATCTTTGAAATGCTCATTGAAGTTTACATTAGACACCACCACATTATGTCGCATCAATATCCAGGAGCACTAATTACCAGTAGCAAGTTCCTATGAAAGGAAATGAAGCCACAGAATGGAAATTACTCTCTCTTTTCTCCATGGATGATATTTTATTACAAATGACAATTGAAAAAGACTAAGCTTCAGGGATAAAAAGCCCATTACAGAGATTTGAGACTAGATGAGTAAGAAAAATAAATAATTCAGACCTATCTCAAATTTTTTTACTTACTGAAGGAGGACTTCAGAAATAAGAATTTAATAGTGCCCTGGGAAGCACGGGGAAACTGAGTCATGAGGTCAGTATGACTTCAGCAAGATTGCAAAGAACACTGCTGTGATTTTCAACACTGCAGTCAATTGAAATGATGACAGACAAAGAATATTGGGCAAAATCCAAGAAGACGGTTTAGTCTAAATTTAGACAGTTTAGGCTAAGTACAGGATGAAAAGATAGACTTAATAGGTATATATTTGATTTTTAATCTTCACATTTATTAAGGATACATTTAACCTAAATGTTCTTATTTGAACATCTCCTTCACTTTCTAGAAACTCATGGCTGTGAATCTTTAAACCCTGGATCAGGATGTAAAAAAATGAATACTCCAAAATTTGGCAGTCCACAGGAGAGCCATTATATTCCATTAATTACTGCTCTGATTCCAATTATCATTCAACTGAGAAAATATGTCCCAAGCTCTTTAGTCTAACAAGGTCAGGAAAAAAAAACTTTAAAAAACAAAAGCTCATTTTAACATTCCCTACAGTTGCTACTCTATCACTATATCTCACTGACAATCTTGATGCAGAAGGATTTGTTGTCTCTATGATCTCATATGCTGTCCCCTAAGAGCCATTTTCAACTGATTAAACTGCTTTTCATAGAATCCCACACTGGTTTGGGCTGGAAGGGACCTTAAAGCTCATCCAGTTGAAACCCCCTGACACAGGCAGGGACACCTTCCACTAGACCATGTCCAACCTGGCCTTGAACACTGCCAGGGATGGAGCAGGCACAGCTTCTCAGGCCAAGCTATGCCAGAATATGGTGTCTGAAGCTGCTCCTGCAGTCTTTCTGTTCTTTCACCTTTTCCTGGGCAATGCCTCCACCTCTGACACTTGTAGATGTTTTCTGATTGTAGAACCAATGCACCACCCAAAGAGGGAACAGGACTACACTCAATTTTCTCCTCAGGGGGGATGGGATATTATACTTAGTTAAAAAAAGTCTGTTTCATCTGCAGAATAATGAGAATGAAGGACTACAATGTCCTCCTTTACAGAACAGTATCCGCATACAGTCTCAAAGCCTTAAAATTTTATTTCTGCTTTACTAAGGGTGGTTTCCTTATGTTTTTTTTTCGCCACCACAATTCAATGCAATTCAATTGAAATCATCCTGCAGGGCATGAAATTCCCAATAGATCAGGTGAGACTTTAAATTGCTGTGACTTTACCTTTTATTAGTGCAGCTAAGCACAGAGAGCTTGGAGAAAATTCTATTTTAGGACAATTTACTCAACACTAAAGCTATAACCACAATTTATACATGAATAGAGCAAACCCATTGTTTACAAGGTAGTTATTTAAAACTGTGCTTCTTAGCAAAAAGAACACAGATTACAAAGAGCTACAGTCAAATTCATTTCCCGTTCCTGGTTTACTTTGTATTGCCTGTACTACTGTACATCTTTTATGTAATTCACATTTTTCAAAGTTCTGCCACAGCCTGAAAAGCAACGAAATATGTTGTTTGATATAAATGACAGGATTAACTTTATAAGTACATGGGATTGTTGTAAATCTATAAATATATTAACATACCTTAATGTAAGTATACAGAAGAGATATAGTATACACAAGAAAAATAATATAGCAAGCTAGACAGTAATTTCTGATTTAATGAAATGTGATTAAATGGTACAAGTAAAAGCAAGATTTTTTTTTGATACACACTTCTAAGTCAAATGTAACAAAGTTGAATAAACGTTTCACTACCCTTCAGTAGAGAATACATACCATTTATTTATTTTCAGGGAAAGTTCATGATTCAGCTCATGGAAACTGCATAGAAGTATACATCCGCTAGGACATTTACCTTCAACTGAAGATGGCTTTTAGAGGTGTACCAGTAGGAAATGAACGGCAAACTACCACATGCACAACACATCAATTCAGAGAAGACATTCCTCTACGAGATTATTGTTATCAGGTATATGCATATTCACAGTTGCACCCAAAACAAACAGTTCTGAATGCCAAATAGCAAATGGAAAGGCCCATAATTTTTCTGATCTAAACAAAGGTTACCATCACATCCTGCTATAGCTTCATTGTTAGAACAGCTTTGGCATCATTTGCCACAATTATATATGACTGACAGAAATGAGCTTCTCACTCTGTAACAGACCATGCCCAAAAGTGAAAACTTTGGAAGTATTTTATATATATTCTATTTCACTTTACATCTTGGTCAAGTTTCTTAGTTCCACCATTGCTTCTGAATTTGCAGACCTCTTGACTCTTGTCAACAGTGGAAGCTTGTTAAAATAAGAGCTTATCTGCTTACATGTCATCCTTTATTAGACTACATTAACACAGCCCACGTGATGGAACAGCTGGAAGTCTGACAGATTTTTTCCTGCTACTGCAGGAAGCACTTGGAGAGCCCTAATAGACAGGATTTTTAGACACATAATCCCTATACAGTCTATCTGGAACGTTTTTCCTTTCACAGAAACGACTATTCTTGCTGTTAACTGTTTTTCCCAAAGCCTTGAATAGACTAAAAATTGCCTTTCTGTACAATGTCTCTCCTCATACACTGCACCACAGCTGCAGCATTCAGTTGTAAGGCTGCTGTTTTCTATTCCTATCCCTGAATTGCAAAGTTGAATGGCAGTAGGGCACACACTTAAAAGAACAGAAATAAATAGGGAATTATTTTTCCAGCCATGGAAGAGCAGAGATTGCAAAATTCATCATTTGCCAATACAAACTGAGGATGAATGTGCTATTTGAAAGGAAAAAAGTAGCTATGAAAGGAAATCCATTTTCATTAGTGGACTCTATCTACCTATATGCAGATGGCACTTCTAAAAATATGCATATAAAATGCTATTATTTAAATATATAGCATATCCAATCTTAAACCCAAGATTTTTTAAAGCATACTGTATATTCAGTGATTAGAGGCAAGACCTAGATAACATGTTTCCTTGAAATCATACCATTTAAATCCATCTAAATCTTTGTCAAAATATGAAGTCCCTATTGAAACTCTCAAAAACAATTACTGAAATTTGAGCAAACTGGTATTAATGGACTTAACATTTAGGGAACCATCAAACATAGTATATAAGTTTAATAGAAAGCTGTAAGGTAGCTATTGGTTCCATTTCCACATGGTAGCTGATGCACAGAAGTACTGAGCAATGGTCTCAAATCAAATTTCTCTAAACTCAAGTTTAGCTGGCTGAGCCGAAAACAGAATGCTGAAGCTTCTGATTTCCAGGGCACGCTATGACCATACTGCTGCTTTTATCACAAGTACTATTCTGTGTTTTCTCTTCAAATAAGTGCAGAATAAAAAGTGCCAACAGTTTTCTCCTTCAGCTCTTGGAATACCTTGCAAGTTGGTAACATTAAAATATGGAAACATTTGAGTTAATTTGATTAACTGGAAACAAAAAACTGATCACTTGTGCAGACTTTTCCACTATGTATCACATGAATGTGTTTGGATAGAGTAGGAATAAAAGAATGGCAAATGCATCACCTGAATGCAAGTGCTGTTGAGCACTTGCAACAAAGTTTTTCCTGCTTTTTATATACATATATATTTAGCTACATATCATTGATGCTTTTACACACATAGGTGTGCAAAACCCTTGTCTCTTGGGGAGGTGGGTTATATTTGGTGAGCACAGGAGAAACTGGCCTTTATCATTTCCCATGCAATTTTGAAAATCTGGAAGACCAGATATTGATTGCATTTTTTCTACACCTCATTTCTTCTTTGCTGCATATGGTATTAAGTCTCTTTCCCTTAGTTACTTCTGTGTTATTATACTCCTTCTTGAAGATTTAATCCTTTTGTTCCTACATCGAGTTTGATACATCTGTAGAAAGCACTGGAAGAGTATGTAGCTCCACTTAGTGCATCTAGACATTAATTCATGATTTCCCTAGAGAAGAATGTGGCCTTTTTCTTCTCCTCAGTAGAACTCCCCACCACCACCTTTTTAATTTTACAACCTAAAAGAGGTGAGTAATATAAATCAGACATCTTTTTTAATAATTCCAAGACCATTTTAATGACAATTAAGTCCTATGTAATTTGGATATATGGCGGAAGGAGAAGAAGATGAGCTAGACTAGAACACACAGCACTGAAGGCCTCAGGACACTGGAAATGTATTCGCTTGTTGTGTTCTACTTCCACCTATACCAATACCTCTAGTCTAATCACCTCTCTAAGGTTAATTATATTTTTTCTATAAGCTATTTCTATTTTTGCATTTTGAGAAGTCTCAATTGCAGATGTCCCAAATAACATTTACACAGGACTCTAGAAACTTCACTCGGAGACTCACAAAACCCCTGTCCGTCTTTTCTGCTGTTTTGTCATTGAAGCACTTCCCTAAAAACTCAGGCAAATGTGGCAGGATAGTAGCGACGCATATTAAAAGTACTCCTTAAATATTTATGATCTTACAAATGTCAGTGTTGTGGTTTAAGCTCAGGAGGCAACTCAGAACCCAGAGGGATGGGGAGGAGAATTGAAATAATGCAACTCCCACAGGATGAGATAAGAACAGCCCAGTAACTAAGGCATAACACAAAACCACTACTGCTACCACCAATAATAATAATGATAAGGGAAATAAGTGGAGAGAATACAATTGCTCATCAGGCACCAACCAATATCCAGCCTGACCTGAGCAGCAATCTGGCCCTTCCGGGTAACTCCCTCCAGTTTATACGCTGGGCATGACATGCTGTGGTATGGAATACCCCTTTGGTTAGTTTGGGTCAGCTGTCCTGTCTCTGCTTCCTCCCAGCTTCCTGTGCCCCCCCCCTCACAGGCAGAGTATGAGAGACTGAAAAGTCCTTGATAGGAGTAAACATTACTTAGCAACAACTAGAACCACTGGTTATTATGGCTATTATTATGCTGGTGTTATCAGCACTGTTATCAGTCAAAAACACAGCACTGCACTGGCTACTAAGAAGGAGAAAAATGACTGCTACAGCTGAGCCCAGGACAGTCACTCACTCACTTTACAGTTTTATAAGCAAAACTTTATACTGTTTATATTATAAAGCTTATATTTTCTTTTTTTTATACTTCTATGCTTTTCTTCTGTGTGTTTATCTACCCTCTAAGGATTTGCAAAGTTATCAAAGAAAAATCATACTCTCTTACATTCTTCATTTAGCAGAGAGACCTCAACCAGACTGAAGCTTCATTTAGCACCAGACATTTGCAACATGACTGAAAGAAGCTACACAGTAAATTACTACAGCCAGCCCTGCAACCCTCCCTCCCAAAAAGACATTATTCCGTCTTTTTCTCAAGGATTTCCATGGGTTCAGAACTGCTAACAAAGTGTAGTCACATGTACTACTGTGGCAGGACAGCAAAACACACATAAATCCAGTATGCGGACACTCTTATTTCATGGATGAGTACTACATATAAATAAAGCAAACAGTAACAAACTCTGAAAGGAACAGTCAGACAATCAAAAACATACAAACTGCCTAGAAGCTGTAAAAAAAATGCTGTATTAGAGGCATTTAAAACCTTGAATGACTCAATAAAGCTAAGGTGGCTACACAAGGAACAATTCAGAATTTAGAAAAACTTGCTCAAAGGAGGAGAACAGGAAAATATAAAAAAAAAACAAGTTAAACATAGAGAGCAAAGTAAGAGGGAATTTGGCAGTGTAAGAAGTTATGGAAGTATCTGGTATCAAAAAAGGACTTAGAGAAATTAATAGACAACAGGCTCGTAGGATATTCTAGAGAGACACGTCTTTTCTAGCATCCCAAACCCAGTGATTCCAGATGTTGAGCATTTCTTATGCTCTTGTAATTCAGAAGACAGGAGAAGTCATACCAGAGCACCATCTACCAGAACATGGTGACTCCTGGGGTCTGCCACAGGCCTGGATTCGTGATGTACCTTTGTGTGCAGGAAGCAATAGGATGTTTTTCTTTTTTTATGGCTGGTCAATAGGATTCTACTGATATGATTTATTAGAATTAACAGGTGTCCTGGGTTCAGCAGTAGCAGTCATTTTTTCTCCTTCTTGGTAGCTGGTGCAGTGCAGTGTTTTGACTTTCAGCTCGGGAACAGAGCTGATAACAAGGATGTTTTGGTTTGGCCAAGGACTTTGTGAGCCTCATGCTCTGCCAGGGAGGAGGGGAAGCCGGGAGGAAGCAGAGACAGGACACCTGACCCAAACTGACCAAAGAGGTATTCCATACCACAGCACGTCATGCCCAGGATGTAACGGAGAGTTAGCCGGAAGGGCTGAGAGACTGCAGGGTGGGAGGAGGTATCGGTCGGAGCTTGGTCGGGCTTGGGGGCGAGTTATCGGTCAGCTGGTGCTGAGGTGTTGTATTCTCTTCCCTTGTTATTTCCTTTATCATTATTATCATTGGTGGTAGCAGTAGTGATTTGTGTTATACCTTAGTTACTAAACTGTTCTTATCTCAACCCGTGGGAGTTGCATTCTTTTCGATTCTCCTCTCCGTCCCTCCGAGAGCAGGGGGAGGGCAAGAAAGGGGGGGAAGTGAGCGAACGAGTTACCTGACTGGGTTTAAACCACGACAACAGGCTTAAGTGCAAAGCATCCAGTGATCACAGGTGGAAAAAGCAAGCAACACATTTATGACTGTAGTAGAAGACAACACAACTGTGAACTCAGCTTAAATAATGTCAACAATTAAAATTAACCGTATTTCCTTTGCAACTTAAAAAGAGTTCTCAACTTCTTTCAGATTAAACCTATATATATATATACATTGCCATAGACCAAAGACATCAGAGAACACTGTTTAAACAAGTGCTTTAGGGACATCAAGTTTTCATACACATCAAACTCAGAACAGTTTAAATGAGTAAACTGTAAGAACTGCAGAGATAAAGACAAGCCTGACTGGTAAGAGAACAAGAGGTCAACTGCATGTTTTCAAGTGCAAAGTTCTTTGCAAAACAAATCAGTGGAACAGGAAACTATATCCTGATACAGACAACTTGTCTGGGGAGAAAAAAATTATAAAAATAATGTTATGCTGTTCAGAGGTTTTAAGTTTCTACTCCAAGATCAAATTTCAAAATAAGTTCAGCTTAATACGAACATGAATTAAAGAAAATATAATTTCTGTTTTATTTGGGATTTGGGGATGTATCTGGGATTAATATTCATGATACAGAAAGCTTGGGAAAACATCTTAGGAATGTGTGGCAGGGTAAATTTTATTAGGCATCTCTATTTTTTTATTGTTTTTTTTTTTCTTTACAGTATTTCACTGGAGCTTTACCTTTCTATTAAACAACACGTGTTTTAAACATGAAAACAAACTATAATATCTTCCAGTGTAAACTCTGACTGAAGAGGAGAATCCTCTGTTCCTCTTACCTCGTTTTGGAGGTCACGGATCATTTTGCTTTTCCTTTCCATTTCAGTCTTCAAAAAGTTGATCTATAAGTTTAAGGAAATGCTGAGTGTGAGTTGTTGAAATGTACCTAAACATCAGATAACCATTCATACTTTTATTCCATTCACAGCTTTGAAAACAGAACAACAACAAAAACACAACCAACCCCAAACTTATACCACATTGGTATAGGCCACAGTTAGGTATTTGCTACAAACATGTAGCATTATTTACTAGAAAACTTATAATCAAGAGAAGAAAATCAGTGTACATAAGCAGGCTTACTTTTGCACCAGTAGATATAGCAGTTATTTTTCTGTAATGATCTTCAGAGAACTACGGATTTTTACAATGATAGTAACTTATTTTGCAATCTAAATTCTGGCTTTACCCTCTAAGAACACAAAATCTATCATAGCAGGTTTCTAATGCAGTTATTTATTTTTTTTTGAAAGCTATAGTACTGGTCCTTATGAGATTAACAACCCCCTAATTCTGATCAGACTCAGCTGTGGAATAAAGTGTATTATATGTGAAAGCTTTCAAATCGGGTCTTTAGTCCCCATGTAGTTCAATGACTTGCCATGGAAAGTAAAAATTCCAGTCTTAAGACTGAATTTAATAAAACACAGTTTAAAAGACTATGCTTACAAATCAAACTAAGTTTCTTTCACAATTGAGCTTTCCTCCTGGATTATAGAATTTACTAGGAGAAAGGAGGGTGTAATTCTAATAACTAAGATTAAAATACGGCATTCATTTCACTTTGAAGGGGGATACTGATGAATACCTTAATTAGAAAAATGTTCATCCCTATGTACCCAATGTCACTTTCTCTCCCCCGCTGATACAAAAGGATCTACATTCACAGGATATTTATTACAGGTGCTCTCACATTTCAGCAGACTTGTTAAAAACCCAAACCCTCTGTAAGAAAACAGATTTAGATCACAGAGACACTGACCTAAAGATTAATTTGAATGTCCTGCAGATGAAAAATGAAACTGAATTTGCATGCTATGACAGCTGCTCTTAGAATCATGCCCACACTCAAGTAGACAAATGTCAGTAAGTTAAAACCATCACCAAACATGACATCACTCTCATGTGTATCAAAAGTGAACTCAGAGAGCATCATCATCACTTAAGAGAGGAAAGTAGGTGGGGGTCCATGAGACTAGTGCCACCTGACATGCATAAATGGAACTTGTTTTGAAAAGTCTTGCAAAATTTGAAGTGGTTTGGTTGTGGAAATCCTAACTGGACATACAGTGACCACTGAGGGTGATGATTTTGACAGAACATTAATTTAGTCAGCACTTGCCTAGCAATCACATCCAGGAGTACTGACATTTAGTCTGTGTATACTGTATAATAAATAAGATTTTTTTTCAGAACAAAAAATAAAGGTCACGATCAAACTATAAGATCAGGATTAACAGGGAGAAACATAAATAACTATTCACATGGTGGGGTTTGATTTTTCAGCTGTTCAAAGGGTTTTCCAGCTACCATTAAATACTGACAAAAATAATATAATGACCTCTGTTAAAGAGTGTTCTCTTTCTTAGTCATCACTCTTAAAAGACTACTAATATTCCTTGAAAGCACTTCACTTCTAAAGCTTAATATATATTAAATAATTAGACATATACCCCAAAATTATTATTTGTGTGAACAGGTTGTAAGTATCAGCTTGGATTTTTGTCAGAAAGAGATATTTAAGACATTGCAAGGCTGTTAATTTAACCAGCAATCTACATTAGTTAAACCAGCAATATTTATTAATTACTATTAACATACACACATCTTGTATCACTGATATGGATCTTAAATCGTGCAGAATTACTGTTTCAGGAAAAAAAAATACACCCCTTTAAAAAAAAACAATAACATTAATTATGAAGTATTTAATTTTTACTTTCATACTAAAACAACCTTTTTAAAGCTTCTAGCAAATTTCTAACAACTGAAGGACCACTTAGTCATAAAGTAATAGTTACAGAGACCCACATAGGAGAGATTTATATGGCTTGGCTACTGGAGCTAATACAGAGATAACCCTACAATTAAAAGCATCTATGTCTATAATTTCATACTTTAAGGAAGATCAGTCTGTATCAGACCATTTCATGCTGCTTTTAGGTAGTCGTAAGGCCAAGGCATAATACAATTTTCTAGAAGAAATGTAAAACTTCTACCTTCAGTCACCAAATCCCGACAGCACCATAAACCCGACAGCATCATAAACAAGAATAGACATTTATACCCAGCTCCAAAATAAAAGGCACAGAAACTGAACAATTGAAACTGAGAAACTTTCTACAGCTCTTCCTCCTTCCCACCCACTCTTCCTTCTTATTTGACATTCACCTTTCCCCACATGTTGGCTGCCGTTAATTTCTATCTAGTTGTAATTATGAAAATAAGTAATGAAAATCTGTTGTTCTAAGGCTGAACTTTGCAATATTAAGCAAGGACACTGCTTCTGTCTCCTGGAGCAGAGCTTTGTGTGTTTCAGAGCTCATTACGTTTATTAAAGGCAACAGCTTCCATCCAGTGGCCTTTACTCACAGCAGTCTGTGACCTTGAAATGTTGAAATTAAATTTCCCCCCATCGAAATACAGAATACTTGAGCAGATGGCAGGGATGTAATTCTAAGAGTCAGACAATAGTTATTCACCATAGATGAAGGATGGAGGAATACCAATATAGCATATTACCACACAGACCAAGTTCAGCTGCATGCATATTTGCTTATCTCCAGACTTCTTCTATCTTGCTGAGGACTAAGACACGAGCAATTAATACAGGATTGGAATACATTTATTAACATCTATTTTAGCCATATCTGGAAACCCTACTATACTCCATATTAATCTTCATGGTCTCATTTTCAAGTTATAACATAAGAATTGACTCTAAAAGCCAGAGTGAACTCCTTAGGCTATTACCTAAATCATAGGAAATACTATTTCCTTGGGCAATAAGTGTTCTACAAAGTGTTAAATGCTTTTAAAAGCTAAGCTAAATGTATTGCTACCAACTAGGAATTCTTAAATGTAATTAATCAAATGTAAATTATATTGTGGTTAAATAAAATTTTGTCAAAGAAACAAGTGAATGAACATCTGATTTTTTTATAAAAAATACTGCTCACATGAGCTTGTGATGGTTCTTAAGATTCTTCTTTGGTAGTGGATATGTCCAAATTAAATTCCCTGTATTCTGCTTGTCTTCTATTCCTTATAAAAACCCTACTAATTTCAAGATAACCAGATCGCTTATTGCTTATTTTTACAAGTCTTACGTAACGCATTACTTAGTTCCCATTTCTACTTTATTTTGACAGACTGTACTGTAACTGTATTTTCATTCCACCACGTCTTTTTAAAACTGTAAACATGATATAAAATACCAACAGTAACAGAATGTAAATACAGACTAAACTTACTCTACTTAGCCAAACTATTTTTGATTAATTCCCTATTTCATTCTTTATTTTCTCTCTCAGCCGGTGCTATCCAGCTCTTTTTATGAACTTTAACTGCAGATAGTGGGAAACAACTTTACACATCTCGAGGTCTCTTACTAAAAAAAACCCAACTATTAGATACAAGCACTCAGCATAAAACACAAGTCAAGTGAAGAACCCTTCACCAAAAAGCTCTAAGAGTCTGTTAACCTAATGCAGAGATACAGAATCACTCATTACTCTATTTGGTCAAATCTACTTGGGACAAAAAAACACTTCAAAGTTCCATGTGTCATTTGCCATCTGCCTTTTTGAAAAGAAAAGTGAAAATTAGTCCATGGTCCCTAATCCCGTTTCTGGAAGCAGCGGTTCCACTTCACATTTAGAGATATATCCTGACATTATTAATACTTTTTTTTACCACATAACAATATATTATAAATTGCTTAGGCATTTGATATTAAATGCATAACAAAAAGCTCTGTCAATCTTCATCAACTGTTAAAGAGGACAGCAGGCTATTTGGAATGATGGCTTACATGTTTTATATGCATACTGTATAACTAAACCCAGTTTGGTGCTTCTGACTAACAAGCTTTATCTATTTAAGAAATGGTTTTTGGTATACAAATAATCCATAATTTTATTCTGAGATGGCCTGTAGAGAAGCTCCCTCACAACCTAAGGCTTTCTGGAAGATGCTGAACTTCGCAACATAGGATTACTGTAAAATTTAAGCCACCCTTATCATAACTAGCATTCCTCTGCACACTGCATTATCCCAAATAGAGCAGCTGAGGTCTGCCATGTATTTTCTAGAAAAGACCCGTCGCAAGACAGGCTGCTGCTCTTGTTCTTCATATGTTAGTACTACTGAAGCAGAAGACCAAAGAACCCAGGAAACAGAGTGCTCACTCCTGCTAAGAGCCCCCAGGTCAGTCCTCAGGACTGCAAAGGTCAGGAATGTCTTTATACCTCATTTTCTCAAGCCTGAGTTCCTGCTTCTACTCTCAGAAGGTTGCTACTACCCTAGCAACAGCTCCACCGGCTGCTCTCTGAGACTGTGCCCACCAACAAACACTCCAGGAGAAACTCTGAACAGCAACTGTTCAGCTGCCCACCCTTCTTGGCCTCTCTAGTCTAAAAGAGCGGGGAGGCGAAATGGATAAGGATACATGATAATATTGATAACATAATTTCTGATGAATCATTTATACAACTAATAGTGAAGAGTCTTGCCAAACATTGCACAAGAGGTGGATGCAAAGTGTAATGTATTGGTGGATCTCCTTTCCTCTTTTAGTTTGGTCAGATTCCTTTTCCTAACTTTTTAGGTTATTTTTCCACATAATTTGACTTAATTCTTGTAAATTCTTACTTACACCTTGGGATGTACCTAATAAAGAACACCTTCAGGCAAGTATTCCTTGTTGAATATATACACCTAATTAGCATACAGTGCGCATTGTACTATGCCTCCTTGGCAAGTGCAGCAAATAAGTATGTATTTCCAACTCCCTCCTCCAGTGTTTTCTTCATTTGGCTTTGAGAAATGTAATTCTATTCTTCTTTACCCTGACTGAAATCAAGATTTACTTCACCAAATCCCGTAGAATAAAATGCGCTTAAATTGGATTAGAAACAACATTCACAATATATTGAATTAGAATTAAATTCAAGCTCCCATTCTCTAGCTATGCCTGCATCAAAGTACCTAAGACTTTCTTTCATAGCACGCATATTACTTTCAGAAAAACATGAAACACATGGGAGAAACCAGGTGTAAAGTAGTCCTGTGTGACAGGAATAATATTTATTTCCAGTTCTACTGCAACTTTCATCTGAGGATTCTGAAGCACTTTTTGAATATTCAGTCTTACTGCACTGGTGAGCTTCATTATGTACACTGTACCCTGAGGCATAAAGAAATAAATGTCACAAACCAAGGACACAGTGCTACCTTCCTTAAAATCAGTTGCAAATTTCATATTCTATTACGGAGAAGTTTTAGAATACAAGAATTCAGGTTTATAACCATTCCACACCAAATTCTATTATAAACTCAGATGGGTTTTTCCTAGTGTCTGCATTAGGTCTTACAGTTAACAGTAGATTTTCTTTGATTTGTGCACTGTGGCGTGAACAGAATTTATACACGGTACTGCTGCTCAAGTTTCAAAAAAACTAATATTACAAAGGACAGAGCTAATAATCCTTTGACTCCATCTGAGATTTATTTAACCCACAGTTGAATTAGTCTTGAATATCAAAATCTAATGCAGAGATTAAATAATGAAATATGTTTTCCAAATTTAATTTGTAGGACTAGAATTCACTGTGCTGATAAAGCTAGTGAGAATGTGACCATGCACCTGAAAAAAAGACAACTTTCAACCAGCATGTTCTGAGTACTTGTCAGAGATAACGGGGTTCTCATTTTTAATTATTTCAGCACTATATATCTTGCCTCAGCATAAAACCATCGTAAAACAGAAAGACCCTAAAATATGCTATCCTTTTCAAGTTCAATACATCATTTAGTTTACTACTTTTCTCCCCTCAAGAGGGTTTTTGTTCTCTAGACAAAATTGCAATGACCAAAACTCCACTAAGTATATGCTGTTAAGGTGACAAGACTAGGTAAAGCAGTATCTTTACCCTTCAGACTTTTGAGCAACAACGGGAAAAAAAAGTGTTTGCAAAAATCACGTTAACTGAAAGAAACCTGTAAAGGAATACGTCAGCTCAAAATCTACATTTTCTAATTCAATCTGTTTCTAATTAGAAGGTAGCATGTGAAACGTGCACACTCGTATCTTGTTCACCAAGGGTAGGAAGCCACATACAAATCACATTCATATAGAAGAAGGCATTTGTAAATATTTCCTAAATTTAGTAATTTATCTTCAAACGTTTCTCTTGGAGAAACTGTTGTTTTATGAGCCTGGATGACACTAAAATCTTACTAAATAAACCAGAATTATCTAATATGAAACTCAAACTAGGTCTAGAAATCCTTCTAGCAGATTGTTTTCAAATCCAGAGTAAGAATCACATAAAACTTGACGTTTGAAGGGACCTCTGAAGATTATCTAGTCAACTTACGCTCAGTGGCATTCATGCTATAGAAACACTACTAACCAAGACAGGAAAAATTTCCTTTTTGCATCTTAAAATTAAACAGAAAGCATGATTCTACTTTTTGGCTGGTTTTTTGTTGGTTTTTTTTTCCTGCAATAGCAAAACATGGCTATTTATGCCCCACAACATTACAGCGCTATTCAAAAATCCAACCAATTGTACAATTTATCCAGAAACACAATTTCATTAATGCATCCATTCCCTCTGAATGGGACTTAACAGCTTCCTATAGTGCTAATTAGATCTACTATGGTCAAAATCAGACACACTACTATTTTGTTGCTGAAAATCAGTAGTGATTCCAAAAAAGTCAACGGATGCATGGCAGCGTACACTGGTATAGATGAGAGACAAGTGTCTATAAAGATAACCTCATCAGGGAAAGGACTTAGACCCAAGTCTCCAAGGCCGAATCTCCATCAGTATATACATATACCTACATTCCACCGAAATTAGTCGATGGGGATCTTGGCGCTTGTAAACATACGAACTTTCTTGAGCTCCTTTTTTTCTGAAGCTTAGCATACCAACACATACTTGAAATAAGTTTTTACATGCAAAGTTACTTGAGCTAATGGCAAATTCAAGGCAAAATGGTTAAAAAAAGACAACAAACAAAAATAATGAAAGAGGGACAGGGAATCACTCACGGTAGCCTGCTGCTTTTCTGCTTTCTCAGCTGCCTCATTAAGCTGCTTTTGAAAGGACTCCTGGAGAGATTTCATTTCTTCCCTAGTTTTTTGAAAACACAGAACACAAACTTCATCTCAAGTGTTCATTAAGAAATAATTTTTCAGTTTCAAAAAAAGACACCTTTCATTTTTCAAAGTAACATACAGATGTACTGTGTCTATGAGTCTTGCTAATAACATCATGATGACCCCATGATCCACAGTGCCAACAGAAGACAAAAATTATCTATGATGGAAATTGGCCACCTTTTGCATCAACTGAATTGCCTGCTGTGCAAAACATCTGCCAGTGTATCATTTCTAGCAAAAAGGATTGGCATCAAATAAGTGAGGGAAGAGGGCTACTGAAAACACACTGAAATGGAACCATACTATTGAGAACTAGTTTTTACCTGATTTAAAATAGTTAAATAAATTATGCTTAGCAACACTAGTACAGAACAGATTTAATGGAAATAGTGATAGAGCAGCATGAAACCAATGCATCACCAGTACAATAGACCTCTTTTATCATACAGATGCAATCATTCCAAAGTGCTGATGGGGCACAGAAAGAATAACACTTGAGGCACCACAGTAAGTGAGTGAAGTTTTACTTGCAATTTAGTAAGTACTGAAGAATTCACACAAAAGGGTTAAAAAAAAAACAAATTAATTTGAAGTCAGCAGAACTATATCTACAAGCTGAGACTCCAGCACTCTAAACTTTACTGTATCATCCATCACTGTAGAGAATAATCAGAGTAGCGCTCACAGACCAAACATAGCTCACATTTGTTCAAACAAAGAAGATCATAAATTTAATATTGGGATATATCTTGAATTTTGGTTCAAGTACAATAGGTTTAAGCATAACATTATGTTCACTGTTCTTTACTTACTCCAGATGAAGTACAGCCTGAGGCCTACTGGCAAATAAACTGTGACCCCTCCTTAACAAAATTCTATGAGGGAGATTCCCTGGAACATTTTTAATACCACCTTCTTACACTGAACTTCCACACCTCTCTGGAAGTGAAATCCAGTAAGCCTGTGAAGAGCTGTCAAGCACCTGCAGTAGCTCCAAGGCATTTTCTTGGGGTATATTGTAAAAGCCTTTTATTTGTGAAGGAAGATGAGGGATGCTCAGCAGCATTTTTCACCCATCCAGGGTCTATCTCTGAGAATTGCTATGGTGCAGTATACTCAATAGTTGAATCCCTTAGAAGCAAAAGTCAACATGTACTTTTAGGTAGTCCTGGAGAGACTTTAAGGACTGACTTAAGGCAGAGATTGGGAAGAATACTTGCAGTTTGCAAAACTTGCAGACTCAATTCTCCCATCTGCAAATAAGATCTATTTACTAAACAGCCCCTTAATACTTCTAATAGATTAATCTATTTCATCAGAGCTGCACATCAATCAAACCACTACAAAAATACATTAATGTATGAAGGATGGACAAGGGCAGCTATGATGTATACCTCCAGCTGCACCCAAGCCATATAACGCATGTTTAAATTGGGCATTAGCTGAAGTTTTGCTTTTATCATTTAATAGATTTGTTTGGAATACTGGAAGGATCCTAGTGATTTCATGACTAACTCTTCATGAGAAATTCAAAATCCCTTTCTTCAGCGGATATCTCACTATAGCATTTTAATATCTTCTCTGAGCATTAGCCAAATATCAGCAAATACATCATTTGTTTAAATAACTTCCCAAAATAGCATTCCCTGCCTTCACTTTACTGTTATAATCAGCAGACTATGGAATACAGCTTAAAAATTGAAGTAAAAGGAAAGATGGCATTTCCTAGTCTGCTGGTTTTCAGTCTGGAAATGGAAAGAGAAGGGTGGAGATAGGGGTCTTACCTTTGCTTTTGGCCCAGTTCCAGAAGTTTCTGCACATCATTTTTGGCTGATGCTTCATCATTTTTCAGTGACTAATAGAAAAGAAACAACTCTATTACTAAAGAGATCTTTAATATTATTAATCTGTGAAATGATCCATTTGGTCCTCTTTCATAAAATGCTCCCAGTGAATTACAGTTATTGCCGCTTGTGAGAAACACAGGAATAGCCTGACTTTTCCTTTACTCTAACTCAAGCACAGCTAACTGTACGCAGCTGTTTTTCAAATATTAAATGTGAATAAATCAAATAAAAGAAGCAGATTTAGAAATAAATGACAATGCATTAAAATTTTATGACAAAAACAAGTGTGTATATACAGAAGATAATACTACAGCTCTTTGCCTGTATCTGGATCTCTCCAGTGATCAGTCTAAAATATCTTACAGTAGCATTTTGCTAACTGATATCTTCAACTGCGCTGCACAGTAAATCCAGTTCTAAAATAACTTAGTTACAAGGAGCAGCATATTTATCTAAAAAGAAGAAAACACCTATGATAATAAAGAGTGGTAAAGCACCCAGAAAAAAAAAAGGGGGGGAGGGGAGAAATAAATGATTAAGAACTGACATTGGTTAGAACCACAATCTGAAATATAAGACATTATAACATAATTTAGCCCAGTAATAATACACAGTAGCAGTATTCTTCTGTGAACAGATACAAGGAATCTACTCCTCAATATTTTTCCCATCTGGCTTACATCAACATGAAGATAAAAGTGCAATTTCAGAAAACCTTTAAATTAGCATGGAAGTACAGAGACCAATCTCAAGTGATAATGTGTCTGAATGTTTTCACCAGACCAACAGACTCTATCTGGAAGGACAGGCATGCTCATAAATGAACATCTGGTGATTTCAGGACCTCAAATCCAGAGCCAGATTTATAATCTACTTTTCGCTCGAAGGACCTGATTTTACTCCAGAGATATTATCAGACTATTGCCCTTTCAGCCTATTCGTGATACCCAAAAGTTAAATGCAGAAGTGTCTCAGCTCTAGCTGCAGGCTCGTCTAGCACAATTTGTCATCTAAACTTGCAAAGTAATGCCCTGCAGTATATCCAGTCAGTCCGTCCAGATGGTATTTTAGGAAGGTAAAGTGAGCACCTAAACTAGGCTGAACATTATGTGACTCGTTAGCAAAGATGCAACCTGCAACAGCAAAAGATCCTTTATAGTGACTGCCAGGACAAACAGGTGGTAACTCCACTAAGACAGCTTATTTTTTTACTTCCCTTCCTCTTTTGTTCTGCTATGCTCTATTTTCATATCATTTTTAAGTGGGCAAACAGCCCAATTCATTAGGATTATGTTTTCCATAAAAACATCCAGTTTATGTGAAGCACAACAGCAACAAGAAAACAATTATCCACATACTAAAAACAAAACTAAACCCGCCAAATTTGTTTTAATAAATAGATATCAATAAAAAAAAGCTAAGGAAAGTAATCTTACAGAAACAGAGACAGAACCTGACCTGGAGGTTTACTTTAATTCCCTCAAGTTCCTTAGATGTCTTCGACAGTTGACGAAGGATATTGCTCCTTTCTTTAAAGACTTCTTTCAGCTGTCTTTCCAGTTCTTCATAACCCTGTCTAACACAGAAAATAAAAGCATGAGATCTTCTCAAAACATTCCTCAATGCATTTGAAAACAGACTCAGTTCATCCAAATTGAATTAATTCCAACTCACATTATAGATTCCAAATTGGAGTATATCCCTCTGTTCACTTATATAACAACTTGATTTCTCCTAACGTAGATGAATAGATGTTGCACATGTGTTTATGTGCTGAATCTGAGTTTGCAAATTATCAGCCTGAGTCACTGCCAATGGTGTATTGTCCAGGATGAACAGAAGACAGAAAGGATGTCTTTAACAAAAGTGATGATACATAGCATAAAATTTTTCTTGTTTGAAAAGATATCCCATGCAAGAAACCAAGCAACACTTGGGAAGTATGAAGGTTTGTGACACCCAGTAATTTGAGGGAAGGATGATTCATATTCATTTCAAATTTGTAGTATTTATTACATTTGACAGCTTCTCCTCACTTAAACCTCCTTACAGTATAAACAAGAACTGACAAATAGACCAATAAGACTCAAACCTAATTATTAATTAATGGGTAAGTCAAAACACTCTATTTTTTTCAAAATGGTAATTTTTACGTGGAATGCAGCTATACATTTTACATTTTTTTATGAGATCCACAATGAATTCAAAAATCTGATCTTTCTACAACTGAATTTTTGTTAATTATTCTCCTCCTTTCTGTACCTCTGGCTTAATAAGGGGGAAACAAGAACCTCAGCTCTGCAACACATCAGTATTACTCTGTTATCAGAATCAAGACCTTGAAGTTAAACAGGAATCTTAACACTCCTTTAATGAACTTTAGCAAGGAAACTCAGTAAAGCAAATGAAATGTTATCTAGCATTAGTCCTTTTTTAACAATAGGTCACAGAATATATTTACAAAAAAAAATAATTCTTTATTAAATCATACTTTGGATACCTAGAAGAGATGAAAGTGAACATCTCTTTCATCAACATAAGACTTTAGGCAAAGAATCTTAATATTGTATTGGAATTACAGCAATAATTATATTTGGCTTTGACAGAATGTTGCAAATTAAAATGAGTTCTTTGGGTTTGCATCACTAATGAAACACAAAACATCTCAAATTTCTGCTTGCTGCTGCAAAATTCGGCACAACTGCTAGGTCATGTATTTTATTTCACAGTAGAAATTCCCTTTTAAAGGAAAGATGAAATGGAAAACAGGAGAGACATCCCTCCCCTTCCAAAAGTAAGTTTTCCCAGGGTGGTTAAATAAAAACTGCAGCCTTTCTAATACATTCCATAGCTGGTAGATAAAAAGCTCAGCTGTCAGTAAAATACTTTAGTCTCTTGGTAAGTGTTGCTTTTTCTTTCAATATGTGCATGAACTGTATTTCAAGAAATCATAGCTTCAGACTATTTCAGTTATGTTTGTCCACCAGAGGAAAGCAAAAACTGCAGGTCTAGTGGGGGAACAACAAGTACCTCTGAGAATGACTGTAAGAAGACATGGCATTAAATCAGTGGAAGGAGATAATGCCAGAACTCAGCTATGCTTACCTGTCTTGATCTGGATGACTCGTTTTATCAAAAATAAGTTGTCTCAAATAGAGGTCAGGGAGTTAAAACTCAAGATGGGTTTACAGGAAAATCTATACGTAGAGGTTAAAACCTTCCAGAATTTAGCATGATTTACATGGAGGGTTTGGCCCAAATTTTTCTATCAAATTGAATGAAAGAATCTATATAAATTAAATCCAGCTAGTGCTATAATATCTGATAAATATTAGAATTCTGGTTGATACAGGCAATGTAAATAAAACATCCTGCATTCATTTTTTTGTAGAAACACCTGTAGTTTTGGGGGGGTTGTTACCATTCCAGCAGATGGTAACCACATGTATTTTAAACCAGTATCACTGTAACAGAGCTGGCTCACCTCAGCAGTAACAACATTGTGCGTAATCAGCCCAATCAGCTTCAGAGAATACTCTCATTTTAATTTGCTGATGAACAGAGGTCAAGGAGGAATTTCCCCCTGCTAAAGTAATCAGGGATGTTCAACAAGGTCATCACTTTCATTCCTCTTTAAGCACTGCAAAAAGTTACACTTAATAGTCTCTTTTGCCACTGAAACATCATGCTTTTTTTTTCAAGTTAAAACCTGTATTTAAAGAAAAAGTAGTAACACTTCGTTTTAATGATCACTTTAAAGTAACACCCTGCTCCGATTCCAGTTGAGCTTGAGCAGTTAAAGGCCATCTTTCCCAAGCAGCGGACTGTACTGCCCATGAGTATCCAGTTGGCACAGGTTTCACCCTATTGTCTTGTAAATACTGATACCTATCAATTTGCATCAATGAGGATATTTCCCAAAGTTCTACATTAAATTTAATACAAACTATGCATGCACTTATATTTTCCACCTTATTATCTTTTATAACATACTGGGCAGTGAGGAGACAAAAAGCCAACAAACAACTTACTACTTGAGAGCCACAAACAAATCAAACCCTGAGAACGATTAGAAGGTAACTTAAAAAGGAAAAAAGGATGAAGATAAAAGATAGCTATCATCTGTTAACTATTAGGTCCTCAGTGCTTTTTTAATTCTGGACAATATTATCTGTGATATGAAGCTTTGACACTTAGCATTGTGTCCAATAACAGTGCTCATGTGTTTGAAGACAGTAAAAGTCTACTCTGCAACTGCATGACAACCAACAAACCCTTAGATTAGCCCATATACTTTGGTCACCTCCATTTCTACATTACAAACTTGCATCATTTAGACCAACAAAATAAAGTGACATTTAAGTGGAAAAGGGTAAGTTTATAAATATGGTTGTCTAATCATGAATCATTTAGATTATTAACTAACTCATATTCTCCCACAAATATCAATATATCTTCACTTTTATACTTCCTTTATACTACTTTTCTCAGGATTGGGTCTAAAGAAAGATCTGTGATCCACTGGTTTTCATTTTCTTCCCTTCTTGAATTCTAAAGGTCCATATTTTAGTCTCCTAAGTATTCGAAGAGCACTCTTTAAAACGTTTCATACTCATATATATGTGCAATATAATTGGCACATAAGTATGGATAGGCAGGCCATACTAGAAGGAAAGTCACTTTCCTGCACCAGCACACCCATATTCCACAGCTGTGCTACTATATGAAAAGCATAGTATATTTTCTGGAACTAATTTAGGTTAAAATAATATTTCCACCATGACATATTAGTATTTCTTTTATATTTGAAAACACATCAATTGCAAACTATATAATCACATACACAGAATTTTGTCCTGATGAGTATCAGCAAACTCCTCTGAATCTCGCTAACTAAAATTATTTGTCTCATTAAGAAAAAACTGCAAGATGTAAAGCAATTGCACCAGGTATCAACAAGACTTAATCAGCGTAATTCCTCCGAAATCACCGAAAAGTTAAATGGAAGGAATACCTAACCTGTACCTAGGTACCTGTGTGAAGGAACCATATGGATCTTTAAGAAGGATGTCATCATCTGTCACCACGTGGGAGAAAGTAAGAGAAGGAACTTCACTAGGAAAGAAGTGAAATGTTAAACTATGACAAGTTATGTGGGTGTGGGGGGACAGTGGATTCTTGCTGCCAGAAATACAAGCTCTAAACTGAACAATTTGCTCACACTGAACTTGCATGCCAGTCTCGTGCTACAGGTGACTCAGTGCATACGAGGCATCACCACTGTACCACTCTGCCACGAACACAATAAAATCCTGGGACTTTCTGAAAACTTCCAATTCTCAAAAACTGTTGACGGTTCTCTACTCATTTTTCAGTATAACATAAATAATAATGCCAATATAAGTTAAAACCCATCCCTAGGAAACCCGGAATGTAATTATAAACAGATCACAGCTGTTCTCTAAATATTGGGTTATGTCAGTTACACCATTCTGCAAAATAAAGTGCCATTATCAGCATATCCACCTAGGATTAAAATGAGTGTGTAGCATTTTAGCACATGATTGTGCTTTAAAAAATGTTTATTATGAAACAGAACAATTTAACAATACTCTGCATGTTAAGGTCTCTTCTAGTACTCTAATTCCAGGTTGTTTCATTTTTACTATCAGGCTGTTGATGTAGTATTAGTGTAAATTCCAATATAATTCATTTTTAAGGGAATGATATTCACATAGAATGTTGAGCTTAGTCAGCTGTTTTGACTATTCTTCTTACTGACATGATTTAATACAATATAGTAAACATTTAAACAGAGTCTAATTTGCAGTATGCAACAGAGATTAACGTCTAGTAACTCCAAAGACTTGCACCCCACAGATCACTCCACCTCAGGCTATTATTTCTCTACATATTGGAAACAAAGCTTTTAGTCTTCAAAATAAGGATGTTTATTTCTCACTGAATAACATGTACTATGTCAGGCCAAATGAAAATTGATTTTGTTTTCCCACTAGGTTTACAAAGCCTGCCTTTGAAATAAAATTTTTATAAAGATTTCAATTATTTATGGTACATAAGTGTCCCTGGCCAAGAAAAAAAAACAAAACAACAAAAAAAAACCAAAACAAACCCCAACCCTTAAATACAAAAGAGAAAACTCAAATACAATCTGCAGTTTAAGACTAATTTAGATGTCTCTTTCATCAAATCTATTGCCACTTACGTTCTTTTAGCCACTCTTTTTACAAAACGTTTCTGCTCTAATTGCAATTACAAAGTTTAGGCAATCTACTGTAAATTTAAAGTAAATTAGGTGAGATGATGAGATGGTCACACCCTCTTGGGTTTGGCCATTTTTTAAAGCAGCAACAGTTAAAATATCGTAGACTACATACATCTTTATGCATCATACATAGAAAATAGTGCTTACAGGTACACTTGCAAAGTGCACGGCCACCTTTACGTGTCTTTAAAGCAATCCTTTGAATATATTGTTGGTGGCGGATGTGAACACATGAATGTGGCTTACATTCAAGTGAGAAAAAGATTCATCACAGTTCTAAATCAACATCTGGAAGCTGAATATAAGAACCTTTAAAACTGTAAAACAAGCAAACGAAATAGAAATAATTTATAATGGTAACAGGGCACTGCGATGCTGCTTTTTCTCTCTTCGTAAATATAGGCATTTTTTAATCTCGAAATTCAGTAGGAGGAAAGTAATTTATTAATGATCAATAAGCAGAATGAACAGGTTATCTAATTATCAAGTATGCAATATACAGTATATATACAATTATAGTGCGTGTATATATAGACAGCGTATTATAATGGTATTCAAGCCAAGTGTCACCTACTTTGATCTGATTTCAGTCAATTCTGACTGAACAATTGCATCTGGGAAAAAAACAAAGATCAAGTTCATTATGAGATCAGCTGTTGCTGAAATATAAATGGCATTTACATTATATGTTGTGTATTCGGGCATTATCTAAACACTGTGTTTCAGACTGAGGGGGAGAGCAGAGAGGAAGAATAATTAAGAGAAAACTTGGGGATTTAATGCAAGACAAGGAAAATTTTTCTTTACCTGACCTTCATAATTGAGCTAAATATTTGGTTGGGATGTTTCATCTCTATCTACTGAGAATAATGTATGCCCTTGTTGTCCAGGCTTGATTTACAACCACTTCAGGTAAAAATCACATTGTCAGTATGCATATGACTACAACAAGTTATGACCACTCAAGACTTTAAGTACCCAACCTCCTGTATCTTTAATAGCCCCAAAATGGAAGCACTGCTTGTGTATTTTGTTTGGGTTCTACACAGCTAGCACTAGAGACTCAGCACTTTTCTTTCATCTTCTTTTTAATGACTCAGCATAAATAAACCAAAACAATCTAACCTCTTTTTTGACAGACTCTTGGCTGTGTAGAATCAATGACTGATCAGGGAAAAGATGCAACTGTCAGTTCCCATCAATAAGTAAAAGAGCAAAAGAAGGTTTCTGAAAACTTGCATCTGGCACATGCATCTGGCCCCAGGAAATGGAACTGCAGGTTCAATCACTATGAAGAACGCGATACTGAATATAATGACTCAATGGAAAAAACAGTTTGTATTTATTCACTGAACGCCACAAAAGCCACAAAAGGCCACAAAAGCAAAGAGTGAACATCACAAGGAGGACTGTGCAAAACCCTGTGACTGACCCAACAGAAAAATAACTCCTGCCCCCAGAGAGAGGTGTGTTGAGCCTTTCTTCTGCTTCAAGCTATCATTCAGAAGGGACTTCACCTAGAGCAATGAATCCTGACTGAATTTATACACTTGCAATATGGAACAGGTTTCTTCCATAAAGGAAGTTATTAAATTCTTTACAACCATTCAAATACAGACTGCATCAATACAGGCTTGTCCTCTGTACGTAGAGCTGATTTTTCATGTCAGTTCTACAGGATTTAGTCTTGAGTCTTTAGTGGGAAACCCATTCAAACCAAACCCATTCTTTTTTGATAGCTAACGTTACCCTTTTCAGTTCTGACATTCTTCATTGTTTATGTCCATAATCCTGCCTTTGGTCTGATTTTCTACTGCTTGTCTAAAATTTCTGACTATGGCTTCAATATTTTACTCTTAAATATAGCACTGTTACACCAGTCTCTCAGACAACCAGCAGCGCCTTTTACCAACATTTCTTTCAGTACAGGTTAACATTCCTGTCTCAGCTAGCTGTATAGTTTGATCTCATAGCTCGTTTGGAATTTTACCTTTAATTCTGCTTTTTAATAAAAGGAAGACTTCCCAACATCATGCCATCTATAGTAAATTTCACTCTCTATGTAAGCTGTTCTCTCAGTTGATATAAAATTGAAGTATCTCTACCTTACCTGACAAAACTGCTAATGGATATCCTCTGAAAGCCTATTTACTGTTTAATAATCTAGTTCAGTAAAGTTCACTGATCAGCTATTATCAAGCTTTAGAAACAGAACCTGTGAAAACATTATTTTATTTTTTTTTAACCGAGGCAACAAGATATGAGTCCCAGATCATTCGATTATGTACACATAACTATGCACACACACTATGCACATATATAAACATGCACAAAATGAGATGTATAAACCTAGCACAAAACCATTTCTAGGCAGAGACAAGCTGCAGGAGTATTCTTTTTAAATTAAAGCTGCTATTCTATAACTGTGTTAAGAACATGCATACTGAGATCAGCTGCTCATGGCAGGAAGGTTGGAACTAGATGATAAGGTCCTTTCCAACTCAAACCATTTTATGATTCGATCTATGATGCAGATTTCCCAAGTCCACTGAACTTTTCTAGTGGCTGTGGAAGGGCAAACAACACAATATAAGGTCAGCTATTTAAATTACTTTCCCCTACTCTATTTATAAACATAAATGTGTCCTAATGATAAGATACCCACTTTGTGTTATATGGCACATATTTCCTTATATTCTGTGATATACGAAGGAGAGGAACAACCCTTCAGGCAGGAAATACAGTGACTGGAGCACAGCTACTGGTTGGGCAGAGAAGTGATTCAGAGCAGCCCTGCAGAGAAGGACCTGGGGGTGATGGGTGATGCGAAGCTCCCCATGACCCAGCACCATGTATTTGCAGCACAGAAAATCCCCATGCGCTGGGCTGCATCCCCAGCAGCATGAGCAGCAGGTCAAGGGAGCAGATTCTCCCCCTCTACTGTGCTCTGGGGAAACCTCCCTCCAGTCCTGCAACAACACAAGAGGGACATGGAGCTGTTGGAGCGAGTCCATAGGAAGCCACGAGGTCAGAGCAATCCCAGGCACAGCTATAGGTTGGGCAGAGAAGAGATTCAGAGCAGCCCTGAGGAGAAGGACTTGGGGGTGTTGGTCGATGAGAAAATGAACATGAGCCAGCTTCAGTGTGCACTTGCAGCCCAGAAAGCCAACTGTATCCTGGGCTGCATCAAAAGGAGCGTGACCAGCAGGTCGAAGGAGGTGATCCTGCCCCTCTGCTCTGCTCTGCTCTCGTGAGACCTCACCTGGAGTATTGTGTGCAGTTCTGGTGTCCTCAACATAAAAAGGACATGGAACTGTTGGAACAAGTGCAGAGGAGGGCCACGAGGATGATCAGGGGACTGGAGCACATCCCGTATGAAGACAGACTGAGAAAGCTGGGGCTGTTCAGCCTGGAGAAGAGAAGGCTGCGTGGAGACCTCATAGCAGCCTTCCAGTATCTGAAGGGGGCCTATAGGGATGCTGGAGAGGGACTCTTCATTAGGGACTGTAGTGATAGGACAAGGGGTAATGGGTTAAAACTTAAACAGGGGAAGTTTAGGTTGGATATAAGGAGGAAATTCTTTCCTGTTAGGGTGGCGAGGCACTGGAAGGGGCTTGCCCAGGGAGGTTGTGAATGCTCCATCCAGGCAGTGTTCAAGACTAGGTTGGACAGAGCCCTGGGTGATATGCTTTAGTGTGAGGTGTCCCTGCCCATGGCAGGGGGGTTGGAACTAGATGATCTTAAGGTCCTTTCCAACCATAACTATTCTATGATTCTATGATCAGGGGGCTGGAGCATCTCACTTATGAAGAAAAGCTGAGAAAGTTGGGGCTCTTCAGCCTGGAGAAGAGAAGGCTGCGTGGAGGCCTCAGAGCAGCCTTCCAGTACCTGAAGGGAGCCTACAAGGATGCTGGAGAAGGACTCTTCATCAGGGACTGTAGCAATAGGACAAGGAGTGATGGGTTTAAACTGAAAAAGGGGAAGTTTAAACTGGATATAAGAAAGAAGCTCTTCCCTGTGAGGGTGGTGAGGCACTGGCACAGGCTGCCCAAGGAAGTTGGGAATGCTCCATCCCTGGCAGTGTTCAAGGTCAGGTTGGAGGGGCCTGGAGCAACCTGGTCTAGTGAAAAGTGTCCCTGCTTGTGGCAGGGGGTTGGATCTGAATGATCTTAATGTCCTTTCCCACCCAAACCATTCTATGACTCCATGGCTCAGGAATGAACCCCTCTGCAGAAAGATTTCTCTTTCCTGATGACTGCAAAGGAAGCTTAGCGATAAGCTCCATCAGGGTGATATTTACTGTAAAAGAGTGAAGACAAAACAAAGCTGCTGAATATAACTGAATTCAGCCACAACAGCAGTAATTGCAGAAATAGCCAGATCGCAGCAGTAAACCAACACAACTGTCCCCACCACCAAAGCCTAGTGACTTGCTCGAAAGGCAACATAACTTTAGTTACAGATTACCAAAATCCTCACGCTGTTTAAGAATTTAGGGAAGATGTATCTGCACCTCTATTTCTAGTCCATCTCTCTCACATTTGAGATAGCAGGTATTAATAACTGGGTTACTACCAACAGAGATATGTGTTAAGTGTTGGGAGAAAGAAATATCGTTGCTATTTATAGTCTTACTATTACAAAATTTATTAGGTTTGTCCAGTAGTAATTTCCCATTTTCCCAAATTATTTGATTTTCCAATTTACCAATTTCCAAATATTTGAAATTGCTGTTGCATGTGTCTTTTACATTAACTCTGCTCAAAAGTGTTCAGCCTGTTCAGTAGAATTCTTCCTCTTGTCTCTCACATGCTCTGGTGCTAATGTGATTAACCCTAGATCATTACAAAAAACAAGCATTAATGTTTTTTAACCGAAGAAATTAAAAAACCCGTCCATTTGATTAAAATTGTTACAGACATTCTCACAGAAATTTAGAAATTAAAGAAGGAAAAGTTTATTGAAGAAATGCTCCATCATCTTCTGCTGAGACCTTACTCTTCTGTGTTGTACAGTTGATAGCATTTAGCATTTCAGCCCTTTCAATTTCACAGTGGCTCAAAACCTCGGAACTTCTAGCAAACCTAGAATATTTTAATAATAATAATAATAATAAAAAGCTTCCTGACTTTCAGCCTGTATTTTTCTTTTCTTTCCCTGAATCATGGAAACCCTTGCCAACAAATCTGTCACATCTAAGTTTACTGTCTCCTTTTTCTCCTTCATGGGGCTATAAATTAAAACTATGCTAGGCACATAAAGGACAGTCTTATGGTTATAAAGACATAAAATATATTCAACTTATTTTCTTATTGTGGTTTGTAGGCAAGTCACATGGCTAGTTTAAAACTTACTTAGATTTTTGTTTATGCATTTTGACATCTGAGAATAAGGAGTATCACAAGTATGAGAGTCTTATTTGCTACTGAACGTGGCTGACCTGGAACAACTGAGTGCATTCTGTTCTAATCAGAGAATGACGGTTCTGCATATTGTTTGCTTTGAGGGTAACTATTTCTTCATCTTGATTCCATTTTTCAAATCAATTGGGACATCTCACTCTAAAATATTACTTCAGTATGTCAATAGATCACCAAGCCAAACCATTATTTCCACAAGCTATTAATTACATATTGATTATACGATTCCCAAAAGAGGGATGTAAAGTATGCTACATTGTAGGTGTCCCACAACTTGTTGGCAAATAATTTATTTATTTTTTTAAATGCATCATAGCACATCACTGAGCCCCAGCTCTTTAGAGGACTGTCTCTCATTACCCTACCATCAGCCCTGTGTTAAATTGTCTTCTGACTACCATTGAGTCAGAGCAGGCACATGTCTGTCTGGAAAAGACAATATCAACAACCTGATAAAACCAACTTCTTTCTGTATAGAAATGTTACAAAAGCCACATAACGTAAGAAATATAGAAAAGTTCATGTCATGGCTTCCAGACATCGGTAAAAAATTTGTCATCAGTTTTAGATGACTTTTCTGACAACACATTCTCGGTCTTAGAATATAAAAGCCTCATCCAAGGGAACACCAGAATCTGTCCTGGACTTTTGGTGAATTTTTCAGGACCGTCTGAGGGTAAGCTGGCCAGCAGTAAACCTCCTGTGTTTCATTTTTTAATCCATCTGCTAGTGAATTATGCAAAAGAAAAAGCTTGCAAATCCCTTCAGTAGAAGACCACTTTTTAAAGGAAACACAGTAGGAATATTCTGTTCTATCTAGCAGCAGGAATTCTGGATACTTGTTTTACTCAAACTGGCACAAAATGAGGAAAATGAAAACCAATTCTCCTTATAATGCAAGCCACCCACGAGGCAGGTCTCTCCTCGTGCCTGCTCTTGACCCCTTTATTGTGGCATTACAATAATAAGCAGCATAGATAGAAACAATCCTATAGTTCATTTTCTGCTAGAAAGGACAACTTTGAACAATTTACTATTAAATCTATCTTTATCAAACCACTTTTAGCTTTGTTCACTCCACTGTGAACACAGATTATCTCAAGATACTATTATCCTCTGCTTGTACAAAAATCAGGACCATGCATGCTGCAATTAATTTCTTCAGGATCCTTAATATATTCCAAAACACACAAAATAATTCTTTGTTACTTTTCAGCACAACAATGATGCTGTTCCACTGACACATTCAGGATGTTTTTTTCCACGGAAGTTTTTGTAACTTACAAAAAAATTTCTCCACATCTTGAACTTTGCCCTCACTACATTTCAAATACTTGCTTACAGTACTCATAAAGCCTTGTTACGTATAAGTGCTGTTGTGGATAAAAATCCATGTTCTTATAACCTGTACTTCACTGAAGGCCCCTAACCTAACTGAGAACAACTGAATTTGTTTTTCTTGCTACACTATTGATAATTTCTCTTGAATTGTATAGAGGTACTATATTTCTATTTTAATTACAATGCTCCAAAATGCATTGCTTTTTAGGATCATACACTAACTGACCAACCAGCCAAAACTGTTACCTTGACTTTAGCCATAATGTCACTTCATTTCTATATCTCAACCACCAGGCAAAAAAGAAAAGACAGGCTAGCTGAAATGAAAAATATAACTGTATCTGCTAAGGATCAAGGTACAGTCCCAGGAGAAAAGGTGGACTGTAGAAAGACAGAAACAGGACAAAAGTCATCAGGTGGAAAAGAAGATACAGAAGAAGCAGAAAATAAATATGAAGTCCTGAAGAGCCACCGGAACACTGCATCAGAGTCGGAAATATATGAAGAGCTCATAAGAAACTAGCAAGTCCTGGGTAAGCAATGAAGGGGCTAAATAAAGATCTTGCAGTCTGCTGCTGTGTTTCTGAGTCCTTAACAAAATACTGCTCTCAGCATAATTTACATCAGTGGAATTTGGAGTAGCAAAATGTAAACCAGCTACTGAACACAAATTATGAGGAACAGACACAAGAACAGCCAGAGAACTGGCAGTTCAAAAACATGTTAACATCCAAAATATGAAATAGAAATGCTGAAAACTAAAAACAACAACAAAGAAATTGGGTAGATTTTAAAGAACAGGAAATGAAAAATAAAGGATCATAAAAAGAAAATCATTTTTCTAACATTTGTAAAAATATTGCAGATTTCTTTAAGTGATAGAGTCCTCTCTAATTCAACCACAGAAAATGATCCAGAAATAACTGTATGCAGAAAATACTGCAGCATCTCACAGCATCTATCTGTTCTCTGGCTCTCCTTTCAACAAATGCCATACAGAGCTATGTATATTACTTCAACACTTCTTTATCCTGTGAAATGCTTCGTTTCCCTGAAAAATGTACTGAAACTCAAGTTTAAAAATAAGTGATACATAGTAAGTTAAGTAACAGCTTCTATTCCCACTGGACCAATATCTACAACCATTTTGATTTTCCTCTTTATAAAGTCTGTATGAAGCTAGTCTTCATACAATTAAGCTTAGTAAAATATAATTGTCTAATAAGAAGTGCCTGTGCTATTTACAGATTGACAATTCATCAGCAATATACCTGAATAAACAGAATAACGTGTGAATGGATAGACACCGATGGATAACATGATAGAATAGGAGGCACACTTTACTATTTTACATTAGGTTTATCTATATATTTTTTTCTAAGACAAATCTGTATTTCCAGAAACCTGGACAGAAATTTTGATATTTCTAACAAAAATTCTAGATTAGTGGGAATTACATTTACTAATCACAATGTTGTCCATCCATTCTGAAACTTATCTTACTAGTGTGTAGGACTTTGGTGAGATTTGGATCAATTCTGAATGAAATCTTTGGTGATTTTCACTTAACACTTCTATTTCAGAAAACACTTAAGGGCTCTGACAAAGCAGTCAGTCAATTTGCTTCCTTCTTTCCATCAGTGTTCTCTCCATCACTGTTTTCTTTTCTACTGCCTAAAGCACTGAGTTTCTGTTTGAATACTCCTGTTTGCCAAGACTTGCCACACTCAAGTTACTCAACTCTTGATCAAGGTCACCATGCTCCTGTGACCAGAAGGAAGAAAGAACTAAAAGACAAACTACAGATGCATGCCATAGTTTCAACTGCAGATTCATTCCACAGCAGTTTCATCCTTAAGTGACTCTGAACATGAAAAAAATATCACTAACTTCACAACTTTTCCCTCTGCTTTTTATAGACTTTGTGGGCACTACAGATATGTGAGAGGTTTTTGAAAGGTCATAGCATAATTTATAATGTAAAGCATTATCAGGCTCAAATATAAATTTTTCTAACCCTTCCTACAAAAATCTTTAATTCATTAAAAATACTTATTTTTTCTGAATACATCAAAATGAGAATTACATGGGGAGGGAAGAAACAGCTAAATTTATCACACACAGAATGTGCAAATGAAGTGCTACAGAACAATGTTCTTATCAAGTTTCAAGAGAATTTGTCTTTGCTGTTGAGAAAATCCTTCTGAATTGCTGAAATGCAACTATGTTAATAAGCAGATATAAAAAGCAAATGCTGAAAACAAATGCCCAGCTCACTTCCTGCAGATTTTCCTTTTCTGAGACACTAACTCTTCCCTACACATCTGCTCCCATCAGCAGCCAGCACCAGCTACATCTTCCAGATGGAACAAAATGCAACTTCACTGCTGAGTTTTTATTTTTATTAGGTTCCCAGTGACACAAATACTTCTCCAGTTGCATCAAGAATTATGTGTACTAAACCAGCACAGAGAGTAACTGACACAGAGCAGCTCTGCCCATACATTCATTTTTCCCCTCTCATTTCATATCTGTTTTGAATGACATCTCCATCACAGATTTAAAGGAAGAAAATGCTACATGGCTAACTTTTTCATCAATACACTTTGTGAGATCAAAAGTTTCTTCTTGAGAACGGTACATGAACATGGCTGATATTTGCCATATATGCAGACCAAGGAGGATGGTTCAATATATTTCTATCAGTTCTTTCCTGAAAAAGAGCAGCTTCCTTCACTCTGTATTCAGCCCATTTTTACTAGATCAGAACTTGATCTATACTAGAACATGAACTTATCTATATTTCTAATATTTCTCAGCATGACTGTCACACAGTTCTGCAAGTTTTGCATTGTCTTTTGTAATCCTCATTCAAGTGATCTCCAAATCAATCCTATAAAAATTGGAAAGAACAGGCTGTAGCACTGTTAAATTTACATGTTACATGTAACTACTGTAATATGCAAATTCATAGTGGAGAGATTTCCCAGGTTATCAGCATACTATTACAGGCATGCTGTCCAACTACAGATGTTACTGCAGGATTTACATTTTCCGAACTGCTCAAAATATCAGATTTCTTCATTCAGATGATTGTTTCTTATATAAAAGCAATATACAACTAAAAAGTAATGAGTTACAGTCAAAAGATATTCAGGAATTTAATTAAATTTAATTATGTTAATTCCCTACCAAAAAAAAAAAAAAAAAAATCAAGATCACAGAAATATCTAGGCTAGCTAAACTGCATGTATTCCCATCTCAGAAAACTGTGTTCCTCTGCAATAAATACGTAAAAATGTCAGGAAAAAAAAAAAGGCAATGCCAAACTGCACTTAAATATCTCTCTTCAGTTAAGTAGCTTATTTAAATAACCTACATCAGTTAGTCTGAACATATATTCAACTTCCCACTGATAACAGCTTAGTCTTGAGGGAATTAAAAATGTTAATTGCTTTTCTGGAAGCATTGAGATCTTAAAATAACTATTACCTGACCTCAGATAGTGCAGACAGAGTCCTGGGGAAGATCCTATCCCCCAGTATAAGTCCTTGGTATGAAAAACCTTTCCTGCTGCACTTGGAAGTATCACTGAAAAGCAGCCTGACTGTGAGAAACTATCCAATCTTTAGCAGAGTTTAGTTACAAATTCCCACAATCAAAGTGAACAGTAGTCAGTCTTACAGGAGGCTGTAAAGGAGACACTTTTATTTACCACTATGAATTCCAAGAAAGTTGGAAAGTGAGTATAACCTGTATAACTCACCAGCAACTTAAACGGCTTATTGATTTAGCTTGTACCTGAACTGCAGAATGGTTTTCTCATGGGGAATTACAATATGAGATCATTTATCAAGGCCAAGTTCACTCTTTTTGAGAGCGATGTTATTTTGCCTTGTAGTATATATAACCAAACGGCTAACTAAAGCAAATACACATGAAGGGGTTTAATGCTAGAAAATTATAGTATTATTAGATATGAGAAAGGACTAGTTGCTTACAGGCTGAAAGCTGTATTTAACGTAGCCATTTTATGATTTGCGCTGACTACAAAATCTGGGGTATTGACTTCCTGATAATTCTGTCATCACTTGCTCCGAGCCAAAATACGAGGTATTTTCCTCTATATTTCTTTTTCTTGGGGACTATACTGAACACACTTGAAATGCTACAAAACCCATGCTTTTTTAGTTATTCATTATCATGGGAAGAATCTTGTATTTAATTCATTAATTTCAGAAAAGCAGAGGTGATGTAAAGCCTTGATGATATATTTACACACTCCCAGGTAGGAGAAGTTAGGAAAAAATGCTTGCACATACAAAATCAGGCATACCTTCATAGCTCAGAAATCAAGTGCTATTTGTGACAAAAGACTTGGATAGTGACACTCCAAACTCCCATACTGCACACATTCACTTACACCACAAGTAACACACAGCAGGTGCCCTCACACATGTGCAGAAATGCTGGAGTTAGGAGGTGTGAGTTCTAAAGCATTACTAAGATCGAGACCTGAGGAGTCTATTTCTTACAGGTTTGCTCAAAGCCCAACACATCTTTCACCTGTCTCTTCTGTTCCCTGCTGTTGTTGTAAGACTTGGCTGACACCCACATTCTCCAGGAAGTAATCATCACACTTGTCTGTAAGAGTTTATTTACAGCGTGTGGTTCAATTACTAAGACTGTTATTAAGATCAAATAATTGACACACAGCAGTAGCAAAAAGAGGTGGCAGACCATGTCAGACCAGCAAGACTATTCTCTGAACAAACAGAGATTGCTCTTATTTACATACAGTACATCCTTATACGTCAGGTTATCATAGACTATGAAAACGTGAAAACAGGAAAGCGAGTTGCATCACATTAATTACAGCAGAGAGGCCAACTTAACTATTACACCAACAGAGTGGTTGGCACTGACCGCAGTGGAAGCTACATTAGGAGCCATATAATGATCTATGTCTTTTTGGATGAATACTCACTTGTCAGTAATTTGTGTTCACTTAATATTAAAAGTGGTTACTAATTAATAGCAAAATTCAGGCTTTAAAGTCAAAGTTGGTTTGGCACCACACCCTGATAATAAGTATTTTGTAGCACCACATGAAATATGAGTCAAGATCTTCCATTCCCATAGGAAAAACCCCAAACAATTAAATGCACTAAGAGCAATGGCATTTTAAATATTTGAATAGAGTTCTACAGAAATTGTACTAGGTACAAAAGCCTGTATTTTTCCAGTAACACAATCTCCAATAACAAAATCAGACAAACTGAATTGTACCTACATATCTCGTAGAAAGGACAGTACCTTTGGAAATCTACTTCAGTTAAAGAGATCCAAATGTTTGGTAGCATAACATTTAGTGTTTAAGTTATAAAACTGTGTATCAAACTCACCAATTCATTACACAACCCTGTGCTTGCTGTTTAACTTCTTATCTTTTATTTCTATTATAAACAAAAAGTTGGCATTTTTGATTTCAGAATTTTTTGTGATCAATTTTATAAAGGGGAGGGGAGAAAACAGAAATAATTTTAGTATTCATTCACTCTTTTTCCTCCAGGGTGCTTGGTGACATGAAATAGTCATGAGAAGCGTAGCACAGGTCTGACATTATGAACTCAAAGTATGACATCATTTCAATTGCTTTCCTTGCACAGCCTACTATACTAATGCATGTTGGCCTAAAATGCAATGTCCTTTCTTGAAGGGACAGCTATTAAGTACTAACTACTCATATCTGAAGTAGTCTTATTGTTACTAACACAACTCTATCATTAAAGCTGAATGTGCCTAAACAAACCTGATGCAACATCGTGTTGTGCTGAATCACTACAAATTTTCCAAATGGATCTACAAACTGCATTCCCTAAGATCATCTTCTGAAGGTACCCATATTTTAAGTTCAAGCTGGAAAAGTATGGAAGAAGAGAGAGCACAATACTAAATGACACAGTATGAGTAATTTCCAAATTAGTTTAATTTGATCTGACTCATTAAATAGCTCTTGCTGAAAGGAAAAGGTAGCAAAGAAGCTACAAAAGCAATCAAGAGCTATATATATGAGTTATATTGCTCATATTCAATGGCCCAGTTATGAGTATGTAGAAGATTTAAACTGATATTTTCAACTACTTGAGCTCTTATCTCTGACAATAATGTAAAGCAACCAGATTTTAAAGCACTTACAGGTAACACTGCAGTTCTTACTGATGTTTTTCACAATTAATAGAGTCACAGTAGTGAAAGTACAAAAATCCCATCCCTCATGTGAGTGATTCTTTTAAGAAGAAAAAAACAGAATGATTCTCAATGTAGCCTATTTCATACAAAGTAAAACAGCTATAAATAAATGGGTTTGATATTTCACATTCTCACTATTCAAAGTAATTAATTAACTTCATATTTCATATATTAAACTTCAAAAGTAGTACAAATCCACAGCCTGCATAACAGACACTTCAAGGATTTTGTAATATTGGAGAGTGGGAGGTTATGAAAAAAGAAATATTATTTATTTGAATGCTGTTTGGCTAATAAATAAAAAATAATTATTCATTCTACTTTTAACTCATACTCAAAAATTCATGTTTTAAAATACAAGATGCTTAATACAAGTTATTAGTTGCAAAAAACCCTAACCCTCAGAAGGAGTCAGAGTTTCCTTTGTGGTTCCACTGGCATTTGCTTTGTTTTGACACATTTGTTTCAATGCACATGGCAAATATCAAGGGTCCAATGTACCTTTCCCGTAAGCAAAATACATGTCACTTTTGGGGTGATAATTTGGCTCAATCACCTCTCTCTCTTTAGGCAAGTAAGCCTTGGGGGGAAAAGCTTTATGAAACCAACTACCGGCTTGCAGTAGATCCTGCACAATACGTCTGAGGAAGGAAGAAAGAAGTCTTAGCTCCATAAAAAATCATCTGTTAAACTGGCAGTAGGTATTGGCACACCAGGCCCTGCTAACATTGCATTAAGAAACATGCGTTCTCAAACATACTGCTTGGAGAATGGTAGTTTGGGCATTTGGTACTAGGGTTTTACATCAGCCCCAAGGCAAGACTAGCATAGAGCAACACAGTTCTGTTGAAGGCAACACATTTGACCAAAAGTTCCTGGTTGAAGTTAAGTAATTTTTTAGGTTCTTTTCAAATTAGTTTCACTTTTACTGTTTAGCTATAGAGATCTAAGCAAGAGAAAGGACAGGTGGACTGGGAGCAGCCAATTATTTTGTGTATAGTTGTCTAGTGTCTTGTTTATGCTGCAAGCCTGAAGCAAGAATTCTTCATTAACGGCAGCTGATTTCTTGGTATACACGGCTTTTACAGGGTCACTTGCAAAGATTCCTCCTCACCCATCATTACTAACACAAACTTTAGTGAAACAATCAAATACTGATAGCAAATTTAAAAGAAAATTTAATTTCATAAAAAATGCTTTTCTGTCCATCCTCTCTTCAATTCTTCTTTTTTTTTTTAATTATTATTATTTTATTCCCAAGTTTTGGAGGCACAAAAGAGCTCCATACTGAATATGTCTCATCACTTTTGCTTTAGTGCTGTATTAAGAAAGCTTATACACCTGCCTGAGATCTTCGAATACTTCTCTACTGCCAGTTTTGATGGGTGTATTAATTCTCATCTGTTATTAGTCACACTGGAGTCTTTTTTTTAAGTCCAGCACTGAGTGAATACAGTCTAGTTTAAGTATTTTTATCTTTCCATTTTTCATGTAGCCAAACTGAAGAAATTATGATCACCAGACTCTAGGTGTTCAAAATCTGGCGTCTGATTAATCACTAATGGTTCATTTTCTACTACACAGTCTGAAGTAGAATCTTAAAATGGTTTGAGTTGGAAAGGACCTTAAAGATCATCCAGTTCCAATGTTCCTGCACACCTTCCACTAGAATAAGCTGTGAAGTTAAGGCTTTTCAGCAAATATAATTCAGATGCAGTAAGGAAAAAAAAAAAGAACTGATAAAATTCTTCTTTTGGTGGAGAAAGGCAGGGAGCTACGTTTTCAATTGTTTCTAGCAAGAACCAGTCCAATTTTCTACCTACTGAAACTCCCTGATCAACTCAGTATCCTCCTCCACATATTTAAGCTTTGCCCTGTAAAGCCTGTTTATAACTTACGTTTAAGCTATCTATCTTTGGCAAAGCTGTCTATTTACCTTATGGGTTTGAAGAAGAGCAGCATCAAAAATATCTACATTAAGCAGACAAAGGCGAGTAGAAAAAAGTAGCATCTGGATCTGATGGCTTTAACGGTGAAATCTTAACATAGAATATCTCTCACAGAAATTGCCTTTGTTTAATGAAACAAACTCAAAGAGCAGGTTTATTTTGCTCTGTAATATGTAAATATTCAGTGCAAGAGACACATACCCTTGGTCCTCTAATCTCTTGCTAAGCTTACAATACATGCTTTCCCTATAAAATTTAACTCACAGGCCATCCACACCAGTCCAATTACAGTGAAGCAGCCTGTTACAAGTCCAGCCACTATGTTTGCCTAGCCTCTTCTTTTAAAGTGCTTCCTCTGAAGGCTGAAAACTGCCAAATGGTAGGAAAGGCATCACATTTTAAGTACAGGGAAGGATGATCCACACAGAAAGGGGCATCTAAGGCCTGAAGCTACCCTGTTTACACACCAGTGGAGCAGAACTGCGAGTAGCCAGGCAAATCCCTGATGTAAACACCACAGAAGAAACAGAAACAAACCCTCATTTCAAAACCAATGCAGTGTCTGGCTCTTTCTAGCAAACATGGTCCATTTTACTTTTATAGTCCCCAGAGTACAATGCTGCTGTCAATCCCAAAGATACACTTAAAGATTGATAGATGATCTAGTATTATGCTAAACAGGCTTTCTACGCTTTCTTTTTGTTGTATTCAGTTCATACGAGCTCTCCTGTCCACAGCCCACCAAGGAAGGTACATAACACTACCAAGGCATGTATATAGAAATTAGTTGTCCTCAGGGTTCCAGCAGCTGAACAGAAAATACGAATGCACTCTACCCAGGAGCTAGGATTTATTAACATTAGCTTCATGCCAAAAGGCTAATTTTTTACATTGAATCTGTTATTTAATGAGTCAGATCCTGGTAGTCTAATGCTTTGTACCTAAACCTACTCCAGATGTTCTCAACCTGCAGGTTCCTGGTAGTTGAGCAGCTTGTCTGCTGAGGTACTAACAGACCATTTTTATTACCGCTATAATTAGTATTTGAGGTAGACTGGGCAAACACAGATTGACATCTGATGTGAATTGTATGAGCAATTTAAACCTCAAGGAACTTAGTTTTATGTTCTACACAGCAATTAGCTTGAAAACAGACTATGTTGTCATTTCCACGGTAATGAATCATACCTTCAGAGAACTAACAAACACCTTCAAGGAAACTAATTTGGTACTATGCAAATTATTAATTTATAAACCTGCTTTAAGATCAAGCAACTATGGTGGGGACAAAGATATGAAATATAAATCCACATAATTCTTAATTTCCTGATTCCCTCCCCCTTTTGGTTTGATTTTTTGGCTTTTTTTTTTTTTTACTTAGAAAACTGTAGATTGGCGGCAGGAAGAAACATAGGCATTATTATTTCAGTCTCTAAAGACAGCTTCATAAACAATTTGTTTCCAAATAAAAATGAAGCAAGATCCAAAGACAATGGCAAGCATCACTAAAATGACAGTCATAGTCAGCACTTACACCCATCAAGGATAACACAATTTTTACTGAAATAAAGCAGATTTCTAAGGCATACTTAAACTCTGAAACAAAGAAAGAGTAGATTTGTCAATTATACTGTTATAGGTCTGTAACCTGTAACAAAAACCATCTCCATCCCAGTATTGACCTAGAAGCATTTATTTAAAGTACCATCTATCTTCCAATCTAACCTTTATGTTCTACTCCATACTTACTAACTGGAAAAACGAGCAATATTTTTGTCAGCTAATCAAAAAGAAGCCAGAAGCAGGAGTAGAATAACAGGTATAACGCCTAGGTAAAATGGAAAGTGTTTCACCTCTCCGGAAATGTTTCAATTCATTAAAGTCTCCTAACTAAACAATATTTCTTAAGTAGAGTAAAAATATTCCCCTCATTTATAGCACTTTTACCCTTGCATTCGAACAAAAGACAGAGGACACCCTAACTTATTAAAATACCTGAGAAGGTGACTGGCAGTAATACAGTAGACTCTGTTCAAATGGCACTCTGCTGCCTGCTGTCAAGCTTTCCTTGCTCACCTTCCAACCTGTAATGAGACACCTAGAACTCACATGGCAGGAATTCACATGCAGAAGGGAAGGAAAGTCTAAAATAGAGAAACACCAGACTGAAGAAAAAAAAAACAAAAACAAAACACCGGCACACAAAACACACAACATTAAGGTCTGATTACTTAGCACAAGAAGTTCATTAGCTTAAGCAGCCTAATTTGTCTATCTTTTCAGAGCCTTGCCAGATGCCACAGTAAGAAGTCGCCTTTACAAATACAAGATTTTATTTATTTTGTTCCAATACTACCTGTCTTTTCTATCCCTAATGAGTAGATCTGGTTATCAATGATGTGATAAATCTAATGAGAATCAGATGAAGTGCACTGAGTTTGACATCCAGCGCTATTGTCTACCCCAAGCCCCCCAAACTTTAGGGGCTGCCCTAGAACAGTTAGAACAAATGAACAGTTTTCTTAGCATCTAAGTTCAATTGGTCCAGAAATTCTACAGAACAGTTTCATTTAATTAAATCTAACCAAAGTCCTGTTAATCCTATTAATATCCCCTCCCACTATCATATTTTTCCCCTTTCATCTACTGAAATGTTTCTGTTCAAAAATTCTCCCCAAAGCACAAATAATTTCTTTTCATAACATTTATTGCTCTAAAATCAACTGGATGCTTCTAATACCCGCATGATGTCACTTATATTCCCAGTTTCTCTTATTTAAATAGTGAAAGAAAACAGCTGCCTTTGACAAATCTGAGAACAAAGTTGCAAGGTCAATAAGTATTTGCTCCTTTTACTCATTTTTGTTCAGGTGTGCTTTGATCAGATAACTGATTTTTCCTTTTTAACCTCAGTACATATCCACAATGGTAGTTATTCATGAGCTGCATTCTAGTATAAGAGAATTGAAATGCCACTGAAAAAGAAAAAAAATATTGAGATCATGCTCTTATAGGTAAAGAGTCTGTCCTGATCCTGCTCTGTCTGTGGTAGAATAAAATAAGTGACCACTAGGTCAGTGCATGTGCACCAGGATAAAACTGATGTATGAGATAATCAGGACTAAACCATATATAAAGACTGGCATTTAAATGCTTTTTGTAAATACAATACCAAACACAGTTATATTTCATCATCACTATATTTTCATATCCCATTCCTCCATTTCAGTTCTTGGCATGTCTGATATCAATATTAGATGCATATGAACAGAAACTTTATCCTGTACAACCATTCTTCCAGAATTCTACAACAGTGAGAGGACATTAAGGGGATGAATGGAAGTTCAACAGCAGTACCTTTTCTGAAAATAGCTGTAAAGCCATGAAACTGACCTGGACCTATTTTACAAGTTATTACAAAACTTAAAAAATAGTCCAAACCAACCTTCACACAGCACTTGGCCCCTGAAAACTGAAGTTTCTTTGGATGATTCAAAACCACAAGGAAGAATAATAGACAGTTTCAAATTGAATAACAAAAACCTAAATTCACCTATGCTTATTCCCACAGATGAATGTAATATTTGGGTATGCAAAAAAAAGTGGTTGCAACATTTCATTCAGCCAAATCAAGCTACTCTGCTCATGTACATTCTGACTTTCAAGAAAAGGATCTTATTCCAACTATTCTGTCCATCTTGTTAGTTTTCTAGAGAACACTGACATTCTGAATTCAAGACAACCACCTACTGCCAACCTCTAGGAAGGGTGTTCTGCAGCATGGCATGGGAGAAATATATACGTTAATAAATAATATAGCACTGGTGTTTCCTATAATTCCTAATATTTTTTCTATCATGGGACACTCACACACATACATATAGGATGATCTTAAAGGTCTTTGCTGTCCTAACCGATTCTGTGATTCCATGTGTATATATATACACACATAAATACAACCACACTGATAACCACATGTACACGTACATTTACGTCAAAGGATTTTTAAATACTTTTAACTGTCAGCATTGCTATCACATACTTCCCATCCATCTCAAATATATCTCTTGTTTCTGCATTGTTTTTAGGCACATCATAGAACACCTCAGAGCTTTTTGCATATATACTAAATCACTTCTTATAAAGTTCTGATGGCTTCAGTTACTACCCTGCTACTCACCTCATGAGTATTCTCAGTTCACATTCTGCTGACAGGAATACAAGACTTGGCTTTTCAACACACATTCTGCATTTAGAAAATAAGAAAAAAAACTGCAGAATTTCAGGAAGCGTATCACAATCTTTAAACTAGAACCAAGTCAAAGTAGAAACATTTCAGCTATGTGTCTGCCCATACAGAATCATAGAATGGTTTGGGTTGGAAGGGGCCTTAAAGCTTATTCAGTTCCAACCCGCTGCCACAGGCAGGGACACCTTCCTCTAGACCAGGTTGCTCTAAGCCCCATCCAACTTGGCCTTGAGCACTGCCAGAGATGGGGCAGCCACAGCTTCTCTGGGCACTCTGTGTCAGCGCCTCAGCACCCTCACAGGGAAGAACTTCTTCCTTATACCTAACCTAGATCTCCCTGGTTTGAGAACTTAGCATCAGAACTTGGTATAAAAAAAAAATTAGTTCCCTGTCTTCTGCCAGAGAGGATCAGGCACTGCTAATGGTTTTTCTATAACCCTATTATGTCTTTATATATATTTACAGTTTTTAAAAAATACATGGAGAAGCTGCCATATTGACAGTTTCAGGCAAGCAACCATTCAGCATTTGCTTATAGTTACTTAGATAACATAGAACAATTATTTCTATGCATTTATTTGTCTTTTCATACATATCTGAACCTCCTCATGCACAAGCTAATGCTCTCACAAGCCCTGCTGACTCCCTCCCTCCTAGAAAGCACTGCCTTGTTTATGAAATTACTAGGAACAGCATAAGCAAGCAAGAGACCAGATTTTCCACTGATGTTTCCAATTTAAGTGAAACCTTTCTTGCCTCAAAAAGGTGTGGCAAACACCAAACTAGCATCTACACTAAATACAGCCAAAACAATTTTACTTACACACATTTTGAGTGACCTGAATCTGACTTTCCTATTATAGCTACAAACTCTTCTTCCAGATGTTCTGTTTGCAGTTCTGAAATGAAAGACAAACTCCTGCAAACAGCCTCCCTTTCAATTGAAAAAAAAAAACAAAACCAAACAACAAACACAAAAACTGGAAAGATCCAGTGCGTTTGCATTTATCATTTAACTGGATTGGGATCCTGGATTTGAACTCAGATTTTTCCCTTTAAGCCTGGCTTCATTATATAATAATTTTTTGATAGCTGCCCTTTATATTGAGTGGTTTTGTACAAGTATCAGCATATCACCTCTCTCAAGAATCACACTGGAAGTCAAACGTTTTACATCTCATGAGTTTTCTCCAGGTTAAATAAACAAATAGTCAGAAATTGAACTGAAACCCTGACCTTGAAGTTGGCTTTTCATTTCTACAGTTCTCAAAGATACCATAGTATCAATAATTTTCTTCCTTAGATACAAGTTTAAGTGGGGAATACCTGCATGCTCCTTAAGCAGAGAATCTGGGAACTCCACTTCTGAAGTCACTGAATCAAAATGCTATTGTTTGCTTTGCTAGGGTCTGACATTGAAAAAACTGTTTCAGCCTGGGGAAATTTTTTTTAACCACTTTATTTATTGTTGCTCTCAACACCAGCTTCTGATAACTGATTTGGGTATAAGGAAAGAAGGGGAGCATGAAAAGAAAAACCTCCAAATCAGTACTTCAGTAAATACTCTTCCTTCCTCTTCCCCACACTCATCCTACACCAAACATCTCCCCCCCCACTCTCATCTCAACTTTCCCTATGTGCGTGACAGATTACTCTTAAGCCACCACAGGAGACCTGGCGCAGTGCACAACTGTTTTCCCCTACTGCTCTTTGCTTCTTGGTGCTTTTTTTTGCTCCAGCATCTGTCCTCTATGTCTGCACTCACTCAAGGGAGCTCCTGCTTGGGCATGTTTGTCCCATAGGCTGCCTTCCCTTTAGGATGGCCCTGTCCTAGTGTGGGTGACACCCCTTCAGAAATGACCCCACTTTGGCACGCAACACCTTCTTCCATAAGGAGAAGGGTAGGAAGACGTTCTCTGGAAGACAAAATCCTTTCAGATTTAGAAAGAAACTAGGATTCCTCAATTTCCCCCCATCCCCATTTATTCCACGCCTCATCCCTGGCAGTGTTCAAGGCCAGGTTGGATGGGGCCTGGAGCAAGCTGGTCTAGTGGAAGGTGTCCCTGTCCATTGCAGGGGGCTGGAACTAGATGAGCTTTAAGGTCCCTTCCAACCCAAACCGTTCTATGATTCTGTATCAGAAAGATCATCGCTGACTCAGTCATTTACAATAGTTACAACATGTGAATGACTACTATTTCTACATATTTCACCTGCCTTCAAAATGAAAGCCAGAGAAAAGGAATGGCTCAGCATGCATTAGGAAAAAAAGTGTATGTTTTACAGAGTGGAAGTAATCTTTTATCTTTTTATTGAAAACTTTCCTTTATCATCATATTCTTCTCATATTTTAGGAAGCTCCTAAAAGTTCAGTGAATGGCCAAAATGCAGATAAATAAATGAATTAGAACATCTGAACTCGATATAATAGTGATGATTGCAATTATTTTATTCTACATGTGTGTACAGATACTCCTTCCTCTGAAGTAGCTGACACTGAGAACATAGGACTAGATGCATCTCTACACCATTACAGGATGGCAATTTCTACCTTCTCATGTTAACAAGAGTTCAGAAGGACCTAGGACTTCTAGCCAGATTTTTAGAAGAGACTGGAAGGTGACTTCAACCACCCTGACATCTGTTGGAATGACGGTACGGCCCGGCACAAGCAATCCAGGAGGTTCCTCGATTGTGTGGAAGACAGCTTCCTTCTGCAAGTAACAGAGGAGCCGACAAGGAGAGGTGCCGTGATTGACGTCGTGCTCACCAACAGGGAAGGGCTGGTTGGAAATGTGATGCTCCAGGGCAGCCTTGGATGCAGCGATCATGAGATGCTCGAATTTGTGATCCTCAGGACAGTGAGAAGAGCATGCAGCAAGCTCACTGCACTGGACTTCAAAAGAGCAGACTTTGGCCACTTCAGGAACCTGCTTAGTAAGGTTCCATGGGATATAGCCCTAGAGGGCAGAGGGGCCCAAGCCTGTTGGTTGATATTCAGGGATCACCTGCTACAAGCTCAGGAGTGTTGCATCCCAACCAGAAGGAAGTGCAGCAGGAGGGCCAGGAGACCTCCTTGGATGGATAAGGAGCTCCTGAGGAAAATTCAATTGAAAAAAGAGGCTTATAATAAGTGGAAGCAAGGACAGGTGGCATGGGAAGAGTTCAGGGATGTTGTCTGAGAAGCTAGGGACCAGGTTAGGAAAGCTAAGGCTCAGTTAGAATTAAACTTAGCTAGAGGAATTAAAGATAACAGGAAGGATTCCACAGGTACATAGCGAATAAAAAACAGACTAGGGAGAATGCAGGCCCCTCAGGAAGCTCTCAGGAGAACTGGCTACACAGGATTTGGAGAAGGCTGAGGTTCTGAATGACTTCTTTGCTTCAGTCTTCACTGCCAAAGGCTCTGACTGCACCACCCAAGTCTTGGAAGGCAGATGCAGGGACTGTGAGAATGAAGACCTTGCGCCCACTGTAGGAGAGGATCTGGTTTGAGACCATCTTAAAAATCTGAACGTGCACAAGTCCGTGGGTCCTGATGAAATCCCTCCGCGGGTCCTGAAGGAGCTGGCAAATGAAGTTGCTAAGCCACTGGCCATCATATTAGAAAAATCATGGCAGTCAGGTGAAGTTCCCAATGACTGGAGAAAGGGAAATATAACCCCCATTTTCAAGAAGGGGAAAATGGATGACCCAGGGAATTACAGACCAGTCAGTCTCACCTCTGTGCCTGGCAAAATCTTGGAGCAGATTCTCCTGGAAGGCATGCTAAGGCACATGAAAAACAACAAAGTGCTTGGTGACAGCCAGCATGGCTTCACTAAGGGGAAATCCTGCCTGACCAATTTGGTGGTCTTCTATGATGGGGCTACAGAACAGATGGACAGGGGTAGAGCAGTTGATGTCATCTACCTGGACTTGTGTAAAGCGTTCAACACTGTCCCACACAACATCCTTGTCTCTAAATTGGAGAGACATCAATTTGATGGATGGACCACTCGGTGGATAAAGAACTGGCTGGATGGCCGCACACAAAGAGTTGTGGTCAATGGCTCAATGTCCAGCTGGAGACCAGTAACGAGTGGTGTCCCTCAGGGATCGGCGTTGGGACCGGTCTTGTTCAACATCTTGGTCGCTGACATGGACAGTGGGATTGAGTGCGCCCTCAGCAAGTTTGCCGATGACACCAAGCTGTGTGGTTCGGTTGATACCCTGGAGGGAAGGAATGCCATCCAGAGGGACCTTGACACACTTGTGAGGTAGGCTGATGCCAACCTCATGAAGTTTAACCATGACACACTTGTCCTACACAGGTCCTACAGCTAGGTCGGAGCAATTCCAGGCACAGCTACAGGTTGGGCAGAGAAGAGATTCAGAGCAGCCCTGGGAGAAGGACTTGGGGGTGTTGGTTGATGAGAAAATGAACATGAGCTGGCTTCAGTGTGTGCTTGCAGCCCAGAAAGCCAACTGTATCCTGGGCTGCATCAAAAGGAGCGTGACCAGCAGGTCGAAGGAGGTGATCCTGCCCCTCTACTCTGCTCTTGTGAGACCTCACCTGGAATATTGTGTGCAGTTCTGGTGTCCTCAACATAAAAAGAACATGGAACTGCTGGAACAAGTCCAGAGAAGGACCACAAGGATGATCAGGGGACTGGAGCACCTCCCGTATGAAGACAGGCTGAGAAAGTTGGGGCTGTTCCGCCTGGAGAAGAGAAGGCTGCGTGGAGACCTCATAGCAGCCTTCCAGTATCTGAAGGGGGCCTATAGGGATGCTGGGGAGGGACACTTCTTTAGAGACTGTAGTGATAGGACAAGGGGTAATGGGTTAAAACTTAAACAGGGGAAGTTTAGATTGGATATAAGGAAGAAATTCATTCCTGTTAGGGTGGTGAGGCACTGGAATAGGTTTCCCAGGGAAGTTGTTTATGCTCCATCCCTGGCAGTGTTCAAGGCCAGGTTGGACGAGGCCTTGGGTGATATGATTTAGCGTAAGGCGTCCCTGCCCATGGCAGGGGGGTTGGAACTAGATGATCTTAAAGTCCTTTCCAACCCTAACTATTCTGTGATTCGATTAATAGACTTATCATGATGCCAGTGTTAGTCATTTACCTTATTCAGGGAAAGAGCCTTTCTAGAAAGAAGTAACTTTAATATAGAGTAAGTCCATCATTAATATTTGATTCTGCCTATTTGCCTTCTTAATGATGATCTTAAGGTCCTTTCCAACCCTAATGATTCTATGATTCTATGACCAGCAAATGCTCAGATCCAGAACTGTTTTGTATTGCCTCTATGTGTATTCACCTAACGATGATCAGATCTAGACTGAGGGTATAATTACCCACTGATAAAAAATGAAAACAACAATTAACATCTCCTAATATGTCAATACATAAGACACATTATCAGTGTCACTGCAGCTGTAACTTTGTAATAGTTGCAGCAAATGCAGGAAAGGTCAAGAAGGTATATAAGATGCTCAACTATTTTTTCAAACGATTTACTGGCATCCGATTGAATTTCTTGCTTATATTGAGTTAAAATACACTTCTTAATACTTGCATTCCCTAAAGAGGGTACTATAAATGATCAATAAAGTATCCAAATGTAATCAAGATAACTGGGTAATAATAACAATAATAATAATACTACTACAACATCTTTTTATAATACATCTTAAATTCAAATACTGTTGATAATCAGAAGAAGAGGTGGTTCAAAATGCCAGAACAAATTTTGGATGGGATCATATTTGATTATCTACAATAAGAGCTGAAAAGAGGAAACACTTCACAAGCCTTAATAGAGCACACACGCTAGGGGCAGGCTAAAAGCAAGAAGACGAGTACTTCAGGATTCACAGCTACCACTGAAGTGCCCTATGGACCCTCCTGAGGAGTTAATCATAACTGACAGTCATCAGACACTGTAATAAAAGATATACTTCTAACAAGTGCAACATACTAATTAATTTTTCACTTGTATTAAAAAACAAAACAAAAACAAAAAAAAAACCTATACAAAATCAAACTGCACCCCCCCCCCCCAAAAAAAAAAACAACAACCAACCAACCCTAAGCTAGGATATGAAACACAAAACACAGACAATTAGATAGGTAAAAAGATAAAAATAAAAATTATCAAGAAACAAATACTTTCCTGACCTAAAGGGGTCTGCAGAAACAGTTTAAAAAATTCCTTGGTTGCTTTCCTCATATGGAGAGGGAAAAAATGTAACACATTCTTCAATATAACAACTTAGTTAATAAAGGATGCATCAGTCTTCCTGAAAAGTTTGGCAGAATGGAGAAAAACAGAAAGGCCAGTCCTTGGTCATTTGAAAATGATTTTCCATCAAGGACTGACTTTACTGCAAATATAGGCCATCCATGTTCATATAATTGCCTGCATTTATCACATATTATACCTACGCTGTGTTTTAAATCAGTGCACTAATTTATGTCATATTCAAACAATAATGGTATCTTTTCATCTTTCATGATGTAAATATTGTGTTTACATAATTCATCAGAGAAACTGTCGCAGTGCACTTTATTTTCACTTATTTAAAGAATATTTTAACATGTCAGAAACTTTATATATGTTTTAATTGACTTTGCTTGCTCCTGAGGTAAAAGCACCAACCAAAATCTTGCTCTGAGTAACAAATCCATTTGTTCAAAAGAGAAAAGTGAAATAAAAGAGAATAAAGGGACTAAACCAAAACCAGGAACTAACCAGAGCCCCACAAAGGTCATGTTTTTGGGTTGTTTTTTTTTTTTTTAAGCAAGATTGTACAAAGGTATTGCTAAATTATTTATTTTTTTTTCCGAGAGATGATACATTCCATGCTCACACATGCTTCAGTACAGTTACCCAACCTAACACTCTCCACAAGTCTCAAAAGATAGAATATATATGACAACTTTAATATTATTCCAGCACTTTTACTTGGACACTTTGACCAATGACAACCTTAACAGACCAAGCCTTACACCACTTAGCCAACGACACTGCTTTACTCTGCTGCCACTCTCTCCTCCTGTGGAAGCAAAGGTGTGCTAATTATATCTGGAGCTATTTTAAACTGTGATCCTTTCCTAGAATGTTCATCACGTCACTGAGCTGCAGCACGCTCTCAAGCTCTCTGCCAAGGTCGGTTATACTCAAGCTGATTGGTGCCTGTTATGCAGGAAACAACTTAAGTCATGACACCCTCAAAGTCAGCAATCCATTTTAAGCAATTAAATACCTAATGTGGTCTAACAAATTCAAGAGTTGTACGAATTCAGACTAATACCTGCTGCAACTATTATAAACAAAGGGATACTTTTATTATTTAAAAGAATATCTGAATGTCTAGTGCATTAAGAATTTCAATCCCAAATCATCTGATTATCTTAGAGCTTGAACACAGCAAAACTCACACATTTTCACATATGGATCCTACAGCCTGGAATTTCGTTTCTCGTTTCCTAGTCTTCTCCCACTTGCTCTGAAAAATAGACTCTCTCTACTATTTTCTGTTAATGGCAGATGGCTCTCACTGTCTTAATGATACTGCTTTCATAACTAAGTCCATTGCAGAGCTAAATGTCTTTTACTATTATACCAAAATGCAACTGATACATAGAATATAAGTTTCCTCAACTTGCTGTGGTTTTGTGGTTCTAGTTTTGGTTCTGTTTTTTTTGTTTTTTTTTTCTTTCCTTTAAGAACTTTTAATGAATACTGATAAATGTTGTAAACTTTAGAGTTTCTCAATTCCCAATAGTTTCCACACTTACAAGGACTGCTAACATGCATTTAAGCCCTTTCTGCTCCTCCCTTTTTAATTGAGGATTTTATATTTTTACCTACTAAACAAATTTAACAGAAAATAACATCCACCTGCTCATCAACTAAAAAAAAACCAGTACTGGGTATTAGACACAAATCCATATTCTCTCAGCAAATTCAGATGTCAACAATGGACACATTTCCTGCTCTATTTGACATCTGATTTAAAGCACAGCTACTTCATCCATTAGGTAGCATGTCGATATTTACGGTCAGTATAAAGCCATGTGTGTGCTTTGAGAGTTACTGATTTTGGCTCATAACTCACTCCTGTCTGGCACAAAACCAGATCCATCATTTACTAGTTGGCATTATTCATTTCTAGGTGCATCTTCTCCAGTCAGCAATACATTTTTGAACACATGCTGGATAATCCAGAAAAACAGTCACCTAAAGTAAGAATGCTTTGATAGTTTTCTTATTAACACTCAAGAAGAGTTTAAGCTACGTTCTTTGTTAATTAGTAAGATACACAAAAGTCACACAGTTGAGTAGCTAGTTTCAGTGTTCAGTGGGTTACTTTTCTGACTTTAACAGGCACTTGATCCAACTTCAATGCATGCCACTCTGTAAAACCTACTATATGATTTGTAACACTATGGGTTAAAGATATGTCAGAATACTTGAGGACATCGCACAAACCACTTATCAAAACATAAAATGATAATGTAACAAGCCCAGAGAATGCTGTTGTCCAGATATTTATTGAAATACCTTATAAATCAAAGCAATCATATTACCATTCTGGCTGGTTATTTTCAATCTGTAACATTATCACTTTAGGTTAGATGCATTCTCCGATCATAAGTTTAGGAAAATTAATCACCTTTGAAAAATTAACACTTTATTTTCCATTAAAAAAAAATAAGTTTAGAAGAAACAATCTTTAAGGGAAAATTCCTAAAGAAAAATTATTACTCCATGCTGTTACAACTTGTGACTTCTATTTTACATGTCTTTAAGCTGTTCTAATAGCAGTGACAGTGACACAATGTCACAAGGGGGCATACATATTAGTGCTATATAGGAATGTACAGGCTCATAATCAGTTTCTTTCCATTTTCAAGAGAGACACCAACCTATTATTTGTACAATGCAAAAGCAGTGAAAACACTTGACACCACCAAGAAACAGGATTACACTCTGAGGAATTTTCATCAGCAAAAGCTCTTACAGGCATAAGTGGATAGTGACTCCATGGGCTATGTTAAAACTAAAATTATGTTCTTCGCATTTTATTAAAAGTAAGTTCAGTGGGTCAATGGAAATGCAAAGATGGAGCTAACAGCACAGATAAAACTCCAAGAACAGAATGGAATTAAATCCTGTGTTTCATAATGGCATTTCCAAAAAGCCACAGATCCCATGATTTTGCTGCTGTGGACTTGCGTGTAGTAAAAAGTACATGAACTGTCCCAGAGACACAACCGAAGCACCAGCATTAGACTGTGTTTTCCAACACTTTAAATACAATCTGCAGCAAAGATAATATGCATAAAAACATCTGCAATCAAGTCACATACGTATTTTTAATACTAAATATTATTTAAAAGAAAAAGAAAACGCAAATGTTCCAAGTTTGTGACTTCACCAATGATTAAATGATTCTGGCTGTCACAAAGAATTTTGTTTCCAAAAAAAAATTCTTTAAAAACACCTGCAATATGTAACACTTACATGAAATTAAAGCACACCATTTTCCTGCTACTAATTTAATGCACTTGACAGCCTAAGGTGGTACAACCGTTTTCTTTTTGTAGACCTTTTAACTCTGTAAAGGGACAATGCTATCACAGCTGTATACTACATCAGCTTCCCATCAGAAACAGAGCTTACAGGGAAGTAACCTAAAATATCACAAGTATTATATTTTCCAGTTTACATTTTCCTTGTTTTTAAACTGAGCATCCATTTAAACAGAAGCATTAAATAGTAAACTTCCGATTACTGTGAAATCCTGTGATCTCCCTCTAGACACACGAGATCTCTGTATGGAATTATTCTCACCTCTTCAGTAAAGACCTATAGTGAGCTGCTCAGGAATCATGCCATGAAAATATCTTGATTAATGTCTACACCTCTGAATTTTTCTAACTTAATGTCTAACTGCGTCTAGTCATGCCAGGTTTATGTCAGGCTGTACATGATTTGATTTCAGAAGTACTAATGGAATCAATTACTGCTCTGACACATCTTCTACTTCACATGTTGGTCTCAATAGAACTTCAATAACAGTAGGGCAAAATACCATCTTACAGAAGACAGTCTGTTCTCAGTTTTAGTGACATGCCTACCCTGAATATTGATTGTAAATTACACTTCATAAAAATAACTATTGGCCAAAAGAGGGATTTGTTCACACATTGATGGTTATCTGTGACACGAATAATGAAAACCCTGTCATATGAAGAAGAGTTCTTGCAAAGGCTTTTGAATTAGAAAGCCTTTTGTAGTATAAGTATACATATATACAAACATCCTCCAGCCAGTGATGATGGTTGCATATTTTCATATTATCTAGGAGTATATGCTATAGAAAGCATTAGACTAGAATTCAAACAATTTGATGCATTTTATGAACAACTAAAGTCAGAATACCTGCAGTTAAATTAAATATATAGAAGAGAAGCATAACGGTGTCCTGTCTCTCTTATTTTCAGGACCATATTGAAAATATCATTACTCTTCCCATATGAAAAAAAAAAAAAAAAAAAAGAAAATAATTCCCAGGTTTCTTTGGCTTTAATTGGTTATTTAACTTTTTAATCTTAACCTGAGAGCTTCACAACAATATTTATTAAATTCCTGTTGGAATTAATATACATACAGGAAAATTAAAAGCTTATTAAATTATCACTTAGAGAAAGAGTGATCTTTGACATTCTTTATCTGTCCGATAAAGAGGATCATAGAATCACAGAATCATAGAATAATTAGGGTTGGAAAGGACCTTAAGATCATCTAGTTCCAACCCCCTGCCATGGGCAGGGATACCTTACGCTAAATCAAACCACCCAAGGCCGCATCCAACCTGGTCTTGAACACTGCCACGGATGGAGCATTCACAACCTCCCTGGGCAACCTATTCCAGTCCCTCACCACACTTACAGGAAAGAATTGCCTCCTTATATCCAATCTAAACTTCCCCAGTTTAAGTTTTAAACCGTTACCCCTTGTCCTATCACTACAGTCCCTAATGAAGAATCCCTCTCCAGCATTCCTATAGGCCCCCTTCAGATACTGGAAGGCTGCTATGAGGTCTCCACGCAGCCTTCTCTTCTCCACGCTGAACAGCCCCAACTTTCTCAGCCTGTCTTCATACAGGAGGTGCTCCAGTCCCCTGATCATCCTCATGGCCCTTCTCTGGACTTGTTCCAACAGTTCCATGTCCTTTTTATGTTGAGGACACCAGAACTGCACACAATACTCCAGGTGAGGTCTCACAAGACCAGAGCAGAGGGGCAGGATCACCTCCTTCGACCTGCTGGTCATGCTCCTTTTGATGCAGCCCAGGATACAGTTGGCTTTCTGGGCTGCAAGCGCACACTGCCAGCCCATGTTCATTTTCTCATCAACACCCAGGTTAACAAATAACAGTAATACGTGGGAAACGCCACTCTTCCGAGCGTAAGGCAACATAGCTAGCAACATCTTACAAGTATTTTGAGATTTTACATATGCATGAGCTGCACAGCTGCAGCAACAATCCATGACCCAGTATTAAAACCTTAGGTCAGATTTATAAAGCATTGGATGTCTGACACACACATAGTAGAACTTAAATTCTCTGATAGACTTGACCACTCTATAACTAAAAGGGAAGTTCTAAAGGACAGTAAGTCTATAAATAAGTACAGAAATCATCTCCACAAAACCAGACATCTTTACTTTTGAGAATCTATAAAAATTCACCTTCATCTTTGATCAGGATTGCCATTTAAAAGCAATATAAAAGATAGCCAGTGAGTTACTACAGATAATACAACACAGATTGAGCAGTACAGAGAACAAATTTGAGGTTGCTTCTGGTTTTGGGGGGTTATTTTCCTATGCAAGCACGTCTCTCATCAATGCACAAATTTGAAGGTTAACATTTCAGGAAACAAATACTTTACTTGCCATCCTGTTCATCTTGCTGATCTGCATTTCCAAGAATTTGCAGTAGAGATTAAAAGCAATGACAGAGCAACCTGAGTGAAACAGAATTGCCAGTCCCTTTAACAGATTTCAGTCATTAAATGTCTTGGAACTTTAAGAGGGTTGTTTTTATGACGACAAAATAGAGGTCAGTGACTACAAAATAAACAGCTGTCCTCAATGTCTAGTCATTCCAGAAAATATGGAAGAGAGAAAGCTAGGATAAAGAAATAAATCAAGAAAGCAGGGTTCCAAATTGAAATGGAACGCTTTGAAAATATTCCTTAGTGCTGTATTTTTATTTCGCCTCTCGGTGAACACTCACATCTCTCAGCTTGCTTCTGAGTAGCTGTTCCACAGATCAGGATAAAAAAGGCAAATCACTGGCAGTAAACAGATTCATAATGAACTTGTTTTCACACACCCCTGAAAATGGGTGGGTATTTTATGTTTGCTTAAATGCTTCATAAAAGGTTTTTTGGTTTGTAATAATTTTCTCCCACTCTGAAGCCTAAATATGAATGTACAGAAGGCATGCTTGCTCATATTTTTCAAATCTAAGTGATAGGGATGCACAGCACTGTGCATTTTATCTTCTGAAGAGATTCAAGAAATACTCCTTGGGTATGGGTCTGAAACAGCTTCTGTGTCTTTTGCATACAGATATCCCTTTTGCAGAACTGGGACGCTATACTGGAAACAGTAAAGGTTACTGGAAAGGTCTCAGTAAATGAGTAGGAATTAAATGAGAAGGAAGACAATCTCCACTGTTCTTTACTTTGTGCAATCAGTTATACACCTTTGCAAGGAGAATTTCCATGCCTTTAAATCAGCCTGGATTTTTACTTACTTTGAGCTGACACAAAGCCCAAGAGCTGTCACTGATATTGCTAAATATAAAGCCCATTAGTCTCAGAGACAACAAAGTCTTTCCCCTCCTCCACCCATTCACTTTGTCAAGTCTTCCTCCACTTTAATGAAGGGACTACAGTGAAAATAAATCCCACAAAGAACAGCAGTCAGCATAAAATCAAATATACAAGCTTTCCAAGTGACTCAAGATATAGGCATTTTCTCTCCACAGTATTCCATCCTGTAAGAACAAGTTCATTTTCTGTAGAACTTTGTTATTACCTTATCCAATACACACCACCATTAAAAAAGTAGTAAAGAAGAGACAATTATAATAATCTATCATCCAAACAAGATCTTCACTTGAAATTTCTATCCGAGGAGCTCGTAACTACTGTTCTATCTCAGACTAGGAACATAGAAAGAATGTTTGTCCAAGCATAGTATCATTGCCTTTCTTCTAACATGAGCTACCATCCTTACATATGGCCTATGTTTTGCTGTTATCCCTTTTTTCTCTTTTCTTTTAAACCATAGTTGCATAAAATAAATTCAAGCAGGGCCCTGGAGCAATGTACAGCAGCAGAGCTGCTATAGATGATGGGAGTTTTTCTCCAATTAATTTAAAACCAAAACAATAACTTCAGCCTGCTCTGGAAAACAACAGCTAAAGTGTAATACTGGCATCAAGAGATAAAATGAGATATCTCATTCACTCTGCTGCTCTCAACCATCCCAGAATTAACAGTTTTGGGAAAGTAGTTAAATGAGCTAACAGAAGAATAGTGCTTACAAGAAAAAAAAACAAAACCAAAACCAAAAACCAATCATTTCCCATAGCTATCGAAGCAAAGGAGCCCCATTTACTAAATGTTATCCTCACCTGAACAAAGTTTCTGCTTTTGATCTAAAATACTTAAGTAAAATTTTTGGCATTTTTGATTCAGCATTTCTTAGTTAGCCTAGTTTGATTTCTTTTCTCCCCAGAAATGGTGACAAAGCTAAAACAAAAACACTGAGCTGCCCAGAGTATGCAAATCCTAGGTTTTAAACACAGTTTTTCATCTATATGAATGATGAATATCCACAGGCTTTAAAGCCAAATGAACAAAATGAGGGAAGGAAGTTTGATTTTCTTTTACGCTCTCACACTTAATAACTACACTTGTGTGCAGTTACTGGCAATTTTCTGATTTAAAGGGTTTGTGTTTAGTTGACATGAATAAAAATACTCAGTGTAGGAGGCACCTTAACGTTATTCTCAAACTCTGACAGGGTATTCGTCCCCAGTCATAATGGTTCCTGTAAGAATCAATATGCAAATATATACATGCCTGTTACCAGCTATTTCATCAAAGAAACACCAGTTTGATCATATTGCTCTGGAATTGGATTGTCTAAGCCTTTTGACCTACAGGCTAGGTGCTTGTCTGGAAACCAGTAATGATGTTCCCATCAGCCCCTGGACACAGAACATGCCAAAATAGAGTCCTGGTGCCAAGAATACAAACCATCATATTGGATGGTAACGTGACCTACATGGCCCTGGAGAAGTAAAGCAGCTTTAACAGGAGAAAAGACTGAGAGGTAATTAAACAGCAGGAAGACTATCCACAGAATGAAAGCAGCAGCGCTCCTGCATGAGCCAAAAGGAAAGAATCGGAGTTATTCATATTGCTATACAGCTAATTACAGTGGCAATAGGCATGAACAGCAGACTGTTTTAGTTGGTTTATTTCTGCCATAGGTACTGAACTATGTGAAAAAAAGAACATAAAGGAAGAGAAGGACAGAACAAAAGCAGCTCAGAAAAGAACTTGAGCATCCTGAAAATACTGAAGAGGATTCTTTCTTCCCGGCAGGACCTGCAGCACTGTTTTCTCTTACTAATTACACCTTATTTTTTCATTGGCTACCAAAACAGATTATGACAATACAAATGTAAGTGAAGCCAAATGAAACAGGGGGAAAAACCAACAAAACCCACAAACCAAAAACCAAAACAAAACAAAGTAATAGAAGAATTATTTTAAAAGGTCAAATCCTCGTGAAAAAGGCGTCTAAAAATACAGGGAAAAAAAAATGGAAAAAAGCCTCAAGAAGTATCTCTATTGGTATGACACTTCAGCAACTTGCTGTTCGGTAGCAATTGCTTTATCAGTGATGTATCTTGCACCTAGCCTTTACCCCAACATGACACATTTCCATTAACATTTCCAAGTTATTCAAGTGAAACTGCAGATAAAAAATCTGGTTAATTCTGGTATCATGTAAGGCCAGGCAGCACCATACAAGGGAATAAGAATGGGAAAATCTGCTCAGCGATGCTGATTCACTTGATGTACCTAGTCTCTAGGTGTTACTAGAAAAATCCCCCAAAACACATGAAGCTCGAGGAGATCCAGAGTCTTCATCTGCCAAAGCCACTTGGATGGAACCAGTCCACTTCCCTCTGCACAAAGATGACCCTAAAACACTTTGCACTATGAAAGCTACTTACGGTGTCTCCTTCAATGTTTTTCCAGTGCCATTTACCATGGCATTTCATGGATCAATTAATTTAACTGAAAAGTTAGAGTGTAGGGAAATTTCAAATCAAATTTTACCAACATGGCTTGACCTTGCCTCTATTACTAGCACTATAAATGAGAGAAGAAACACCATGTAAAATACAGAATCAACTTCTTCAATCATTAGCATTCATTAAGCCTCTCCAGCTAAACCAAACAAGCAGAGGAGTTCTCGTTAATAAGGTGTAAAAGTGCCAGCTGAAGAGAGTCCTTGACTCATCATGATTGGCCCATAAACCTCTACAATGACAGAAGGCCCAGAGGAGACTGGCAAGGGTGATGCACCCATGAAGTTCAGGGAACAGGATGGAAATATTCCTTATATTAAAAATGCCCTGAGAGGCAATGTAAATGTGCTCATCTGGGCTTGTGGAGATTTGGATGGCTGGTGGCTGCTATGGTGAGCCTGGGAGGAGCCAGGGCAAAGCATTAGAAACATACTACCCAGAGATGTTGTGGATGTCCCATCCCTGGCAGTGTTCAAGGCCAGGCTCAAGGCAAAGCAAGTAACATGCAATACAAACAAGACTTCAAAACATTTACCTAGATACTTACAACTCTGAATACAGACCCCACACAAGAGTATACCACACCAGGCAAACATAAGGACTGTGGTTTCTAAAGTACTTAACCCTGGTCAGCAGCTCTGCCCCTCAAACAAGTTCCAAAGTTCGCCTAGAATTCTCAACATTATTTTATCACATAGCAAAAATATGCATCAATTCTCCCACAGGTTATCTCTCGATTGTCTCTTCCTGGGTTTCCTGGTTTGACACTACACTAGACCTTGTTTTGTGGATATAATCTAGGAGGAAAAGAATGGCATAAATGTACTGGGATGCAGGTCAGAAAAGGAAAATTATTTTCTATCTCACTGAAACAGCTTCAAATTTCAGTAATTTCAGTAATTTTGGCAGTAATTTCAGTAATTGGCAGTAATAGACAAACCTTTCCATCTGGTAAGTGCTCAGCTATGTGACCACAGCTGGTATCTGCAATTTGGTCCTACATACAAACACATGAGATTGTATCCGTTCAGCAGTCAACACCCAAGCATATCATGCTAACTGCTTCTTCCAGGATATTCTTACTGCCTCAACACAGTTTCATACTTAGAGCATGTCCTTGATTTTGAAGGCATTGCTTCATATTCCCACCATATTTCTGTGCCTCAGAGCTGCTGATCCAACCCCCTGCCAAAAAAAAAAATAAAAATAAAAAAGGAGAGAAAATATCTATGGAAGGAGACAAAAGATCATGGAAACATCACTCATTATAAAGGGAACCCTGGATTTATAACAACCACAAGTCTGAGAAATAAACCCTAAATGAGGAAATCCTCTGTTCATCTGAATGATGTGAAATGTGACATAACAGGAAATCTCAGGAGTAGTACTTAATTTGATTTTGATTCTCACTACTGATTCACAAGCAAACTCCTTGGATATACCCAATGAAACCAAAGAAACCTGAGCAAGTACAGCTCTGAGCTGCACAAATTATCCTACTCACACCTGTATACACTTAGTTTGTTTTTCCCATTTCAGATACAGACAGTCATCCATTATGGAAATAAAAAATCTCTTCCGTTACATGTGTGCATACAGTTTTTAGGAGTGGATTTATTTTAACTGTAAACTACATTATGTTCAAATCCCCAATTAATCTCAGATGAGCAAAGAAACATATGGTTAATCTGGTGGAACACCCCAATTTAGCACATGTTGAGTTGTGCTTTTTCCAAGTATCAGGGCTCTTTGAAGGTAACAAGCTTGCCTTAATTCACTCTCCCATGTAGCACATCCCAGTAATTATGACTGCCCTAATGTTAGAAAAACATATGCTCAAAAAAGGCAGGATACATCAGAGAGAGAGGTGGAAATGTGGTTCTGTTACCGTCTCTTTCTATTATTTTCTATGAGTTACTTTCTTGTATTTATCTCCTTTTTCATCATTTACAAACACATGAAGTGCTAAAAAACCTAACTTACTGAGACAAATTTATACAAGAATATATAGGCTGGATTATTTCAAATGTTCACTTAAACTGGAACATCAAAGTGGAACTTCAAAAAGCTACACTATTAAAATACATTTGATTGGTAGTTCATTTTTCCACCAATATAGTTACACTCAACATGAGGACTTAGTATACAGATGGTAGCAGCTGCGAGTTTCTCAAAGTAGTTCTGTCAAAACTGATAATAGCTTAAAAGTAGAGATTTACTTTAAAATTAACAGTAACTTCTCCAACATGATATATAATTAACATTTTAAAATAGACATTTTCTATGTGAACATATATGGTGTACCACCATATGCCTGAAAGGAAAAAAAAAAAAAAATCTCTAAAAAAGCAATGTAATGAGTTTCCTTCACACGTTGCAGCCAAGAGAGATTCAAGCCATAGTATCATAGGTAGCAGTAAAAAAAATTAAAAAAAAAAACTAAACCCACAAAAACAACCAACAACAAAAAAAAAATAACCACCACACCCCCCACACACACACACACAAAAAGGCAACAAAACTCCACCCATGGAGGAAGTTGCAAAGAGACTGTAATGAAGGGGCAGAAGAGAGGGAGGGGACAGAACCCACAAATCAGCAAATACTATGTCCAGTCTGCCTGGGGTACAGTAAAGCACCAACACCACTGAATGTTGCGCAAGAACATAAATCCACCCCAGGAGTGCACACTTTGTAACCCACAGATGTCACAAACTACAGTAAGGGCCCAGAGTATCCCACTGAGAGAGTCAAGGGAGGTTTTGAGACAGTGGGGCTTCTTTTACATCAGGAAAGTAGCATCCCAGGAGGGACTTACGTACTCCCATGAATTTCACATTTACAGCAATGTGAAGAACTTGGTATCTTTGAGCTTGAAGAGCAGCAACTAAGAGGAAGCACCTACAACTGGATCCTGTATTCGTTAACATTAAACACATCCAGACAAGAGCTTTGACAACTGCAGTAAAAATAATCCTTTTACTCCTCACAAAGAAAGCAGCAAACTAGTTTAATAATTTTAGTCCATAGGAAAGAAAAAACAACAACAAAAAAAAGGATGATATTTTTATGCATCACTGAGTTAATAAATCACTGAATATGGAAAAAAATACTGCCATCATTTGTAGGAGATTATATATCAACGAATAATTTTTCCTAACGAATCCTTTCAATTAATAAATATGCAAGAAACAGTACAATTTAGTATAGGAAGTCAAATTAGGAAAGCCCATTAAAATCTGTAAATCTGTTACAGACACCTAGTGTTAAACAATTCATCAACTGTTTAACACATGCACTAAAAATAAATGCATGTAAATTACTTCTATCACTGGCCCAATTCTTTTTCTTTTGTGAAGGGATTCTTTTTTTCTAGCACTAGTCTGAAAGTTTAATTGCAAATTGATTAACATGGAGCTTTGCTAATTAAATCAGCTGAAGGAGATTTAGGCTGAAACCATGCTAGGTCCTCAAATTAAGGGACTGTCCCATTGCATTAAATATAGTGCATTTATCATAGATAAACTAACAGGCTGTTAATTTGAGCTGACAGATAATGGAGGGAGAAAATGAATCTTTACAATATTGTGTGTAATAGATGCACAGGGCTTTTACTTCTAATTGTAGCTTTGCAGGTTTCTGAACAATTACAGAAAGCATTTTAATAATGTCACTTTCCATTTGAATGAGAAAAATAAACCCCCCCACTAATTCTTTGCTTACGTGTCTGTATCGGTACCAAAGCTCTGCCATGTATTTCTGTATCAATATGCTGACTTAGTAGTAAACCCTAGAAAATGTCTATTTAAATTTAGAAACCTTTTACTTGACAGAGTTAATAAAACTAAAGAAATTGGCTATAGAGTATCTAAATGAAACCTTAACTCTAAAGGAGTCTTTATTATCTGAGCATTCTCACCTAGATGGTGATACTCTGTTACTGTAGGGTACAAGTTTCATGTACTCAGTTGCAAGGTCCTTGTGTTTTCAGTTTCTAGGCACTGACAAATGCCCAAATCATTCCGTTTTCAGTAGCCAACGGGGCAGACCTGTTTTCACATCAACATGGACAGATGCAAAGGGGGAACTCCGTAAGGCTCGGAGAGCATCAGGCATCATACTGCTATCCACAGAGCTCTTTCATATGAAACAGAAGCACATACAGAAAGGAGAAAGTAATACTAGACACATGTATGCTCCAGTAGCTACAACATGCTAAACATGTCTTGAAAGTTTTTGCCCCTCTCATTTCAGGTTAAATACATCACAACATTTAGAACTGGAAATCAAGTTGGAATTCTTTTGCCAGGTCCGTACATAGACCTTAATGTCACATCGGTTAGCTTAGCAACTTAAAGACAACATCAAGGAGCATCTCTTATTTGTTTCACCTGTAATAAGTCTAAGACAGACTATCACCTGTAATAAGTCTCAGACAGACTATCAATCACCACATGACCCTCTTTCCTTGTTTATGCCAACAGCAGTGGTTATGTGCAGACACATAGAGGAGCATAAAGAAAACTTCAGCCAGATCATTTCCTTGATACACCTCATAAGCAAGTACACTGATGCATATATAAGGAAATGCTCATCTGAAAACAGAAGTATGACACTGTTTTGATATCAGATTAAGTGCTGGCTATTCACAAAATTGCTGACTCAAAAGAGTAGCACTGCTACTACCTAAGTAATTTCAATCAAACCAGCTGTCCTTTCACTTGAGAAATCGACTGCTCCTCTTGCAACAATAAATAAATTAATAATTCGGTAAAGCCAAGAGCAGTTTAGCGTATATGAAAAATGCTTCAGTATGGTTACGATGAAATCTCTTACTCTCGCCACTCTCCTTCCAAATAACTAGGAAAAAACAAAAAGATAGTGATGTCAGGTTAAGAGTAGAGATTAGTGAGGATGTTAATATCACATAGCTAAAACTAAAAATTAGTTAAGAATCTGTATCTGAAATGAATGAAACTTAACCATTACATTTTGCTGATATTTTATGATACTAATGCCAAGTATAATCTCATACATGGTCATAGTATGAATGAATCGTAGAGTGATAGAGGAGGTTGCTCAAAGTCACATCCAGCCTGGCTGCATGTTTCGAATTATTAAAGCTGCATAGTTACAGTTTAATGTTTTGCCAAGTACCTCCTAACTTCCATATGAGGTGCTCCCAACATGCTCCAAAAAGAGGGATCAGCAGAAGGTAAAATAATGACATATTTGCTTTAATGAAATATTTGCTTACAAGGGGGGGGGGGGGATTTTTTTTTAAGGAAAGGTTATTTGGTTGAGAATACACTACAGATTTTCAAGAAAGGTCAGAAACCTTTTCAAGAGCAGACTAATGATTAAAGCCAAATTACATTCTTGTGCTCAACTTAAGAATTCCCATTTCACGGAACTCTAATACTTAGGGATGAACTGCTACTTGCCTAATTTTCAGGTTTATAAATACTTATAACTATTCTCTTGATTAATTGATTTACCTTGCAACAGTTATCCATTATTACCGGTCTCATCTGGACAATACTTTAAAGTCATCCTTAGTAATGAACATCTCTGCCAACCAGATCAGTCCTCCACTCCCTTCAAAATAAACTACATCAGTATCAGCTAAATGTTACCTGCATGTAAAAGTGCTATAAGATTACTCCAATTTGAGCTTTGGAGTAAGGACAAACCAGAATGCACTGGGAAAATAATATTAGCCTGGAAAATCTCACAAAGCTCCCTTTTCCTTTTATGCTACCCACAGAAAAATTTTATTATGCATCACAGATGGTTGGACAGAATGTCCAACCTTTTTTAGAACAGCTTTAAGAGGATGCTAAGAACAGATATAAGAAGAGATCCTCAAACATGCCTTGACATTAAATAGATTGGACCTCTGGAACAGATTCAGCGTTTACAGAAATAGTTCATCAGTTCTACTTTGCTTACTTTCCGTAAACTGCATTTTGCAGCAGGCACATACAGAAATAAGAAAAAAAAAAATTTATTTTGCAGATGTGATTAAAATGTTGGTGTTGCATTTCACCCAACAAATGATGTTTTTCAGAAACTAATAAACATTCATGCAAAAAGGAAGAGTTGGTATTTCTTCAAAATTGACAATACAGGTGCTGACACTGACACCATGCCTGTGTGTCATTCTACCTCTGGAAATGTAGAGAAAATTCCTGCCTTGAAGAAGTCTTCCATGTTTATTTATCATGCCATAAACCATCACTGAAGTTTCCAAATTATGTCCATGCACAAAATCTGTCATCTAACAAAATCCCACGTAGGCAACACTAACCCACGGAGGCAAGAGCAAACAAGAAAAATATACAAAACCATGCACAATAATTCCCCAGAGTGAAAGGACAACCCACTGCAGTTATTTACAAGGTACTTTTGTATAAATTCCCTAGGAATATTTGTGTCTTTCATAGTTATTTAGCACCATACATTTATGCTTGCAATTTTATCTCCTTTCACAGCACCAATTTTCCTGATCCTTCTTTACAGCAGCATGTGTTTATTAGTAGGTCAGGCTTCTCCCTGTTTGTTTTTCTTTCTCCTCAGGTTATTAATTTCAAATATTCTTAAGCAAAGATAAATGGAGACATTGATGATGGTCACGTACTACTAACTTCTGACCAAACTGAAAAAAAACCAACAAACACTACAAAACCAAATCACAAACCAAACAAGAAAAGCAGTATGCTTTTAACTCCTGCATTTGTCACTTTCAGCAATGCCTGGTTCTGGATGCACTGTTCCATTATGCTCATTAATTGCTTACCGATCATGAAATAGCACATCCTGAGCTCTCATCTTCATCTGCTCTTTTCATTCTTCACCTCTGCTACTCAGAGCATTAGTCTTAACTTCCAATCTTTATTGATGTTTTCAGTGTTTCAGGCCTGAGTCTCAAGGGTGAAACTGTCTAAATTTTATCTGTGCCAAGAAACAACTACCATTGCAGATTATCTCACTGACTAATCATCACCATCAATCCAATCAGCATCACTGACTATCATCACTATCAATCCAACAATATGCGCTAGTCATGTGGAGGAGGGTGGGGAAAGGGGCAGGGGTAGTTGAAGCCATTATTCTTATTACACTATTTTGGCTGTTTATTTTTCCTTTAAAATCCATGCTGAACAAAAATCATACACCAGTCTCAGCCACCTGCTAAGAACACCTTGCTTACGAATAAAAAAATATTTTCTTTGTGCTGCATGGGTTTTGTGCTCCAACTATATTCACCTGAAGTTTTCTGTCACTTAAGTGACAGGTAGCATGCAATTAAGACTTTCCACCACCATGTTGTGTTTAGTTGGTGTATGTTATTTCCCTCTCCTCTCACTCAAGCACATCAAGAACAAAACAACCAGAGACTTTCCAGTCTTAGTGTGCTTTTGTAGAAGGCGTCTAATGACATCCTACAGAGCAAGACAACACACACCAGAGAGCACCTCAGAGTAAACTAGAACCTTTTGTCATTCACAAATTGCTTTTCCTAAGGAATTTTCGTATGAATAATTTGATGCAGGCAATATAAATAGGCAGTAGAATAAACAGGAAATAGGACAGACCTTGAGTTTAAGAAGAGTTTACAGATAATTCTACAATATTATACACCTGTACAACTGAATCTATTTTCATAACTGACTGAATGAGTGTTATTTTACTATTTGGGAAACAGCATTACCTGTAATAACACTCAAACATCTAGATGCTGGAAAAATAGGAGTGGAACTTTATCAGGTCAAATCCATAAATTAATCACATTGCCATGAAAACTATATAAAGTCTATTCAAATTTGTTACTAAAGAGGTAGTGCCTTTAACCTACTTTCTGATAATGTTATTGCATTTGTCTTACCAACCAGGAGTTTGTATTTAAAAGAAGCACTTGCTAGAAATAAGTCAAAGAGTTTTCAAGATAGTCTGTGGAAGATATTCAGCATATGCTGAAAACATACTCTGAGTTTTAATCTCTTTAATGAGTTTGTGCTTCATAAAGCTGAGAACAAAGAGTAGTTACAACTACAGCTGAGCTGGTCTAGTCCATGATTTAAGATAAGCAAAGTTTATATGGCTTCAGAAGATAAGCAAAATCTAATTGGACAAATGCAACACCATCATCACTGGAAAAAGGTGTCACATTGATAAATGTACCGTTATTTCCAAGCTTTAGAGATTAAAGCTATTAATTTCTGATTCGGTTTTCCCTATAATCAAGGTTTGTAGATAAACAGGTGGAACAGAAATATTTCTAATACATACAGTAGAAGCAAAATAAAGGCTCCATTATAATTTGTTGCTAAAAACTAACAGCTCAAGTATTCTTTCTGCTTTACCATCTAAAATTCAATTATGATAATCTATTGTTTATTTTTGCAACACTAGTGCCCAGAGGATTGAAATACTGACATTGAAAGGCACAATACCAAATAATAAGAAAAGTAACTACTTCTGCCTTACATTACTTAATCGACAGATCAGAAATTAGAAGTGGGGCAAGAGGGATACACAAGTGCAGTAAATTGCTTAAGGTCAGATAAGAGGTCCCTAGCAAAGCTAAGAACAGGAATCATGTCTCTTAATATCAACTGAAGTACCCTATTTGGTAAAACAAGCTGATCAAAAGTGATTAAAAGGATGCCTTTTTTACAGTGAAATTACTGGTAAGTAGATAGAAAATTCAACAGTATGTTTATGATTAGCAATCATTCTTCTTTCTAAAGCCTTTGAAAGCTGCAATGATATCTCTGCTACCTAAGAAGTCTTCTATTTCATAAAGCATGAACAAAAATTACACTTCCCTTGCTTATGAACGGCCATAGACTTCTAAAATAATTTTATTGCATAAGACTACTAATTTGTAACCTTGGCTACCTAAGACCATGCAATCTTCTTACTGAGCAGTAGTCCGAAATTCTTTTTATCTTCATGTATACTAGTATTAATGAGGACAGTTAATTTATTAAGCATTTAATAAACTAACATTTCTAGTACTTTTCAGTAAAAAATATTAGCTGACTATAATAGCAAATGGAAACATAACAAGTGCCTTCATTTTTACTAGGTTAGTTTAAAACAAAACACCCCCCTCCCCCCCCCAAAAAAAACACCCTAACAAAATCCACCACCACGAAAGCCAATACTTGTAAACCACAACCATGTAAAATTTCTGAGAACCCTCTATCAGAAAAAATGAACTGTCATACAACTAGGATATTCTCATTTTAAATTACCAGACTGGGACAGATTCTGTAGAGAATACAGGTTTGCAGCTGCATGCAGAAACTTTTATGTGCATTATAACTACAAAACCACGTTTTGTGTTACAGTTTGTCCTGGGTTCAGCAGTAGCAGTCATTTTTCTCCTTCTTGCTAGCTGGTGTAGTGCAGTGTTTTGACTTTCAGCTCAGGAACAGAGCTGATAGCGATGTTTTGGTTTGGCCAAGGACTTTGTGAGCCTCATGCTCTGCCAGGGAGGAGGGGAAGCCAGGAGGAAGCAGAGACAGGACACCTGACCCAAACTGACCAAAGAGCTATTCCATACCACAGCACGTCATGCCCAGGATGTAACTGGGAGTTAGCCGGAAGGGCTGGGAGACTGCAGGGTTGGAGGAGGTATCGGTCGGAGCTTGGTCGGGCTTGGGGGGCGAGTTATCGGTCAGCTGGTGCTGAGGTGTTGCATTCTCTTCCCTTGTTATTTCCTTTATCATTATTATCATTGATGGTAGCAGTAGTGATCTGTGTTATACCTTAGTTACTAAACTGTTCTTATCCCAACCCGTGGGAGTTGCATTCTTTTCGATTCTCCTCCCCGTCCCTCCGGGAGCAGGGGGAGGGCAAGAAAGGGGGGGAAGTGAGTGAATGAATTACCTGACTGGGTTTAAACCACGACACAGTTTTATCATTCCACTGTGGAGCATATTTCACCTCAATATATAGTATTCTGCACTTGCCTCCTGTTTTTAAAAAGGTTGGCCCAAACTGCTCTTAATTAGAGGATTTAAACCTACAAATACATCATTCTTTCTTACATAGTGTATATAACATATAGCTACAACAGAAATTCTATCCCAAAGTAATACTGGGAGTGAGGAAAATGTGGCGTGTTCTCTGTAAGTAGTCTTCAAAGAGTCTTGCTAAAAAAGTCAGTATTCCACTGTGTACTGAATTTTTATTTGGAGGGTTTGTATGAATTAAATCCTAGTGTTATAAAGGCAATTTAAATTGCCATATGAGTGCATGTCAGTTATAAAAAAAAATTATCATTACCTATAAAAGTTAAGTTCCATGCACAGCTATTCTTTTCTCTGTCTCAACCCCATGTATTAGAACTACTGTTTAAGGAAATCTTGCATGCTATTACACCCCAGATGCTGTACTAGTACCTAAGAATATTGCTACTCCACCAAAATCACAAGCTAAACAGAAGAAATCGCCTCAGTTGCACAGTCACACCACCCACCTCAAAGCTAACATCCATATTAACAGTGACTGAGGTTTCATCTGAGACAGGAAAATTAAGACAAATAAGGGGTAAGGAGATAAACATAATCTGGGCTTCCAGGAAAGCTTGCCAAGATTACCTATATTGCTTTTCTGTTAGAAGATACTCATGTAAAATGAGGTATTGTGTCTCAGCCAGCACAGCTGCTTGCTCAGTATAATTTTACTGTTTGAAGGAATTTGGAGAAATCCTCCACACTGTAAAATGGTAACTTGTGTATGAAGCCAATTTCATACTTAAGAGGACTCATTGCCATGCTGGGGTAAACTGTACAAGTCTCAGTGTCTACCCAAAAAGAGATTGTGTGGTCCGACTTCACTGGTACCTAAATTCTTTTGGCACAGAATGTGGTGTGAGCTATTATGGGAGGTGGCGATATAATCCAGGAGTAATGGATGTCCTGACAAGTGCCTTAGAATAATATCAAAACAGATCCTGAAATTCTGAGCATTTCGGAGGATGCTCTTTTCTAGCCCTGGTTTGATTTATAGTACTACCTACCTGCATGGTTCTGTGAATCTCTTCTCCCTACAAAGGTTAAAACAGAAAATGAAGAATGGATGTGCAAACTTCACGCATAGGTTTTCATATTACATTCTCTTAGCTGTAGTTTGTAGCTTCCCTCTCTCTGCGTCTCTGAGCCTAGAATAAAAATACTCAAGGTCCTCTTCTATGTTTCTTCACGTGGTACTTCATGTTTATAATGCAGGTATAAGATAAAGAGATCTAGATCCCTGTGCATGGGGCCAATTCCACTGACATCAGCAAGAATAAGGAAAGTAGAGCCAGACCATTTTTTATTTCCTATCTTACTCTACCATGAAGGGTATTTTCTCTGCTACTTAATCACAGGTTCATGTTTGTTATTCACACCACTTCCAACCTGGTCTAGTGCAAGGTGTTTCTGCTTGTGTCAGGGGGTTGGAACTGGATGAGCTTTAAGGTCCCTTCCAACCCAAACTAGTACAACTTATGAAATAACAGTTTGTCTTTTCCTTTGAGAATGCCTGCCAGGGAATAACAAGTTTTAAAAATCTCAGGGGCATACAAACCCAGTCCAAGCTTCTTTAGAGTAAAAAAAACCCTCACCACAACTCACTCTCAACTCATACAACTAGTGGGTTTTTTTAAATTCGTATTTTTTTTCTTCTACAGTCCCTGGTTTTTATGCTTTGCTAAACAGAACATGATTTAGGAACTTAGTTGATTATGCCAGATACTAATTCCTTCCCACAGAACAGTACTGAATAGGCAGACTGCTTGTGTGGATTTTTCTACCCGTTTCAGTAATACTCACTGCCTCTTAATCATTTGAATGCAAAGCACTTTCACTTCTCTATGTAGCATTGTTAGAATCAGAATGAAATTTTATTTATTAAAACAGAGTACAACTCCTGTAAAACCTTGTAGCCTCTGTCAGCATGAAGACAAAAAACACACATTATTTGATGTGCTAGAGGACAAGGAGGATGGGATTTTGTGTGTGATTATAATACACACTGGCTTATAGCTGAACAATCTCACTACCTGCATGATCTAAAGTTACAAGGTATTTGTAGTCCTAGACCGCCCTGTAGAAATTGCTAGCACAAGGCTCTCTTGTTCAGTCATGTTTCAGGCCATCCACACCAAAGGTCTACTCACATTGTTAGACAAAGATAAAACCTGTGCAGCTACTGCACAGACACAAAACAATTCTACTAAAAGATCTGACATAGTTGCATTTTTTTTTTCCTGTATTTAGCTCTGCAGGGTCACTGTCCTGGTTTAAGTCCAGCCGGTAACTCAGAACCATGCAGTCACCTCCTCACTCCCCCCCTTTTATTCCATCCCCCCAAGTGTTGGAGGGATGGAGAGGAAGAGTCGAAAGAATGTTAACTCCCACAGGTTGAGATAAGAACAGTCCAGTAACTAAGGTATAACACAAATCACTACTGCTACCACCAATAATAATAATGATAAAGGAAATAACAAGGGAAGAGAATATAAAACTGAGAGCAGAAAAAGAAAAGAAACTAATAAACACAAGTGATGCACAACTCAATTGCTCACTACCTGTCAACTGATACCCAGCCTGAAACCAGCAGCAATCTGGGTCTTCAGGATAATTCCCCCCAGTTTCTATACTGGCCATAACATGCTGTGGCATGGAATACCCCTTTGGCTAGTTTGGGTCAGGTGTCCTGTCTCTGCTCCCTTGCACCTTCTTCTGCCCCTCCTCACTGGCAGAGCATGATAACCATTGCTTAGCACCAACCAAAAACATCAGTGTTATCCGTGTTGCTCCCAGTCTGAAAGTCAAAAACACAGCACTGCACTAGCTACTAAGGACAAAAATGACTGCTACTGCTGAACCCAGGACAGTCAAACATTCTGACGGTCTTGGTCCCAAAAAAGGGACAGAGTGGTTCACCAGGTATTTGCATATCATTTCCTTTGAAATCCTCACCATTCACCAACTTCTTTCACCCTCATACAGGAAGAAAAAGCACGAGCACCTGAAATTCCACAAGTAGGGAGGGTTGCATATAATTTTTCTAATGATTTCTCCCATCAATGCATCCTTTTTGTTTGCGACTTTCTGTTGTAGAGAGCTTGGTAACACACTAAGACCTTCTTTGCTGGCCAAGCAATGTCATTTACTAGTAAAATGAACTATAGAAGCCATGAAGAGCTGGAAACCAACACATGTACATGTCATCAAAAACCCACCTAGTAAAAATATATATATATTTTATATATATATATATATATGGTCCTAATTAAGTTCCTCAGTATGCTAATACCAGATACTGAAGTATAGTATGACATCTGACAACTTCTGGGTGGAATAAATAAATATAAATTAACACTTAGTATGGTATATAAACATGACTTTTCAAGAGAGGAGATGTTTGAAATCACCAGTCAAGACCACAATATTTTAATACTCCACTTGAAAAACAAGTTGTGTCTTTAAATGAACAAGCAAGTTTATTTGGCATCTCAAAATACTCCAGGAGAGAAAATCCAGTTTTTATTAGTGCCTCTGTTTTTTTTTCTGTTGGATTTGGTTTTTTTTTGGGGGGGTGAGATTTTTCTGCAGGTTTTTTTTATTTTCTTGGAGGTGGGCTCCCACTAGCCCCCTCTCTCCTTAACAGTTTATGAAAAGTGATTGCTCAAGGGTCAAACGTGCTCTCACTGTAGATCTCTAGATCAGAAAGTAACTCGCACTCTTCAAAAGTTCTAACTGAAAGCTGCGCTAGACAGAAAAAAGAAAGAGATACTGTTTTACCTCAGACTAAATCACAAAATCCTGGCTATTTTCTAGATTCCAGAATGCCTGCTGGTTCTAAATAAGCTGGCTGCACAGCTACAGTCATGTGTTCTGTAGCGTACAGACCTGTTCACTCCATCTAACCTACAAATATGTATTTTCTTAATTGTGCATTGAGGGGAAACAGGCGATAAACAGAAAATGTTTGTGCATCAAGCACCTACATTTTCTAACTTGAGCGATACCAGAAAAAGTGGTATTCAACTATGCATATTTAATACTCTCAAGGAAGCTGTGGCTGCCCATATCTGGCAGGGTTCAAGGCCAGGCTGGATGGGGCTTGGAGCAACCCAATCTAGCGGAAGGTGTCCCTGCCCATGGCAGAGGATTGGAACTGGATGAGCTTTAAGGTCCCTTCCAACCCAAACCAGTCTGTGGTTCTACGATTCTATGAATATTACAGTGCTAAAGTCATTATAGATGGACATCACACAGCAATCAATTATTTTTGCCTTTCAAGATTTCTTTTAAACATAATCTATTTGCACATTAAAGCCTAAACATCACTTTAGAAGTATATATTGCTATAATACCAAGCATGCTTTAATTATTTTTTAAGAGCCAAATAGTCCACTTTAAAAAACTCTGGGCCCAGTGCCCATATGCACTTAAATCAGAGCAAATGCAGTCAAATATATGTATAGAATGAAATCATTTCCAAATCTCTGTATTTCCAACAAAATTCGTTTTTTCAGTTACCACAAATACACAGTGATTAACTGTCAAAATGAGCTTTCAAACTTACTTTCAGTCATTCATATCTAATTGCAGAAAGTAAAAGTTGAATCTTAACATTTACCTATGCTAAAAGTTCATAAAATTCATAGGTACAAAACTTCTACTTCAGAAGAGTGGGACTTTGCGTATTTTTACATGAATCACATTTCTAAGCAGCTTTCTGCAATAGCTGAGGTTTCCTGAAGTGAAGATTTCTGAATGCAACTTAAAAATAAGCAGGAATTTTACAACTAAAATTAATGGACTTGGGGTTAAGGGGGTTGGGGTTTTGGTTTTACTTGCTGTTAATCATTTGTTTACCTATAAATATTCAACAAATTACTGTGCCCTACAGTACACATTCTCAACATTTTTTATCTTCCTAAGTACTTCTAGCTTCACCTGCTGATGTCTGTCAAAAATCTCAAATGCACACTGAATTTTAAACACCACCGGTATTCCACTTTCTGAAATCATAATCAAACAAAACATTCAAGGTTAATGTCTCTAATTTGGCCTCTCTCTGACCCACACATTTACATTTGTAGTTGTTACTCATGCCAACTGGCTTGATGTGCTCACTAAATGGGAAAAAGAAAAACAAACCCAATCCATTGCATCATTGATTTTAGGTAGTTGATGGCTTTCTCCTGCCTGAAGATGTCAATGTCGTAGGCTCACACTTCATATTTTCTGTACTTCACAGAGCCATTGCTAAATATTGCCACATAAATCTTTCTTACTCTTATTTTTTTCAACATACTTTTCTGACTCTCCAATACGGAATTCACACTATTCCAGAAGAGTTTAGAAGGCAGCCTTGCTCTGTTTCAGCACGACTTCTTGCTGTCAGCAGCAACAACTGCGCAAGAAGTTACTTCCACTTTGATTGCCACACTGTCACTTAGAATTAAGTGTTTTTGCTATGCTTTAGCGTTTCATCTAGCACAAGCAGATACATTATTCATGTAACATAGGAACTACCTAAATATTCTTCAGCTGGTAGAACTGTGGATGAAAGCTCACAATGTGCATATTTCATGGGATGGTATAGTGATGTCCATTGGTTTTGACAGCAGCACCATTTCATATATTATGTCTACCTACTTCACAGCGTTGTGCCAATAAAGCAACATCAGGAATCCGAACTGGCCTGTCCAGAAACAGAAATGCTTGGAAATAGGTTTTACTGCTAAAACTAATGCACGCTTCGTCTTGAGAGTCAGGACCTACTTATTACTCTTCTACTGCCTTCATTGATGACCTTCATGTCTCCTCATTCTGCCTTAATCACTTGACCATATGCACTTTTTGAGGACTGTGCCAAGATAAATCCCTGCAAATGCATGCCAGCTATGACCAACTTGTGACTGCTTCAGTTTGACAATGAGTTTTCTTCTAAGACAATGCTAAAGCATTAAGAGGCTGCCTTTCTTTTTTTTGATTCACCACACTTCACTGGCTTCCACAATCAAATTTCTACTCAATATGTCAATTTTCAAAGCAAAAAAAATCCAGGGCCTTTCTCAATTCAGGTTTTCAATTTGGATTTGTCATGTATTTCTATGAATGCAAAAAGCATTGCACCAGACATTATGGGTACAGCAAAGTAAGTTTCTGGAGGCTTGATGTTTTCATTTATCACATATGTATACAACATATAATGTAAACCAACCATTGTTTGGCTTTGAGTTCTTCCCCAAGAAAACACTAATAATTTGATTCCATACGAACAGTTATTATATAAAAGGTAAAACTTTACTTTTCATGTTTAATCAAAATCACCTTGGGTTCCCAAACTGATTTTTTTAACAGTTTGTTGAGTATAAAGTCTAAATTTTAAGTCCCAGTCTAGTGTTGAGCAATAATTCCACCTACTCAGCAACCTATTTTTATGAAGGTCTTTAAAGCACATTTGTTTGGAAAATATCCTAGTCCCAATTTTTAAAATTAACTGCTTGCATAATTGTGAGCTTTATGCAAGGCGGGGTAATTGTGCTTTATTGCTTCATTCAGTATCAAGAGACCGACTGAACATTCTGCTCAAGTGCACAATGCTGTCACTATTATTTCAATCCAACTGTATTCTAAAAGTACTGGTAATGGATTCTGGACCAGAAATTACTGTTTTTCTGCAGTAGAAGATAGAGATTTCAGATTAACCCTGAAGAGAAGAGCAAATTGATTCTAGTTCGGCAATTAGACTATTATCATGGCGGGGGGGTGGAATTAAATTATCTTTAAGGTCCTTTCCAACCCAAATCACTCTGAATTTATCTTTCAGGTAGTTTTATAGCTCAATTTTCAACTTGCCTGCCAAACTCACATTTTACCTCCATATTACAGATGTCCTCTCCTCTGTGAAGCACAATGGCTAATTAATTAATACTGTTGGACCCTCAAGCATTTTTCTGGAACAAACAATTGAAGAAAAGATAGCAGACACAAACAAACAAAAAGATCTAAACCAAAACCAAACCAAAAATGGCATTACTAACATCACAGGGGGAGGACAAAATAAACACAGAATTGGGAATAAATCCCATATTATCTGAATTCTTGTTTTGTGCCCTAGTGCATGTTTCTCCTGTACTGTATTATTCTCTCAAGAGATTAAAATGCCTGCAGCCATTTATGCATGTAATTTTATTCAGGGTGGTTTTCTGAAAGGAAGTACAGAATAGAAATACACAGAATGAAACAGGTGAAAACAAAACTGGCTGACTGGCCTTCTATTATTTCTCATATACAAATTTGAAAGTCTAAGTGCATTTTCCATTAATAAAGCATTCTTACAGTAAAATTAAAGCTTATGTGGACGACACAAACAAGATGAAACGACACATGGAAAGCCAAAGAAACAGCAGTTGCCACCAGAGGAGCACAGCAGATGCGCTGCTGAACGCTTCCAGTACTTCTAATGTACCAAAGTGACACAAGTACATGAGCCGTCTCAATTTCCTTGCATAATTTTACCAATTCAAAAGAATCAAATTGCTCAAGCTTCCAGCAAGGGCCCTAAATACACTCAGCCTTATATTAACTCACAAACATGCTTTCAGAGAACTCATTACTTCCAGAAAACACTTGTGTTAATACCTTTGAAGAAAATGAAAAGAAAAAAAATATTCAGCTTTCAGGGATCATTGTTAGCTATTCATTATTACGAATTACTTAACAACAAAAACCCTCCAGACAGCAAGCCTTCCCTCCACATAGCAAAAAGCTCCCTCTAAACAAACCCCCAAAGACACAATGAACACAACCCACTCCCAAGGGGAAAAAAAACAACAACAAAGCCAACAAAACCAAACAAAAAACCAAACCACTCACTGGCAAACCCACCAAAACCCCCACTTGGGGAAATAAGCGTCTGCCAAGCTGCATGTTTTGTTTTGTTTCATTCTGAAGGGAAGGCGTTTTCATCCCAAGAGAGTTCATTAACCCAGCAAGAATTCCCTTCTTTTGTTTAGAAAAAAAGTATCTTAATAGTTACCCGGGTAATTATAGACCGGTCAGCCTTACCTCCATCCCTGGAAAGGTGATGGAACAACCTATTCTTGACACCATCTCTAGACATTTTCATTCCAAAGAAGAATAAAAATTAACAAACCCACCTCAGAAGGGATTATTGAAAGCCATGGCCAAATCCACTACAACATAGGAAAAACATTTTCATTCAACACAAGTGAGGTACTGATCAAGATAACCAAGCCTCCAACAGCAACAGACAGAATTTCAGATCTTTTATATTTTCTTCATATTTTCTCTGTTTAACTTTTAAGTACTCTCCATTATTTCTCTTCAAGAATTGGTACTTATTTAATGCTTCTTCCTCTAGATATAAATATGTTTAGCAAAACACGTTCCTAGAAATTACAAAAATCATCTGTTGCTCTGTTGCCTCTGACACAAAGTCTTGAAAGACAGGAATATGATGAAAACAGTACAGGGTAGAGGAACAAAAAACATCTTCCTGAGTAATTTGTTTCCATAAATATGGGTCTAACAGTCTAAATGAACTTTCAAAGTAAGGCATACTCTTGGTATCCTTCAGGGGCTACAATCTAGATAATCACTTTACCATCAAAGTTTATTAAACAAAAATTGAATGAGATGAGATGCACACATTAAAGTCTAGCAAGTTGCTTCTGCTTGATGCTGAAGAGGCAGGCAGTAACTGCTCAGTCAACACCAAATATAGCACAGCAATGATGTGACTTTAAGGATTAGTTTATCCCTGTCCATATAAACAGAAATCAATATGTTCTGTATAAAATGGCACAGTGATAAATACATGTTGACGTTTTGAAGATTTGACCTCCCTGGCTCTTCGGTGGTTAACAGTTTTAGTAGAAAATCAATAATAAATATTTTGACACATTTAGTTATGTTTATTTGCAACCTTCTGAGTAACATTTATGCGACCTACCAGTACTCACAGTACATAATACTAATAGGTAAGAGGCAGTGCAGAGCTGAAGGAAGATGCCACAGCTACCAAGACAGGCAGATGTGTATGGTAAAGCTGTAGCACAAATTCAAATTTGTATTTATGTGAGAATGGAGCTACATAAAGCTTTTCTAGATGGAACTTCATAAAATCTAGATCTTTATCTCTTAACTACATCTTAATAAAATGCATACTACTAACTCTTAACAATTTTCTGATCCGCAGATAATATTGAAACTGCTCCTAAATGATCCTTAATGCAGGAGTCTTAAGAAGCACAAGGAATGTATTTTGCACTTTGCTTTATTTATACCTGTTACTAGTTATATTTACATTCAGCAGTCTACAGGAACTACATTTGCATGCCACGTAGCATTTCTATATAACAGCATGAACAGAAGAATCAAACTAAATTCAAAGTTTAAGTTGAAATAGTTTTAGAAAAACGTTCAAATTAATTTGATCTCAACTACAGCATATCAAGCTGTAAGTCACCTAAGACTGTACAAATGGCTTGTAACACACTTTATGATTCTGGAATTATGGTTTACAAGCCATCTTTGACATTAAAAGACCAGAAGGATGTTAATTCATGCCGTAATTTCTACAGATACAAACCTCCTTTTCTCTGTAAAATTCCCAACTGCCTATTTTTAGGACCAAACTCAGGAAAAGAAATAAAGCATACAAATCATGTTTTATGATAATCATTTTGTTTTATGATGCTATGAACTTGCTATGTCTTCATGAAAACTATCCAATCTTCCAGTTGCCTGTTTCTGTGGTTTCTACGTGCTTCTCTTCATGTAAGAAGAGAATCCAGCTTTTGACTGAATTTGAGTCTTTCTTAGGTGTGCTAGGAGCCCATCAATGGAGTTGACCAAGATTATAAATGTACACTTTCTTCATTATGCTTACCTAGTGAATAACTTAAAAGAGACATTACAAGCGAAGAAGACAAGTGACAGAAGAGGAAAGCAGGTTTTAGGACAATGTAAAGAAATAGGCAATGAAAATAACAAGAGTCTGAACAAACCTTTATCTGATATGAAAAGTAGCAGCAGCAAAGACCATCAGACCAGCATCATGCAAGTATCAGCACTTCTCTGAGGTATTACAGAATCCTATCAACACTCATAGCCTTAGACTATTGGTCACAGTTTGAAATACAGGAAACAGATTTACATCTGTACATAAAATATTTGTCAACTATATTCTATGTGGAAAAATAAATATAAGATTTAAACCCCGTTACTGGAATGTCATTGACCCACATAAGTGATCTGAAAGAGTCCTACCTTCCCTAATAAGTTCTCTTCCATGAGCCAGTGGAGGCTCCAGCCTAACTCGCATCTCCCAGGATTCCTAGTTACACATGCTTTCACAACAACCACCTGCAGTGCTGTCCAGAGCCGCCACGCTCCTGCACACTCCAACCATCACTCAGTTTTACCTTCTCCAGTCACAGGCATGTAAGTTGACCCTCAGGGAGAGCTGAAAGCTTCTTTCCACAATGTCCATTTATTTCTCAGAGGTAGTAAAACCCATTTATTTAACAAATCATCATCACACTCCGCTTTGGTCCATGCAGTAAATGCACAAGTATTTTTACAGTTCAGAAAAGAGGAAAACATTCACGTTACGGCTTCTTTCCTTCTGACCAGTCTAGGATAATTCTTAGTCCTAGTCTCTGCTGCAAATACTCATGGGGAATCCATTTTATATATACTTGCTGTGTGATTTTTTTTTTTACATAAGCGATAGTACTAGTAAAACTAGTTCTACCAAATAAGAACAAAATATATTAGGTGTTCATCAATAATTGTGACAAAGGAAAATTAAATTAATGATGTATGTATTTTAGGGGCCATGTCCATTTATAAATGAAACCACAAAAAGTAAAAAACAAATTGCAAGTATCATAGAATAGTTAGGGTTGGAAAGGACCTTAAGATCATCAAGTTCCAGCCCCCCTGCCATGGGCAGGGACACCTCACACTAAACCATCGCATCCAGGGGCCTTGAACACCGCCGGGGATGGAGCATTCACACACACACACCCCCCGGGCAACCCATTCCAGTGCCTCACCACCCTTACAGCAGAGAACTTCTTCCTTATATCCAATCTAAACTTCCCCTGTTTAAGTTTTAACCCGTCACCCCTTGTCCTATTACTACAGTCCCTAATGAAGAGTCCCACCCCTATAAGCATCCTTATAGGCCCCCTTCAGATACTGGAAGGCTGCTATGAGGTCTCCACGCAGCCTTTTCTTCTCCAGGCTGAACAGCCCCAACTTTCTCAGCCTGTCTTCATACAGGAGGTGCTCCAGTCCCCTGATCATCCTCGTGGCCCTCCTCTGGACTTGTTCCAACAGTTCCATGTCCTTTTTATGTTGAAGACACCAGAACTGTACACAATACTCTAAGTGAGGTCTCACGAAAGCAGAGTTGAGGGGCAGGATCACCTACTTCAACTTGCTTATCATTTCTGACTGATGTGAAGGAGGAGTACTGTTATTTATTTCAGGTGCCAGTCAAGTTCTCCTATCAGGAGCTGAAATAAAGTTAGATCTTCCTCTCACTGTTCCCCAAATTTAACTACAGCTCTAACTTCTATCTGGAGAGAGATGAAAAATAGCTTTGATGTGACATTAAATGTGAAATTAGCAAGTTAAGTGACATGAGATGTGACATTAGAAAGCAACAAACAGGGAACAAATGCCTCATATTTAGTCATTCCTTTATTTCCATTGGGTGGGCACCTGTGTCATGACTTGAAATTTGTAACAAAAGGAATTATTCCACTCATGAGGAAAAAAATTGTGATTACTTGCATTGTACATAGTAAATCATAGAACAGTTTGGGTTGGAAGGGACCTTAAAGCTCATCCAGTTCCAAACCCCTGCCATGGGCAGGGACACCTTTCACTAGACCAAGTTGCTTCCAAGCCCTGTTGAACCTGGCCTTGAACACTGTCAGGGAGGAGGCAGCCACAGCAACCTGCGCCAATGTCTGACCACCAAAGCTCATTTGCTAATTCAAAGGTCATTAACCATATGCCAAGTCCAAAACCAAAAGGCTCCTATTAAACTAATATCCTAAAACCTAAGAAAACAGGTCTGAGCTACTCTTCTGCATGATAACAGCCTGATGATTCACAATGCCTAATTCTGCTTTTGTCACTCAGTTTTTACATTTAATTCTTGTAGAAGCCTCTTAATGCATGATTTGCATATGCAATATTAATAGTAACTAAACTTGAAAAGATATCCTTTCTGACTGCTGGCTATTTTGCTGTGACATGTCTGCATTAAAATCCTCCAGGAGAGTGGGTGATTTAAAAAACTGTTGGATTCCTGAGTTTAAAAGGCAGGCTCTTCCATTTTGAACTCACTTAAAAGGCTTATTACCCTTATCCTCATTACTGCACAGATTCTGTGTGGGTTAAATACATAGCACAAGTTATTGTGCACAAGTTCAACTGATGTCCCATCAGCTTGACCTCTGTAGCAATTTCACAGGTCTAAATCTATACTGTCAATGAAAAATTACACAGGCTATCTGCATAAATTCAACAATTACATCTGCAGATGTTGTTAGTATGTTCTCAGTTTTATTTTTTCTTTTTTTAAACAGTAAGGTTTTTAATCTAATATTGATTTGTGAATAATATTCACTGTTACTATTTTCAAGAAACAACTTTATAAAATGTTTGTAGCCAAATAACAACATGGTAGAGATGACATGTATGAAAAATTAAAATGAACTTTGTACTTCCATCAGAAGGAATCATGTACTAAATCAGAAAGGCTACATTATAGGACCAACCACCATTTGGTTACCTTCACAGTATCAGATTAAAGTTAAAAAAAAAGTATGTATTTATACTCTAAGCATTCTAAACAACACCTCATGAACATATTTCACATCATTCTACAGTACACAGAACTACATGCGATATGAGAGTTCTTGTTCTCTCCCCTGTGAAACCAGAATAAATACCTATTTCTAAAGAGTTTATTAGGTTTTATCATGTAAGAGAAGGAGAGATATTTCCTATAACCTCTTTGTTGTCTGGAAACAAAAAGAGCAGGTAATTTCCTCACAGTCATAGATGAAATATCTTAAGGAAAAGTTACATTTGGTTGGGATCTTTAGCAGAGGAGTGCTCAGATAAACCTGGAAACAATCTCAGGTTGCTACATGCTACACACAGAACAGACTAACTCCCTCCAGGAACATCATCATTTCCTAAATATCATGAGTAAAAATAAACCTTTACATGCTCATACTTTGAAGCAACACATGGACCTCTAGAGTTACCAAGGCTGATGACACATCTCTAATAACTCCAGGGTCCCCAGGCTGCCTGAACTATCAATATTACCTCAGGAATTTTTTTTTTTTTTCATTTTCAGTAGGAGTGGTTGCACATATTCTTCATCTTGAACTCTGATATTATAACTGGGATCATCCTAACTATGCAAAGACTCTTACTTGGGAGAAAGTTTACATTTCAACTTTTCTCCATCAGAATACAGTTAAGCGTTAATTTGCACAGTGGTGCTGCTACTACATAACCATACTTTGCTGGTTTGGAAAGCACACTTTTAAGTACATTTATATGAACGTTCTTTCAGAGTTTACTTATGTATCATACACCAAGTTCCTAGAACATTTAGGTGTTAATTCACAACAGTAGAGTTGATGGAGAATTCTAATTTCATTGTCTGAACTGTAACCTGATCACAGAAACTGAAAGCTTGTTTTGTCTTCAGAAAAAAAAAGAAACAAACTTCTATTTTGCTATTACTGTGTTGTCAGGAAGGATTCATCCAATAAATGCTTACACACAGTTCTTGATAATAGGAACAAGTTCTGATTTCAGTCAAGTATATGACATGGTTTCTTTTGGACTCTAAAGCAAGGCCAACATTCAGTCACAAAATATAAAACCAAATTATTACTGTAATAGTGTAGTTTCATTATTTGTGTCATTTTTACTTATGCATATATGGGGGTTTATATCAGCTTAAGAATGTCTGTCTCTAAAAGCTATTCAAACAAACAAATTCAAATATTACTTGTTACTGCTTTTTCAAAGCTTTCACTTTATCTGGTTTTTTGGTTTGGAAATTTTGGGCTTGGGGGATTTGTGGTGTTAATGCTTTCTGTTCGTTTGGTTTTGAGGGTTTTTTGTGGGGTTTTGTTTGGTTGGGGTTTTTTTTTTGAAATATTGTGCTCAGTACTCCCAAGTCAAGTCATCATGCAACAGAAAAGAAACAAGTAATGCCCCATCCCTGGCAGTGTTCAAGGCCAGGCTGTATGGAGCTTGAAGCAACCTGGTCTAGTGGGAGGTGTCCCTGCCCACGGCAAGGGGTCAGAACTGGATGAGCTTTAAGGTCCCTTCCAACCCAAACCAGTCTGGGATTCTATCAAGTCTCAAAAGTTGCAACCAATGTGATAGTTTAATACTCCATGATCTTATGTTTCTGTAGTAGTAACATAAATGTTTCATCATAGTGCCTACAAAGACAGAATTGAAAGAAGTACTAGAGCTGCAACACCACACTTCAAAAGTAAAAAAAGACCGTAAAAGGAAGAAAGCCATGTCCAATACAGGATCAGACCCCACCTTTTCCTAGACTTTCTTAACCTCATTTATTTTATATTTCCAATTTACCATTACATAATTATTTGAGATCATCTCTTATTTAATAAAATACTGAACTGTTAGCAAACAAGTACAGCAGATTGACAAGAAGAGTGACTTTTTTAAAAAAAATAATAGGCTCATAACATCTTATAAGAAATGTGATTTTGACCTACAAAACCCCAGGGCTAATTTTGAAATTGGGTAAGCAGCAGATAATACGTTACCAATCTCTACAAATACACCAGCTAAGTAAAAATAATTTTGCAATCTTCATTCACAACAGGATTCTAACACAATATTTTGTCCTGAAAATTATATGCTTAATCTAAAATGTCAATTTAAAGTTCCAACTGATGAGTTGCAGAAAAATTACATGATGACGCCGCATGTTAATTGATGGGAAACTGCTTCCTTTGTGAGGAATATTTACCATCTTTTTTTATTAAGGAATTCAACAGTAACCACTGAATTTCATCAGAAACTACATTTCACTAAAACATGCTGTGCATTAGTGTTTAATAAAGGCACACATTTAAATGGAGACTGCAGGAGTGAAAGAGTGAACAAACATTTGTGACTGCCTGGAACAGGTGGGCTCTAGTCCCTTCCAGCTTTTACAGCAGGCTGCAAGTCACTGTATGTCATTTTGCCCCAGTTTCCTATTGAAACTCCAAAATTAAATACCTGAAGAGAAAATAGCCTTACAAGAGGCTGAAGGAAAAAAAGCCTTTTGTTTGGAAATGTAAATTAACTGCTATGTCATTATCACCTACTTCAATGGAAGCAAATCAAAATTTGGAAAACTTAACTATAGATTTTTCATTTAAAGAAAACCTCTCTAGTTACTCAGAGCTAACCATCATAACCCTATAACATAAATTATGATCCAAAGCTACAAATACTACACTATCCTGTGTGCCTATAAAACAGCACAAAGAGACAAAGATGAGGTAAGCACTATATATTTCAGAAAAAGATCCACATAATTTCAATCTAAAGCCTACTAATATTCTTCAGGAAGAACATGAGTAATTCAAAACATACTTCATGGGTTAAAACTTAAACAGGGGAAGTTTAGATTGGATATAATGAGGAAATTCTTTCCTGTTAGGGTGGTGAGGCACTGGAATGGGTTGCCCAGGGAGGTTGTGAATGCTCCATCCCTGGCAGTGTTCAAGGCCAGGCTGGACAGAGCCTTGGGGGGCATGGTTTAGTGTGAGGTGTCCCTGCCCCTGGCAGGGGAGTTGGAACTAGATGATCTTAAGGTCCTTTCCAACCCTAACTATTCTATGATTTTATACTTCAGTTCTCTCCTACAATTCTTTTTGTAACTCAAAGAAAACACTACCTGAGGAATGCTGGTTTTAAGGACTAAAGACTATATTCATACTATAAATTCTACATTCATAGTACATTTTATACTCACAAAATAAAAGATTCTTAATACTGATAAAATATCTAAGTTAGTAGCATTTTTTTATTCCCTAGAATAAGTTTTAACTGGTATATATTTAAAAATGTATTTTTTGGAGACAAGTTTCTTTTCAGTATCTGAATTTTTTTACTTTATAAGGAAAGAGTATATACTTTAGTGTGCTCAACCCTTCAAGAGGAAGGCCCATGAAAAGCACCAGGTAACTGACTGTACTTCTATCAGCATCAACAGCAACACTTTCCATTATTTTAGCTGAGTATATGAAGGTAAAGCTGGGCATTATTAAGATAAACATGTTACCTCGGAAATATTTCCTAGAAAGACACATCTGTACCTAAAAGGCACCATTTCAGCCATACCATTTCCCCTACAACACTCAAAAATGCTAACTCAGCTGGTGCACAGGCCTTCTGAAAAGAACTGCATCCACAGTTAAAACCATGTCCTCCAATCACAGCACAGGCTTTCCATGATGAAGAAACTGAAGCGTAACAGCTTCTTTATCATTTTGTCACAGCAGGATACTGACCCGGGGGGGGGGGGGTGTGTTAGGGCAAATGGGTGCAAGGATAGAAGGGGCTGCAGCTGGAGTAGGTTTTGACTTTAGCATAATGCTGAGAAACATGGGAAGCAGGCAAATGCGCACTGACAAACTTGAACAAAGCAAGTAACTTCTTCCTAGTTTCACCCAGGCAGGCATTACTTGGACAGTACATTAATTGTTGAAAATGTCATAGAGTAACAACTACCCCAAAATAATATTTTGTGTGGTTTTGATTCAAGATCCATTTAAAATGTAGCATTTCTCTGCTCCTCAGTTTATTTCATGCAGATCAGATCTCCCTGTCTTCCTCTCAAAAGACAATTTTCCTTCTTTTCTTCCTCTAAATAGCATAAATTTTCATACCTTGATTTCTCTAAGTTTTGCTCATTATCCTTCAAAGCACAGCTCTAATGAAACTGCTCAAAAAGAAAAAAAAAAAATAGAAATGTTGTGGTTCTGTGATTCCATGATTTAGAAAGGTAATTTCCTAAGGCCAGTGGAATAAGCCAAAAGAAAAACAAGTATTCTGTTTCATCAGCACATCCCTCTCAGCATTTTTATGGTATTGTCTATCATTTTCATCACACATTTGGCTTATCTAAAAAATTTCTCCCTCATCCTCTTTCCTTACCTATCTTTAGAGGGAAACAAAGCAGCATGACATTAAAAGCCGTAAGGATAACAGGGATTCGAGTTCAGACAAACTTAAGACCATCAGACAAACCAAATCATAGCAAACAAATATATGGGTACAATACCAGCTCCCTTAGACCAGTTGTATTTTCATGAATCTGATCCTGGGTTGAAATCCATCCAGACAATGCTCTACAACCAAGACAAGTATATTTCTGATCTAATATTTCAACACTAGTAAGGTAAAGCAGAAGAAAGCAGTAAATTGGCTCTTCTTCCATTGTACTGGCAAACTCAAGGCATTTATGTTCCTTCACTATTTAAATTAGAGAAACACGTGCATATGACTTCATGTTTCAGTTCTGCCCCTAACTTATCTCTATGACTCTTCCTAAATGTTATGGTCATTCTCAAAAGAAACTCCAATACAACAACTCCATCTTTTACCAAGTCACCTGTTTTCAGATCTCTGTTTCTCTGCCAAGCAATGTTCCTCTTCATCCTTCACTACTTATCAGTTCCTCCAGTGCTACGGCACTTTGTCTCTGTTACCTGCTGCAAATAACTCTGCTGAATTATGACAGCTGTATTTCTCCAATTACCCTTCCAGTACCACTTGCTTCTCCAGGCAGCATCTGAGCAGATCACACTCACCATGAGAATCTCCAAATGCACAGATCCTAACATGCAGCTTCTCTTCCAAGCTGCATAAACCATCAAGCTCAAACCACAGCAGAGCAACAAATGGGACACATTATTTTGCATCCCCATTGTTTCAGTTGTGCTTCATTTACCAAGTTCTTCAAGAATTCATGCTTCAGCTCATGCAGGAATTAAAATCCAGTTACAGTCTTGCCTTCAGAGAAAAAAGAACCTGTTTCTCTCTCACTGCAGTGTAAAGAACATATGTTAGTCACCTAGTGAAACCATAAGAATCTTTCCTGACAATAGTATTTAATATATGACATCACTGTCAGAGCACTGCTAAGAGAAATAAATGGGATTTCAATCTCAGTCTCTCACTCTATTACCTGTCTTCTCTCTTCCTCTTTCCTGAAGCAGAACTGATTTTCTATCCCTATTCCTTTCATCCTATAAGGTAAGCAAACCCAGAAATATTTTCAACTCAGTTCCCTGAATGTAAGATACTTTAATGATGCAGTTATTTTCTGTACATTTCAAGACACATGCACTTGAAGCATACATACTGCCTATTACATTGGGATATATACACAAAAACATTACAAAACCCTTTCCTCCTTGACAAAGTTAGGTTTGAAGGCAAAGGCATGAACACTGAATCTGATTCAGAATAGAGCTGGGCAAAGATACTGCAAGGTAACACAAAAGTACTTCTGCAGTCCTGTTGCACTGTAGCATCTCTACTATATACTGCGTCTCAGCTATCTCCATCCTACCTTATAATTCCCCACAAGTGCAGCATCTTAGATCGACATTCTGCTCTCCCCAATATATCTGTATGCATTCTGACACTGCTAGGGGAAATCTGAGAATTTTCTGGTATTTTCGTATGGCACCATAAAGCAGTATTTTTAATTAGAGTACGCTCTCTTTCCTCATGTTTAAAGGGTAACAAGTACATCAGACTAGGAACTAACCCAGCATCTGTCATAACATTACCAAAAAACACCCCACCAACTATGGCACAAGCCAACTGACAGCAATACCTAGAAGCTTAAAGCATGAACAATTCTCTTGAAGAAACACACACTATTATCTCCTTTAAGCAGGAAATATGTGAATACAAAGGGAAAAAGACAGCAAACCTAAAAGCTATGAGTCTTCACAGAAATCTTATTGGTCACCAGAGTATGGGGGTAAAACAGCCTTGCTTCTAGCTTCAAATCATGTTCAATGCAGAGACCTACAACCCTGCTTGTTTAGTACTGCTTCATTAGCAATAAACATCAAACAAACATTAGGCTTTCCATACACCGCATGAAGTAAGTTCAGAAAACACTAAAGACTATGTTTTTGTGCTCAATATATTAAAAACAGTAACAGATTATAAATTAATCTTTATTTCAGAGTCTTAAGAGCATTTACTGGAATAAACAAATACTGATTTCCACCCAAATACCCTAAAGTTGTCAAGATTAATATTAGCTCCTAGGTGATCTCCACCACTGATTTAGCATCAGGGAATAATTTTGACAACCTAATCATGTTTCCAGATGTTGCAAATACTTAAGCAGGTAAAGGGAAAAGACATCACCCACAAAAGCAGACTCACCTACTACAATTTATTTAAATTAACAGCCTACTCTTAGCACAAATTGTCTCTATTAAATATAGTGAGCAGCTAGGGAAAGATATATTAGATATCATTATATCCCACATAAACACTTTATTTTCTCTTCTCCATCTCCACATCTTCTGCCTGTGAAGAAGATACATGGAATCTTTTGAAGTAGCTGCGCAGGTGAATAAGAAAGAAGGCAGATAGGCACCAGACCGATCAATATCACACAAAGTTGGATACACTGTGGAAGCGTTGAAAACAGCAAACAGGCAAGAACATATTCCCGCATAAGAAGTCTGGAGTGAGCTCAGTTTCTAAGCTGCAGTTACCTCAAAGGCGCTTGTTTAGTGTTGGAAACAAGAGGTCACCTAACATTATTTTTCATGTTTGATGTTAAACACTGGCTGTTCTTACACAGTTCAGCCTAAGAATCAAGTCTTAAATACCAATTTGGATCAAAATGTTGAAAGTGCTAATTGAGCTGGCAAAGATACAATGGTCACAATTAAAAAATGTCTCCATTTGGTTAGCGGCCAGACCCATAGCTGGAATAAAGTTGCAGATGCCAGCTGATGATCCGAGCCAGTTCCACTCTGAAACACAGTGCTGCGTTTCTTTCTTCTACACTGGAAGGAACTACAGTTTTTCTGAAACTGCAATGTAGTCACTGACCTCAAATAGTCTTAACTGGGGAGTACTGTTTTCCTCTTTACTCATTGGCACAGATCCAACCACAATTTAAACATTAAAGTATCAAGAATAAGTTTCCAACAGAGCCATCCTTCAGCTATGATGTACAACTCTGTCTGTTGACATGCGATATCCAATTACTTAGAGATACACACTTTATTCCTTTGAGTTACTGAATTGTAAGATTCACAGGCCTTGCCATGCCTGCATTCTTCACTTCTGTGCATTAGAAGGCACATCAGATTCATCGGTACTAATTTGATGGGTGCTAAACATTTTCTCCATTGTTGTTTTCACTGTTCTTGTTATTCTGAGGACTAGCGATAACCTGTGAACCACTCTTAGTAGCACATGTAAAGAAAAGTAACAGGAAAACAACTTTTAAAGCATCAAAGGCTTAAAATATTTAAGTGATAAACAAACCAAAGCTGTTCAAGATGTATCTGGGACACTAGATTTCACAGGTGTCTCACATCTACTGTAAGACCTATTCCATACCCATTAAAAGGCAAACATTTCAGAGGGTTATAAATATTACTCACAAAATAAAAAGAAACACCACAAATTTGAAAGCAGAATGCCTTTTATTTCACAGAATGAGATGGCTCTCAGAGAAAGATAAAAGGAAGTTAAGTTAGACTGCTTCGTATACCCAAGTGCCCTTGTGTGTTTGTTAGCAGGACACCAAGAAGCGGAGACAGTGAGAACACAGTTAGTATCTGTACTTCTTATTCAAACAGAAAATCATTAAACTACTGAAGAAATGTATCCTTCAGGATACCAAATGTGTCAAAAGTCAAAGGGGAAGTGGGCAAAGCCTGAAAGATTACTCCCATAATAAAGTGACAGTTAATCTGATCTGTATCAAGAGCCTGCCTTTTCTCCCCACAGCCCCAGATTCAAGTAAATGCATGAACTTTCTCCATATGTCCCAAACCAAGAACAAAAGAGTATACTGGCAGGTTGTAAAACGAGAAACTTGCTGAGCAAAAGAGGAGACACACCTGTGTTATCACATGTTCCACGTTTACTGTGGTTCCTTAGACTTTAAATTGTGTAGTAAATCAGACATGCATTAGCAAAAAATGGGACCATGGGGGATCAACATAAGAATTAAAGAATATAAAATAAAGAATTAAAAAGCCAACCATATTTCACAGAAGAAGCCTCAGCCCAGTGCGATTTTCAGTATCAAAGAAATTAGAGCAAAATATCAGAAGGCCAAACTGAAAAATAATCTGTAACCATCTTGCCTATAAATAAGAAAAAGTTCTCCACCCAAAAAGATCTTTGAGTGTTGCCTTGGTTTTGACTTTCTAAACTGAGAGCCAATTTCTCACTCTCTTTCTTGTTCTCTCACTATCTGTGCTAGAAGGATGCCCTTGAGAGCTTTACATTAATGCAAGAGTCATGGTGAGTCAGTAAAGTCAGTGGATGGTACAATGATTCCAAAGGTGTCAGATGGGTGTTTTTGTTAGTAATTACTGAAGGTGACCAAATAATTGATTTAAAGATCCAGTCCTTACAGAGTTTTACTCCAGTGGAATCCTGCCAATTAGTTAATATTCCCAGGGCTATATATCTGCTGAAACTTCCATGACCTTGACCCACAGAGATTGTAAAACAATGAAGTTTTGGAATGGTTGTTTTTACCATTTGTTTGGTTTTTTTAACCTAAAATATCTTAGCCCACGGTCCTCCCTCATTGGTAAAATGCAGTTACAAATCTGTTGCTCTTTCTTACAAGAGAGAAAGTCCTGTGTTGTTTGTTCCACCAGAATTTTGAAACCAAGTATCAAACTCAGTGTTACACATGCTATATACAAGGCACTTTAGCTGTTCAAAGTGGTTTCTGTATACAAAAGGAAGTCCTTTACTATGACAAAAGTAAACCAAAAAAATAAAAAAGCAATTCAAACCACAGGTGGGCAAAGGACTGGTGTAGTGTGAGGCTCTATACTTCAGACTGAAAGTTTATTCACTCTGAAATTTATTTCAGAGTCCACAGTTGTGAACACAGTGGTCTTGTGAACATGGCCTGAAGTTTTAAAATGAATATGCAATCATTAAGCAAAGATTAAGGGTGAGACAGAACACACTTCTAACACTGTAATATCCATTTAAGTAATAATTTTTGAAGTGTTTGTGAGTTACTGGGATTTCTTGTTGTTTGGGTTTTTTTTGAGATTAATCTTTCAAAGATTGCATCTTGATGGTCATTATTCATATATATATATAGATATATATATATATATATGTTTTCATACATTACCAAGTTATTTTCTTCTATTTTTCCTGCTTCAACATCTATAAGACAACTGAACCTCCAAAACCAATCTCCACTTCTTATACATACCCAAGGCTGTAGCAACAAACACTCATATAGGTTTAACCAAGTAAACAGTTTAGCCAGAAATGTACCAGACCCACCAATTCATTTGCTTTATACCACTCATTTTTTCCAATATTCCAAATGAAGTTGTAATGGAAATCTGGACCTCCTGAGCATTTTAAGAAACAGGTGGTTACACAAGCATATTAAGAATGATCCTTGGACTACTGCTGATCTGAAAACCCAAATCAAATGAAGCAGGCATGACCCTAACCATGTCCATGCTTTATATGAAGGCAGGATTTCACCAAGTTTTATAACTTAATAGCCACACAGGATCTTGGAGGAAGAGAATAACAGAAAGCAAATAGAAAAAGAAATCTTCCTACTTATCTTCTCCACACAAAAATCTGAAGCTAACACAGAGCACTTCATCAGTTCCAAATTATCTCAATGTAAAACAATGCTGCAAGGCATTGTAATGATGGTAAAAGAACAAACACTGTTCTTGGCTCCTATAAACTCTCTTGCTGAAGTTAGTATGGCATTATTTAATACAATTTTATAGATAAGTATCTTTTAATCCCAGTGGCTTCTGAAAGTATATATCCCTAATAGTTGACTGAAAGCTTCCATTGCTTTACTCTTTTCCTTTCAATCCAGTGTAACACGGATCAATAGGCTGAAGTACTGCAATGAGCAAATAATCATTGAAATACCCATTCAAAGACAGTATTAAATACTCAGCCATTGTAAATCAGGATAAGTACAAACAAATTAATCACAGGAGGTTACTAGTTCTACTATTTCTGAAATTACAGTATGATTACAGTATGGTAAGAGCAGCAGCTCTCAAGAAAATAAGCAGTGAAATGCATATTGATTACATGTAAATTTACCAACTTGTAATAACTGATACCTGTCCAAAGGAGACTAGACTGCCCAAATTTTATTAACAATTTTTTCCCATAATACCCTTGCCTCGTCATTTATTACTTATGTATCTAGGACCACTAACCCCTTTTATTAAGGCCTTATCATTGTATGTAAATATGGTATGAAAACTGACATTTTCATTCATTAACAAAGGTAACACAGAGGTACCTTAAAGCCCAGCTGTCCCAAGGAGTGTAAGCATGATTTTTTATTTCTTATCTTTAACTTTTCATAGAATCATAGAATAGTTAGGGTTGGAAAGGACCTTAAGATCATCTAGTTCCAACCCCCCTGCCATGGGCAGGGACACCTCACGCTATATGATATCACCCAAGGCCTCGTCCAACCTGCCCTTGAACACTGCCAGGGATGGAGCATTCACAACCTCCCTGGGCAACCCATTCCAGTGCCTCACCACCCTAACAGGAAAGAATTTCCTCCTCATATCCAATCTAAACTTCCCCTGTTTAAGTTTTAACCTGTTACCCCTTGTCCTGTCACTACAGTCCCTAATGAAGAGTCCCTCTCCAGCATCCCTATAGGCCCCCTTCAGATACTGGAAGGCTGCTATGAGGTCTCCAGGCAGCCTTCTCTTCTCCAGGCTGAACAGCCCCAACTTCCTCAGCCTGTCTTCATACAGAAGGTGCCTCAGTATGTCTTTTATTATTACTCAAAAGCAGATGCAGGATTCTGCTCATCCCACCTATTGGTCCAATCATGCTTGGAATCCAATTTTTTAAGCATAGTCATTTTCAGTACTGCCACTAACATTTTTAACATGGATTTAGAGGTTATAAGCACTTAACATAACACTACTTCTTCAGCAGTGTTAAACCTATGCCATAATAGCAGCAATTAATGGTCATTATCAACATAAACATAATATTTAGTTGAAATACAAGGCATCTACAGAAAGTTTTTTATCTTTTTCACCAAAGTGCAAAAATGCACAATCTAAAGGGTGCAAAAGTATAAGTTAGCAGAATAATTCCAGAATAATTTATTTGTCAGAAGCAATGTTTATTTCCAGTACAATTTCTTGTATTTTAAGGAAGCTGCATTATATTAAAACATTAAAGCCCAATGTCATCTGTAGAAATACTTTGATATTTTTATCTGCAAAAGGCATATCCAAAGATTCACCTGTTTTAGAGCATCTCACTCTATACAAAAGTATATGTATCTATTCAAGCCACTGAGAAAAGACAGCCAAAAATCAATTTTTCATACTTCATTATGCATTTACAACTAGAAATCCTTTACACAGAGGCACATATGCTATACATATTTATGTATTTTCCCTTGAGCAAAACAACTTTTTTACATTCAGAAAAATACACTAATGGAATTGGATACAATTTTGCAGTCTCTAGTTTCTGTTTATCAGCATCCACAAAATGGTTTGGCATCTGCTCCAGATGAAGAGACTTTCCCACTGCCACTCTTTTTCATTAAATTAACAAGAAACAGGTAAGAATTCGCTCCATCCTCATTAGTGTGTGGTAAGTAATAAGCACTAAGGAGATTTCACACATACAATCTATTCTTGTCTGTAGAACACTGAAAGATTTACTATTAAGTTAGCGTTAGGTTTACATCATTTATGAGCTTTAAAGCGTATGGAGCACAGGAATTTGTAGCACAGGCGGAATATGTTCTACTGCCCTGGAATTGAGGTGAAGGGGCTAACTTTGTACTGCTTTCTCATGAAGAGACTGCCAAGCTCTATTTTTTAATAATTTTTTAAGCTTTTAAGAATTAAACCTGCATCAATATTGTAATTTCTAAGTCAGGAGCAGTAACACGCAAAGCAGAAAAATTCTCCTTTCCTCCAGTGTTTTCTCACAATCTACATACATAGCTTTTTAATTCCTCTTTGTATACAGAAGGAGTTGCACCTGGATGTAGCTAGCCTGTGGTAAGGTACCAGTAAATAGAGTATCTCTAGCCTCATATCAATAATCAAAGTTACTCATTCACCATGTAATGTGCCTTTATCTATGTCCTTCTAAATTAGTCTGTTCAAAATTGTCTGTTTTCCCATCACCCTCCTTTGATATTTTATTTCATTCTATCAGGTCCCAGAACGGCTATGGAATTTCTCACTTCTGACTTTATATACTGAAACCTCCCAACAGTTTCCCTGCAAATCAAGTGGCTAAGGGGATTGCTTGGGCATGTATTCTTGTTTCCAGCGTAGTCATCAAATGAATTACTGTGCATGCATCTATTTATGTTACAAGAGCAAAGATTCTGTTACCTGTCTGAGTATTACTCTACAGGAATGGCTCAAGCTACCTTAAGGATCATTTCATTCCGCAGAACAGATTGAGTTACTCCACACTGCTTATTCCAAGTTTTTTTCACCTCCTTCTGGTAGCAGCCATTCTTAAGCAGAGGTTTAATACAGTGCAACAAAACCTTCATGTTCCTGTAATGACTGAAAGTTATTGGGAAAGGTTTTCCATTACAAATAGAAGTACCATTTTACCATGTGATATAATCAAGTTGAAGCAGCAAAGAAACTATCACCCTACAGTAAAGAAGAGTAAATGCTGTAATATTTAACCCTGACTCCTGTTACCAGCTTCTGTACATCACTTATTTGATGGAAATGGGTTAAGTCTTTCAGATTATGCTTGATAAGCCAGCGCTGGGGGATTCCTCTCTCACAAAAGTAATGTATATTCCTTAAGTACTCAGTTCTGGTATACATGTCTTGTGTTTCTTCACAGCAATTTCAGAAGCTATTTAAATTTTGTCAGGCTAGGTACTTCTGAAACAGGCAATATTACATATTATCACATTAAAGCAGATAGAAATGTAAGTTTTTCTGAGTCTATTTGAATAACTGATTAGTATTTTTTTATTTTACCTTTTAATTTTTACAGCAATTTAATAATTCTGCTTCCAGGAACAGATAATAACCTTCCCTTGAGCCACAAGAGCTGCAGCTGAGCAGTAATTCAGGAAGGAACTAGTATGTTTGAAACAGAGAGGGAGGCATGAGTTAAAGAAAAATAGTAAATTAAATGTCTGCTTTCATAAACTTTCCTGAGCCAAACACAGCACATCTGTGTATACCAAACAGCAAATAGTTGCTTTAAAAGTAAACAAAACAGCAACTGCAGAGAGTCCCTGTTCACTATCTGTGCACTTGAGGAGTATTTTTTCATACATCGTTCATGTAGGAATGCCGAAATTTCACAGAAGGCATTATCTGAGACTGATTTTCACTAAATATTACAGGCTGCATTGATTGCAGAGTTAGAGATGCTTAATGAAAGAAGCAGAAGGGAGTTCTGACCCCCCCTTGCCCCATTGTCATCTGGGTACCGTGGTTACAGTTTCATTTCCCAAGCTTTACCATTTACATTAAGCCAAACAACCTTATACCTCAGCTGAGAGTAAACAAAGCAAGCAGCAAAGCTAGACTTTCTAAAAGAGGTCATGGTGGATTGCTAACAGTGAGGACAATTGGGTATCCCCCATACACAGCAGCAACTAAATAACAGGCTAAATATCAAAGGATACATCTCATTTGTGCTCAGATTTAAGTCAGTGCAGCTAACATGCTGTCCCCTTCTGCAATTGCAATGGCATCATCAGATTAGACTCAGATTTTGACATATAAAATAAAAATTAATCATCAACTGATCAGTTTCAGCAAAGCAGCTGAGGTTCAGCTGGTTACTAAACACAGCTATTTGATACGCACCCTGGTTGAGCTTCACCCCATCCTGAAAAATACTACTTTCCAAAAAAAAGCTGTAAGCAAAGCAGTAGTAAAACTGATTTTATTACTCCATTTTCAAGAGAGAAATTCTCTCTTTCCACATCAAGCACACATTTCATTACGCTGCATCAGGAAGAAGAAACTTCAACAACAGACAATCTAAAGCCACCCAGAGCACAGCTGCTTTTCAGTCTTGTCAGTTATTATTTCTACACACAATTTTTTCTTTTCTCTTCTACATTTCTGTAAAGTCTCGCTTTTTTTTTCCCCCTTGTTTGTTGGCACAGGGTAGCCTGAAACAAACCCCATGACTGTAAAAGCATTCACACATGATGTATTACATAGGTGTATTACAGTGTATTACTGGGCTTACAGTCACTCTATGTCCCTTGTTTGACTTGTTCCACCCAGCAATTCTGAGGTACAAAGTCCCAGCTCTGACTTCTGTACTCATTCATATCAACAAAATCACAGAAACACCTGAAAAGCAGTATCAAGTTTTGAGAATCCACAGCTATATATTACTAGCTCATGACCACATATTGCTTAGTACTTACAGCACCAGGTAATTTGTTTCTCCACCAACGCCACACCAAGTTTTATCAAGACTCGTAACAGCTACTAAAAATGTATTGTGTTACATTATAGTGATATGAAATTACAGAAGCTATGCCCCATCATAAACCCCCATTTGCCCGTCCTTTCTTGATGCTCCCTAGGTAAGGGCACAGTAAAAACGCAAGTGATAACACACACCACTGGGTAAACGTGTGGTGGCCTAGAAGATTTTGTATGGATATGTTAGAAGAATTTCTGCTGCAGCTCCATCTTCAACTCAAAAGGAAAGGTGTTAGTTCTACCATTAGACAGGATGCAGCAAACAGGGGCTCAGTTTCTTAAGTGCTGCACTGTGTCTGGCAATCTGTTTTTCAACCAGCTTCCCCTTACATAAGCAGCAAGTGAAAAGGAAGCCTACCTATTTCCTAGAAGGAAATTGTGAACATAAATCGACCAAATACAATAATTCTTAAGTAACAATGAGAAAAATATATAAACGGCTGGAAAAAATAACAATTTGGGTGAAATACAGTAGCTGGCAGCATACTAGCCTTACCTTCCTACGGTAGCGTGCAGAGACAAAACACAACAGATTTTTTTGACACTTCTACTTTCCATAGAAGCTGTTGATCAGTATTGACAAGCAACTGAGAAAATGCACACCATACATGCCTGTTTCTTCAGCTTGTAAGTCACACTCATTGATATCTCTCATGATTCAACAAAGCATTGTGTATTTCAATAAACACAGCAGAGACTTGAGAGGGAACGCTACAAAAAACATTGCTAATACACAGTAGGTATAAAGATTAATAAACACAGGAGTGACATGAGCTAAGGGTTAAGATGAGTAAGTAATAGCACAAAAAAGGGACAAAAATCTGTAGCAGCACACAAAAACTGCTATTTGATGCAGCATCATATTTATTCTTAAGCATTCCTAAAAGGTACTTGCCACTCCAATATGTTTGAAAAAGCAAATGTAACAATACACATCACAAACCTTCACACAATATTAAGATTGAAATATACTATGAAAAAATCTTTCTTCTTTATGACAAACGTATTACTTGTCTTCCATACAGAGAATAGTTACAGATCTGACCCCTTACAAGACAGCTGATGCATGCATTGTGCAAAAATAGACAATGAGAAGAAACACTGGTTTTGACAAGCTCCATAAATGAGATTTATTTGGCTGCAGTGGTACATCACAAGGATTACCGTCTGTGAACATGTTTCTGTTAAATACAGAAGATAATATCAAACCCACAATCTCACAGAAACTGGGATTACAAATTTAGATTAAAATTGCTTTATATTCTGCCCTAGCTATAAATTAATACACGAGAAATAAGCAGGTAAGTGTCAGCATTATAATTTCCCTAAACACAAAGAATACATTAAAATGTCAAAATTAACTCCTCAGCAAGTCTCCTGGGCAGAAATGCATTATACATAGCATAACAAGCAGAATTCCAACTGTTCTATTACATTAACACTGCATTCTAGAGACACTCATAATATACCCAAGAACTTCAAGAATATTTTAACTGTAGATTAGATCAAATCTGAAATAAGTCTTTCCTGAAAGTTACAAATTTTTTGTGGCATCCATTTTTCCCTTTTTTTTTTCTTTTCTTCCTTTCATATTCCAAAAATCAGGAACATAAATGACAAACCATCACACAATAATCTATTTTTAGTACTTCTGGCCAAACTGAGAATTATTTTCTTTCTGCATTTCTAATTTCAGTTGCTGAGCTTAAACCTGTAAAGCACTATTAAGTATCTTAGACCAGGGGAGTGGCTGTTGGGCTTTGGGGGGTTTGTTCTTTTAAACTGGAGCTCATAACTTGTCTCCCAGAAGAAGAAAAAGGCTTTGTTTCACCAGATAGCTTCTAGGTTGCTGTATTAGGCACTTGCTTGTAAGTCATCATAATAAAGCCATCACAATAAAGCGAAACACATTCCTTGAAATAATGGAGTTGTGCCACTGGTAAATTTATCCCGTTATGTTTAAATACAGTTCAACAACAAAGCACATGGTTCTTTAGGTAAACTCACAAGCCATATGATAAATGCCACTTCCGTACCTCAAACATAAGTCCTTACAAGCCATTAACCAAACATGCATCATCATCCACATTGATAGGAATCGGAAAGCTTTCACGGCTCAGGAAACTCAGGCAGCAAAAGTAAGCGTGAAAGGAATTCTAAGCAGAAGACAAATGATAAAAGATAATGCCCCTATATTTCTGGAAGAATTCATAAAGCACGGTATTAAGAGGGTCTTTGTTATCCACCAAGCCTATAGCAAAAATGCATCACAGAATCACATAATAATTTGTTTTGGAAGGGACCTTAAGGCTCATCTAGTTCCAATCCCCTGGCAGGGGCATGGACACCTTCCACTAGACCAGGTTGCTCCAAGCCCCATCCAACCTAGCTTTGAAATCTTTTCTGAAAGATTCTGAAGAAGTAGCTTGCTACCACTCTGCAGAGTTGACCTTCAATCTTGGGGAAAGGAAGGACACTGCTGGACCTCAGCCTGAGATGTCAGAAGTGGGAATCACTTTTGGCTACCTGCATAAAACAATTGTGGGGCTACAGTCAAGGGCATTAGAACACAGTGACCCTCGTCCTTCCAATCCATGATCTAGAAAGGAGTAGGGTTCCCTCTACTCTCATAGCAGTCCAAATGAAAAAGTTACTTTCAAAATTATATATAAACATAATTTGGGTTGATTATAGCCCAAACACTGCTTCTAAGATGGGAAAGACCTGGAGAACTAGAAACAAGGATTTTGAACATTCTCCATCTCTCCCCCAGCATAAGAACATCAAAGACGTTCCCCATCATCTTTCCTCAAGTCTCAGACTGAGTCCTTCACACACCCTTACCTTAGAGGAGAAAATATTAGTGCTTTCATATTCCTTAAAAAATAATTACCAAACCCAACAAACCAAGAAAACAGTCAGCCTTGAAAACATCCAGGAAAAAAGCAATCACTTAAGTGGGGTTCTCATGTCTAACAAGGTAAGTGAATTCACTTCCAACAATAGACATACACCAGATCAACACCCATATAAGTTCATTGACCAACATCCACCTGCAGGAAAAGAGCACACTACTTAGTTTTCCCACAAAAAACTAGTTTACAGATTGCTTTGTCACATAAGTGTAGCAAGACTGCCAGTGAACTGCACTTGCAGAAAAAAAACCATTTCTCTGCCATTAAAATAAATTGGGTTTTACAGCCCTGTTGTCTGTGTATACATTTAATGAGTTGTAGTAGTAATATTGCTATTAAAAGTGCATCTTGTTGGTTTTATGGTCCTGTTCTCAGCTATAAAGCATTCTACTTAAATAACATTATTCAATGTCTTGAATCTTTGTCATATTTCATGTTAGGACCGAAAAGAATTAGCTGTCGGGGAGGGGGGGGGGGGGGGGGGGGAAACAAAAAACAAGCTCTGTTTCACATTGAGCTTCACTATCCTTTGGAGAAAAGAAATTTTTTGGCGATCAAATAAGATTGAAGTATCCAGTCTTTCAATAGTAATGTTCAGGAAACTGTCCTTTTTGCTAAAAGTAGGGAAGCCTTGTTAGCCAAGATAGTTTGGACCAAGGATCTTACATACTAAGCCAAATGACTAACTTCATGCAAGCATTCCCTTCTACAAATAGTTTTCCAGTCAGAATGTTTTGGTGTCTGGGGCCACAAAAGCACCAGCTGGCTGCAGAATCAGACCCTGAGCCTATCATACACTCAGTGAGACCCATTCCTTAAGTAGTATTAAAGAATTATGCTGCCTTCAGCACAGTGTGACAAAAGTAACACACAAACATCACTTTACATGTGCTAAAACCAAAATGTCTAAGGAAATACAAAAGTGGACAGGATAAGCCAAACTTCAGAGAAGTTTCACCAAGTTAAATTCACCTTCAAAAACATTCCCCCGAACTTTGCATGAGACTACTGCAACCAAATGGAAATATGACAGTCACCGTTGTGTTTCAAAGCTGCACCAAAACCAAGTTTAGATAATATGGGGAAAAAAAGGCTGTTCATTACAAAAACATGAACTTTCTGTAATTTGACAGGCATCTGGTTCACACCTGTGATTTCAGACCATGCTGACAAGTCAGCTGCATACAGTTCTAAAAATCAGGTTAACATTGAACACAATCTTAGAAGTGATAGCTGCGTATTTTTCTCTCTTTGACAATACTATAAAATAGGAAAAAATGGCATGCTGTGTTAACATAGCTGAACTCATCAGTTCATGTTTGTTTACAATGAGGCTTGAACACATGCTGAGCTCTTCCGAAACTATTCCCACGACATGATGCAAAGATGGCATCACCACATGAGAAGGAACAAAAAGCAGCAGCTGTCCACCTCTGCAGCAAGTACTGTGCTGGCTGATTTCAGCACCAACATATGAAACTGAGATACCGTACCAGCTTTCAAGATAAATAATTCCTCGCAATGGAAAACTTTCTGTGCTGCAAAACTGACACTTTGCCTTCACTGAGCACTTTCATACAGCAGGATTATCAAACCCTGCTTTTTGCAAACACAACCAGTCGTGCAAACCTACTCTGTGTCCGACCAATGAATTAACCATGTTTACAAGTAATACTACCACAGACAGAGCTGCCTTCTGCTGATTAAAGCACAGTCTCTTTCCAGTAGATGGCATATTGATAGCACCATATCATTTTTTAAACTTCCATCATGTGCTGTTGAAAAATTACTCTATGTCCTATACAGCCAGTTCAAAATCAAGTGACAGAAAGCAACTGCGTTCTGAACAGAGTAGTCCAGGGCTTTTATAAATATCCTACTCCACAGCAGAGTTTCAGTCTCCTTTTTAACAACTGCCAACCTAGTATCAAAACCAAAACTTCACTTTGCAACACAACCTGTGCCTGGGGAAAATTTTAACTGGAATTTCTCCCACACTGATAATTTTCATCCCTCAGCTGCACAAACACATAAATCATCATGTGCCACAAAATTATGCACTTATGATCAGTGATACTGTTCATAATTAGGATTCACATGCCAACTCAAACTTCGTTTTCTTACCAACTGTTTTTGAAAGGTGGGGACGGACTTCAATTTTATTTTACAGTTATCAAGAATGTGCCACAGTTCATTTTTTGTACAGGTATTATCTTCTAAAGAAGATTTTAGGGCTTTACCTTGTCCCATCTTAGTCCCCTAAATGTTCAAGTAGTTTGTAAAACACTTCATAAAACCAAGAAAATATAAACATTTAGAATGGTTTTCCATATCTCTTTCCACTACAGTTCCATCTGCAAAAGCTCATGCAAGGCATAAACCCTCATTTGCAAAAGCTGGCTTGGTGCTTCCCTCCACTTTCTGACTCTGAAATAATTTAACAAAGAACGTATCACTCTTACACAAATGTAAAATTATTAATCCAAATTGCCAAGAAGTTTTATTGAATGTTTCCTTAGACCACTTGCTATATCAGCATGGATGATATCACAACATATTACAATATCCTTCCAAGTGCTCTATTTCAAAGAACATCAGAGCAGCTAGTATGGACTGGCACTGTGAAGTGTTATCCCAAAAAAAGTATTCTTTCTTCATCAGTAACATCCCCTTCCAAAAGAGCAAAGCATTTAAGTGAATCATTTTGATATTCCAAATTTCCCCCTGCATTCCGGCCTTTTATCACCCAGAGATTTTCAGTTATTACCTCCCAGTGTTGAAGTATGGGCAGAGATGTGCTCCTGCTGTCCCTGACATTGAGTACTTGCAGGCACACACTATTTAAGTCTCAGTGACCATTTAAGACTTAAAACGTGCAGCGCTTCTGCAAAAAGCTGCTTACATGCTGATTTTACAGGAAGAGATGAAGAATAAGGGAAAAGACACATCCCCCTGATGAAGGTACACACATATATCTTCTGGTAATATGCTTTATGGACTTACTACCAACTACCCTATAAACTTCTAGCACAGCAGAGAAATAGCAGTCAAAATTTGGGCTTGGTTTTCTGACAAGTAACTGGAAGTTAAGTCTGAACCGAGAGGAGTGTCACTAATAACAGAGCTGCTCCGTAGGGTGTTAACTTTCCATCTGTGTAAATCAAGACACCCAGGACAGAGTGTCTCAGCTTTATCTTTTCTTTGCTGAACATGTTATGTCTAGAGCATGAAGAATGTTATTATCTCTGAGCAAGTGTGCCGTACACGTTATCTTATCAGAACACTGCATGGTCAGGACAAGGTTTTATTTTTAAGCTGCAGTAGGTTTTGTTCCTGTTTTCTCCATGATTATACTTGCAGAGAAAGGAATACTTGTGGGTTGCAGCAACTTCTAAACACATTGACATAATGCTGCAACATCTCCCCAGCATTTCACAGGTAAAAAAGGTAAGCCCTAGGTCTATGCTCAGATATTGAAACCTGAACCGAGATGAGATTGGTCAAGTATTTCTGGGTATTGCACTCTGTAAGGCAAAACGTTAGCATGTTCTCGATTTCAGATGTTTGGCTTCCCTATTTCCAATGAAACAGTCTATCTGGTTTTACTGCTGTATATGTAAAGCTTATGTTTGTTACTGCCTTCTATCACACACACTGTAGGTCAACTTATACAGCTCTTTCACATCATTAATTAAAAAGCATAGAAACACCCAGAGACGCCTCAGTATCTTCTGCTCTTTCCCCCCCCCCCCCCTTCAGAGAGGGGAAGAGAGCAGAATCAGACAAGGTATCTGCTCTAAACTTCCTACCCCAGCTGACATCTCTATTTCACGACAGCACTGTATCTAAAAAAAAAACAAAGAGCAAAGAAACCAGGGAAACTCTAAGCAAAATAGCTCTCAGTACTCACCTAGCGCCGAAGACCAGTGAGGGGAAAAGCAGCAGCAAGTAATAAGCAGAGATGAATTTCATGCTGGAGCTCCTCTCGTGCGTTCTGCTCCTCACTCAGCTGCTCACAGCGACTCTTCCTTCCTCCTCCTCCCGAGGCGGCTCCCAAGCAGAGCCTCGCCCGGACCTGGGGGAGGTTCCCTCTCTCCGCTGGTGCCGACACAGAGGGAACAGCGAGCGCCGCGGGGGATGGCAGCAGGCGCCGCGTCCTCCCCTTCCCTCTCCCGCCGGCTTCAGCCCCGGCACCGCGGCGGCAGGGACGCGGAGAGGGGTGGGCACAGACTGCAGCGAAGTCGCTTCGGAGCTGCAGCAGGACAGAGCGGGGAAACGCTTCCTGAAGAAAGGGGGTGAAAAAGGGAAAGCAAGAGGAGGAAATAAGGAAAGAGGGAGGAAAAGGGCGTGAAATAGGGGCAAGAGGGGAGAAATGGGGGAAAAGAAAGAAAAAAAAAGGGGGGGGAAGAGTATAAAGAAGCAAAAAGGTAAATAATGAGAAAGAAAGAAAAGAAGAAAAAAGGAAAAGGGGAAAAAAGAGAAGAAAAAGAAAGGAAGAAACAGAAAAGAGAAAAGGGAAAAGAGAAGAAAAGGGAGAAGAAAACAGAAAAAAAAAAGAGAAAAGAAAATTTAAAAAAAATGGAAAGAAAACAGAAAAAAGAAAAGAGAAAAGATTACAATGAAACCCCTACCACTATTTAGTGTCTTTATTTGAAGTGAATCCAGACAAAACAGATAACCCAGAGACAGGGATTGTCTCAAGCAGGTGTCAAGGCACAGCTCAGCCTGACACTGAATTTGTAAAGGCATCTTGTCTGCAAAGCAGGTGTTCAAAAGTTACTGTTTCAATGAAGTATTCATTTACCCCAGAACCACACCAGGTTGAGGGCAATAGAATCCTAAATAATACTTTCAAACAGTGATGTCATCACTAAATGCCCTTCATCACTTGAAGCCCCTGATAAGGCCTTCAGAGCAATTAAGACTATTTTCCTGCTTTCCCTGTTTGTATGTCTTCTGATCTTAATTTCCTTTTAAATAAATCTGTATTGGTTAAAGATGTTTTCAGACTTTTTAAGTATTCCTCGCCTTGACACAAGTGAAGCTGATCAGATGGCAGATGATGTCAAAGTTTAATATTTAAACAAAAATCATCTTTCCCTGCAGTACAAAAAAAACCCAAACACACAAACACAAAAAAACCAAAAACTCCAAAAAGCCAAACACAAAATCCCAAACAAACTTGTCTACAAGTGAATGAAATGAAAGCATTACAAGAAGGAGTTCTGGTCATCTATGTGCTTTCCTGGCCATATGAAAGGCCATCCAGGAGCTACATTATACATCAGAACCATAAAACAAAAGTTTCCATAGCTTCAGCTGGTGTGTCATTGCATCCAACTATTTATTGAAGAGAAATTTTGGATGCCATCAAAGCATAAAGAAGTTCACTGTTTGAAGTGAATGGAAACCTTGCTGAAATTAGTATTGACCCTAATAAGATATTCACATGGCATACAAATAGAATTAATAAATTAAATTACTGGTTACGTTCCTCATCAGTAAACTGAAAAGGAGAGGACATAAAAAGAAGAAAACACAATGCACATAACCAACAAGGAAGAAATTAATGTATTTCTGACACCTCTTCCTTGTGTCCCAACTGTAGTGTCTGTTTTCAGCACACCTCGCAGCATGTTCTATTCAACCATATTAATTTAAATCAGCATTTATTGTTATTTTGATGCTACATACCAACATGAAAGAATAGTCATGTTACCATGGATACTTATGATAGAATAGTGGAAAGGTCAGAAAAAGTGGAGTCAGCATGTTATTTTCTCTTCCAGAAAAAGCCAGCCTTTCCCAAGCTACCAAGCGTTTCACAGCCATGGACCAGCAGCTGAGGCTTCTTCCACTTTTCCTTTTATGTGCACACAGACAGGGAGGGAGAGGAGAGAAGGTACCAGTGCATCAAGGGAGTAAATTATGTCTGATGATGCTGAGTGGGCTGAAGTGTGAAATTTTGCAATGTAAGAGTGTATTTATTTAATTCTATTACTACTCTGCCTTTTGTTTGTTTGTTTGTTTGTGGGAGTGGTGAGGTGGAATAAAGAGGCCTGTTGCTATGTCCTGGTTTCATGTCAGATATTTTACCATGCTTTCACAGGAGAGCCATCTCCACAAGTGGTTTAGTGGCTGCAGTACCAGTAGTGAGCATCCATAATAGTGCCACATCACTAAATTAGGTATTAGGAAGGAGTTCTTCCCTGTGAGGGTGCTGAGGCCCTGGCACAGGTTGCCCAGAGAAGCTGTGGCTGCCCCATCCCTGGCAGTGTTCAAGGCAAGGCTGGACAGGACCTAGTCTAGTGGAAGGTGTCACTGCCTGTGGCGGGGGATTGGAAGTGGTGAGCTTTAAGGTCCCTTCCAACCTAAACCAGTCTATGATTCTCCCTTCTGGTCCAAATCAATTAAACGATTATCAACTTTTTGTGCTTACTAACGCTACTGCTCCGATGAGAATATTCTACAAAGACTGTCACAGCTTAGTTTCAGCCCATGAACACCTCAAGGGCTCAATGTAAAGGATGTGTAGCAAGCTTTCCCACCCCAGGTCAGGCCACGCAAGCTGAGGCTTGGAGATGGCAGCAAGGGCCAAGCAGGGAGTGCAGCAACTGTAACCCTAATCATTGACATACACCCAGATAAAACTGGAGAGAAATGCTCAGAAGTGAAGGCAGGTAGGACAATAGGAAAACCTGCATCTTTAGAGGCAAATATGTTTAAGGACCAGGCACTTAAATGCTACTCTTGTCAGATTTGATTGTGCTCAAGCTGCTTGCCTGAAGACATTAAGAAAAGCGTCCTTTTCCCCCTCATATTCAACTAACTGACCTTGATCTGTATCTTTGTATTGTTTTGATGTTTGATGGATTTTCTTTCAGTTTGGTTTTTAGAGGTGTATTTTAACAGTGTAACATGTGACTTAAGAATAACACATATCAAAAAATGGAAGAGAACTGTTTGCAGATTTTACTGTATAGTCAATTTGTTTAGGGCTGCGTACACTTAAAGCATGGTCAAACATTGAAGTATAACAAATTCGAAGACCTTGACTAGAAACATTCCATATAAACACATGAGATATGTGAAAGCCTTAAGAAAGATCATATTTTCATTTGTATAATTAAAGGCTTTCTGTTTCTTGGCTCAAATTTATTGACAGTCTTACTAAATAAATAATTACTCCTAGATTAGCAAGCAGAAGGTGATTACACATGCTTTTACAAATAACCATAAACAGAAAATATAAATAAGAAGAAAACAATGGAACTATTGCTTAAAAATTTCAAGGCATTTCAAACACCAGTTGTCACGCAGGTTCTTGCAAGTTTGGCTAAATATACTGATAGTGTAGGAATATCATTGCTTACTTCAGAAAGGAAAATGAATCAACTGTCTCCCTTGGCAAAAGGCAGCGCAAGCTTCTGCTTGCCAGGGCAGAAAGACATCCACTTATGCCTGTATTTATGTATTAACTGCTCTAACAGGAGTCCTAATTTTATTTTCATTCTTTGGAAATAATGGCAATAAAAGACGAAATAATGGCAATAAAAGAAGAAATAATGGCAATAAAAGAAGAAATAATGAAATGATGGTGTATATTGTATTCAGTTATTTTGAATGCATATATGGTAATAGAAATTTCTATACACATATTTATCAAAGACTATTAATGTATCTCACTGTTGAATACTAAAATTCTCAATGTTGAAGCCTTCACAAGACTTGGCACAAAAGATTTCAAGAAGAATAAAGGCACAACCATTAGAAAAAATCCAGTACATTTTATTTCAGGGTGCTTTACAAATGCAATTAGGAAATACATATTTGTGAAAGGAATCTACAAGAGACGCAAAGCCATGGGCTTAACTCAGCTATTCCAATTTCATGCCCTGTGCTTGGTGAGTCAGACTACGTTATCATGTAGACAGCGTATTGCCACTGCAGAATGCCACCTTTTAAATGTGTTTGTATATGCGTGTGAATACAAAAATGCACATACATATTTTCACTGAACTGAAGCACCAGTTTAGGTAACTAGAACAGTGACTTAATACATTTTTACACAGTCTGTACCACATATTGCATTTCTGTCTTGAGAAGACTGTCCAGACACACCAAGCTCCCAAGTAATAAAATAATCTCTGAAATACAGCATGATTAATAGTATCTTATCTTTGTACAAAGCCACAGACATCAGTACTCTCTTCTATAGAACGGCTGTTGTGAGCTAGTTAACGTTGCACGCTTCAGGGATTCAAGGTGCATCCCTGAGAAAGTTGGGGCTAGGCTGAGAAAGTTGGGGCTGTTCAGCCTGGAGAAGAGAAGGATGCGTGGAGACCTCATAGCAGCCTTCCAGTATCTGAAGGGGGCCTACAGGGATGCTGGGGAGGGACTCTTCTTTAGGGACTGTAGTGACAGGACAAGGGGTAACGGGTTAAAACTTAAACAGGGGAGGTTTAAATTGGATATAAGGAAGAAATTCTTTCCTGTTAGGCTGGTGAGGCACTGGAATGGGTTGCCCAGGGAGGTTGTGAATGCTCCATCCCTGGCAGTGTTCAAGGGCAGGTTGGACAAGGCCTTGGGTGTCATGGTTTAATGCGAGATGTCCCTGCCCATGGCAGGGGGGTTGGACCTAGATGATCTTAAGTTCCTTTCCAACCCTAACTTCTATGATTCTAAGTAGAGTTCTGAGGCAACATTACTGGTGGAGCAGGAGCAGAAGAGACAAAAAGCTTAGAGAGGACACTTCTTCAGCTCTTATCCATGTTTCTTTATCCCCCCGAAGAAAGATTTCACTTTAACTTTGAAAACAGATTTGACATTCCTTTTCCCAATTTTTCACCTGCTTTTCTCACTGCATCTTCTCGTTTCTTTTCCCTCAGTGGAGAATTTCCCTGCCTTTGGAAGCACTCCTTGATTTAACTAAACTCTTGACAAATCTGTTAAACAACAGAAGGGCAAACGTTCTCACCAAAACAGGAAGGCAAAGCATAAGTCTCACGTAGTAGCATTTCAATATGCAGGGCCTGATAGTTCATCTCCACAAGTACAAACACAATCAGCACAAACACGTTCATAGAACTAACGCATGCAGCTTATTCTTGATTGAAACCTGACACACTAAAGATACCACTTTGTGAGATAATAGGTTTGGGTGACTGATTCCCATCTCAATCTTCAACATGCAGGCTTTTCTAAACGTCACAAAATCCATTTGCTCTGAGTGGTGAACCCCTGGAGACGAGGTTGCATGGCAAAGGAAGGTACTTGAGTGTCAAATGTAAGTAAAGAGTGTGGAAGAGTTTCTTGCACTGTCTCCTTCAGGAGCATCTATTCCATTTTCATTGAAAAGTATATATTTCAGGTGAGACTGGATATTATTGCCTCTCAGACATATACCCATACTCAGAAATATTCAGAGCCTCATGTAATACTACAACTGCAGTAATTCTCGTAGTGACAGCAAGACTTGATCCAACCACTACATATATGATAATAAGTCGTCCTAGGATGTCAGAAAACAGAACAAGAAAACCAACTTGCTTGAGAATTTCTGGGCTTCCCTATATTGACCAGACTCAACAGGGCTGAACCATGTATCTACATTTAAATTTATATGTGGTAGAGGAAAGGGAGGAGGAGAAGAAAACAGATAAAACCAAGGCAAATCCAGTCCTTTAATACTTGCTGCATAAACTATGCCAGCATAAGAACTAGGATCAACCCTCCACATCTACAAATGACCTGCAGTATACTACTTGATATTAGAATACTTGAAACTTTTTTTTTTTTTTGAAGCCCTGCTTCAGAAGCTGTTACAAATGCCTCTCGTTTTCCATCTAAAACAAGTCATTCCTGATAACTTGTAGGTGCTGTCACATGAACTGGTGTTTATGTAGACCCCAATGTACCAAGCACTTCAAGGTTTCAGAGGGGCCTCTTTCATTTTGTAGCTACATGGACAGAGATTTAAATTAATCATGCCACCAGGTTCACCAAGGTCATAGAGAAAAAGGAGTTAGAACATATTCAGAAACACTACTTCAGTCAGCAGTCACTGACATTAAAACTCCTTTTTTTAGAACCTCAGAGCTGAGATTTGCTTTTTTCCAGTAGACACCTCAGGGCAAACTGTCCTTCTCAACATTGTTGAGGTCAGCACAGACTCAAAACTGAAGGCAGAATAAAACCCAACACATGCATAACAAGGTAGTTTGACAATGTACATACAGGTCCATGAAAGAATTATTTATTGTTTAACTCTGAAACTATTTCTTCTTTAATTTAATGAATATTGTATGAAGTTGAAGAAATTTGACCTCTACAAAACAAAAATCATTCCAGACAAAATAGAAATCAAATCTCAGGAACAATTTGTTTTTCCATTCCTGTGAGACTAGTTGGTTTAAAAACTGAAAAGATTAAGCAATAGGATTTTAATAATATTTTTAACAAAACAAGGAAAGACTAACAATTTTCTGTCACATCTGAGTAGTTCTGGAATGGTCAAGAATCATTCTTATCAGTTTCACAATGGATGGACTTATTCTGGGTATCAGGTTCACTAGACTTCAGAGTATGTTAAAAACTGTTTTAAGGACTTGTTTCCATTTCAAAATAATTTTATATTTTTTTTATATTTTAAAATCAGTTTGCTGTTCCAGAGGGCTTTGCTAATACTTTATTGGTCCATAAGACTGAATTTGGCTGATAACAAGCAATGGTGCTTATTGTGAAAGCGAAGTCCTAAGAGAACTCTATCCACATAGTCACATACAGTATATTTAGCACCAATTCATTAGACCATCCAAATTTTTTCACTTAGGAATTAGAACACTGATTAAAAGTCCCTTGAAAAGCTGAACAAGTATTCTTCTTTAAAACATTTATAGTCCTTTAACAACTTTGCTCCATGATCCTTCCCCCACCTTAACTTAAAAGGCTAAAGGTACATAGGCTGGTACCTATGCTTAGATGTAGGGCAGATGATCTCTCAGTATATTTGGATCCTAACTGACCACCAGTTTTAAAAACAAAACAAAAAATGTAAACAAAAGAGCCATGTGTAGAAAGACATGAAATCCAGTTAAATCAGTTGTAAACCACTTGGTCTTCTAGAGCTATAATGAGATTGAATGTGATCCAAGAGAGAATTATTACAACAAAGTCATTAGGATATTTCAGTCCTGAACTTTGCAAACATCCCAATGCAGATGATCCGAATATCAGAGCTCATATCTGTACTTCTCAGACTCCTATACCCAAAGTACTTAAGCATTTTTGGTAAATCCACATATAATTTCATCACCATTTCCCTTTTGGGAACCTATGGTGTGTAATAATTTGAAACAATCTGATGGGGTGGAGGTGGAAATCACACAGAGAAACTGCTGTTGATAAGCTGCTCATAAGAAGTCTTGCATTACAGTATTCCTGACTTCAAGTTATATAACATCAGAAGTAGTCTCTTGAAAGTATAAATGAAGAGTCAGACAATGCAATATAACAATGCAATATAACAACTAGCGGCATAGAAGATACACACGTAAACCATACCTATATTATGTCATTCTGAAACTGCTATGGCTATTTATGATGGTCATATTTTCCACTTTATTCTATACTTATTTGCTTTATCATGTTGTTCATAATATAAAAGTTGTTATAGTGTTTTTATGGCCAAATAAAGGTTACTTTAAAAGACTGAGTAAGAGAATGTTCCACGGTTTCTTTACAAAGCTATAGATAGAACATGTTGTATGCTGATATTCGTACCAGCAACCCATGTTCCTTCCCCCCTGCATTAACTTCTCCTAATAAAGTAGGAACGTAAGGCTTTAACCAATAATCTAATTTCTTTGATTAAATGTTAAGAATTTCCTAGTATTTTTAACTGTTTTCTCTTAAACCCTGTTAAAAAAATGATTTTTAAAAATCTAGAACTCCAGCCCTACTTCAAAATTGATTAGACATGACAATGCATTAAGATTATACTATCAAAGCCATATCAAAATGTCATTAATACAGAATTAATGGGAACACAGTGAAAATTACTATCAAGGCTGAGATTTTCACACTAATATTATGTTATAATCGCATCATTAAAAATCTTGACTATCTCTGAATTATAATGAACAATTTTGCTTTTTACAAAACCCACAAAGAACAGTCTGAAGCAGTCATGTCAGACTATGCCCAGATGGTTCCACTAACTTCAGAGAAACCACTGGGTTTTATTTTCTCAAAATATGGCCTAAAAAGGATTCATAACACTTAAGAATTATCTTGTATTCTCTTTCCTAATTTGCAGTTCAAATTAAAGCCAGTATGTATATCAAATTAGACACCTAAGTGGCAAAATTAGTCATATTTTATATAGTACAAATAAGTGAGCAACCTCAATGTTACATTTTTTTTAATTTCAAACATGACGATTGGGGTCTTTCACTGGTACAATTTTTCAACATTAAAAAAAAAAAAAAGAACGTAGTTTTACAATGGCATTGAATAACCACAAGATTTTCACATTTACAGCAGAATTCCTCACTACAAAAAGTAATAAAACAAATAAACAAACAAAAGTAGTAGTCCTATTTTTTTTTCTTTACCTTAGAAGAATTTGTTCTTAATCTTTAAACAAAAGGAACTGGAACTTTTGAGCAGTGGTATAACGCAACATTTCTGGTTCTGTTTACCTTTCAATGTCAGTACTAGAGTTCATAGAATGCACCATTTTATCATCATCATTAGGAATCTGGTCAAGTATAGGTGTGCCATATGTCATCTACAAGGTCCAGTATCAAACTGAACTTGATTCAATTAATGTATTTCAGCAGAGCCCAGAGGCTTAAACTGTAATCCTTTAGCAATCTCTTTTTCTAGCACACCTTGCCACCAAAGTGATATGGGAGTTTTCATGCTTCCAGACATTGTTCCCTGATTTCTTTTCTTCACCTGGAGTAGAACATAAAATTATGATCACATAAACATAAAACCTGTTATAAATGCAAAAAAAAAAGTAATTTGAAAAGATGATTTAATAAACCTGCTTTTAAGATAGCTGAAAACCATCAAATAGTAATGTGGACAAATGTAATGAAAAAGGCAAAGAAAAGAGCTTTCTTCTGTCACACAGGGATTGCTGCAGGAAAGAAGGAAAACACATTAAGAAATGTGAAAGGAATCATCCCATGTGCACTCATCTTGTGAAAATTTACACAAGCAAAATGGGCAAGATATCAAAGAGCAGAGGCATTTTTCTTTATTACTTTCAGTCATAAATGTAAGTTTGTACTCATTCATGACCTGTCTTTTCAGATTTTAAGAGAAATATCCAAATAGTCATGCTGAACATTAATACAAGAGGAGCACTTATCTCTCTTTATCTGTTGCTAATTCCCAGCTCTCCTTTCTAGTCTAGTTTTCTATTAGCAGAAGAAAGAGGTACCAGTACTAATGGCTGGAGAGCTCAACTGAAGAAACAAAGGACACAAGGGACTGTCTGGCAGGGCACAGAGAAAACCTCTGTTCGGTCATTTTATGGCTCAGCTCATTGCTGCTTTTGTTTCAAGAAAGGTGGATTCTTGCAACAAAGAACACATCTCAGAACTACTCTTGTTGAATAACCACTGGCTAGACGGTTGGAGAAGGAGTATGAGGGTTTTTGTCATGTCAAAAAGATGCTCACGCAAAAGTGGTCAGCATTAAAGCACAGCACGCAACATGGCATCTACACATGTAGCTATGCATCTTTCAAATCCCATTCTTTAACCACAACAGGTTCTGTGAAAAACTCATTTATTTGAACTCTGCATAAAGTAGGATGATTTAGCTCTAAGTACCCTGGCATTTCAATAAAACACTCCAGAAAAAATCACTTTACAGTGTAATTCACTAGAAAAAGTTAAAAAAAAAAGTTCTCTCTGGCTTAAGCTGAGAAAAACTAGTGAGTACACATCATGATATGGAGCACTACGCATTAAAGGCACTTGAGGCATTTCAGCTGCCTCTTTAAAACAGAGACCAAACACATTCAGGCAGAACTTCAAAAGTGATGATACATTGGTAAACCTCCCAATACTGAGCTTCCTAAAGGTCTGCTTTGACACATTTCAGCTTCTGCACATGACAAATACGTAATACATATGTTAAAGACATAATCTACATGTTAAATACATAATATACAATTTGCAATTGTGTATTCAGAATCACCTACTCGTATGTTTTCATCTGAATTTGTGGTTATATTCACCTTCTAACAACAGCTTCACTAGAAAGACCCTTATAATGAAGCGTTTTGTTTTTTAAATAAAGCAGCAGTTAGGGAGAGATATAGCTGAGATTCTTGGAGAGTAAGGTTGAGGTATCGTCTTACTCTAGCCTTAAAATTAAACAGCACAGCCTTTGTATCCCTTCTCAAATACCAAATTTATGGCTAAGTTGTCATCCATTCTGAATTTTGTGTCTCTCCAAAGGCTGACTCTGCTACCAAGGTCATGCAAATCAAAGTATGCAGCAGTGTATTAGTATTTAATCTCATCCAATAAGGCGATAGGAAGTGATGAAAGGATTTGTTTACCATTTCTGAAGTATTAAAGAGGTATCAACATGTAATTAATACTGTTCATAGACTCTCCTGGCTGATGTGACTGCAAGAATAACTCACTAAATACATTACTTAAGCATTTTTATTGAGATGCGTTATTCATCTAAGACAAATGATGACATCTTAGATCTTTACCCTGTAAAATCTGTTAAATCACATCTTAGTTTATGAAGAACTTTTTACATAATCCTCTAGTTAATCACTTTTCATTAGCTAGTGAAGGCTATTGTATAGAAGTGCTAATTTTTTAAAATTAATCTTTAACCATGGAAAAATCCATAAACGCTAGGGGTAACTTTAAAAATTAGTATCTAGAAAATGCAAATTAATACTTTGTCTTCTTTAGTTTATTCATTCCCCTAAGAAACATCTCAACTTAAAACATTCTGTTTTAAATAGTTAAATCCTCTCCAACCTACTTATACTTTTGTACTAAATAACCTTTAATGTTGAATGGTTCAAAACTTTGCTATTGTAGTTCCTTCATCTTGGTTTGATTCCATCATCAGTTCTAACATAAAGAAAAGTGCTATGCAGGTCACAAACCAGGCATATAATTATTTGCTTTTCCCTACAACCCCCTGCTGTCTAGCAATTGTCTGTCACACAAAAATGTTAATTGCACAGTCTGGTGTAGCAATATGACAAGGTGAAGCCCACCACAAAATTAATTTGATAATAGACTACATAAGTGGGAACCATAATGCATTGGATTTAGAGTAGTTACCTTTGCTGCCCTCTGTGGAAGAGGACCGTTACCAAAGTCTTCCAAATTTCACTGTACTCTTCTTGGAACTCCTAAAAGCTATCATGGACTTCTCACAATTTGCATCCTTCTACACAAGGAACTACTCAGCCTGCTTCAGAATAGTTGACAGTACTGAACACAAAAGTCTCAAACCCATATTTTTACAGCCAGATTATCTTCAATGGGAAACTGTACAATTAATTGTGCCTCCCCAAGCCTGCGCAAACCTTTAGAACCACAACTTTGGTAGGCTTGACTAAGCCTGATTGTGGAAACACTCTAAAGCAAGTAAATATTGGATAGCTTAGGTAACCACAGTGGCTTTTATGTAACAGGAGACAGAACTAGTGTACTCATTCAATTTTACTATTCTGTCTATTTAAATATATTCAGACTAAGGATAATTATGATGTCTTAAAAACAAAACAGCTCAACCCTGCTATTATCCTATGCTACTTTAGAGAAACACTTAATTCCACTCCAATAAAAAGTGATCTCTAGCATATTAAACTCACTATTTTTCTCATTAAATAAATGACAAAAATAAACTAATGTAAAAATGATATAAACTAAGCTCCCTTTGGCAGCTCTTTGATCTCCTGAGTAGTTGACTATTTGTAACTTTCAAGCCTATCTACAGTGACAAGGGATCTGGCCCTTTACAAATAAAGTGATATGCAGAACACTCAGATGAAAGTTGCTTACAGCACAAGTGCTCGCAATTTAGGTTTGATATCCCTGCAGGCTTTTATCCAGTTTGAAAGTCCTTTCTGTAATTGTCTGTCCACTTGGTTCAAGTTTCTGCGAACTGAAGTTTTCTAAACATCATTTTCCATTATATGCAGAATAGTACCTTGCTGGACTCGTGCTGTGCTTCAGCGTACAGCTTTTGCAGGAAGCAGACAGGGCAGAGCAACAGCCAGTCTAATAGATGCTTTAGATCCTGCACACCTGCATGTTCTTAGAAAAACAGTGCCACACAGCATCCCTTCAGCTAGTAACCCATATCACAAACAAAATAATTGGCAGGATTGTGCCATGTGTCTGCTTAAGAACAATTTTAACAGCATTGCTCTTGCAATAAGAGTGAATGAGCTTTTTAAAAGAAAAAGGGGAGGGGGGTAGGACGAGGACACACAGGGCAGAAAAGAAGACTTGAAGAAATGTTTAAATATTGAAGTAAAATCTTAAAAAGAAAAAATCCTAAAAACCAAAATACCAAATTACCTATGGAAAAGCCAAGTGATTTCCGTATGGAACCATTGTTAAATTATGTATTAATACCCTGGCACTTTTTGCTTTAACTTAAGCACTTCATAGAAACCCAGATTGCAGACATCAACATAACTCAGTTTTAAACAAGGTGATACTGCTCAGACTTTCAGGACAGCCTTGCAGCATACCTCCCCAATCCAAGTGACATGTCACTGATGACAGGAGGTAATTCTGTGTATATGATTTATGCTCCCCCCCTTCTCATCCCCTTCTTTAGTCATCCTCTTTTTTGGACATTTATACTCCTCAACCACATACCAGCTCTGTGTCTTGTTACTCACAAAGCAGCAGGTGGTGATGAACAAACACTGCTGTGTAACTTCCTCAGAAGAGGCATAGCTCTTTGTCATCTGCACAAAAATCTCATTGTAAACAGCATTTAAGCAAGCAACAGATGTTTTAGTGCAGCTAGATTATAAGGGTAGTGTACAGGTTTTGTCCCCATTCCCCACTCCAGTTAAGCTTTTTTAGGCTGTACTAACAAATATAGCTGCATCAGACATTGGCTTTGTTGACTGTCAATTCTTCCCTCCTCTTCTTCAATGCATTCTGTCCATGTGTGTCCTGTTCCACACCACCCCTTCCCCAGCAAATAATTCCAAGGAATATTTTTGTAAAGAACACATTTCCTTGATTATCATGTAGTATGTACAAGAATTATCTGCTCCTTTGTAAAAAAAATAGGAAGTAACCATTAATGAGACTTCAATATATATTCTATATATAAATCCAAAAGATCTAATACTGTATACCATCTCAATTCCAGCACTTTACAATGGCCAAACATTAACACATGCAAGATGAAAATCAAACTGAACCAATTATTCCAGGATTTTGCAAGCTTGAAGTTGTAGTAGAGCACAATCTATCATAACAGACCTTAAAACCATAGATATCACTACAACATATATCTAGAAGCATGCTTGGCCTCAAACATGGGCTAGTTCCAGAGGCAATACACTTAGAGCTTTGTCTTTCAAATGTGTTCTCAAAGCCAGATTCTAGAAGACTATAGTTTTTAATACGGGAATGCAAAAAACATCATTAATGTAAGACTGTTATAGTCTACCTCAAGAGAGGGTACTTCAAAGACCCAAAAGGGTACCGGTGGGCTTTTGGTATTGCTGCTTTGGAGACTGAGGAAATTGAGCAGCTGTCCACCTTGCCTGGTCTCTCAGAAGATCCCTCTGCTGTGGGGTTGCTGAAAGTTGAAGAACAACAAGTGCCAATTGCGACCACAACAGTGCACCGGCGGCAATATCGCACCAACCGAGACTCCCTGATTCCCATCCATCAGCTGATCCGTAGACTGGAGAGTCAGGGGGTGATCAGCAGGACCCGCTCACCCTTCAATAGCCCCATATGGCCAGTGCGAAAGTCTAATGGAGAATGGAGACTAACAGTAGACTATCGTGGCCTGAATGAAGTCACACCACCATTGAGTGCTGCCGTACCGGACATGCTAGAACTTCAGTATGAACTAGAGTCAAAAGCAGCCAAGTGGTATGCCACGATTGATATTGCCAATGCATTTTTCTCAATTTCTTTGGCAGCAGAGTGCAGGCCACAGTTTGCTTTTACTTGGAGAGGTGTCCAGTTCACTTGGAACCGACTGCCCCAGGGGTGGAAACACAGCCCTACCATTTGCCATGGACTGATCCAGACTGCCCTGGAACAGGGGCAAGCTCCAGAACACCTGCAATACATTGATGACATTATTGTGTGGGGCGATACAGCGGAAGAAGTCTTTGAGAAAGGGAGGAAAATAATCCAAATCCTGCTGAAAGCTGGTTTTGCCATAAAGCGGAGTAAGGTCAAGGGACCTGCACAGGAGATTCAATTTTTGGGAATAAAATGGCAAGATGGACGTAGACAGATCCCCACAGATGTGATCAACAAGATAACAGCAATGTCTCCACCAACTAATAAGAAAGAAACGCAAGCTTTCTTGGGTGCACTGGGGTTCTGGAGAATGCACATCCCAAATTACAGTTCGATTGTAAGCCCTCTCTATCACGGGACCCGGAAGAAGAATGATTTTAAATGGGGCCCTGAGCAACAACAAGCTTTTGAGCAAGTTAAAGGCGAGATAGTTCATGCAGTAGCCCTTGGACCTGTCCGGACCGGGCCAGATGTAAAAAATGTACTGTACGCTGCAGCTGGGGAGAACGGTCCTACCTGGAGCCTCTGGCAGAAAGCTCCAGGGGAGACTCGAGGTCGACCCCTCGGCTTTTGGAGTCGGGGATATAAAGGATCTGAGGGCAGCTATACCCCAACTGAGAAAGAGATACTGGCAGCCTATGAAGGGGTTCGAGCTGCTTCGGAAGTGATTGGCACTGAAGCACAGCTCCTCCTGGCACCCCGGTTACCTGTGCTGGGCTGGATGTTCAAAGGCAGGGTCTCCTCTACACATCATGCAACTGATGCTACATGGAGTAAATGGGCTGCCCTAATTACACAACGAACTCGAATAGGAAATCTCAGTCGTCCAGGCATTCTAGAAGTCATCATGGACTGGCCAGAGGGCAAAGATTTCGGAATGTCACCAAAGGAGTAGGTGGTGCGTGCTGAAGAGGCCCCACCATATAATAAACTGTCAGAAAGTGAAAAGCAGTATGCCTTGTTTACTGATGGCTCTTGCCGTACTGTGGGGAAGCATCGGAGATGGAAGGCAGCTGTATGGAGTCCTGGACGACAAGCTGCAGAAACTGCTGACGGAGAGGGTGAATCGAGTCAGTTTGCCGAGGTGAAAGCCATCCAGCTGGCCCTGGACATTGCTGAACGAGAAAAGTGGCCAGTACTTTACCTCTATACTGACTCATGGATGGTGGCAAATGCCCTGTGGGGGTGGTTGAAGCAATGGAAGCAGAGCAACTGGCAGCGCAGAGGTAAACCCATCTGGGCTGCTGCACTGTGGAAAGATATTGCTGCCCGGGTGCAGAACCTGGTGGTGAAGGTACGTCATGTAGATGCCCACGTACCCAAGGGTCGGGCCACTGAGGAACACCAGAACAAGCAACAAGTGGATAAAGCGGCTAAGATTGAAGTGGCTCAGATGGACTTAGATTGGCAACATAAAGGTGAATTATTTTTGGCCCGGTGGGCCCATGACACTTCAGGCCATCAGGGCAGAGACGCAACATATAGATGGGCTCGTGATCGAGGGGTGGACTTAACAATGGACACTATTGCCCAGGTTATTCATGAGTATGAAACATGTGCTGCAATTAAACAAGCCAAGCGGTTAAAGCCGCTTTGGTATGGAGGACGATGGTTGAAGTATAAATATGGGGAGGCCTGGCAGATTGACTATATCACACTGCCACCAACCCGCCAAGGCAAGCGCCATGTGCTTACCATGGTGGAAGCAACCACCGGGTGGCTGGAAACATACGCTGTGCCCCATGCCACTGTCCGGAACACTATCCTGGGCCTTGAGAAACAGATTTTGTGGCAACACGGCACCCCAGAGAGAATTGAGTCAGACAATGGGACTCATTTCCAGAATAACCGTATATATATTATAAGTATGAACTTAATTGTATGCTGTTGCCTGCTGTGTAATACTTTTATAGCCCATCAGCTAGATGTCTCCAGGTCACCAGCGACTAGCCTTGACTTCCCTCCAACCGTCATCCCAACAGAGAATGACCTTTGACAGAACCGGATGAGTTCCGCAGTAAAGGAACGACCAGCATCAGCAGGCAACGATCCAATACTGCACACAGCCTTTCCTGCCCTGAAAGATTGTTACAACAGATGGAACCTGACATCATGGACCGAATGGACTCGGCAGCATTATAGGGATTGGTCCATGCACTAAGAAAATGATCTTTTTCTCTTGGTCTGTGTGTATATGGATGTATATATGTGGGAGAGCGATGGTGTATTGAAAATGTGGGATCTGAGCATGACATGAATGGTATGGAATAAGGGGTGGATAATGTCCTGAGTTCAGCAGTAGAAGTCATGTTTCTCCTTTGTGGTAGCTGGTGCAGTGCTGTGTTTTGACTTCCAGCCTGGGAGCAATGTTGGTGATACCGATGTTTCCGGTTGTTGCTAAGTGATGTTTACCCTGACCAAGGACTCTGTGAGGCTCATGCTCTGCCAGGGAGGAGAGGAAGCCATGAGGAAGCAGAGACGAGGCGCCTGACCCGGGCTAGCCAGGGAGGTATTCCATACCACAGCACGTCATGCCTGGGGTGGGGGGTAACTGGGAGTTACCCAGAAGGACACGGGCTTCCGGGTGGGACTCGTTTCTTGGCCGGTGGTATTGTATTCTCTTCCCTTGTTATTTTCTCTTATCATTGCTGTCGTTGGTGGTAGCGGTGGTGATTTGTGTTGTACATTGGTTGCTGGACTGTTCTTGTCTCAACCTGAACCTGTAGGAGTTGCACCCTTTCGATCCTCCTCCCTGTTCCTCCGGGAGTGGAAAGGGGAGAGCCCTAGGGGGCAGGGGGGGGGCATTGCTTGTTGTCAGCCTGGCACCACTCTCTGGGAGTGAGTGAACAAGTTGCCTGACTGGGTTTAAACCGCGACACCTATGCCATAACCAAATCTTTAGTTTTCTTAAAGTCTTTTTCCTTTTGCTTGTGTTTGATCCATGAAATTTACCTACCACTCACATGAATTGACTTTTTTCTCCTTTTTAAAGCCACTTTGAGGAATTTTGCCAAACACTTTTAAGAAATTGAGCTATCATTTATATTCTACTTCCTCTTTTTTATTTATTTTATTTTTTAAATAGAGATGCTTGCTTAGTGCTGTGGCTAAACAATATACACATCAGCCCAGAGAGGGAGAGAATGCCAAGGTAACTTCATCTGCTGATCCTGAGGCTGAACTTTAATTTAAAGTAATTTAAAGGAACTCAAGAGCTAAGGTTGAGGCAGATCCTCGTGGCCACGTCATCTGCTGCAAGAGGTTCTGGGAAGAAAAGGGAAACCTGCCTCTGTGTTCACAGTGTTGTTTCTGGGGATGATCATTCTTTATATGGGACCCTTAAGGATCTGAGTCCTTAAGCCACATAAATAAAGGCCCCAAAAGTGACATAAATTAAAATTCCTGGAATACCATGCAGAATTTCACCCTTGAATCCCAGCATGAATTTTCATATAGGGATTTACAAATGCTCCGTACAAATGCAAGGCAAGAAAACGTAATTATAAAACATCCCTAACTTTCTAATACTGAAAAACCCTGAAAATTAATTCAAACCACAGCTTTTGAGTTAAAGACATTCTTCTTTGTAGAAGCAAACACTGGGATTTCAAGAATCTCCGGTTACTAGCAGCAGTGCTGGATATTTAGCTTCATAAGATAAGATATTCCAATAGCATGTCACATCTGAATTCATGAGCCTAGTGAAAAAAGAGTAGGATGAGTTCATCCCTGACTTTTCCTGTAACCTTGATTTGCAGTCCACCTTAAGTCGCCAAGTGATGGGAAAACTTATTTTCTTGATTACTCCCCAGATAATAAAATATTTTTTTCCATTCTTCAGCAGAGAGAGAAGATCAGTAATTCACAACATGTGAATTCATAGCATGTAAATTACAAGGTTAATATGACTTATGTTTATAGAGAAAGATATCCAGCATCTTTGAACTAGGCAGGCTTCCTTTATTAACTTAATTTTATTATTAGTTCAACATGCTTCATCTACAGGACATTATAGAAAATTTAATTGGTTATTATTTCTGCCAGTTGGTTATTATTTCTGGCAGGCTCACATATTCACAAGCTCGTTTGATCCTTGTCACACAATACAAACATAGCCATTATGCGTTTTAATAGATTTAATGATTAGGTATGTGTTTTTTCAAGAACAGACGGGCACGCTGCAGAGAATATTATGCATTTAAGGTATTCAAAGTACAGCTTTGATCACTGTTTGATGGGTCATACTTCTACCTACTACCATCATGCTGCAAAGATGAATGCTGCGGAATCTTTCCCATGAATTTGCAAGAAAGCAGGAAAGGGGGAAAGAGAGGAAGCAGAAACCAGTCATTTATGTCTGAAATAAAATTTCACCTTGAATTTCAAACAAGGGAGGAAAAGTGTGTTGCCCCTGAAACACCCTTGAGTACTTTGGATCAAGATCTCTGGTTTACTTTTTGGTGAGTCACTTATTTTTTGGGATGCTTGCAGCTGAGGAGGCAGCCAGATTGCTATGTGCAGCCAGTGACTGCTGCTAAAGGACACATTTTCAATACCTGTAATTTATGTAGCTTGGACCACAGTGCTTGGCTGTACAAGGAACAATTTCAGGAAATAGGTTTCATGTATTTGTTGTTACAATCCTGTTGCACTCCATTTTACTGATACTGCAAAGTAGCTGGCTTCATGCTATCCCCAAAAAACTATTGTCCTAGGCTGGACTTTGAGGCCTCAGAAGTCTCATCCTAGTTTACACTAGGATATTGTTGACACTTTAGAAGCATTTATTGCTGCATTTGTACTAAAGTTAAAGGAAATACCTACCTTACAGCTTACTTGAAAGCCTTAACCTTTTTTTTTTTCTCAACAATAAATTGCCTGAGAAAGGAAAAAATTCTTCATAGTAATATTTCAGTAGCTCAAAATGTTTTGTAAAGATTCTGAAAGTATGACTTTCAGTAAAGTATTCTTTTTAAATATGTGATTAATACCAGGATCTCAAGTAAGAGGTATTTTTAAGCACAATGGTAACCAGTGAGTTCTGTAGTACATAGCCAGGAAGCTACTAAAAAGGAAAAGGGAGCAGAAAGCAACCCTAAGAAGCTAAACCTACTAAATTTGTGAAGAATTTATGCAAGAGGGGAAAAACTCTCTAGAAATTTAATCTTTGATCTCCAGTTTTCAAGTGTTTGGCCTTGCTTTCAAAAATACTTTCTGCTACCTATTTGTACGGTTAAACATAGAGATCATCAGACAAAGTTCATCAATACCACCCCATCAGTTTACTTCATCCTTGATTTGGATTTTCTTACAAGATTTGAAGGCCCTCTAAGTCTACTGCATTAGCTTCTCTGATACTTAATGGAGAAAAGCTACTGTGAGACAGAACCATAATAAATGCAAATATTACTATTGACTTAGTCTGTATTACTCACCTATATAGCTAAAAAGAATACAGTAACCCAATATCCATTCTATAGAGGAAATGCCTCCAGTACCAAATAAACAAAGAACTTTCTGAGATACCTTTCCCTCTAAATTCCTATATGGAAATCAAGTGTGCTTTACAAAGGTAGATTGAAAGCAATTACAACCTTTCTAGTTTATTAGCAACTTTTCCATTTCATACATTTGTTTCCTAAAGTAATAGACAATCCGTTTCTTTCATGGCTACATAAACCAGTGTGGGTTTGATGTCATGCTTCAGTTTAATTACATTATTATTCTTTTATTTCATCTTCATTATTTTCAAGGCATTTAACACTGAGGGATACAGGGTTTTTCCTTTGTACTTTATCAGTTTCTGACATCTCATATAAAAGCTAGTCAATTGCAAGTTCTTTTGTTAAGCAAGGCCAAAAATCTGCTTGGTCTCCTGAAGTTAATTCATGAAGTCTTAACCTCATATTTTTATGAAATTAAATTATAAGAGCAATAAATAATAACAATTGCTCTGGTTATTACTTTCTGCTGCAGCTATATGTTAATTCAAAAACTTAATGATCTGTTATGTTACAAGAATATTCTGAAACCATTTTCTAGTTTGTATTTTGCTTTGAGATGTTGCAGTATATGCCTATTACCCCTTAGTAAATGGCAGGTTTTTCTGAAAGAAAGGTTGGGCATTATCTCCACTTTTTTTTCTTATTGTGTCTGCATTTTTATCTCTAGATAGAAATGTATTCCTGAATGAATGCAGGAATGTATGGCTGCATGGCAAAGTGACACAACAGCTATTGCTCATCATTTATGGACTGTTAAGAAAAAGAACCTTATAGTCTGCTTGTAATCAAGCCCGTTGTCTGATTAAGAAAGATGTATAACATGTATTTTATCCTGGAGTTGTTTTGCAAGACAGCTCAGCACTCAGCTTCAAATGCCCCCAAATCTAGTAGCACTTCTCCAGCTTAGGAGTTTAAGCTTACAAATAACTTTATTCCATTCTAACAAAAGTGGTTTAGCTCTATTTTTAGAAGCATATGATTTTTTAAAACTATCAGTTTCTCTTACCATCTCTGCTTCCTCTGCTTTTATTCTTCTCACTTAATGGATAAGCTAACATTTTCCTCATGTCAGTTTTTCCTGTCAACCCCTCTTTTTTTTAATCTTATGTTTGCATATGTTGTCAATGTGTCTAACTGGTGCTCCTTCAACAGAAGAAACAAAAGCTGTGGTTTTGATAGACTTATCCAAATAGATTTTTCTGCCATCACAAGGCAGACTGAGCAATTGCAGTTATATCTTTAAAGCTGCTGGGAAGTTCTAAAGGCAAAATGGGCTGATCTGATGTTGTTCTATCCCCATACTGATTCTTCCTAGGGTTAAACTGACAAAATAACTGAGGCATCATTTTGGCAAAGGCAACAAAAATTAAGCATAAGGTGTTTTCTCACTGTAAAAGGAAAACAATAGCCCCATTATTATAAGTGATCATGTCATGTTTTTGATAGCTTCAAAACTTATCTAGAAGTTTTTATGTTATAGGTACAAAGTTGTATTTCACAGATTACTGCATCATGCCTTATAGTGGTAGTCACTGTACACTGGATTTGGTCTCGTCTCTGTTTGTTCTCATTACACAAGAGCAAATGCACATTCCCATTTCTCACCATTTGGGAAGGTAAATTCTAGTCTACCTGTCAAAACAGGTAAGGGTTACACCTCCAATCAACTGCAAATCAGACACAACAACAACACAGGAAAAATAAGCAACAAAGTAATGACTTCCTGGCATTATGAGGCTGGATAACTTATTGACTTTAAGGTTTTTATTCTTTATATGTGCATATTTATGTCCATCTTATAGAATTATTAATGTTTACTGGAAAAGGTACTGTATTTTCCAACTCTGGCAGTGGGCCGAAACAAAGCCATGGCATCACAAAAACACTCCCTACATTTCATCCACAGAAGGAAGTTGCATGTACCTCAGATACCCAATGAATATTGCTTCAAAATAAGGCCACTTAGCCTCTGCTATTACTAGAAAATTCACTGTGACAAATTTATGTTGTTACTCATCTCCTCATAGAGAGGAGAAAATAGAAGATGAACTACACACTGTCTACAACTGAAAAATTCTCAGTAATGTATTGTTAAGGAGTGGAGAAACAAGACCATTTGGATTTAGGTCATAGTAGGGGCAGTCCACTCCCAAAACTGAGATTTTTTTCCAAGTGTCTCTGGGAAGATTGAGTGGTAAACAGATCAATTCGCGTGTTCCAAAAACTTCACCTTTACCCAGGTTCAACATCAAATCTGTTCACATTCACCTGCAGAGTAGTCTGTGTAAGCAAGCTTTGGTTCCAAATATTTATCTTGCTGTAGAAGCACGTACCACATTACAAGCATGTCTCTCTCTATGCTAGATTCCTTGTTTTCCATCAAAATACCCAAAGTATTCCTTTACCACACTGAAACATAACCACCACCCCTAGGTGACCTGAATTTCTATGCAAGTTACACAGCCTGAAGACTCAGCAGAAATAAAGTTCTCTGTAAGACTTTGAGAGCCAACCAATTTACAGGTTCATTTATGAGATGCTATTGTATATCTGTATAATAGAAATGTTTAGTAGATGAACGTGTAAAACTCCACACCTCCATTCCAATACAGGCAAGCATTTTATGCACACGTGTTGAAGGCTTTAAAAGGAACTATGCTCATACATTTCGGTTCCTTCCAATTATCACTTAAGTACAGATAGGATTTTCCTTACAAAATGATATTTTAATGGGTTCTAACTGGCTTTATTTAACTGTGTATTTCACTACTGATTACTCCTAGTGCTGCTGTGTTGCACAATAAGACATGATAAGCAGCTTCTCTTTCAGAAGCAGTTTGTTCATGTTAGTGATTAATTTTTCTAATGTGCAGCTTAGGCCAATTAAGGAAAAGGCTCTCAGCTGCTCTGGCTAACAGCTAACACAAAAGCTGAATAACTTATGAGAAAGAACTGCAAGCTTTGAATTGTTCTTCAATACTCAGGATGGATATCTGGAAGATCAATTACACCTGGGTTACTATCGTGAAAATATATGCACATTGCTGGTTCAATTATCATGTATCCTAAAACACCAGAGAAATTTCCTTGCTCTAGAGAATTTCTTTCTCTTTCTCCATCTATGTATCCCTTTTCGGAAGGAACAATCCCAGTCCTCATGAAAAACAATAATAGAAAAAATTACTGGACTGTAATCCACCTAAGGAAATAACAGGCAGTTAGAGACTTGCAGAAGCACTTGTTACACAGGATATTCATATTCAAAGAAATAGATTATCTAAAGTTACAAAGTGGGTTTGGATGTCCAAAATTTATCATTGCCATTTTTAAAAGTGTAGGAGGCACAGGGAGTTATTCAAAAGAGCTTCCTAGCTTAGAGGAGCTCTGACTGCAAGCTGATAATTCCTTAGATATTTTTTGTTTCAGTATCTTGTTTTTTTGCTAAAGTTATCATTCAGGATCAAATTAAAGTAGTGCAAACAAAAATGCTTTGAAGCTCTGCTCATGCACTTGACCTGACATGAGAATTAGGTCAAATCAGTGATGACCACAATCCTGAAGTCTAGTCAATTTACAAGTGTGCATCATTTGTGACAATGTTAACTTCCTGTCCAAATCTCATGAGCTTTCCTCCAACGTAAAGCTATGCAAACTGCAATTTACATGTGCAACGCTCAGCTTTTTCACAAGGAAAAAGAAAATAAAAAAGCTTGTTTCCGCGTGTTCTCTTTACCTCATAACCTTAATCCCTTTACTATTTCCACAGAGAAGGAAGGGAACACATCTTCAGTTGTAGCATTTTCTATCTTTTATTTCATGTAACTAAGTGGCAGATCTTGACTAAAAATCCCTGGTAACTAATTCACAAATAAAACAAGGATGAGCTTGCCTTAAGGGAACTGAGGTTAACAGAAAAAGTCTAAAGTTTTCCTTACATGTATGTGAAGTCTTCAGGACTGTTCTTTATGTTTGAACACTCTATATAAAAGAAGGAATTGCGATTTTACTCCACACTCACCCCCTCTCTTGCTCCCAGTGATATGTTAGTCAGCTAGACAGTAGAAATAAAATTCTAGAAGAGAATTAACAACCATTAACTGCATGAATCATCATCAGGATGCTTTTGGAATTTGCAACTCCAAAATTCTACAGCTGGAGGCATTCACATAACATTTTCTAGGGCACAATGGAGACACTCAAGTGCTGTGACTAAGTCATCAGATGCATGCACCATCAAATGCATCATTCCAGACAGTGCAGATGAGTCATCAAGTCGCAAACTTGCATAGAATAGGGATCAGGCTTAATTCAAAGTACTGGGGAGCATCTTGGTGTGGTTAGAGTCTGTGTGCAGAATCAGGTTGTTTAGAGTTAATTCAACAGTGACTCAGTATATGTGATTTCTTGAGACTAAGAATTTCCTTCCTGAACATCTTTGAGCAAGCCTTGCTTCACATTTAATCTCTTTCAAAGTAGATTTCTTTACAGAGAGAGCTATGCGTTAAAAATGCTATAATTTTGCCACTTCAGTCATCCTCTTTAACTCATACTTCTGAGAAATATTATTATAGCATACTTCAATACAGCTGGCTTTGAAACAAGTTTCCTGTCCCTGACACGACAGTAAGAATTTAAATGTCTTTCCTTCACTATTTCAGTCCATGACAAAATTTTTCCACTGAACCAGAAACAAGTTAGAAGTTTCCACTGACAATTTTTCAAAAAAGTGTGGATAGTTTAGTTGCATCTTTTATTCAGAAGTGACTACATTAGATGTAATTAAAGCCTCAACAATAGGGAGAAACTTACATATTCAATAATATGAAAAGAAAGCAAAAAGTCACCAACTCACCAAAAATCATCTCCTTCACTGTTCAACTCATCTGTTGTTCAGAGACAGTTGATCAGAGTGCGCAGGTCAAATTTGTTCTTTTAGCCGATTCTATAGTGCAAAGATGTATTAATGACTTTTTCCTCAATTCAGAAGGGTTTTTTATGTGGTTGAAAAAAGCCAATCTTTTCTTCACTGTGGAAAAATAAATGACACCACAAGTAAATCAGACAAGATCAGAACTTTGTAGGCTGTGTTGATCAAAAAAGCATATAGGGGACTTTACTTGACTGGAGTCAAACATAAAGCAAAGTAACTTTTGCAACAATAGAGAACATGAGTTTGGTGTGCTTAAAGTGTAAATCAAGTTAAATATATATATTTACTGTATCATTAAAGAAACACTCTCTAGATTTACTTATTTCTCCCTGCCAAAACAAAAAAATAACCCAAAGCTTCCATTAAATCCAAAAGTAGTTTTACTCCTACTTCAGTACTGCAATCATTACATTAACTGCCTTTTCACAGATTTAAATTGCTTCTACATTTCCATGAGTTACTCTGTTCAGTATTAAGGGAGGATGGATTTTGCTTTTATTTTTTTATATACATCACAGTCATCCAGCATACAAAAATCACAACTTCAAGAATAGTTTCCCAGACATGTAGACCATCTCTGCTTCAGACAGCAAATGGAAATGCTGATCACTTAAGAACTTAACCCAGATGAAGTGAAAGGCACTGAAAGCTGGGAAGAACAGATTTACTAGGTCACTACTCTGGCCTCACAGGACTTCTCTTTCAATAGCTTTTCCAGGGCTTCCTTTAACCCACAGAATTTCATCCTATTTGGATCGATCTTCAAGTAAGACCGATGCTGCTCACACATCCATTTACTCTAGTTCTGCTGCAGACATCTATTGTAAGAGTGACACATGACTGTCCTTTAATAAGAGTTGCTGCCCGCTACACAAAAGTACAGCAGTGTAAGCACAAGGCCCACCTTAAACCACTTTCAGCTAGAGCCAGAACCTTTGCTTGATGTTCCTTGGGCCCACATTTGTCCCTCAGATTCACTTCATCTCTCTTGACAGAAATCACTTTTGTGGCACTCTTCCCTGAGAGGCATCAAGCTCCTTTTCAGAGTAAATTTATGCAGCAGTGTACAGTACATTTCTTACTGTTTTCTTTTGAAGTACCCTGCAGGGGCTGCCACCACAGCAAATGAGTACCTTGTGTTGGCAAAACCACTCTTAACACTCCCAGTTTTAGTCATTCTCCCTCACTACACAGTGTAGTAAAAAGAAGTTGATACTTATTTCTCTTACAGATAATTTGATCAAGTGTTTCAGTCAGGAAGAAGGAATTTTTAGATTGCCAGATTTTATTAGACATAAATTTGAATAGTCTTTTATATTTAGTTATACAAATAACAGGTTTAGGGTTTTTTTAAGACAGAGCCAATAGCAAATATTAAGTACAGTACATAACACCAAATACATGTTTTACATCATAAAAAGTAATAGGAGCCAAAGCTCCTACACCATACCAGATTCCTAATGTAATAGCTACATGAAAAAAAAAAAAAACAACAAACCCTCAAAACAACACTGACAGCTAGCAATAATGAAAATCTAATACAAATTGGCACTGAATAAAAGTCACAGGGTATAATCCTGCTGCAAAAATTTAGCAAAGACTAGAGAAACCTTATTTTTAAAACCAAAAAAAAACGAAACCATGAAAAGAACCAACCCACACTCCAGGCTGGGAACAAGTAGTTCTGAGATGCAGCATGCTTAACAACCCCAGTATAACAACTTTGTCTGGACCAGCTTGTACCTGATTCTCCAATACATCGCTTACTCTTCGGTTCTCGGCCTAGCCATCTGTAAAGTGGATACATAACTTCTGCTTTCCTCCTTCAATCTCACTGGCTCATAGTTATTAAAGTATTTGAGAAACAATAAAAGCATTTTTAAAGAACTTGAGATACTTGACAATGTTTGGAACATCACTTTACCTTACATTCTATGCAGCCTTTTGTCATGTTGCTAGTATCCGCATCGGTAACATGGCCCATAACATTAATGCATTGAAAATGCACCATGAAATAGTGGTTCTCACAAATTCCTTTCAACTGTTTGGACTGTCCATTCTTTGTTATTACTTTATTACTAGCAGTATTCCACCTCCAAAGAAGAAAGTAGTGCTATACATCAATCGCACATTATTTTAAATTAACAGGATCAGATGAATTTCCCATTTTTGCACCAATTTTCACCAATTCTGCATGGATTCTTTTGCAAGTAGCCCCAGAATACTTGATGGTGTACTACAAAGACTCAAATGATAGATTAAAGTGTAGTGCTACTTTCCTTGTGCGATATTATAATTGTTAATACCTAGAGACTAGACCTTTATAACATCCAGGTTCCAAGCTAATTTTCCTCTGATCCTGTAAAGATCCTTCTATAAAATCCATTTTATGGATATTCTCTTCTACATGCAGGAACTGGCATATACATGGTTTATGTTGGCTTATGTTACATTTGATTATTATTCAACCATGCCAAGTGCAAGGTCCTACACCTGAGTCAGAGGAATACCAGGCACAGCTACAGGTTGCGCAAAGAAGAGATTCAGAGCAGCCCTGTGGGGAAGGACTTGGGGGTGTTGGTTGATGAGAAAATGAACATGAGCCAGCTTCAGTGTGTGCTCGCAGCCCAGAAAGCCAACCGTATCCTGGGCTGCATCAAAAGGAGCGTGACCAGCAGGTCGAAGGAGGTGATTCTGCCCGTCTGCTCTGCTCTTATGAGACCTCACCAGGAGTATTGTGTGCAGTTCTGGTGTCCTCAGCATAAAAAGGACATGGAACTGTTGGAACAAGTCCAGAGAAGGGCCACGAGGATGATCAGGGGACTGGAGCACCTCCCGTATGAAGACAGGCTGAGAAAGTTGGGGCTGTTCAGCCTGGAGAAGAGAAGGCTGCGTGGAGACCTCATAGCAGCCTTCCAGTATCTGAAGGGGGCCTATAGGGATGCTGGGGAGGGACACTTCTTTAGAGACTGTAGTGATAGGACAAGGGGTAACGGTTTAAACCTTAAACAGGGGAAGTTTAGACTAGATATAAGGAGGAAATTCTTTCCTGCTAGGGTGGTGAGGCACTGGAATGGGTTTCCCAGGGAAGTTGTTTATGCTCCATCCCTGGCAGTGTTCAAGACCAGGTTGGACGAGGCCTTGGGTGATATGTAGCGTGAGGTGTCCCCGCCCATGGCAGGGGGGTTGGAACTAGATGATCTTAAGGTCCTTTCCAACCCTAACTGTTCTATGATTCTATTAATAGACTTATCATGATGTCAGTGTTAGTCATTTACCTTATTCAGGTAAAGAGCCTTTCTAGAAAGAAGTAACTTTAATATAGAGTAATTCCATCATTAATATTTGATTCTGCCTATTTGCCTTCCTTAGAGAAATAGGATGATATCAGTTCATTACCATACCTGAAACTCATGTTAGCATATATTTTGAGTTTAGCTGAACTAAAGCAGTCACTTAACTTACTCACAGCCTAGATAACAGTTTCTGTTCTCCCCAGAAATCATATGTACAAGGATACTAGGAGCCTTTACAGTCTATCTATGGATCTATGGCTACCACATTTTTGGGGGGGGGGGGGGGGGGGGGGGGCAGATTATTACACAAATCTATTTTTTTATATGAAAAACTTGACTTTAGCAATACATTTTACTAGTAGCAAAAGCAGCATTTCAAAAGCATGATCATCATCCTGCTGCACAGGGGTTAACAACCCAGCTGTGAATTCAGTGTCCTGACAACTTCAGCTATAAGTCCCTGTCACTGCTTATTATATATAAGCATCTCACTGCAGTCCTGATTTTTCTCCATAACGTCTAAATAAAATTTATTTTGGCGTGTCTACCTGTTGTATTTCAAGAAATAAAAGATGTAATCTTCATGTTGAAAAACTTACAAAGAAAACTCCAATTTTGTCTTCATGTCTGACTGCACATGAATCCAGACTGTCTATGGACCAGTATCAATAATGAAAATGTATCTCCAGTATCCCTTACCACCTATATACAGCTAAATCACTGCCTGGTTTATGCAGCTATGTATTCAGAACTGAATCAGCTTTAGGCTATCTTATGTTGTTGACAACCTCTAAAACAAGTAGCTTTTCAGTAGTATCTCTCCAAAATGACCTAGCAAGGAAAAGTCATGCCAAAGAACTCCTTATGGACTCAGGTCTTCCACTGACAAATGCATGCAAACGGGCAAGATGAATTTTGTTTTTCCTTCTTACACTAAAAATCCTACTATGACACATTTGAAGAATTCATGTTAAGCATGTAGTCAACCTAAACGCTTGCATCCTTACTCCTTTACTAACAGTAACACACTTTGGTCTGTTACTTCTGAGGTGCTGAGGACTAACTACAAATGGGGAAAATAAGTTTTCATTGCTTAAGCTTCTTTTATGCTTTCAGCAAGACCTTCAACTCATTTAAAATAAATATAGGTGCAGGAGTCATTCATTTATAGAAAGCTGCCACCATCAAGTTTTACTTCAAGAGCTGCTGTATTAGCAATGGAGTACTGAAATGCTTTCTCAGGTATTAGTCTGTTTGAACTAGTTCAGTAGAAACCTCCAAAATCCAACCAGAAGCTTGATGACCAGTCACCTCCATTGTTAGTGTTAGGTAACTACTCAAATTGCCCTAAGAGAACCAGTTTCAAAAGAGCAAGTGAAAAGATTTATTTATGGCCTTAAAAGATAAAGCTGTTGGTCTGAAATCCAACTAATGATCTCTCTTTCATTAGCAATGTACTGCATCAAAGGAAAATGAAAATATGATGTAGCTGGGTTTCTGAATGCAAATTAAGATGGTAACAAACCCATTGCAGTGTAAAATGTATGAGAACTAGTGAGCAACTGTCATGATTACCCAGCATAGCATTACGAACACTGAGAAATTAACATAGATGGCAAAACCAGCATGAATCTGAGAAATGCAAGATTTTCTTCCACTTCTCAAAAAGCCAGAAAATACATAAAGTATTTGAGATCAAGTATTTTAATAAGAATTTAATTCAATATCCTGTCCAAAACATTTCTTTCCCTACCGTGAAGTTCAACAAAGCAATGTGCAAGGTCATACACCCGGGTAAGGGCAATCTTGGACACAGCTACAGGTTGGGCAGAGAAGAGATTCAGAGCAGCCCTGCGGAGAAGGACTTGGGGGTATTGGTTGATGAGAAACGGAACATGAGCCAGCTTCAGTGTGTGCTCACAGCACAGAAAGCCAGCCGTGCTGGGCTGCATCAAAAGAAGCTTGACCAGCAGGTCGAAGGAGGTGATCCTGCCCCTCTACTCTGCTCTCGTGAGACCTCATCTGGAGTATTGTGTGCAGTTCTGGTGTCCTCAACACCTTAAGGATGGAGCTGTTGAAAAAGTCCAGAGCAGGGCCACGAGGATGATCAGGAAACTGGAACACCTCCTGCATAAAGTCAGGCTTGAGAGAGTTGGGCTGTTCAGCTTGGAGAAGAGAAACTGTGTGGAGACCTCATAGCAGCCTTCCAATATCTGAAGAAGGCCTACAGGGATGCTGGAGAGGGACTCTTCATTAGGGATTGTCAGGGGAAGTTCAGGTTAGATACAAGGAAGAAGTTCTTTACTGTAACAGTGGTGAGGCACTGGAATAGGTTGCCCAAAGGTGTAGTAAATGCCCCATCCCTGGCAGTGTTCAAGGCCAGGTAGGACAGAGCCTTGGTCAACATGGTCTAGGGTGAGGCATCCCTGCCCACAGCAGGTGGGTTGGAACTAGATGATCTTAAGGTCCTTTCCAACCCTAACTATTCTATGATTCTGTTTCATAATAACAAGATAAAAAGTTAAAGGTTTTTTGTTTCCTCTTTTAAGGTCACACTTTAACAAAATCACCTCAGAGGGCTGTACTGTTGTTCACCTAAGTATTCCAGAATTTCCTAGTTAATATGACACAGATTCCTCATGCTATTAACTGTAACAAATCAAAACCCATGCTATGAAACAAGAGGGGAAAGGTGCAATTCAGTTTATTAGTTATGGCATCCTTCCTCACACAGGGAGAGACCCAAAAAACAGCAACCAGCTTACCCAGACTGCCTGACAGTTACTGCTGTCAACAAGGGCAGCTATCAGCGTCACATAATTAGCATTATCACAGTGATAAGGATTTGGAATTTCTACAAAGGAGCTCTGGGGTTATGGCTGGTGTTTTTTTGGGTCACTATTGAAGAACTGATGGAAGAACAAAACAAAGAGACACCAGTTAAGAATTTTTGTCTTCTAGATAACCAAAAATCCAGTATACACAAGACTTCAAATTCTGATACTCAGGCCTGGACTATATTTATTGCATAGCCCCTGATGTGTAGCTAAGCACATCGTAACTACTGTTCTGTATTTTCCATAGTCCTAAAAAAGATATCTATACCTAACAGAAAAAGCAATAAAGAACAATAAAAAAGGGTACATTCCAGGAAACTCATGAACTTACAAATGTACAGTCTTCACAAGCAACTGAAATAACAAAAAAGTATAAAATGCTTTCTAGTTGTTAGCCTGACAAGATGCACCACTATCTACTCAAGTCAGACTGCAAATTGGCTGTAGAAATAGCTTTTTAAATGAATCAAACAGGGTTAAATTTCTCTTATAGGATGACAAACAAGGTAGCGAGGTTGATGCTTCCCTTCCAGCTCTCACAAAGCAAGTTAAAGGTCAGAGCCCTTGTCCAGGCAGTGAATTACACCTGTTCAAATCCCTTCTCACTTCAGAAGTGTATTTTCTACAGCTCAGCGTTCTCCAGTTTATAGGAAGCTGAATTCTATTTGGGTGCTCCTGTGCAGTACAGGACAAGGCAGACGAACCCTTTCTGAAGGCTTGGCAGAAATTTCTTAATTCTTTTTGAGTTTAGCCATCAGCAACATATTGAGATGCGCAGAGCATACGCTGAGAACAGGGCTCTCAGCACCTAACCTAAAAAATCATGAAAGCTGCAAGTAAGCACTTTACGAACAAGAAGCAATTGAGGAAGGCAGATTTAGGCATACTTTGAATAGAGACATTCATCAGGCTGACAATCTCAATAATTATAATAATAGAAATTATTAGGAAAACACTGGAGCCAAAGAAAACAATGCTTATCAGTGTGTGTTTACAACTATCAACACCTTTCTTGAGTTGTAATATTTTACTAGCCCAGATTGAATCTGGTTTCAGTAGGCTTTTTTATTATTCATAATGGAGAACTGGAGGCTGATTTTTAATGCCTTACTCCCCAGCTTTTCGACTGTTCTAGAAACTTAAAATAATTCTAGAATATATACATTCAGCACATCAGTCAGATAAAAAAGCTGAAATGGAAATTCCCTCCTTTTCTAACGATTTTTAGTATAGCCAACAACTTAAATATTTTTTGCAACATTACTGATAGAAAGGTGATAGGTACACCTCAAAAACATAACAGCTTAGCTTTCATCCAGCTTCAAATAGAGATCAAACCAATGAGATAAGTCATTAAAAGGAGATTAGCTTCTTTGGCCTAATGAGCAGCAAAGCAGCAAATGCTTTGCTCTGAATTCTGATGATAATAATTTCAAAGCCTTTGATTTCAGAGAAGTGATCAACTGCAGTTATAAATTGTAAGCTTATCCGAACTGTTATTCAAGTTTCAGGCACACTTATATTCACAATGAAAATTTGAGTAAAGAGGAATATTCATGTTTTGTACCAATTTTAGCAACTACTAAAATACCGGACATGTTTGACACTTCCATGTTACTTTGACTGATGGTGCTCAAAACTGATATTAAAAAAATGGCATGTGAAAGAAGGAAGAGTGAGTAACGTGTGAGCTGCAGTGAACCAGAGATTCTTCAGTAGACTTTTTATAATGTGCATGTGTATAACAAAACAAAGCAAAAATACATCGAAACAAACCAGCCAGAGCCAAGGTGAATAGCTGTTCTAGCAGATAAGGGCTTACAGGAAGATGTACACATACTTGTGAATGCCTGGAAATCAGTTTGGCACTAATTGTTGCCCAAATATTCCTGGTTTGCCACCAGAATGGGGTGGGATGACTCTAGAAAAGCTGAAGCACCTCAAAATTCCTGCAGATTTTCACTTCTGCATCTTCACTTTTTGCTCTCAAGACAAAAAGTGCACAGAGCTAACACAGAATAACATTCTGCCGTATTTAAAAGAACTGGAGGCTAGATTTATAATCAAACTGAATTAGCAAATGAAGTTGTCCCATGCCAAAGCAGCCCTGATTTTTCTCACAAAGTTAAAACTGTTAGCAGCTGGAAAGAATTTTCACCCTACTGACAATATTGAAAAACACAGTAATGTCAAGTATTGACTGTCATGTTCACCTACCTGTCTGTAGGTTAGGATTCAAGATCTAGTCCCACCCTTGGCAAACTTCCCTGCATTTCAAGTACACCTCATTTTTTCCACCAGCCTCCTAGGACATGCTTCAAATGCATCAAACACTATACATCTGACCCCTCTTATACATAAACAATGTAAGAAAGCAAAGCTATGTAGAATAAAAAGTCCCCCAAGAATAACATCCTGAGCAACCTGCTATACTTTTGCTCATTATTTGAACATGATTAACATCCTTTTTATCATATTTTTGTTTTTAAAATACCACAATCTGTCTGTGCACTGATAGGAGAGCCATTGCAGTAAGCTGATTAAGATAGGCTCAAAGGCAGGAAATCTAATGCATCACTCAGAATATGTATTCATTAATCAAACAATGCCTCCTAAGCATACTGGTATTCTTAGTTCTGGTCCACTTGGGATAAACCTGCTGAGAAAAGATTGTAAACCACAAAGATCTGGGAAGGCTGCACACAACAACTCAGATATTATTATTTTATTGTGGGATTAACAACAATGTAATAAAATAGAATCATAAAATCATAAAATAGTTAGGGTTGGAAAGGACTTTAAGATCATCAAGTTCCAACATCCCTGCCATGGGCAGGGACACCTCACACTAGACCACGTCACCCAAGGCTCTGTCCAACCTGGCCTTGAACACTGCCAGGGATGGAGCATTCACAGTTTCTCTGGGTATCCATTCCAGTGCCTCACCACTCTTAAAGTAAAGAAATTCTTTCTTATATCCAATCTAAACTTCCCCTGTTTAAGTTTTAACCTATTACCCCTTGTCTTATCACTACAGTCCCTAATGAAGAGTCCCTCCCCAGCATCCCTATAGGCCCCCTTCAGATACTGGAAGGCTGCTATGAGGTCTCCACGCAGCCTTCTCTTCTCCACGCTGAACAGCCCCAACTTTCTCAGCCTGTCTTCACACGAGAGGTGCTCCAGTCCCCTGATCATCCTCGTGGCCCTCCTCTGGACTTGTTCCAACAGTTCCATGCCTGTTTTATGTTGAGGACACCAGAACTGTACACAACGCTCCAAGTGAGGTCTCACGACAGCAGAGTAGAGGGGCAGGATCACCTCCTTTGACCTGCTGGTCACGCTCCTTTTGATGCAGCCCAGGATACAGTTGGCTTTCTGGGCTGCAGACGCACACTGAAGCCGGCCCATGTTCATTTTCTCATCAACCAACACCCCCAAGTCCTTCTCCACAGGGCTGCTCTGAATCTCTTCTCTGCCCAACCTGTAGCTGTGCCTGGGATTGCTCTGACCCAGGTGTAGGACCTTGCACTTGGCATGGTTAAACTTCATAAGGTTGGCATCAGCCAACAAGTGTGTCATGGCATCAGACGCAAGTGTGTCAAGGCACCTCTGGATGGCATTCCTTCCCTCCAATGTGTCAACTGAACCACATAGTTTAGCGCCATCGTCAAACTTGCTGAGGGCGCACTCAATCCCACTGTCCAATATACTCTCTATTCTTCTCTATTGTTATGGTTCTTAGAATTTACTGACAGAGGAAGAGTCTGGAAACAAACTAGTAAGCCACTGAACCAGCCACCTGCAGACTGGTATAATTTCAGCTTCCGTAGTATGATTAGTACAAATGATACCTGGAGAAGGCTCTCTCTTTTAACTGATGTTTTTGGAGTTGCTTAAAGTAGTTCAAAACGTGTATTTAAAAAAACATGACCAAATCTCATATGTCTAGTTCCAGTTACTAGACATTTATATCTATTGGCAGGGGCAGACATAGAAAGAAATGCCAGCAACAAGGTTTAGATTAAAATTAGGCCACCGTAAATCAAGGACTATTTCTGAAGTTCTCAGATAATCTGGCACTTAACAGTCAGAACTTCATATTGTTATATTCATTTTCAGATTCTTATGTTCTATAATTACTGGAGGTGGACTTTTTGCCACATCCACATTCAGAAGCTGAGCCCACCCTAAGCTCTAACTCCCAGAAGACATTTTTCCTTTAAGTCTCTATATGGAGGCCAAAACCCACTGTCATAATGACATTGAAATGCCTGACTTACACCCAGCAAGTTCTTTGCCAACTCTGTTCACAGTGAATTTACCACAATACAATGACACCCTTGGAAACTTTTTCTTTTCTTTTTAAACCAAGTCGTGTCTTTCCAGACATAAATGGGCAGCATTTTAGATCTGTTTTATCCAAGACCCCAAATGAAATGGAGGTGCCATATTTCAAGTCCTTAGAAAGACATGCACAACCAACTCATACCAGACAGCCTAGGACCACTTATTTTGAATTTTGAAGCCTAAGATAATATAGTAGGAAAATAAGTTATGCAAAACAAAATAACCCTCTTTGTCACTGATAATAATTTAGAATAAAAGAGCTCCCCTAAAGACTATCCAGAAACTTTTGACAGTTTTGATGTATGGTTCCTGCAAAATTCTCTTCTCTACTCACTCAATGCTATCAACTCACAACATACCAACCAAAAGAGAATAAGGGCAGTGACTGCTAAAGAAAAAGAAGGCAGAAGGGAACAACCTCTTGTTAATAATAATAAAAAAAAAAGTAAAAAAAAAAATTGTTCATTAATCAAGTTATGCTCTTTAACCAGATCCAAAAAGGAGCTGATCCATATACAGTTCCAACACTGTGAATTACTTAGCAGAATCTTGCCAAATCATTAATCATTACCTCAATTTTCTTGTTTGGCACCATTGAACAAAAATAGCTATCATCAGCTTTAAAAGACTCTTTTGTTGGATATGTTATCCCAAATTGGGATTTTTCCTTCATATCCGTTTCCTGCCCTTCTGGTTTATACCATTAAAATTTTAGAGATAAATGGACTTGAAGTCCCTTATTACAGAGGTAGAAAAATATCATTACCAAAGATTTCAAATATAGGATTAACTTTAAAGAATGTTTCTGTTATTGTGTAACAGCATTTTAAACACTTCTGCCATGTCTTTATTGGCAAGTATATTGAGATATTACAAAGGCTAAAGAAGTTATCCGCTAATATCCTCAACACCTGAATCAGCAAAACACTAATTATTGCAAGGGATAAGGCATTAAAATAATTTAGCCTCAAAAATGTTTTCAAGATTAAAATGGTAAAGAAATTGCTCTCTTCACCAATGAATGCAACCACCTCTAAAGTCTGGCAACGAAGAAACCATGTACTATGTGAACAGTACCTTATACCATAACAGTTAAAAATATATTAACCATAGGAACTTCTGGGAGGATCAGATTTTTTTCCAGCTATGAAGTACATCACAATACTGTGGATTTTGGCCACTGATGAGGACATTTCTACTTTCTTATTGCTCACTCCCCTGGTTGCATATCAGATGATATGCATAACTGCAAAATTATAGCCATCCTTCCAGTTCTTCAGTTTCAGCTGACCTGTACCGTACTATGCTTCAAATGAGCTAAGTAACACCCATCACCTTTGCTAAAGAATAGAGTAAGGCAGCAGATCTTGCATTTAAATGAAACAGTTGATTCATTACCCAAGCATAGCTTTGCTGTTCAATTCAGTTATGGTTTCCTTATTTAAAACTTTTGGAAAGCATTTTGCTGCCTGCTTTCTTTCAGCAGTTTGTGGTGCTAAAGACCAGGTGAGCCAACTGGAAGCTGTCTCTAAGGAGAGAGTCGCATAGGGAAGGGGCTGTATGTGCCAAAGCTGTGAGTGATATACAGCATGACAGTTCCTTGGAACAGGAGCCCACAGCACTCTGGTAACGCTGGCAGACTGTGGAGCTCAAACTTTTTCAGACTGCAGAATGAATCAAGTGTTTGACAGACAGTGGTATGTGGCAGGGGCACCAGTTTCCCAATCAATGCTGTGAAAACAAAATTGAAGCTATGAGCTCAGTTGCCAGAACTAAAAAAAAAAAGTATCAGAAAACAAAGATCGAATAAATCCTTCTACACAAAAAATCATGTCCAAAAAAGCATAACAGTTTAAGAGCTTTCAGGCATTGCACTGCAAAAACAGAAATATTCAATCTTGTGATCTTCCAGCTGTTCTTGGAGAGCACTGCACAATGAACTCCTCATCCATGTGATGCCCAGAAAGAAACCCAAGCATTTTAGCTGCACACAGTTGCATTTATTAAACATCAACTGAACCAGTATCCAGTTTTACCAGCATTCTCCCACATAGCACATACACACATACATATCCCTAATTTTGCAGATGAAAGCCTATGTTTTACTTAGCAGTTCTTCACTGATTAAAACATCAATTTAGATGTTCCAGCTAGCAGAACCAGAAAAAATAAAACAAGGGGGGAGGGGTAGGAAAAGGAAGGGTAAATGCAGAAAAGAATGAGGAAAACAAAGAACAGCTGGAAAAAAAAAAAAAAGAAAACAGTGAATGAAGAAAAAAATTTTCTTTCACAAAAAGGGGGGGGGGAATTAAGTGCTACTGATTATAAAGGAAAAAAACCCTTATTTACTAATCCTTGTCTGATGTAGTCTTCCATATCTATTTAGCATTTATTAAACACTACCAATGTGAAGTCAGGTAGCCATCAGAAAAGCCTCAGTTAACTCTCTCAGTCAACTCTTGCTCTTATTCCAAAAAAGGAAAGCTGTTATTGAGAGATGCATCTTAGTTCAATGGAGACATCTATACTAAAAAGACCTAAAGGTGAGTCTAAACCCTCTCTGCAATTAATAAAGTCAATGAAAATAAGCATCTGTGGAGAATAACTCATTTTGCACATACTTCACTGCCTTGGGACAAGATGTTTCATTTTCAAGAGTGTTCTTAGCCCTGCATCAGGTATAATCAACTCAGGATGACTGACACAAACACAGTTCTCCACATTGCAGAGGTCAAAAGTTTAAAATCCAAAAACTTTTTTAAAAAAAGGCAGTTCAGCATCAACAAGACAGAATACCAAGTTCCCATCAGGTTCCCATCAAGTTCAGCTTTCCAACATAAGGTCAGATTTCATTCACTGGAGATCGCTGTTTGTATTACCTAATAATAGATAATAAGAACTAACATTGCCCAGGTTGTTTAAACAAAGATTGGTGCTGTACCTGTTGATAAAAATTGAGATTTTTGACATACGTATGTACACATTTTATTCATATATATATATATAAAATATTCGCATCTTGTGATCCTAACAGGGGTAAAAACACCTAACTTGTTGAATTTGCTGCTAGTGTTGATGCATACTACACAAGACTCTAGTGATAGAGTTGGAAGTACTTTAAAATAATGCATGACTGCTTTGTCTGCTCCACTACAAAAATAACCCCAAACTTATAATGAGGGTACACCCATCTTAATATGTTTTAATTAATAATATGTGGGAAGAGGTTTTATCTGGCCATAACTTACATTTCCAGCATTGCAATGAATTCAGAGGTCTCATGATAAAAGAAAATCAAAGTGATGTCCCCCCTTCCACCCCACATACAGGCACAAAAAGCCAAATGTTTCCTTTGGTCTGAGTGAAGCACTCAGACCGCAGGTTCCATCCAATAATTCCAGACTAAAGGTGTATGGAGATTTCTTTTCAATTCCGTATATAGCAAGTTGTAATGTGAAATTTCAGAAGAGAAGTTTTAGAAATGTCTGAGTCCAGGCAGATGTCAAATAATTTGGATAACATTTTCCACTCTAAATGTCTTATCAAACCACAGATAAACTTGTTTAGATGAAGCTGCATCTGCTCCAGAGACAAAATTATGCACAGTTTTTCAGTTATCATATTTGATCACAAGTTTTATTAATAAATTCATAGGGGAAACATTTTAAAATATAAATATTTTATGTGTTGTTTGCATAGATAACTTAGAAAGTCTGCTTTACAGAAGACAATATAAGGTGAATTAGGATGTCTTTATTCACAAACTTCATGCTGGTGAGTGCATTTAGTCCTTTGATAAGTCCTTTCCACCACACTTAGCAGTGCACCACTTTTAAAACTAATGCTGCAAGCTTCACTGAAGTTCTCCACATTCAGTTATGGAAAGCAGAAGACTAGCAGAAGGCTAGTGATGAACAGCTTCGGATTGCCAGAATCTCTCCTAATTCTGAGCTGTTCTAGTTTAGTTCTTCAAGAACAAGAGTGAAAAGTAACAGCAGTGAAGGGTTTATCTCAACTTGCAGCAGGCAGCTTGTAACATGTTCCTGAAGCGTTCACAGGTTTCATCTGTTCCTACCATTTCCTCCCTCTTAAGGAAGCCTTTTAACCTGAAAAAAATCTTTTACACTCCCCTAACTTGTCAATAGATTTTCTACCTCTCTGAAGTTCTACTTCATTTTCACTCCAACTTTCTTCTTTTCTATTCCACACACACTCACAGTGCCCACTTGGTTATTCTTCTACTACTACTGTATTTCTCTCAGTCACATTTACTTCCCTGGAGAGATTACTCTGTTCTTTAACTGCCTTCAAAACCACTAAAGTACAAAGCAGCCAGCAAGTATGGCAAGAACCTACATGTCACAACTACTGACTAGGAAAAACCACAATAATCTTTATATAAACACCCTCATATTAGAACCCTTAGTTCAGCAGTGTTTTGATTATAGCTACAGGTATTCTGTCTCAAAAAATATTAATACATGGACTTCTTTCAGCTGTGAAGGTCTCCAAATCCAGTGTGTAAAGTCACTGGTAATTATAATTGCCTAAAAGAGGGCAACTTGACATTCTTTCATCAAATCCAGGGCTCCACTCACAATTAGCTTCTTTTTCTTCCTGCAAGATGTACTTTCACTGTCCATTTGATATTCTCCTACCACAGTTAAACCCAGACAAGATAAAAATGGTAAAGATGATGCCAGTGCTTGTCCTTCGACATTCTCACTGCAGAAGGTTCTGCCTATCTCCTAAATTTGTATTTTTTTCCTAAACAAACAAAAAAAAAAAACAACAAAAAAACAAGAGCCTTCCCTAAGCTGACTCTTCTTCAATTCCTCATCTGTGGAGATTATCTCCAGATATTCATTTTTCTATCACTGTCCTGACAACTATCCTTAGTCTTTGTGATAGCACTCACCTTATTTTGTCTCCCAGTCAGCAATAACTACCGATTGAGAGAAGGAAAAAAGAAAAATAAATAATCAGCTTTTGGCTGAAAACAGGGGGAGATAAAAGTATTCCTTCCTGCTACTCTACTGAAACGAACAGGGGAGACCCTGCAGAACCTCATCTCCATTACCAGAGTGATTCTGCCTCCAGGGGAGAGAGAAATAAATAAAAATGATCAAGAAAAAGAAGTCTTTTCTCTTTAGAGAAGAGATTCAGAGCAGCCCTGCGGCGAAGGACTTGGGGGTGTTTGTTGATGAGAAAATGAACATGAGCCGGCAGCATGCGCTCGCAGCCCAGAAAGCCAACCGTACCCTCGGCTGCATCAAAAGGAGCATGACCAGCAGGTCGAAGGAGGTGATCCTGCCCCTCTCCTCTGCTCCTGTGAGACCTCACCTGGAGTATTGTGTGCAGTTCTGGTGTCCTCAGCATAAAACGGACATGGAACTGTTGGAACAAGTCCAGAGGAGGGCCACAAGGATGATCAGGGGACTGGAGCACCTCCCATATGAAGACAGGCTGAGGAAGTTGGGGCTGTTCAGCCTGGAGAAGAGAAGGCTGCGTGGACAGCTCATAGCAGCCTTCCAGTATCTGAAGGGGGCCTATAGGGATGCTGGGGAGGGACTCTTCATTAGGGACTGTAGTGACAGGACAAGGGGTAATGGGTTAAAACTTAAACAGGGGAAGTTTAGATTGGATATAAGGAGGAAATTTTTCCCGGTTAGGGTGGTGAGGCACTGGAATAGGTTTGCCAAGGGAGGTTGTGAATGCTCCATCCCTGGCAGTGTTCAAGACCAGGGTGGATGAAGCCTTGGGTGGGATGGTTTAGAGTGAGGTGTCCCTGTCCATGGCAGGGGGGTTGGAACTAGATGATCTTAAGGTCCTTTCCAACCCTAACCATTCTATGATTCTATGATTCTAAGCTCCCTTAGCTGTGCTAAGCACAGCTCACAGGTAGACTCACAGGCTTTAACTGTGCAATCTAGTTAGCACTCAGGTTCAAAACTTCTCATTTCTAGAGCACTTATTTTAGCACAACCCCTGGTTTATTCACTACAGTTCTTAGCTCTGGGGGAATTTATGACTGGTTCTGGCATCTCACTCTGATTCTCCTTTGCAAGCACTGAAACAGAATTCATTTAATTTCTTAGCACTGTAATCTCTTTTGTCAATAAATTACTACTGCTATTGAACAGAGACCTGGCTGTTTCCTTCAGTGACCTTTTGTTGCTTATAAATTTCTTATTCTTTACCATAGCCTTTTCTGTAACCTTCCTTTCATCTCTCACTTTGGCTTTCTGTACTTTTATTCTCCCTTTGAGCCTTCTGAGTCTGCAATATGAAGTCCTCGTTAGTTGCTCTTTTATACCACCCATTTGATTTCTCAGAGTTGGAGGGTTTTCTTGTATATACATGTACACATAGGCTTATATAATTTATTACTTGTTCAGCTCAACTTGAAACCTCAAAACATAGCAATACACTGACCAAGAGTAAAGGGCAAAATATGTTTTAATCATAACTGAAATATGTTTCTTGTCAAGGGTGCTTTTACAGTCAGTAATTCTGTTGTCTCCCAACACAGCACACTCCACGGTATTTTAGTACCTTTAACTGTGGTCAAAAATGACAAACTGAGAACTTGCTCTAGGTATTATTCACAATATTTCCAGTATCAACTGTCAAAAGACAGAAAGGCCTGAAAATTATTACAGAACCTCCAGTTTCAATTGCAATCCAGCAGAATAGAAGGCCTATGAGAATACATAGGATAAGACTGCCTGCCCCCTCCACCTCTATCTTAAAGGGGTTATCTCCACCACACTTACCTGTGTTAATAAAAAGAAACACAAAGCCATATACAGATGATGCAATTTTTGAGCAGTGACAAGCTCCACAGCTTTCTTTCATAGTTGAGGTCATAAAGAGACAAGCACTGGTTAGCCAAAAAAGGTACACTTGACCAAGCCATGGGGGCATCAGTTTTATGCTTGTTTTAGAAGCTCAGTGCGTTTCATGTTCTCACAGAAAAAAGACCCCAACAACCATACAACCAGATAGTAGCAACAACATTTATGTTGATAGACCTTTATATAATCCACCTGAATAAGAGCTACCCACTGTCTGAGGCAGTTTCTGGAACAGATACAAAAGCTTTCTACTCGAATCTCCACCTTTTGATCTGCTGCACACCTGCCTTGAGTTCAGCCCTTTACAAGAGGCAGCAACTGAACTGAATACAAATCTCCTAACTAGCACAAGTAGAATAAGCCATTTCTGTCTGATACAGTTAGACATAAAAACCTATGTCAAGACCTTAAGTGTCAGGTCTGGCATTTTACCTTGACATTTTGACCTTGCCTAGTATGTTTATTAATGGCTTAAGTAACACCAAGGATATTACTGAGAAACTCTATAAAGCTGAAACTTAGCATTTCCTTATTTATCAGCATAATAGCAACAGGACTAGTTTTAAATTGAAATAAAATAGATAACCCTCTACCCCACCTTCCCTCCTCCCAATATAAACCTCTTCCTTTGTCTCACACAGCTGCCCTGACAAGAATTCTCTATTCCAGGAACACATGTTCAGTTACTACAGAGACAATAGGATTTTTTGATTTCTTCCTTTTTGTAGTGCAGTATATACTTTGGGATAATACGTACTGTTTATGAGTATTAAATGATTTTTGCAAGTATGATGAGACCAGCATTTGCATAAAGTAACAAAATGCATAGCTCTAAGTATTTATTGTGCTTACAATGAACACAATTAATGTCATGTCTACAGACACAAAGCTATGATGAAGACAGCTGATAAAATAAAGGGAGTAATCCAGGTTCAAAAGCTCCTGTTTTTTGTTTTGTTGTTTTGTTGGGAGTTTTGGGGTGGTGTTTGTTTGCTTGGAGTTTTTCTTGGGTTTTTTTTTTTTGCATGTGGGGTTTGTTTTTGCTGTTGTTGTTTGTTTGTTGTTTGGTTTTGGTTTTTTTCATTTTTCATTTGTTTATTTGTTTTTTTCCAACCACATTGCAGTTCTAACCACATGGGGTTCTTCTCACTGGCTTAACCTTAAGAAAAAAAAAAAACAAACCAATAAAAATCGAACAACTGAAGCTGTTAACAGAAAGGACCTGGAATTTTAAAAAAAAAGAAAACAATTGGAAATAGGTGTTTGGTTCACAAAAGCCTGAAGGGCAATTAAGGGTCAGGTTTTACTCACCTACTAAAGGTGCATGTCCCCATTCATGTTGAATCAGGGCTTGACAGTAGTTAAAGCTCAGGACTCAGAATCAGGAGATGTATGGTTATGCTGCTCTACACCCTCAACTTCACTAAACCCTCTGAAATGCCACTGAACTTCTGTGGCTTGACGTTACACATTTCTCTAACTGAACAATGCTACTTTTTATGAAGACTCTTATTTTGAGTATGTCTCAAAGTAGTTTTACATATGCTGTATGTTTGCATAGCTGGTAAAACATATTTGCATTTGACATATTACAGGATTGACCCTTATACATTAATCATGTTAATTACCATCTTGCTAAATGTATACAGATCCCTGACATACATTAATTGGATACATGAGTTCAAGTGTACTCTTTGGTTAAAGATGGGGCACTGCTAAGACTGAGAACCATGGTATGCTAACACAATATTTTTCCTAAATGTACAAACCAAGAGTACAATTTAATTCAAAATTAAATGTACAATTTAATTCAAAATTAAATGAAATTTAAAAAAAAATCCATCCAAAAAATAACCAGATAAAATACTTAATTTCCCATTTCCTTTTAAATAATACATTCTATTGGCTGTTTTGTCTTATTTATAATTCCCCAAATGGATCCCCTGTTTCTCAGGGGGGCTCTGTAACATAAAAATTAAATGTTTTTCTTCTAGTCAGAAAAAACGCATTCCTTTGTTTCTCGTTATTTCCTCTTACACAGCATGCATTAATCCAAACACACTCTTTCCTATTGCTATCCACTCTCAGCATTTCATTAAGGTCTATCCAACTGGAAAACCGTCAATATGGTTACACAGGAAGTATGCAAGAGAGTCCAGGAACCTTTCCTGAGAGCTCAGAAAAATCCTATTGAATAAAATAAAAAATAAGTGGTTCTCCTTGTACACAGTGAAAGGGTTGCTACAACAGGAAATGCAACTGTGCTAGGGGTATCTTAGTTCATATACCTCCCCCTTAATTACAGCTTCGGAAAGAAGACTGCTATTTGCTCCCCGCCTGTTTTGCCAGCTACGTCAGAGCGAGCTCTGAATAGCTTTGCCAGCCTAAAGAAAACCCTTATGAAGTGAAGGTGAAGTTGAGGGTCAAAGCTGAACTACAGCTCACTATCTGCGTGAATTTGACAGCATGCTAGCCAGCTACACCCAAGAAAAAGATGCCCTTACATATTTTACTACATAGCTCTTCAATGTTACCTTTAATTTCATCCCAAATTATTCAAAATTAGGCATTAGAATGAAAGCAACTCAAAATATCCTGTTTGTTCTGTTTGTGTTGGGTTTTGGACTTTTGTTTGCTTGGATTTGGTTGGTTTTGTCTTTTGTTGTTGTTTGATTAGTTTTGTGGTCGGTTTTTAACTCAAGCCCAGACTCTCCGCCAAACTTTCGCAAATCTCAGACATTTTGATTTATTTACCTGAAAACAAGTTGCGTAATCAAAAATTTGCCTTGAAAACTGCGTGTCAAACCAATTGGCAAATGGGAGTTAACTGTATAGCTAACCAGTTGGGGGACTGTCGTGGTTTAAACCCAGTCAGGTAACTTGTTCACTCACTCCCAGTGAGTGGTGCCGAGCTGACAACAATCAAGGTCCGTGTTCGTCTCCCCCCCCCTCCCTGCACCGGGGCTCTCCCCTTCCCCGCTCCCGGAGGAACGGGGAGGAGGACCGAGAGAGTGCAACTCCTACGGGTTGAGACAAGAACAGTCCAGCAACAAATCACCACCGCTACTATCAGCTAAAACAATGATAAGGGAAAATAACAAGGGAAGAGAATACGATACCACCGGCCAAGAAAACGAGTTCCACCCGGAAGCTCCTGTCCTTCCGGGTAACTCCCAGTTACCCCCCACCCCGGGCATGACGTGCTGTGGTATGGAATACCTCCCCGGCTAGCCCGGGTCAGGCGCCCCGCCTCTGCTTCCTCACAGCCTCCCCTCTTCCCTGGCAGAGCATGAGCCTCACAGAGTCCTTGGTCAGGGTAAACATCACTTAGCAACAACCGACAACATCGGCTTCACCAACGCTGTTCTCAAAACTAGAAGTCAAAACACAGCACTGCACCAGTTAACACAAAGGAAAAAACATGATTGCTACTGCTGAACCCAGGACATTATCCACCCCTTATTCCATACCATTCACGTCGTGCTCAGATCCCACATTTTCAATACACCATCGCTCTCCCACATATATACATCCATATACATACAGACCAGGAGGAAAAAAAATCATTTTCTTAGTGCATGGACCAATCCCTATAATGCTGCCGAGTCCATCCGGTCCATGATGTTCCAAGTTCATTCTCTGTTGGGATGATGGCTGGAGGGAAGTCAGGGCCAGTCGCTGGTGACCTGGAGACATCTAGTTGATGGGCTATAAAAGCATTACACAGCAGGCAACAGCATACAATTGAGTTCACTGGCTGTTTTCCCCTAAAATCAAATCCCCTTGAGGTATACATCGGACTTCCCCATCTTCCCGCATTACCCACCAAGTATATCCAGGTCCCTGAGCAAAAGCAATCCCACGAGTGGGTTTGCCTTTACCTGAAGCAGGAATAACCCAGACTGTCTTCCCCAGCAAATTCTTCATATGCACCACGGGAACTTTGTCCCCCTCTACAATATGTAAAAGTTCTGACTGGGCTGGGCCAGCCCTGTTGGCAGATCCTCTGGTGTTGACCAACCAGGTGGCCTTTGGTAAATGTGTATCCCAATGCTTGAAAGTTCCCCCACCCATCGCTCTCAGTGTAGTTTTTAACAGCCCATTGTACCGTTCGATTTTCCCAGAGGCTGGTGCATGGTAGGGGATGTGATATACCCACTCAATGCCATGCTCTTTGGCCCAAATATCTATAAGGTTATTCCGGAAATGAGTCCCATTGTCTGACTCAATTCTCTCTGGGGTGCCGTGTCGCCACAAAATCTGTTTCTCAAGGCCCAGGATGGTGTTCCGGGCAGTGGCATGGGGCACAGCGTATGTTTCCAGCCACCCGGTGGTTGCTTCCACCATGGTAAGCACATGGCGCTTGCCTTGGCGGGTTGGTGGCAGTGTGATATAGTCAATCTGCCAGGCCTCCCCATATTTATACTTCAACCATCGTCCTCCATACCAAAGAGGCTTTAACCGCTTGGCTTGTTTAATTGCAGCACATGTTTCACACTCATGAATAACCTGGGCAATAGTGTCCATTGTTAAGTCCACCCCTCGGTCACGGGCCCATCTATATGTTGCATCTCTGCCCTGATGGCCTGAAGTGTCATGGGCCCACCGGGCCAAAAATAATTCACCTTTATGTTGCCAATCTAAGTCCATCTGAGCCACTTCAATCTTAGCCGCTTTATCCACTTGTTGCTTGTTCTGGTGTTCCTCAGTGGCCCGACTCTTGGGTACATGGGCATCTACATGACGTACCTTCACCACCAGGTTCTGCACCCGGGCAGCAATATCTTTCCACAGTGCAGCAGCCCAGATGGGTTTACCTCTGCGTTGCCAGTTGCTCTGCTTCCATTGCTTCAACCACCCCCACAGGGCATTTGCCACCATCCATGAGTCAGTATAGAGATAAAGTACTGGCCACTTTTCTCGTTCAGCAATGTCCAGGGCCAGCTGGATGGCTTTCACCTCGGCAAATTGACTCGATTCACCCTCTCCTTCAGCAGTTTCTGCAACTTGTCTTCCAGGACTCCATACAGCTGCCTTCCATCTCCGATGCTTTCCCACAATACGGCAAGAGCCATCAGTAAACAAGGCATACTGCTTTTCACTTTCTGACAGTTTATTATATGGTGGGGCCTCTTCAGCACGCACCACCTCCTCCTCTGGTGACATTCCGAAATCTTTGCCCTCTGGCCAGTCCATGATGACTTCTAGAATGCCTGGACGACTGAGATTTCCTATTCGAGTTCGTTGTGTAATTAGGGCAGCCCATTTACTCCATGTAGCATCAGTTGCATGATGTGTAGAGGAGACCCTGCCTTTGAACATCCAGCCCAGCACGGGCAGCCGGGGTGCCAGGAGGAGCTGTGCTTCAGTGCCAATCACTTCCGAAGCAGCTCGAACCCCTTCATAGGCTGCCAGTATCTCTTTCTCAGTTGGGGTATAGCTGGCCTCAGATCCTTTGTATCTCCGACTCCAAAAGCCGAGGGGTCGACCTCGAGTCTCCCCTGGAGCTTTCTGCCAGAGGCTCCAGGTAGGACCGTTCTCCCCAGCTGCAGCGTACAGCACATTTTTTACATCTGGCCCGGTCCGGACAGGTCCAAGGGCTACTGCATGAACTATCTCGCGTTTAATTTGCTCAAAGGCTTGTTGCTGCTCAGGGCCCCATTTAAAATCATTCTTCTTCCGGGTCACATGATAGAGAGGGCTTACAATCGAACTGTAATTTGGGATGTGCATTCTCCAGAACCCCACTGCACCCAAGAAAGCTTGCGTTTCTTTCTTATTAGTTGGTGGAGACATTGCTGTTATCTTGTTGATCACATCTGTGGGGATCTGTCTACGTCCATCTTGCCATTTTATTCCCAAAAATTGAATCTCCTGTGCAGGTCCCTTGACCTTACTCCGTTTTATGGCAAAACCGGCTTTCAGCAGGATTTGGATTATTTTCCTCCCTTTCTCAAAGACTTCTTCCGCTGTATCGCCCCACACAATAATGTCATCAATGTATTGCAGGTGTTCTGGAGCTTGCCCCTGTTCCAGTGCAGTCTGGATCAGTCCATGGCAAATGGTAGGGCTGTGTTTCCACCCCTGGGGCAGTCGGTTCCAAGTGAACTGGACACCCCTCCAAGTAAAAGCAAACTGTGGCCTGCACTCTGCTGCCAAAGGAATGGAGAAAAATGCATTGGCAATATCAATCGTGGCATACCACTTGGCTGCTTTTGACTCTAGTTCATACTGAAGTTCTAGCATGTCCGGTACGGCAGCACTCAATGGTGGTGTGACTTCATTCAGGCCACGATAGTCTACTGTTAGTCTCCATTCTCCATTAGACTTTCGCACTGGCCATATGGGGCTATTGAAGGGTGAGCGGGTCCTGCTGATCACCCCCTGACTCTCCAGTCTACGGATCAGCTGATGGATGGGAATCAGGGAGTCTCGGTTGGTGCGATATTGCCGCCGGTGCACTGTTGTGGTCGCAATTGGCACTTGTTGTTCTTCAACTTTCAGCAACCCCACAGCAGAGGGATCTTCTGAGAGACCAGGCAAGGTGGACAGCTGCTCAATTTCCTCAGTCTCCAAAGCAGCAATACCAAAAGCCCACCGGTACCCTTTTGGGTCTTTGAAGTACCCTCTCTTGAGGTAGTCTATGCCGAGGATGCATGGAGCCTCTGGACCAGTCACAATAGGGTGCTTTTGCCACTCCCTCCCAGTCAGGCTGATTTCAGCCTCCAGCACAGTCAACTCTTGGGATCCTCCTGTTACTCCAGAAATATAGATGGGTTCCACCCCTTGACAGCTTGATGGCATCAGGGTACACTGTGCACCGGTATCTACTAGAGCCTTATACTTCTGTGGGACTGATGTGCCAGGCCATCTGATCCACACAGTCCAGTAAATCCGATTGTCCCCTACCTCCACCTGGCTGGAGGCAGGGCCCCTCTAATGGTCGTCACAGCATTGGACACTTAAGTCGTGTTGAAAGGGATTATTCTTCGTTATCACAGGAGCTGGAGTAAAATCAGCTCTTCCACTCCATCTGGGAAACTGCTCACCAGAGACTGAAGCCGTAGCTCTCATGGGACGATCAGTCTTGGCCCTTGCTCCCCTCTTCAGTTCACTCACCCGTTCCTCCAAAGCTGAAGTAGGTTTTCCATCCCACTTTGTCATGTCTTCTCCGTGATCCAGCAGGTAAAACCATAGGGTACCCCGTGGCGTATACCTTCTGTATCTCCTCTCTTGAACAATAGGACGTCTTTTGTTAATAGCTGAGACGCGTGTTGGTACACGTGAGGAGCTGGATAAATCAGATACATCGTCCCTCAATTTGTCGAGGTCCTGGGACAGTTTTTTCACAGCTGAGATGATGGAAGGAGTGAGATTGTCTTCGAACTCTCGGAGTTTATGAACCATTTCATCCACTGTTAGTGGTACTATGTCATTCCAGGTCACTGTTGCCAATGAATGGGCATATGATGACGGTGCATTCCGTGTAAGTTTTCGCCACATGGGTCGTGTACATTCAACTTCATCTGGATCTATAGGTGTATCCCCGTTATTCGGCTTGATGTGATAGATCATCTCTACGATGGCCGATTCCCTCAGAGACTGGATGCCTTTGTCTATAGTAGTCCACTTGGCCGAACGACTCGTAACATCGTCCTTGTACGGAAACCTTTCTTTCACAGCTGCCAAGAGCCTCCTCCAAAGGCTGAGGGACTTTTTCTCTCTTGCAATTGCTTTGTCAATTCCCCCTTCTCTAGCAAGTGATCCCAGCTGCTTGGCTTCTGTACCTTCTAGTTCGTGACCATCGGCCCCATTGTCCCAGCATCGGAGTAACCAGGTGATGATGTGCTCCCCTGGTTGACGGGTAAAATCTTTTCGCATATTCCGCAGCTCGGTTGAGGTCCGAGGTCGAGAAGTTACCTCTTCTTCTTCTTCTTCGTCATGTGAGGATGACTCCTGATCAGATTCTGGACCGGGTGGTGAATTCATTGGTTCTTCATCTCGCTTCACCCTTTTTGCCTCCTTTTTGCTTGTTCTCTTGCGTACAGGGGCAACTGATATTGGTACGAATTGGTCCTCTGGTTTGGCTGCAGTGATTATCACTGTGGTTTGAGTGGCGACTGTACTTGTTGCTGGGGGTGGTGTAGCTACCGTGCTTGGAGCTGGGGTAACCGCGCTGTCTGTTGCAGTTGAAGTTTGAGCACCTGCTGTACTTGCCACTGGGGTAGCTGCGCAGTTCATTGCAGCCAAAGTTTGAGTAGCGACTGTCACTTTGCCCTCAAATCCGCCGACATTCTTTTCCTTTTGAAGGTGCTGGATAGTGTTGAACAAGGCCCTGTAAGCATAGGCCAAGCCCCAGCACGTTGCCGTGATTTGTCCATCTCTGGTATGGCCAGAATGACCACACACCTCATTTAAGTGTTTTACTAATTCTTCTGGATTTTGCAGTTGTTCGGTAGTGAAATTCCAAAATACTGGAGGGGCCCACTGACCTAGATACTTGCCCATACTATCCCACACACCCTGCCACTCATGGCTGTCCAGCCTCAGGGAAAATCTCTCGGTCCTCCTACATCGTCGTTTGACCCCAGACAAGACCCAAACCTGAATCTGCTTAACTCTTGAAATCAGTAGTGGGCAAAACACACTCTGTATGCGTGTTAGCATGGTGATTCCCATCACCATCAGCAAACAAGTCTCAAGAGCATTAAAAGGCCATTTAAAAAATTCAAAACTCTCAAATGTAAATGGTCTGGGGGGACGACTAGGAGGGTAAAAGGATGTCTCCTTCACAGGTTGAGCACCTGAGAAGGAGAAAAAAGATGTGTAATTGCTAAGCACCTCCATCATATACCTCCCAAAGTATAAAGGTGGTGACCACACTGGGAACATAAACCAGATCAGTTTCATGATCAATGATTCTATTGTATTACAAGTCATTACCATAAAGTACAATGGGATAAAAACCTTAGCCCAAGCCCCACACCTGAAAAACACTAATACAGCCAATACCGGATGGACGTAAGATATGGTATACTGAAACTGTGAGATCAAGAGGAAAAACCTTGAGAGCCAATAAATCAGCATTGCGACGAGTGACTATCAATCCAGTCAGATCTGTTCTTATCTCAACCCCTCGAGCCCCACGTTGGGCGCCAAAAGGAACTGTCGTGGTTTAAACCCAGTCAGGTAACTTGTTCACTCACTCCCAGTGAGTGGTGCCGAGCTGACAACAATCAAGGTCCGTGTTCGTCTCCCCCCCCCTCCCTGCACCGGGGCTCTCCCCTTCCCCGCTCCCGGAGGAACGGGGAGGAGGACCGAGAGAGTGCAACTCCTACGGGTTGAGACAAGAACAGTCCAGCAACAAATCACCACCGCTACTATCAGCTAAAACAATGATAAGGGAAAATAACAAGGGAAGAGAATACGATACCACCGGCCAAGAAAACGAGTTCCACCCGGAAGCTCCTGTCCTTCCGGGTAACTCCCAGTTACCCCCCACCCCGGGCATGACGTGCTGTGGTATGGAATACCTCCCCGGCTAGCCCGGGTCAGGCGCCCCGCCTCTGCTTCCTCACAGCCTCCCCTCTTCCCTGGCAGAGCATGAGCCTCACAGAGTCCTTGGTCAGGGTAAACATCACTTAGCAACAACCGACAACATCGGCTTCACCAACGCTGTTCTCAAAACTAGAAGTCAAAACACAGCACTGCACCAGTTAACACAAAGGAAAAAACATGATTGCTACTGCTGAACCCAGGACAGGGACCATGTACTAACTTACCTTTTATGGCTTTATATTGCCTCACTAAATTCTTTTTACATGGAGTAAGGAAAAATGATACCCCATGTTGAAAGCTTCCACAATGTAGCTTTTTCCTCTCTTGCTGCTGCCAATGGAAAAGTGCAGAGTGCTGAGGAAAGCCAGAAACCAGAGACACTTTCCTGATGCAAATGAAATTTATGGTTGGACTTGATCTTAAAGGTCTTTTCCCAAGTAGCCGATTCTATGGAGTGCTGCTGTAATGTATGAGCATTGTCAAAGCAGTCTTGATGGAGAGGCTCGGTCACTACAGTAACTCCCACTCATTTTATGGATTTCTGTGTAGATCCTGCACCATCATTCTTTCTTTCCACTGTATTTGAAAGGTGAGTCAATATGAAGGTAACCAACTTAATTTGCTCATTGACTATCAAGGAAATCTACTTTTGTGACTTAACAGCTATGCAATTTCCTGCTGAACTGGCAACATATACAAAATCCAGCAGCCAAAAACTGAACTGTTTACTAGAAGATCATGAAGCATTTCACAAACTATATGAGGACACTGCAGGAGTCTACAAAGGCGCAGATCTGGCTTAGAATGATCTTCATCACAAACTGAATTTCCAGAGAGCACAAAGTTTCACCCCTTAGTTTCAATGAGAATTCACTTCTCATTTGTCAGATATGCTGAAAGTGGTGTTTAACAAGGCTTAAAAAAAAAAAAAAAGAAAAAAAGAAAAAGCAGCAGCATCTTAAATGAGACTTTTAATATTTAAAAACTCTAGCTCTCATATCCTCAAACCTCTGCCCCACCTGAAGCACAGTCCTAGTTGGTTCGGTCTTGCTTCCGAGTTAGGTATAAAAAGTAATTCTTTCAGGGAAGGGTTGTGCTCTCCTACCTCTCAGCACTCTTCAGATTTTTTTCTCCAACTATGTATCTGTCTGCTAAGTTAGTTGTTTTCTGAAACTGCCCCAAGATGGCTGTATCAGGTCTCTTAAAGCAATGAGATTGATAGACCACAAAGCAATCTAGTCCAGATTATATTAGAAAATGAGTAATTTAGCCAGGTAATTACACAAACTTCATATTGTACAGTACATGTGCAGTGCGACATTACAGGAATTTCTCCTGAAGACATGATAGGAACTTGTAAATCACATAACTCTCAAAGAAAAGGTTACTGCTATGATTACTCAGATTTTTCAATACTTTCAGTATTTACCAAGAGTCTCAAACAACAATTTGCCTTGCAACAGAGGTCATCTATTGTAACTTCTCAACTCTGTACAAGTCATTAAACATGGGACTGTATGTGCCACACATTCAGATACAGCCTGTTTAATTTTTCAGGAGTCACTGCCACCCTTAATTGACCATTAATAAAGGATTGCCTTCCACAAAGTTTCTTGATGTTTTTTCAAAGCAGCAAATAGTGAAAATCAAGAAATAATCTGAGAAAAGAATTCTCTAGTATTGAGAGCACAGGTGTTCTGATAAAGCAATAAACAGATTAAGGTTCGATTCCTGCCCTGACTGCAGAGTTTGACCTTCAGCAAATTGATTTCATTCTCTTAGCCTCAGATACCTGTTGCTCTCCTCTCCTTTCCCTGTAAGGGAACACATGTGCTTAGTTTTTGAATTCTTTTGCAGAGAAATTGTCCCTTTTTCACTGTGTTTTTATACAGTGGGCTCTGCTCCAAAATGAATCTAAATATGAATATGTTCTATATCACCATGCAGTAATTAAAGATGATATATTTGTTTCTGTAGGGTTATATTATACTTCTCACCAAATACCTCAATTATAAGTGTATCAAGTATATCAAGTATACTACACAATATCTCAGAGTCATAAAAACTTGAAGTACTTTGATGCCTGGAAGAAAGGACATTTTTTCCCCTAGCTGTAAAATTATCAAGAACTTTTAATTTAATATTCATATTAATTATAGACCTTTAAGATAGGGAGAGGCAAATTAGGTATATTTGCACTTTACACAGGAGGTACAATATTCTGCCAACTCAGTCATGGAAGAAGTGCTTTCATACATGTCCACATTTCTGTATTAGACACTTTAGCTGCTTTTAAGGAATCCACATCAGTCCCCTAGGTATGTATAAAACTGTGCAAAAAGTTAGGAAAAAAACTTGGTAGTCATCTCTAATAACAGAGACTCGGACCTTCTGCTCTACTTACACAACCTCAGCCATGCATCAGCAGCTGCAACACAAGATTTTTCTCTTTACCTGGGTAACTGAGATTTAAGACAGAAATCATCATCATGTCTCAGAGTGCCTAACAGTAGAAATAGGATGTCTACTACTAATTCTTTTCACATCACTGAAAGGTGTATATTTTGCTTTTTAACTGAAAACAGAACCCAAAATCTCAGAAGAGAGTGAAATCTCTTCTGCTACCCCTTCCTTCCCTGTAAGTTCTTCCATCAAGTAAAAAAACTTCTAAAGCAAAAAGATACAGATGCGACACTTGTGTTTTCTGTTATTAGAAGAGCAGAACATCACCAAAATATTAATATCATGGCTGAAATACAACTACCTATGTCTTTAAACTGAAAAAAGTTCTCATACCATTTGCAATTCAATTGCTTATTTCTAGCTTACCAACAATGTCATGGGAGCTATACAATAGCTCTAATAATACAAAAGGGAGAAACGTTAGCCTCACAACTGAGAGATAGTCCAGGTATCAAACATGTATTTGATGAAGGTCTGAAGGGAAGCTAAGGTGAGCTTCAGCCAGCAGTGAAGAGGAAAAGGAACAGGATGTGTCTTCCAACTCTGGAACTTAAAATATGGGCTCTGACATATGGAAAAAAAGACCAAGTGACACAATTCAAATGATCCTGTCTGCCCCTTCTTTTCCCTAACCCACCCAGCCTCCCACCTTTCTGCAAGACTGTTTCTCTGTTTATTACTGAAAAAGTATCCAGTAGGTAAACGAATCAGAACACTGTTACATTTACAATGCAGTCAAACCCTCAAATTAAGATAAAGGCATTTAGGTTATTGTTTTAAAAATGCTACATTTGATACAACTAGTGAGTTTTGCTATCAATATAAGGTGTGCTCTAAAAGCTGATTACCATACTCTAGAATTGCTTGTAAATTTACTTTAAAACCACATATTGCAGGTCTATAGCTTCAAAATAAATATAGTTTGAGCAAGATTATACACACAGCTTGTACTTTCCTCTGAAGACAGATGAAGCAAACTAGGTCAGTACAGTAGGAGCCTCAATTAATTTAACAAGCAAAACCCCACCATACTTAACAACTGCTGACTTTAACAACCACTGTTGTTATCAGTGTGGTGCAAGTATTTTAACCAAATATTCACCCAGTTTTCTATAGTCTAACAATTCTGAGTTTTCAACAGCTGTTTTCAACAGCTTGCTGCTTTCATACTACTTAATTCTTGATTTATGGAGAAGCAACCATTCTATTTTAAAAGAATGTGCTATAGAAAGAATTTGTATTTGCGCATCATCTATATATTGCGCACACATTTCTTTTTTTTTCTTCCCCCCCCCCCCCCCCCATCCCCCCAATCAAGCTGGTCATATCACTCAAAGGTTTTGTGGAAAAAAAACCAAGGGTGCTTTAATAACAGAAACCTAGCTTTAACTACAAATTAGCCAAATTTTTTTTTTTTGTATAATGATATATTGTAAATCTAAGTATTTAAAGAAATTACTTCTAGTGTTTCCTAAAGCAGAGTAGAAACAGTCCTGCTTCTCTGTAGAACAGAAACCTGCATTTCACAGAACAGATCTTAGAAGGTCAACACAGCAGAAAAACATGTTCTACCCTTGCCTGAACACCGAACAACAGCAGCAGAAAACCCTGTTGCACATTTCTTCTCACTGAAGAGAGACTGCAGATATTCATTTCTATTCATAAATAAACCTTTCATACTAAATCTGTAAAAAGGTGAAGTGTTTATTGTTTGGGTGCACTGACATCAGACTTCCATAAGCATTTTATAACACCTCTTACATAGCTCATGTTTCCAACCCTTATGTAAGTTCAGATGAAATTGTTTTTAATGTTTTTCCCCAGAAGATTAAAAACAAACAAAAACCCCTGAACAAGCCCCTTCCCTCTCCCCAATACAAAAACCCCCAACACACCAAGCAAAAAATCAATTCAGGAAAACATAACAGGTTTTTTACATTGGGTGGGGGAAGAAACAGGGGTCCTCTCTAAAGAAATACAGGCTGTGTCACATAAATGCTGCATGAAATACACTTGATGTTTCATGAAAATCTATTTCCAGCATTTTGTGTCTCCATTCCATCCTGGCAGGCTTCACTCTATAGCTAGCTGTTTCTTAGCTCTGAGCAAAGGCTGTTCTGCAGCTACAGCACTTCTTACAAGTTTGAAACTTCCAACTCTTCCTTCTTCCCCTGTTTTTTTTTCTTTTTTATTTTGATCTTTTAATTTTCTCATGATTTATCTATAAGATGGCAGCTTATTAATTCTGATTTATGAAGAGATACTGAAAAGTTAGAATTTCTTAAAAAAATTGCCTTTTTTTTTTCAGGTTTGCCCATGATGTTCCCCCTTTCCCCACAGATACAGCAGCAATGTATATACAAAAGTGCAATTTAGATTATCTCATTAGCAGCTGCAAATGACATTTAAATTGCATCTATTAGCCCAGTTATCATCTCAGGACAAAACCATTTCCCTCTGCACAGTAACCAAACAGATTCCATTTGTATGAAATTAGTGTAATCTCTCCACAATGACAAAATGTCAAACTTACCCAATTTGTTTTGGCATGGACATAGATTCACTCCCAGGCCTCATGATGATGTAGAAACAGTTTGCAAATTACTCACATACAGACTCCTGCAGATCAATGACATGATTTCTTAGCAAAGCTGGAGAAATCCCTCTTGCCCTGATCTGCAGTTATGTCAGTTCAGCTCAACTACTTCAGAGAAATCATAGAAAATCAAGTTCATTTTGGTGAATACAGGTGATAGAGAGTTGTATCATGATAGGCGATACAGAACACAGGCTAGAAGAATTGGGAATCCAAAACAGCTTCACTGTTACAAGACAAGGTAATCATGGCCTTTAAAATAAAAATGTTTATGTTCTTCATTCTGCTTTTATAGCCAGCTCAGTCTTTTACTGCTGAACAGAATTACTAAGCTTGCATGTTTATTCTGTTAGGATTGGAGGGGAGGGAGGGAAGGAGTGCATGCCGGTTTGTTGTGTTTTTTTTAACTAAAGCAAAAAAGAGTTAAGACAAAGAATTTTCATTTATTAGAGCAGCACTCAAACCAACAAAGAGCACTCCTTCAGTACAACAGTGCACTTTATCAATGCACTGAGAGTTTGTAGGTAGATTCTTCAGTCACACCTGATGAAAAGAAAGAGCACACATCCTTGTGCTGCAAAAATTATTTTCAAGTACAAGGATCTCAGATTACTTACAGTGATTTTTCATTGTTTGAAAAGTCTTTTGAGAATTCAGCAACTTAAAAGCATGATAAAAAGTTTTATGTGTGTGTTTATGATCCACAATGTAACAGCATTGCCATCCTTGCTTCAGCAAGATATCCGACTCCAACGGCAAGGAACACTTACTGAAACTTTAAAGTTACTTCAAAAGAGAAGCCTATGCAAGACTGGTTAGATATCACTCAAACCACAAAGGTGAAAATATATCATAGACTGGCAAATCCTTTATGCATTATAAAATGAGCATTTCTAGTACCAGATAAAAGGCTTTATTTGCTTAAAGGCCCTAGAAGCATATAAAGCAATTCAAGCTAATAAATTAACATGATAATACACCTTAAGCACATTAACTGTGACTAATGAGTAATATTCAAACTATGCAAAACTGACCATTTCAGCATGCCCCTATTTTTGGAAGCACTTAATACATAAGGGTTAAAGTTACTTAAACCTCCTGAGGTTTAAATGTGCCCTTTAAATTGAAGTTTGATATTTAAATACTTGAATAAATGGTAAATGCTCCATCCCTGGCAGTGTTCATAAGCCAGGTTGGACAGAGCCTTGGGTGGCATGGTTTAGTGTGAGGTGTCCCTGCCCATGGCAAGGGGGTTGTAACTAGATTAACTTAAGGTCCTTTCTAACCCTAACTACTCTATGATTCTATAATACACATTAGGGCACTGTTCCTTGTTCTACAGTAGAATATGCGATCAAGTTTTCTGTTTGACATGGCATTTCCATTACAAATGCCTACAGCCATCTGGGGATTATTTAATGCCTTTTCCTGTAATTCTTTGCTAAAGAGAAATCAATATTTGCTCTTAGCTGAAAAGAAAGCTAGTTGGAAGAAGTTTGAGACAGAGGTATTTATACTTTGGGCTAGATGAAAAAGAATTCAAAATACTTCAAACTTTCTCCAGTTCTACATATTGACCTGTGTGAATCCATAAGTCCACAGAAAAGGATCATAATTCAGGTTTAAATGTCAAATTTTTCAGTGGCTATTTTCAGAAATAGCCACCCAGCTTATGAAAGGTAGCATAGCGATTTAAGTACAAGACAACCAGAATTTTTTTGGACAATACGTTCAAAGGGAGGAGGGCAATATTTTAATTAGAAAACTCACACCAAACTGTTCTGCCTTGTACAATTAGATCTGTGCAGAATTCCAAACATGAAGGTCAAAGTCTGACCTCCTCTCATGCATACCCACATAGGGAACTAGCTAGCGGAAAACTCAGCAAGAGTTAAAATAAATATTTGCATCCTCAAAATCCCTAACAGTATGGATGTTCACATCCAAAGGCCTCTCTATGTTGTTACTGAGGGGTTTCTCTTCTATTTCATTTCTAATTTAGATAATCAGTGTCTCCACTACTCTACTGCTAGTTCATTTTATACATATATAGTTCAAATAGTAAGTACTGGTATGCTAGAAAATCAGAGGAATAAAAGCAAAGTTCTCCATAATGGCCTACAGTGAATAATCTTGCTAAAGACAATTTACAGAGATGCTCTAACAAAAGTCATCAGAATCCTAAATTTAGCTCATTGCTACTGGAGTATCTAACAGTTGATGAACAGGCCAGAGTGTCTTTATTTTAATCTACAAATAAATGCTAACAATCTATACAGATGGGTTATTTTGCTCTATCAGTGCCTTACTCCCCTCCCACTAGCAAGTCTTTAAAGCAGATAGAAAATCCTATCCATGTACTGCCATCTCTTTCCCTTACTTTTTTCCTGTTTCCTACTTGTATTCTCTCTTGCATGAGTCAAATATCTGCTGGAAATCAAGCAGAAAATAGAAGGAATATCTATTTCAGTCTAGCCAGCTTTCAGTGTGCTACAAACATAAGAGCCAATTAGTATCCCAATGCACACTGAGCCTCAGATATAATTACCTCCAAGCTGTACATCTCTCTCAGCATCTCCATATTACTTCATGACAGAACTGTAGCAAAATTATATCATACTGGGCAAAACTGACACAAAAAAAGGGTAGAAAACTTTTATTTCTTATTATTATTTTCTAGTGTATTAGAATGTGTAATAATTCATGTTAATGTTTTCATCTGAAGCAAGCTTAATATGACCCCATTTAGTTTTGAAATGTTATTAAGATACCAGCTTTCTCCTCCCTCCAGTTACTAGTTACTACCTACGGAAATATAAGCTATATCTCATTCATATTAGGTTTAAACATTGCTAAAAATGGAAAATTAACTTGCTTAGAGTTTCATTTTTGGACATGATTGTAAAATTTAAACTTACTATAAAAATGTATGACTTATTGCATAGATAATTCAAAACTGTGGACTGCTACATTACTCAAAACAAACTGGTACAGCTATTATTACCACTGAAAAAGCTAATGGATAACACAAACCTCAGAAGTACTCACGCCCAACAAGATTTGTCAAAGTGGCAGTAATTTGTCTAAGTAGCAGTTATCTGATTCACAGGAAAAAAAACAACCAAACTTGCTAATGTGAGATGTAACTTGAAGGCAACAAATTTAAAAAAAAAAACAGAACAAACAAAAAATAAAAAAAAAATTACAATTTTTAATAAACTTTTTAAGAAATTAACCTTGATAAAGAAGGCTCAGAAAGGTGCATTCATGAAACGAGCAGGATGCATGTAGCCTGAAGGTGTGCATAATCATGTTCATGGAAACATAGCACCCTGTAACAGTGTTGCCAGGCTTAGGAAACTGGAGACCTCAGTCCTCAGAGGACAGGCAGAAAAATAAAGATACACATAAAGGAACAGCAAGACAAAGGATGAAAAGGGGGGAGGGGGGGAAGGAATACTGAGGTCTGAAAAAGATCGAAATTAACCATTAACCTGAAAAAGTTAAATGGAAGTTGCAATTTCCAGATTCTGCCAATATCACTATGCAGATATTAAGAGGCATGAGAGGATTTTAAGAGGTAGGGATGTGGTACTATCAGAAGTGTTGGAATATTTTTGTTTAGTGGAGAGATCCAGCTCTTACCTAAAGAACAAACTCTGTTTAGCCCTAACACACTTCATTTCTTCTGTTGCTTGTCCCAGAGCCACGTCTGGCACACAAATATTACCAGTATTTTGCTAGTGTTCCAAGTTTTTAAAGGAAAGGGTCATTTGCAATAGGTAAGTTTCTCTGTACTGAAAATATTTTAGAGCATTCTGCAGAGCACGTTTTGTAGTCTGCAATTCCTTATGAACAATGACTGGCTATGCCTAATTTGGATATTTTTTTCAGTCTTCCTGACCAACCTACAAGCTGATAAATTTAACCAAGTGGTCTTTTGGTCCAAAATGCGAACTGGAAGAACCTGAGAGAGAGGGCTGTAAGCCCAGGTCCTCACTACAAAGTAACTGGAGACTACCAAAACCACTATCCAAAGAATAATGAATTTAAAACCAAGAGAAGAGATAAAAGCATTAAAGCTTTCAGTAAATCAGCAGTTCTGCTTCTCAGCTTTCAAAGTATTTCAAGACTTGACAGCTGACTTGCCTTGGGTGTTCTTAAACATAGGAACAAATTTTCAGATTACCAAAATTCAGAGTGAGGACAGAAATAAGCAATACTGGTCACCGAGATAGGCTTCTGCTCATAAGCTAGTTTTATAATTTGCTTCACAAATGGCTCCACCTCTGCAGAAGTACTTATTTCAAAAGAACACTCAGTGTCAAGTGCAATTCTATGTTCCAGTGCATTCCTTGATTGATGTGCCCATTTAACACAAATCATCTGAGAAAAACATTAAAATATTTTTAAAGGAATAAAGCTGCATATGATTTAGTCTGAAATCAGCCTAGGTCAGTCACTATGTTTCTGATAACCAAATGCCGTTATTATTAGAACGGCATAATAGTGGAAGTCTGAGCACTGAACCAGTGAGAGGACAGAGAGCAGCTACACTGCAAATAGGATTTTAGCTTAATCAGAACCACAGAAGTTCCACACACAATCATCCTCCCATTTCATTGGCATTCAGTAAGCACTATCACGTGAACATTACAGAACACAGTCCAGACATTCCTTTTTCTGTGATTAAATGCAGATTTATACCTTGCTCTAATTCACAATTGCTATTCCCAAAGCAATTCTACAGGAATCATATGTCTTGTTATGAAATAGTTTAAAACCAACAGCATGTCTTTTAGTTTTTCCTCTGAACATTTAAGCACAAGTCCCCGAATAAGATTCACCAGACTTGTGACAACCACCGACTTCAACTTTTATATATACAGGAGGGTAATAAAGGCACAAATAAAACCAATTTAATAAACCCAAAATACTTTTAGTGCTCAAACTCCTGTTATATTCCTTGCAGGCATGCCAAGCAATGTACAAAATTACATAGATGGAAATGTACCTTTTAGAACTATTGTTAGAATACAAACACCAGGGAGTAAGACACACCATAAGTAAACTTCGTTTCTGTTCAAGTTTTAGAGTATGTCACTTCCAACAATGGCTTTCTGAGCAGAAATCTGTACGTCTCCTCTCCTTTGCTGATCAAATTCAGAACACCAAATTGCTAATTTGCCTTCATTATCATCCTATGCATTTTCAAATGATCCACTTGCAAATCCAAGGAATTTCCAGCTTGTCCAACCAGCATGTTACAATTTTGATTCAGCTCTCTTCTGTTCAAGCCTAAGCAACTGTTTTTGCCACTGAGGAACTCCTATATGAATTGCAGGTCTGGTGCTTCTTTTACTTATGCATAGCTCAGACAATGTAAAAAAAAGAGTGAAAATTAAAAATATTGTATAATCATATGCTTTCTTCAGTATCAATTCCATATTGGAGCTTTCATATATCAAAAAGCAAGGTGAAGGAGCACCATCTAGAAAAATACCATTTAACTTCCCTGCCAACCCTGTTTTATATATTCTTTCAGTACCTCTGCTGTTAATAAAAGAAAACAACACTTAGGGGTGTATTTTGCTTATGAACACCAATATAATCATAGCACAAGTGTCTTCAGTGTACACGAGAATCATACCATCTTTTCAGCTTCCTGAGATTATCCTTAGCACGCACTCCCTGCAGTAGGTTTTTCCCCACTTCTTTCTGCTATTGTCTCCCCTTTCTGAACACTCCAGTTATCCGCAGTTATTTCTTGATGTCAACAGTTCTAGTCATCATCATCCAATACAGACATATGGACACATGAACTTGGTCATAGACTTTGTGGATGATACATAGTTACCTACTACTGTGCTCTTTCCTTGTTGAGGAATTACTTCCAGGATCAAGATCTTTCTGTATTAACCTAAGCTGTCTCCCAGAAAAGAAGTGCACAGAAACCCATTTGAAGTTGCATAGCTCATTTATGAATAACCTAATATTTTTTTCCCCCAGTACTAATACTACCTCTATCAGATGAAAAATTGTCCCAAATTTTGTTTTTAGCCAAGAACAGTTAAAAATCTGAGATGTCAAAAACACAAGAAAAGTTTTCTACTGTACTACATAAATCACCTCACTGACTATGACCTTGAGCATTCTCATTATATCCCTTTATACAACTAACCATAACAATCTACTCAAACAACTACAGGGCAGGGAAAAGCTACAATCAGAACATCCTGTAAATAAATGCAACAGAACGGGTACCTAGAAAAGCTATAATCAAGGCAAATGTCCTGTTAACTTCTTCCCTTCCCGTGATCAGAGATAAATTGTTTAACAAGTATAACCATAATATATGCTGAAGTTCTACTTAGCACCATCCTGAGTCCTGTGTCATAAAATTTCTGCCAAATTCTGCTTTATAAAAAAATTCTCACAACTTTTAAAGCAGATTGAGTTCTAAAATACCACAAAAATATCTTTACCCTGCTTATACAGAAATTACATCAATAAATCCCAGCAGAGCTTCCTTTAGGCAGGCACCTGCAGTGCTGTCACGTACTGTTCAGTGCCTACAGGAAAAGAAAAGAAGGAGAACTCTATAAGAAACTGGCTGCTGACGGGGCTTTTTGTTCTAGCTGTGTTTTGTTCTTATAAGAGTTTTCAAGGAAACGTGTTCTGAAGACATTCTTCCAAATTATTTTTTCTTACTGAAGCAGCACTGTATCTCAGAAGCTATGTTGATATTTAATCATAAGGAAGGTTCCACAAGCAGTCATTTTCTCATTTCCTAACCTGATTACAAAGATTTTTATCCATATTTTAGTGCTAAGTGCTGGTATTTCAATGTCTAAGAATCTGCCTTCTAAAGTCAGCAGGAAACAAAAAAACAAAACGAAAAAGAAAACCATATAAAACACACTCCACCCTTGATTTATAGCAGAATCAACAGCAATGAAGGGATACCTGATAAAACTGGGATGTACAGGTGCTGCATTATAAGTAGTAGCTTCAATTTGTCACAAAGCACTGAGGAAGTCTTTAGATCATTATTTTAATTCCTTTTAGAATAAGCACTTCCTTAATTTGAAGAAGTGGGAAAAAAAAAAACCAACGAAATTTTTAATCAATTTTAGCATATACACAAATAAGAATACAGTTTTACTCACAAGATCTAAATAAGCAAAGTACCACAGGTCACACACATCACGTCATAACTGTAACAGGTTTTATCATGCCAGTAAGTATTTAGGAAGAAATTTAGATTGAAGCATAGCAAGCAAGAAACTCTGAGCACACAGTCGTGCAGCCCAGACATCACAGTCCTTCTTTTGCATTTGAGGAAGCAGGAACTAATCCTAAAACCCACATCTGTCTGCAAAGGAACATTATTGCTTATAACAACACTAAGAGGTGCCTTGTGAGTCTTTAGGAAGATTCACACATCCTCCCTACTCAAACTAACAGTAACATATAAAAAAAGTAGCATATATGAAGTCTTTCTGTTGCAGGGACTTGTTTATCTTTTAAATCTCCATGCACTAATATCCCATGCCCTGCTTTTAACCCTCAACAAAACACCTTGGTGTTTGGTGGGGGGCAACAATTCAGAAAGGATGAAGCTTGCCATCCCCGTCTGTTTGACCATAAGCTGCACTTACATACGGTCTCATGAAAAGGAGCAGGGCAAGACTTCACCAGTGACCCTTCAGAGTCCCCTACTCACACTATCAGTGGGCTTGCTGCCAGCCACCATCTGCTCAGGAGTTTGAGGAGCTGAGAAAGAGGGGGCTTGCTATCATGACAGCCCCAGCTTTGGCAAAACAGCTTTATTCCTTTGGCGAGACCACAGACTTCAAAAGACTTGATGCAGAGCACAGTTCAACAGTAGCTCCAGGTCTTTCTATCTCCCCACATTGCTGAGAGAAGAGGATTCTTTTCTCAAGCCTTTGATCAAATTTTAACAGTTAAATAACACTGGCTGAGCTTTTGTCCCTTTATAATCTGAGTGGTAAGTGAACAGAAGTCATTCTGACAGAACAGAAAAAAGTAGGGCTCACACACTTTCATGTTCACACTAGAACTGGCCTGCATGATATAAGAGGGATTCACCTAGCAGAGCTGGCAATTGTTTAGCCAAGGCGCAGTCAAAGCAGTGCTCAAGGAGAACCATGCATTATATGGTCACTGAAAGCACATACACACACAAGTACTCATTATTTCTAATGAGTATTGTAATTGCAACGTATTGTCATAAACATGAGACAAAAGAAACTGATCTTACAGTTACCTTCCCACCACTACCGAAGGAATCATAGAATCACAGATTCATAGAATGGTTTGGGTTGGAAAGGACCTTATGATCATCCAACCCTCCTGCCAAGGGCAGAAACGCTTCACACTAGACCGTATCACTCAAGGCTCTGTCCAGCTTGGCCTTGGTCACTGCCAGACGTGGAGCATTCACAACTTCCTTGGGCAACCTGCTCCAGTGCCTCACCACCCTCACAGGGAAGAACTTCTTATATTTAACCTGAGCTTCCCACCTGAGCTTCCCCTAAGTTTAAACCCATCACTCCTTATCCTATCACTACAGTCCCCGATGAACAGTCCCTCCCCAGCATCTTCATAGGTCCCCTACAGATATTGGCAGGCTGCTATGAGGTCACCACACAGCTTTCTTTTTTCCAAGCTGATCAAGACCTTTAGCTGGCCCAAATAGATTTAGCTGTAGGGTTTAACTGTATAGCTCTGGGTATTCTTATTTTTGGTTTTTGTTTTTTTTTTTTGCTCAGCAGCAGACTTTGTTGTTTACACACTTCATGGTTAGCTACTGTTAAACTAATCTGAGCTGCACATCAAGCATAACAAGTGGCAGTCTTCATTCATTCTATGAGTCATAACAGGTCATCTGACAAAACATATTTTGAGCAGAGCATATGGACAGCAAATAACATATGAATAACAATAATAATAATACACCTCTGAAGAAAAGTCACAAAGCAGTTAAGAAAATTATTTCCTCTGACATTTTGACTAGATATTGCTACGAATTTAGTCACTGAATTACCCACTGAGACCTACTACTCAGTAACACTGGCTTGTAAAAACTATGCCTGGTAGTGAAATAGATAGAGCTTTTAAATACTAAGCTAATAAATATTCAAACGTCCCTCAACAATTCATGATTTTTATTTTTATATAAATATATGCATATAAAGCAGAAGTAGTGTATATGTAACATCTCCAATGTTTGTTTTTACAAAACTAATATTCCACAGTTTTCGTAGAGCTGCTCAAAGTCACTTTCCTTATTCTGTTTTCCTATTAACTTTTACATCAAACAGCGAAGTCCAGAATCTCAGTTGTAATATCATATGCAGATCAGAGCAGGTTAATTCTTTTGAAGAAGTCTGAGACAAGAAACATTCATACAGAATATTGATCATAGATTGAGGTTATATACTTAACCAGTGAAAAATTACATTATCACAGCAGAGAGGTTGGCTGGCTCAAAGGACAACCCTACCTTTAGACACTTCTGTTATAAAGTGAAGGAGCTATTTGTAAAACAAGAATTTTTAGCAGTGTTTCTGCACCAGTAATATAATATAATTTAACAACTTTTAGATCATATTTTCATTGGAAAACTGTCATTTTGTCTACACATTCTAATGGAAACATAAAGCATCTGTTTCTTGGCATCCAAATACACTTGTGATTCACGGTTATTACATCAACTGTGTTCAATTTTGTGGTGCAAGACTTACTTTCAACCTATTGCTTTTTTACTTGCTAAAAAACACCTTGACCTTCAGGACAAAGCATCAGTGGTCTGTAGACCTTGTCCCTGAATGGGCACCGTGACCAAAATATTAGTAACTTCAATTCCATATTGGTGGGCCAATTCAAATAAATTCTACTGTAATGCTATTCTATATATGATGCTCTATGTATGATAGATGCAAGTACCTTTTGGATAAATAATAGCAAATAGTTAATGATATCGAATTAGATAACAAAGCCCTTCCTTCTTGTTAACCCCCACACACCGGTGTAATTGAAAATCCAGAACATTTTAAATTTAATAATATTTTAAGACCTCATCCCCTACTACCTTCATGATGAGTTTTTGTCGCGACAAAAAAAGAAACAACACACAAGCAGCTTAGTAAAAATGGCAAGTTCAGAGAGAAGCAGCAGAATGAGTGACCCAGCACTGTGAAGCAAGTCACTTGGTTTTCTGTTTACGATGCAGTTACAGCCATTGAAGACCATGCTTCATATGCAAATTACCTTATTAACTAATGACAACTGTACTGAAGTTATGGTTCAAAAATAAACTTCATTCTGTTTTTTTAAGAGATTCTTCAAGGTGTAATTATAAGTATCAACTGGCTGGCCACAGGGCAAGTGGACTCAGCACACATGAGCCATTCACTATCCCCCCAGTAAATATTATGTACATATATATACACACAGAGATACCTTTTCTGCCTACAGCAAGCTGACAAAATCTTATTTGTTTACAGTGAGTTGATCATCTGCAATAGCATATGCAGTGCAGTTGATGAGTTTTTATCAATTTACTCACTGGCTAATTAGGATAATGTATTTGCCAGCTCCAGATCCTCAGCTAGCAGCCTTCTTATTTAATGGAGACTACAAGGCTGTGCCCTTAAATCGTAGCAAGTTTAAATTAGCTGAGCAGAGTTAAAAGCCAGTCAAGGAACGATTAGGTGAAGAATGTGCTGGGATTATTAAACTAAACAGGCCATCTGAAAATTCAGATGTGCTCTACAAAGACCTTGAAAGCTGCAAGAAACTCTTTGATGTTCTCTATCATAGACAGAGTGCTTCACTGAAGGCTACAGCCGTATGGCATGGTATTATCAGACATATCTCCTTTCAGAGGTCACTGTTATGGACAAGCACTAGACTCAAGACTGTCTTCCTGAACATATTTTGCAACATAGCTTCACTTTGAAACTGCCTTTCTTATGACCTCTAGGTTATGTCACTGCAACATTGTCTACCTGGGGCCACTGTGAAATACTATTCACATTTTCATACTCTAATTACCATTAAAACAATCTGAAAACCCCTGGGGCTGTTTCACGCTTGCCACATCCTGCAACATGTAATCTGTAAAAAATAATCATACTAAAACACAGAGGACTAAGACATCTATGTAACCCACTGAATCCTGCCTTCCTCTCACTGCTTTAGGACAAAACACAGATACTACTCATCTTATGCTGCCACTCTAAAATAAAAGTAGGCTTAAAGAATTCCTTTCCCCACTGGGAGGCAAAAAACAAATAGACTTTCTGTTGCCCGCTTGTAGACAAATTAAGTAGCAATTCTTTCAGCCTCTCCTGCCCCAGCTCCTGCTCTTTGTTGGCTCAAGATTTCCAGTATTGCTGACAAATCTAAGACAATAGGTGAAAAATCTTACCTGAAATACAGAGAAAGTCACAAGAAACCTGCAGTCACTCTTTTATAGAGGGATTTCCTGTTAATAGCACACATTAAAAGCAGAGACACAAAGCACTCGAACAGGTGACCCAGCATAGCAGAAAAACAACACAGTCTAACACTTGACTTCTTCCTTTCCCAAACATCTATCCAATGAGCAATCCATGCTAGGAATAGGCATGTCAGGTGTTTTCCATCTAAAACGGTAATGGAGGCAATTAAGCTTTACTTAGAGTATGCTGTAAAAGCAGCTTTCTCTATAGGATACATTCAAGAGAGGCAGTAGCCCATTCAACTAGGACTGCTTTACACAGTTTGCTTCTAAGCTTTTATTTATTGTGTTTAAGAGTAGTTGATAAAAGGATTTCTTTGCTTATTCCTTTAGCTGTTAGACTGCGCTAAACCTTCTCTATTATTCTGAACTTGGAAATTTAGGTGCAAGTACCACACAAATGAAAAGCAATTATTTTAATCCAAGGCAGCTGCAGAGCACATATTGTTCTATAGCTCAGCAAAAAAAAAGTCACTTTGATTTTTTTTTCTTTTACTGTTCCACGCTGCAGTTTGCCTTCAGATAGAACCAATGGGATTACAGAGAGAGAAACAGAGCCAGCTGAATTAAAATGGGACCTGCAGATATTGAAGACAACCACAGTAATAGTTTGAGGAGTGCACTAGCAAGATACACTATCATTTTATTGATTAGAAGAATTACAATTTTATATGAACAATCCAACCTAAGTAAAATTGTAACAAAGTTTAAGGTAGTGTTTTTTTTAGTTCAAAAGTAAAAGTGAACCTCCATGCTAGTTTGTATAAACATGTAGTATTTTATGCATACATAGAATCATAGAATAGTTAGGGTTGGAAAGGACCTTATGATCATCCAGTTCCAACCCCCCTGCCAAGGGCAGGAATGCCTCACACTAGACCATGTCACCCAAGGCTCTGTCCAGCCTGGCCTTGAACACTTCCAGGGGTGGAGCATTCACAATTTCCTTGGGCAACCCATTCCGGGGCCTCACCACCCACACAGTAAAGAGCTTCTTCGATATATCTATAGTGAACTTCCTCTAGTTAGGTTTGAACCCATTCCCACTTGTCTTATCACTATAGTCCCTAATTAAGAGTCCCTCTCCAGCGTCCTTGTAGGACCCCTGCTTGAAGGCTGCTATGAGGTCTCCAAGCAGACTTCTTTTGTTTCATTTCTTTGTTAGCCATTATAACGTGAGAACAGTGTTTGAACACTAGACACTAACAAGAAACTGCAATAACTTGTGACAATACAGTGTACAGCTCTATTTTCCACTACAGTTACGTGGGGTTATTGTCTGCCTTTTTTTACAGGGGGGTGAGGGTGAGAAGGAGGGGAGAACATCTGTTTTGTCTTTAAAAAAAAAAAAGTAAAAAAAAATTCAGCCTCGAATCATCTATTTCATTTACTCTTTCTGAAGTCAGGATAGCCTGTAGTACGTTACCATGATACATGCTGCAAAGTACAAGAATAAAAACCTGGGTAAAAACTACAGCAAGCATTTCAGCAGAACTACAAGAGTTCACTGTTGCAGCTGATACAAGAAAGGGAGTTCCTTAATCTCAGGTAGCATTACAGCAATGTTTTACAAAATGACCCTGGTTTTTATGCTTGCTAGCTCTCTTCACCTGATAGCTAGCTATAGGGGTCTACTCTTACTGTATTTCATATGGAATTATTCCTTTGAAAATATCAAAGGAATATCAAGCTTGGTTTCTATACACTGACAACAGTGGCTATGCTTGGCTCTTCCCTGCTGTCATGGTTTAAATCCAGTCAGGCTGCTCGTTCACTCATTCCCCCCCTTCTTTCCCTTCCCCTACTCCTGGAGGGATGGAGAGGAGAATCGAAAAGAATGCAACTCCCACGGGTTGAGATAAGAACAGTTCAGTAACTAAGGTATGACACAAATCACTACTGCTACCACCAATAACGATAAAGGAAATAACAAGGGAAGAGAATACAACACCTCAGCACTAGCCAACCAGTAACTCGCCCCCGCCAGCCTGACCAAGCACCGACCGATACCTCGTCCAATCCCGCAGTTCCCAGCCCTTCCGGGTAACTCTCAGTTACATCCTTGGCATGAGGTGCTGTGGTATGGAATACCTCTTTGGTCAGTTTGGGTCAGGTGTCCTGTCTCTGCTTCCTCCTGGCTTCCCCTCCTCCCTGGCAGAGCATGAGGGTCACAAAGTCCTTGGCCAAACCAAAACATCAGTGTTATCAGCTCTGTTCCCAGGCCGAAAGTCAAAACACTGCACTGCACCGCACCAGCTACCAAGAAGGAGAAAAATGACTGCTACTGCTGAACCCAGGACACCTGCCTAACATAAAACCTGAACACCTGAATGTGGAGAGCTGAATTCATTTCCCTTTCACTATGAGTACACCATATGAGCCCTTCGGTTCTTATCCAAGTACTAAATATGTTCAGATTTAAAAAATTAATTAAATACCAGTTAGTTTGTAACTGTTCAAAATCCATGGTTATTTTTTGGGTGCTGCCGATGTTTGTGACACTGAAGACAGTTGTTGATGGGACAGCATACGCTGTTTATAAATGATATTTCATTACATAGTTCAAACACTCATTGCTTTTGGTATAAATGTATGAAACTCTCCATATTTAAACAGCAGCTTAACTCCACCCACTTTATCTGGAATGATGCCCAAGCAAGTAGAAAGAGAGTCAGGATAAGTGTGTTTGTATTATCCCAGTCACGGGCTTTTTTTTTTTTTTCTGTTCAGTACTGTTCCGTATTTAAACCCAACCACATAAACACTTTCATTTTCTCACATAGCTCAGTATGCATGGTTTTGAACTACTTACACAGTAACATTTTCAATATTCTGAAGGGCTGCACCCTCCCACCCCCCCACCCTGTAGGAGCCAGTAGGCATCTTTTAGTTCTTGAAACACAACCACGAAGAAGAAAACACCACCTGAATTGTTCCCAATGCAGCACAGCTGTAGCACTAAAGGACCAGGAGCTACCAGGTACTTTTATGAAAAATCCTTTGGTTTTTAAGCCGGTAATGCTTAGCTTTTGAGGAGAGCACAGTTCACATCTTCTGACTAGCCCCTACCTCTTTCTTGAAGGACTTTAAGAACTTTAATACATCTCACTGCTAGGAATCACTGACTCCACTCTCCTACCAAACAAAAGCACTGCCTTTCCCTAAGAAGCACGGCTTTTCCCTACAGAAAGTCAAGATCCAGAAGTCACAAAACCAGTCCCTCAGAGAATAATTTGATCTGTTATTATGCTGAAACCAGGAACAATGTTTAAGAGAATGCAAGGAGGGAAAATGTGCTGATTAAATTCACCGTATCATTTAAATCTCCAAGCATGGATGTGCCATTTCAAGTGCTGGGATATGCAAAGGGCTTGATTAGCACTTAATCCCTGATGCAGAAAGGTCTTAACACATATTTAACATTACACACATGAAGTCACAGCAACTTATTTGACCTACTGAGGGAAATAAGCTATGACATGCATAAGCATCCTGTGTCACCCAGAGCTGAACTCTTCTGCTTCTGGTGGGATCTCACTTCACATCCTTTTATCCAGAAGGACTTCAGAGTTCTGAGAAATGGAAGAGGTGCAGTTAGCACCACTGCTGTGCTCCCTCACCAAAGTACTGCTTCCCATAAGGGCAACAAATCGCGTGGTTTAGTTGCAAATTAAGAAATAACATGACCTACAATAATCTCACACAGTGCATAGGTACAGAGTAACTCAGGATAAGAAGACTGTTGAACTATATTCAGTATAAAATATGATATGCATTCAGGTAAAAGCCAGAAGACTCAGCATAACCCAGTGGAGCTATTACAATTATATCTTCACCTAGAAGAAAACAAGGAAGACCTTGGTTAGTAGGAATTTGCTAACATTTCCTCAATGAGGACATACTGACAGATCAAGATCTTTACTTTCACAGGACCAAACTCACTGCTGCTGCAGCAACAGCAGGTCTGCTGTGCAACTGTGTAAGAACATGGATAAAAATGTTTCAGGATCAAACATTCTTGTATTCAGGATCATATATTCTTGTAATAAATGTATGTTACAAGAAATCAATTTCCAGATTTTAGTTCTTTTATGAAACATGATTTGGATTAAATGAACTGATAAAAGTTCAGTTGCAGTAATGTAATTCGACACACTTGATTATGCAATAACTTAAATGAATGATACTGTTTTTTCTTGGGTTTTTCCCCAAGAAGTACAGTGAGACACCCTGAGTTGATGTACCACCACTGCAGAGTCTCTGTAACATGATTTCTGATTCAGCACTGCTGCTACTGCTGCAATAACTAAACCAGACAGAATCAATGAGTTGTAAGGTCAACTCCCAGTCCCATGACTTTCTTATAAGCCTAAGGTTAAGATTTAAAGTATGTAAGGATGGACCCAAGAAGAATTTAAGGTCCTAAATTTAAGGATCTAAAGTGAGACACAGGGAAACTTTATTAGTGTTCCCGAGGGTCAAAGCAAACCAGATAAGCTGATTTCTCTGGCATGAAAGTAGAAGGCGGAGAAGTTAATGGAGAAAAGAAGCTCCTCAAGACCAATTAACATATTATTATGAAATCATGCCAAATCTGCAGGGTTTGCAGCACAATGTGAAACTGTGCCATCTTTGAGAATTCAGAGGCATTCCTGCCTGAAAGGGGCACTTTTAGCCATAAACGCATCACTGGTGGTGTGAGAATAACAGGATAACACATGCAGACTTCCCATGTAATTCAGAAGTACAATGAGTCTTTCTTCTTAGCTCATATTGGTCTTGAGCCTGTTGTTATCCTTATATTGACAGCAAGCAACTAGTGACCCCTGGTATGGTGCAGTGGGTCTCTGGAAGAGATTCAAAAGCTCTAGCTCGCAATAGAAGCATGAGCTTCCTTCCTGAAAAATATACAGCACATCATGACGGCATGTGCACATTTGGGTTTCAGACAGATAAAAGCATGAATATTTTACCAGTAAGTAGTGAATGCCCAGATCTTGCTGTCACATGAGGATGCAGAGGCAGTGTCAGGGAATTGGAAAAGAGATTAAAGAAATTCTTTGGCAACAGATTCCAAAATGGATGTTAAAAAACAGGGTAAGGATCCTCTGTCAAGCATCCTAATGTAAAAATTGTGAATGCTGTGAAAGCATGAGGGGAATGGACCACATAAAATGACCTAGCTTGCATGCTAACTATTTCCTGTCTAGAGTGCATCTGCTATTCCCACTGCTGGAGGCTTACAACTGGATGAGGTGGACCATGCATTGAACCATTTGGGTTTTTTGTATGTGTGATGAGCAGCGAGATGGAGAATAAGCATCACCCCAAATAACAGTTGAAAATCATAACAGCAGATTTCTTTGGGTGGGGATTTTGATAGTCAAATATAAGCAATTTACAGAAACTCAATGTATCTAAAAACAACCATGATTGCCAAATCCAAATCAATAATCACTGTGAAAATTCCAGGATAGGCAACTCAGCAAAAGACTAACTATATTAATATAAGCAGGGTTTTGGGCATGTATGGTATTATCTTATTGACCTTGAAAATTAGAAATTGACCTTGATGTTGAAATTCAGAGTAATATTTTTCATACGCCTACTCCCCATGATAATGCACTTCATATTTTCTACTCACAATAATTATTTATGTTTATCCTCCTTTTGTTTTCCTATCCTTATTTCCTTGAAATAAATAACATCCTGAAATAACAAAAGAAATGGAGGGTTGTTATGGTTTAAGCCCAGCCAGCAACTCAGAACCGCGCAGCCGCTCGCTCACTTCACCATCTCTTCTTCTCCCCACTCCCAGATGGAGGGGAGGGAGAATAGGAAAAATGTAACTCCCATGGGTTGAAATAAGAACAGTCCAGTAACTAAAGTATAACACAAACCGCTACTTCTACCACCAATAATAATAATGAGAAGGGAAATAACAAGGGAAGAGAATACAACCGCTCACCACCCGCTGACCAATACCCAGTCCAACCCAAGTAGCAATCTGGGCCTTCCAGGTAACACCCCCCAGTTTCTATACTGGGCATGACATGCTGTGGTATGGAATACCCCTTTGGTTAGTTTGGGTCAAGTGTCTTGTCTGTGCTTCCTCCCAGCTTCTCCTCCTCCCTGGCAGAGCATGAGACAGAAAAGTCCTTGATCAGAGTAAACATTACTGATCATCAAATAAAAACATCGGTGTTATCAGCACTGTTGCCAGACTAAAGTCAAAAACACAGCACTGCACCAGGTACTATGAAGCAGAAAAATAACTGCGGCTGCTGAACGCAGGGCAAGAGTTTATAATTATAAATCATAGGCTGTGTAGTAATTTCACAGCAAAACTGATAGCAAAATTCATATGCTCTTCAGCATGACAGAGCAGAGAGAGATTTTGCATCCAGCCAAAGCCTATAAATTCCTCATTTGAGAAAAGGTTCTCTTAACACTCAATTACCTTGAACTGCCACATTCTTTTTTTATTTCAAGATCATGCTGTGGTTTTCATAAACAAGTAGTGATTCTTATTACTAAAACAGCCAGGCACAGAGTCCAACTCTGACTGAGGTCCAGTGATACCAACTATCTCTTCCTACAGGAATTATATTTCTATTACTTGATTAAGAATGAAGTAAGCACAAAATCAACATTGTCTTCTATTATGGGTAATTGGCTTTTGCGAAGGCAGAGCAAACTCAGGAGCCCAAATCACAGAAAAGGGAATAAATTCTTCAATGGTTGCTGTCCAATTACGTGTAAAGCAAAGGATGACTTGCTCTATCTGCATACTATGCACTGCTCAAAGGACACAAAATGAATTCCAATCATCTCTCTTTCTCTGGGGACTGTGCCAAAAACTGGACTGCTGCTGGAGACATCCTGTCTACAGATTTCCTTAATGAGAATATTTGCTAGAGAAAGAGGCCAGATATGCTTCAGTTTATGGAATGCATATGTTGACCTATTAGTACGTATCTGTGTTCTTTTTTATGAGCTCCTTTGAAAAATGGCTTTATCACAGAGAAGTGCTTGTTCTCATCAGATATTAGATCCGGTTATACATAAGGTACTTACATTTTTAACATTTCCATTTTATTTTACTTAACCTCATGAATAAAATACCTCTTTAAAGAGACAGTGTTTTTATATTAAAGCCTAACGTATCATTTTTGGAAGTCAGAGGCAAATTGCCAAAGGTATTAATTTACAGCAATTATATAGTCTACACATTTAGAGTGATGAGTAGACTGATCAATGCCTTGTAGTTTTGCATTCTACCAAAACTGAGTTCGTAGCCTAAGTCTGTAAGAAATCTGCATTTATCACAAGAATTATTTGTCCTCTCTAAAACTGGGTATTACCATAAAAATTAAATCACTGAGTCATTAGAAAATTATCCAGGATCACCTAATTAAATGATAAAACATAAATCAAGAATATAGATTTTTTTTCACATTACTTACTAAGAGCTATCATAACACAGGGGGCCACAGAGCTCTTTATTTAGTAACAAAATAATTTTAGTAAATGCAAACAGTAATTCTTACCACTTTTTACATGAACTGAGTCATGTCATTAACCAGAGTGGGAAAAAACCCAACCATCAAAACACTTTAGGAATGCAAGTAAGATCTTTACTCTTGTAAAAACACTACACTTCTCTAATCCTTTGTTTTCTTTATATGGAAAAGAGAAATCCTAAGGACACTTTAGTAAGCACATGCTCATAACTACTGGTCATAAAAAAGTGAAAGAAAAATAAACACAAAAAATTGTAAATGTGATTTTCAAGTACTGTGGTACTCAGCCCTGGTTTACGTGACTAATGACAGACTGATGCCAGAAGGAATCATAGAATAGTTAGGGTTGGAAAGGACATTATGATCATCCAGTTCCAACCCCCCTGCCATGGGCAGGGACACCTAACACTAAACCGTGTCACCCGAGGCTTTGTCCAACGTGGCCTTGAACACTGCCAGTGATGAAGCATTCACAACTTCCTTGGGCAACCTGTTCCAGTGCCTCACCACCCTCACAGTGAACCATCACCCTCACAGTAAAATCAGATAATATAACAGATGAAATATTCCCCTAAAACAGCGTTCTTCAAAATTTCCAAAAACCTCAAAACCAAAAATCCATATCACATAAGGGAACAGACATTTCTTTTCTTTACTCTGCTCAAATTGTTTGTAATATACTGAAACTAGTGCAAAACTATTGTGATTGTATCAACACAGGGTTCATAATTCTTTCAGTGTAAATACCAGGCTTAATATACTTATTTATACAGACTTATGCAAGTGAGGTATCTTCAGTCTAACATCAGTTTCTGAAGCCAGGAGTTACTGTAGGAAAAAAAAAAAAGAGTGAGAAAGAAATAGCGTGCTTTGACAAACTAGCGTCAGGTAAGAATTCTCTCAGAAGAACTGGCTACACTGGATAGAGTTGAGAAGAACTGCAGAGCTGGCTATTAAGGGACAGTATCCCTTGATGTGGAAGGCTGAAATAAACATGTTTACATAAGAAAAGAGGCAATCACGGTTTTTCTCAGATGTTCACAGTTAACTAGTTGTAGTAGAGACTTCTGAAAATATCTCTTTGAATTAACAAAAAGCTGTACTATGATCCAACATTTGACATAAATACTAAACTAAATTAAGAAAATCAACAGGCCTTTTTTTTTAATAAGGGCTGTTAAGTTTGAAATAATTTGTCTAGTTTTCTTGTAACTGCATTTTAAAGTAAAGTTTTAAAATTAAGATGGGAAGTATTCTGATTTTATCAAAATGATAGAAAAATGGCAAGGTGAAAGGAAAGCAAAATCATCCCATTATTTTTAATAAATGCCATTTTGAGACTAGAAAATTCTTTATTTTTTCCTTGAGACTTAGTATCAGAATCAGTTTAGCGTCAGAATCTCTTCTGTATCAGAATAAGTTTTCTCTAGTGAAACTGGAAATTACTTGGAATAAAATTTTAGCATGTCTCTTATCATAATTATGAGGCAACTCCAAGCATGAGTCACTTTGTTGCCTCAGAAAAAAATTATTCCAGTAGAAGAAGTTCAATCTTCTTTAATGGTAGTAGGTAGGTATCAGTAAAAGAGGAAGTTCTTATTGTATTTTTTAGTTGGAACAAGATCAATATATATAGATTTGTCCCAGAATATGAAGTTTCTCTGTAAGAGGTGTCTATTAGTCATGCAACTTTGAAAAAAATCTATATGATGCTATAAGAAGTGTTGGGAGACAGGCAGCTGAATCAAAGATTATTCTTGGTGCTACAGTACACTATTCTTCAATTCTCTTATTTGCTGGAAACTGAAAACAAAGATTTGTTTGTCATGTCAGTTTTCAACATGCTGCATTTCTCTTTACAGATAAACAATGTTGAATTATGGGACTAGTGCCATTTAAAAATTATTAGCAACAAAACAGACCAATTTTTATTTATCAAGGCATTCTCCGGGTGAAAACCGTTTAACTTTCTGCAGATTCTTTGGAAAAGGTGCCTGAAGAGAGCAAGAATAAATGATCCTGTGACATGAAAATGTGAACCATCAGAAGTAAGAACTGAGAACTAAAAACAAAATGTAGACACTGGAGTTTTTGATATTGTTAACTTCTTAAGATCAACATTTCTGAATGTCACAAGCTTGCTGTCTGCAATCAGTAACAGAGTTCTGCTTGTATAATAAGCAGATTTCTCTATTATTATGTTTGATTAAAACCAAACCCATAACATTAGGCAATTCTGAACTGTTATGAATTCCCAGAACACAAACCAATGTTTCAATTCTTTTATCTATCTTTAGATAGATAAAAGTACAGTGTCCTGATTATCTTATGAAATGTTTTTCTACCTGGAACTAACAATCAAAAAATAATATTTCTTCTACTTGATGTATAATATAACCATTCAGATGACAGGATTATCTGGTTTTGCTGTGAGCCTATTTTCTTGTTGTCCATTTATCTGGCTACATGTTCTGCTTAAAGTACTGAACATCAGCCAATTTAGGCTTTTACCTGAAAGAGTTCACAATAAAGCAACAGGTGTTACGGTGTTCCGCTTTTAACAAAACTGACTGGGCTTTTTGATTTCATGCTGTCACTCCCACCCCAGAGAGTGGGAAGAAGACTCTCCAACATGCAGGTAGAACATGCTTTATTTGAAGCCAGTGTAATGTACACATCCTGGTTTGTGGACAAATACCACAAAACCAGGTTCATTTCCAGACTTTGGCATGGATTCTCTAATGAACCCCACTCACCTCTTCCACCTGATATCTCTGGTAATTTAGATTTTAGGAAATTGGGGCAGAGTGTGTACTACGTATATATGTACACATGCCATGTGACTCATCCACACATGTTGGGTTTGTCAATACTTACCAAATATAATCAATAAGTGATCATTTATGCCATTGGAAAGTCCTCACAGCTATACAAAACTGAGAGTGCAAAATCCATGAGCGTCCAGATTTTCTTCAGTCTCAGAAATCATCCGCATAATATTTGGCTGATGACTTCTTAAAGTTGTAATTTTCTTTAGGTTTTGCTCATCTTGTAATTTTACATTGAGCTAAACTCCATCTTCTTTGTGAAAGTAAAAGGCTTGAGAGTTTCACTGCAAGATCTAGTCCTTGATACTCTAACAAAGGCTGGTGGCACTGCCTAGAGCAGGGGGAGAAGAGACTTCAGCAGAACTTGAAGGGGCAATCTCTAGTTGCTCCTGGCTGCTTAAGCTCACAAATTCCCAATGACTGATCTGATCGCCTGGAATACCTAGCGTGGAGATATCATCAGACTGAAATTTGCACACACAAATTGCCTCAGACGTCTCCAACACACCTTTCAACACCTCAAGCAAAGACAATATTTTTGGAACTGAGGCAACCATAATCTGGAGCTCTGTGTCCAGCTCTGGGCTCCCCTGTACAAGAAAGACATTGTCATACTGGAGTGAGTTCAGCAGACAGTCACCAAGATGGTGGAGAGCCTGGAGGACATGTTACACGGGGAGAGGTGAGAGTGCTGGGCTCACGCAGCTCCGGAAAGGGAGGATTAAGGATGGGAGAGAATCTCACTGCTGTCTGCAGTTTTGTGATAGGAGGATTTAAAGAAGATGGATTCTTCTCAAATGTAGATAGTGAGAGGATAAGAGAGAATTGGCATGAGCGGAAACAAGGGAAGTTCTGATTAAGCAGGGAGGTCAAATTTCTGGCTGTATTTCTTCAGTAAAGATGACTGTTTATATTGAATTGAAGATGAGGAACTGGAAAATGCATTGAGATGCCCATCTAAGTTGCTTAATTGTAATTTACAGCTCCTTCTGAGGTAAATAGAACAAGAGATTATGAAAAAGCCTGAAAAATTGTTGACCTTTCATATTTAAAATTTAGGCAAATGTATGTAGGACAAAGCCGTATGAAACTGTTGATATTTTATAAAATTGCAAATCATAAAAATATTCACAGGTCAGAAGTGAGAAAGAATATACCTGTGGGTATTTCTCATTTTCTTTTGGAGTCTGAAAATTACTGAAAGGCAAATAAGAAAGAAATCTTTCAGTTCTTACTATTTAAACCCAATGTCCTCTAAAACGACAGAGGATACGTTCACAGCATTTTAGCTCAGGTCTTAAGTGCATTTCTGACACAAATGTTCTGTTTCTTCTCACTGAGTGTTTGTTAGCTTGAACTTTACTGAAAATTAAACTGGAAGTTATACCATAAAAGCACATTAATGCACTCTAGCTTCCCAAGGCCCCAGTATTCACAGAAGTAAGGTAGAGATAAGTCCCAAAATGTAAAGTTAGTTGATGTTGAGTCTTCAGCACCAACTATTTTGCTCTGCAGGTGTCTTGTTAATGTGGTTCGCTACTTGCTAATATAGGCCTGAATGGCCAATACTGTCCTTTTAAATTCAAAGCAATTTTATCCAAACATTGGCATGCGATAATATTTCATGTAAACTCAACAAGAGCTTTTGCTTGACTTTAGGGTTGGGAAGATGAAGCTTTGTTTAATGACTCCAAGATGTGGCCATAAGCATAGTATTCTGGGTTAATTACAGATGAACCTGAAGTGATGCATTTCAATCTTGATCCCATTTTACCCCAAATGAAAAGGCACTTGGAAATTAAAGCTAGGAACATGATTAAATGCTCTGTTTGGTCAGGATTACATTGATTATGGGGAATCACTTTACATTACCATAGGAAGAAAAAAAATAAAAAATAAAAGACATTTTAAAAAAGGACAGAGAAAGAGAAATAGATTTTGGGGCAATGCTTTTAATTTTTTCATCCCTCCCCCAGCCCCACTGGCCACTTAGAAGTGGAGAAGATGCTTAACTGATTTTTAAACATTTTAATATCACAAAGACACTTTTAAGAAAAAAAATATTGCTTAAAAATAAGACTTTTTGGCTAAATAATCGAGCAAGCCAAAAGTCCTATTAATGAGGTTCCTTTTCCTATGCCATCTGGTGGATTCTTATTAAAACTGCATAGAGAGCTCAAACTGCCCCTAATTTAAAGTGGCATGAATGTCTATTCCAAAAAAAAATTGACTTTTTTTAAACTCATTTTTTAAGAAAAGAGGAGTCATTCATCTCTGGAAGTCAGATACTGGTGCAAAATTCTTAGATATAGTTAAAATAATGAACTGAATATATCAATCCACTACTGTTTTTCTTCCTTCCATACCTTTTTTAAGAAACAGATGTCAAATTATGTTATTTATCATGCCCAGTTTTATTCTTCATTTGAGTAAATAGTAGAAAGCTGAAAAAAAAAATCAGTCTAAGAGAAGAAAAATATTTTATGCAGCCTGAAGTTTTAGATTAACCTGATTCCTAGCCTTACTATACTGGCTGCATTTGAAAGAAGAAAATGCTGTAGATACTTTTTCGAAGAACACAATGTGCTTGAATAGAAAGTTTTCTAGGTACAGGTTTAGAAAGGTTTCTTAGTATGCCATTAATGAATGCATGGTTTTTTTCCATTACGTATGTTTTATAGGTTTTTGTAATATTTTCCTGTGTTGTCCTTGCATCAAAATACAGTTTATATTGTAGGAAAAAAAAAAGTTTTGTGTCTTTACAGGACTAATCCCTAACTTCTATACCTCAGGAAAAAAAGGTACAAAACCTATATAGCTGGACCTAAACCTAGGATTAGTGTCAGGATTAGTTCTGATGACTCAGTTAGAAAATTTGGGAGTGCAGTGTTATTGTTCTCAATCAACAAGACTAAAGACTTTCAAAACCAGTCATGCCCTTGATATTTCAAAACAAATGAACAAACTGTGTTGGTAATAGGAAGTTATGAAAGGCTGTTGTTCACAATATATTATGTGAAAAAGGTGAGGGAAAACACTGTAATTATAGACAGAAAGCAGCTCTGAAAATTGTCCAGAATCTCACTCCCTGGGGAGGGCTCTGAGGGGATGCAGCAGTTTCCAGATGTTTTGCTATGCCATCAGACGGATCATCTCTGACAATCAGTGTTAACTCACTAGAGCTAACTAGAACATGCAGCTAAATTCCTATTATGTACAACAGTGTTCAAAGAGAATTAAAATTGCAATAGGACTACCTATACACACTTTTGCTTTAGGTGCAAGTTTAGTATAAAAACAATAATAGTATCAGCACAGGAAGAATGCTTATGTTCCTCTAAATTTCATTATATGATCTGTGAACTCTTCGGATCTTATGATCATTACCAGCACAGCACACATATACAGATACGATCACTCTGACTAAACAAATGTAAACTGATACTATGAATAGATGTAGATTTTACTCAAGAAAGAAAAAAAAAAAGCAAAATGAGCATTTGTTTTTAACTAAAATTTTAAGACTCACCTTTCTCATTGAAATGCAAGCATAAAATTGAATAAGCTCCTAGTCTTCATATTTAGTCTTAATTCTATAACCTCTGGTTCCCTCCTTTGAAGAAAGTACAGCATCAGGTCATGGTCCCATTGATCCAGCAGGGCTATGATTCTTTTGAGGTTGTTCTGTTGTAAGTATTGATAACTGTCAATGACAGCTGAACATAAAAGCCACAGATACTCATCTGATATAAATGGAACAGCTTGTAAATGTAAATACCATATATTTAGGCTGGAGGTTATGAACACCTGCTCATATATTTACAGCCTGCATGAGAGCGATAAAGCCTAGATTTTAAATGCTGATCCAATTACGATTAATTTGTGGCATTAAGGTTGTATAATTAGGATCTTGATTTCTGCAACAGTCTTCAATGCAGTGATTTCAAACACAGGAAGAACACCACATTCAGACCTTGCAGAACACAGTATAGTTATAAATGCTATAACTGTGGGTAGACTTTCCTGCTAAGTGGAAGGAAAAACATTTTTGTTAACTTCTTCCTCTTTATTGATTGCATTATGCCAGAAAAAAAACAAGCTGAAAACAATTAGGTAAATGAGGATTGCTTAGGAAAATGGGGGATATATGACTAATGAAGAGTAAAATCCATTGCCACCCAAATGTCCCCTTTTGCCTTCATAGTAAATCAAATACAACTTCAGATTTTATCAAAAACCTGTTAGTATTTGAAATAAAAGTTCTTGCATGCCACTCCAGCTGAAAACCAAGCAATTTCATAAATGAGTCTTTAATACAGTAGAAAAGTTTTCATGAATTATATGATTTTTTTTCCCTCACAAAGTTTCATAATAGAATTAATCAGAACATCATCTATGAAATTAAAACAAAAAAAAAATTCCAAACCAAAACATTTATACTTATCCCTTTCACCAACTTTCAGGAGAAAAAAAAATCAGCAATCAATTTGAGATTGTAGTCAGATCTGGAAGTCTGATAATTAAAATGAATAGAACTAATATTCCTTCCTATTTGACAACAAGAAAGTGATACCAGAATGTTATCAAAAAAGACAACTGACCTTTTACTTTTTAGGTTAGAAAATCATCTAGTAATGCACAAAAGCACTTCTTCTTTTGAAATATACAGTTCTGAGATCCATTTTGGGGCTCATCCTTATTTAAAATGCTCTATAATATGAATTCCCACCAAGATAAATGTGAAAAAAGAGGCCATCCCCATCTTCTTCCCTAAAAGTTCCTTAGGGAGAGGCTCTCAGCCTGTAAGAACCCTTCCCAAGTCTATTCCTGGAACCTTTTTTTCCTGCAGGTCCCATCTGAGAAGGGTGTCTCAAATTCACGTTAATATTTGTCAATGTATACCCAGGCACAAACCAGAAATGTGCTTTTGAATGCCAAGGAATGATGACAGCTGAAAAAGCTGCTGCTGCCAGAACAAGTAAATGTGTCTAGAAGTCTTCTGCGACTACTGCAGAATTGCCTGGCATGAGCCATAATAACTTATGCTGACAAAAGCATCTCACACAATAGTTTCAGCCCATTTTCAGGTTGTTTGCTTTCCCTAAGGCAATACTGGAGATGACAGCCACATCCTTTCTACGCATGGCATCTTGTGCAATAGAGAGTATATGCGCACAATATACTTGACACTTCCTAGAAAGCACTGGACATTTGAAGACTGACTGTATCGAGCATGCACATTAAGTCCGGTCATATTACAGAACAGAGACTGGGCAGATAAACCTTTTCTGTTCAAATAAGCTCTGAAAGTGGCCAAACTACATCATTCCCTTTGAATAAGTGAAATGACGGGAAAAAAATCTAGATGACAACTCTTTGGCAATGGCATTTAGCTTGTTATGGACTACTAACACTTATTGTCATGTAAAAAACACAGCCACTACTGGCTCTCCGTAGGGAGCAAAGACAAAATGAATACGGAAATCGGGATGTGCGTTCTTTCTTTATCATTGCTTTCTTGAAATTTTAGTATCTGAATGCTGAATGGCTGCAAAATATTGACATGCATGATTCTACTCCTACTGATCCTACTGAAGTCATACCTATTTCTAGAGAGACAGCAAAATTCCCAGTTAAATTGGAGTTTTTCAAGTGCCAACTTTTAATGTAAAAGTTTTGCCATAATCCCTGTATTGGGTTTGTGTGCACGAGTTTGGTAGTTTTGCATCAGTGAGCTTTTTCCATCAAACATTAACTTCAGGTTGATTCTTAGTAACCTGTAGCTGTCATCTGTGTATCTCTTAGTGATATTTAAATGGACCTTTCCTTTCTCAAGCTATCTGAAATAACAGAATGGTATATATTACAGTACTCAGTCTTCCACAGATCATTTACACTCAGAAAGCAATCTAAATTGCTGAATGGTGAGCACTCGCCTCATGACCAGGGCCCGGTCCGGGAGCTCGGCTCCGGCTGCCCCGGCGGTGGCAGCGTAGGCACCCAGACAGAGCCGGTGAGAGGGGAGGCTGCAGCGCAGAGCTCGGGGTGTAGAGAGTGCCTGCACTGGTCTGGTGAGGGGAGGGTGCACAACGGGCAGGGCTGCACTCGGTGCTCCCCGGTGCAGGTCCTCCTGCAGCAGGGGCTGAGCTGCGGGATGCTGTCAATAGGCTGCAAGATGTCAGGGAAGCTGAGAGGAAGCAGGAATGCTTGCTCCTGGCCCAAACTGTGCAGGGTCCTCGAGCTTCACCTCTGCCTCATGAAGGAAAGAAGGAGGCCGTTAACCTGGGAAGCTGGGAATTAGTGACAAAAAAAAAAAAAAAAAAAAGAAGGAAAAGGACAACCAAAAGCGAGGGGCTTCCCCCTAAATCCCCTGTCTCAACGCAGAACAACTTTGCTGTCCTGCAGGGGGCTAATGAGGAAGCGCGCTCGAGCCAGAAACAGCCGGCTGATGCACTCCTAAAGATGACCTCTACTGGTGCTGCTAGGAAAAAGCGGCGGGTCGTAGTAGTAGGGGACTCTACACTGAAAGGGACAGGAGCACTCGTCTGCCGGCCAGATCCCGTCTCAAGGGAGGTGTGTTGCCTACCGGGGGCACGGATCAGGGATGTGGCAGGGAGGCTGCCTGCTCTAGTAAGTCCCACAGACTATTACCCACTTCTAGTGATACATGTGGGTGCTAGGGATATAGATAGCAGTAGCCTGGGGAACATAAAGAAGGACTACAGAGCCCTGGGGGAGGTGGTTAGGGGCTCTGGAGCTCAGGTGGTCTTTTCATCAATTCTCCAGGGCACAGGGGAGGACCCAAAAAAGGCTAGGAGGATTGGCTAGGTTAATAACTGGTTAAAAGGGTGGTGTCATAGTCAGGGGTTTGGGTGTCTTGAAGACAGGACCCAAGCTTGTAGGCCAGGTCTAGTGGGGGCTGGTGGAGCTGGTCTGATAAAGAAGGGAAAGAGCAGTTTTGGTAGGAGGCTTGCCAGGCTGGTCAAGGATGCTTTAAACTAGATGTGTCGGGGGAGGGGGGCATCATTCCATCCCAACACACCCAGTCAGTTGCCAGCACCTATAATAAATGCCTGGAGCAATGTAGAGATATCCCAGCTGCTCCAGCCCATGAGCCAGCTTCAGTTGGAGCTCGGCTCAGATGCCTCTATACAAACACCCGTAGCATGGGGAACAAACAAGAGGAATTAGAGATGTGTGCACGTCTACGGGGGTATGATATAATAGGCATCACAGAAACATGGTGGGATGGCTCCTATGACTGGAGTGTTGGAATGGAAGGTTGCAGGCTCTTTAGAAAAGACAGGCCCGGCAGATGGGGAGAGGGAGTTGCCCTTTATGTTAGGGATAGGCTGGAGAGTATGGAACTCTGTCTGGGGATAGGTGAGCAGTCCACAGAGAGTTTGTGGGTCAGGGTTAAAGGGAATATAGCTATGGTAGACATTACTGTGGGGATCTGCTACAGACTGCCTGATCAAGAAGAACCTGCGGATGAAGCACTCTATAGACAGATAGGAACAGCCTCACACTCGCAGGCCCTTGTTCTCATGGGGGACTTCAACCACCCTGACATCTGTTGGAATGACGGTACGGCCTGGCACAAGCAATCCAGGAGGTTCCTCGATTGTGTGGAAGACAACTTCCTTCTGCAAGTAACAGAGGAGCTGACAAGGAGAGGTGCCGTGCTTGACCTCGTGCTCACCAACAGGGAAGGGATCGTTGGAAATGTGATGCTCCAGGGCAATCTTGGATGCAGCGATCATGAGATGCTCTAATTTGAGATCCTCAGGACAGTGAGAAAAGCGTGCAGCAAGCTCACTGCACTGGACTTCAAAAGAGCAGACTTTGGCCACTTCAGGAACCTGCTTCGGGAGGTTCCATGGGATACAGCCCTAGAGGGCAAGGGGGCCCAAGCCTGTTGGTTGATATTCAAGGATCACCTGCTACAAGCTCAGGAGTGTTGCATCCCAACCAGAAGGAAGTGCAGCAGGAGGGCCAGGAGACCTCCTTGGATGGATAAGGAGCTCCTGAGGAAAATTCAATTGAAAAAAAGAGGCTTATAAAAGGTGGAAACAAGGACATGTGGCATGGGAAGAGTTCAGGGATGTTGTCCGAGAAGCTAGGGACCAGGTTAGGAAAGCTAAGGCTCAGTTAGAATTAAACTTAGCTAGAGGTATTAAAGATAACAGGAAGGGATTCTACAGGTACATAGCAAATAAAAAACAGACTAGGGAGCATGTAGGCCCCCTCAGGAAGCTCTCAGGAGAACTGGCTACACGGGATTTGGAGAAGGCTGAGGTTCTGAATGACTTCTTTGCCTCGGTCTTCACTGGCAAAGGCTCTGACTGCACCACCCAAGTCTTGGAAGGCAGATGCAGGGACTGTGAGAATGAAGACCTTGCGCCCACTGTAGGAGAGGATCTGGTTCGAGACCATCTTAAAAATCTGAACGTGCACAAGTCCATGGGTCCTGATGAGATCCATCCACGGGTCCTGAAGGAGCTGGCAAATGAAGTTGCAAAGCCGCTGGCCATCATATTTGAGAAATCATGGCAGTCAGGTGAAGGTCCTGATGACTGGAAAAAGGGAAATATAACCCCCATTTTCAAGAAGGGGAAAATGGATGACCCAGGGAACTACAGACCAGTCAGTCTCACCTCTGTGCCTGGCAAAATCTTGGAGCAGATTCTCCTGGAAGGCATGCTAAGGCACATGAAAATCAACAAAGTGCTTGGTGACAGCCAGCATGGCTTCACTAAGGGGAAATCCTGCCTGACCAATTTGGTAGCCTTCTATGATGGGGCTACAGAACTGATGGACAGGGGTAGAGCAGTTGATGTCATCTGCCTGGACTTGTGTAAAGCGTTTGACACTGTCCCACACGACATCCTTGTCTCTAAATTGGAGAGACATCAATTTGATGGATGGACCACTCGGTGGATAAAGAACTGGCTGGATGGCCACACACAAAGAGTTGTGGTCAATGGCTCAATGTCCAGCTGGAGACCAGTAACGAGTGGTGTCCCTGAGGGATCAGTGTTGGGACTGGTCTTGTTCAACATCTTTGTTGGTGACATGGACAGTGGGATTGAGTGTGCCCTCAGCAAGTTTGCCGATGACACCAAGCTGTGTGGTTCCGTTGATATGCTGGAGGGAAGGAATGCCATCCAGAGGGACCTTGACACACTTGTGAGGTGGGCTGATGCCAATATCATGAAGTTTAACCATGCCAAGTGCAAGGTCCTACAGCTGGGTCGGAGCAATCCCAGGCACAGCTACAGGTTGGGCAGAGAAGAGATTCAGAGCAGCCCTGTGGAGAAGGACTTGGTGGTGTTGGTCAATGAGAAAATGAACATGAGCCGGCTTCAGTGTGTGCTCGCAGCCCAGAAAGCGAACCGTATCCTGGGCTGCATCAAAAGGAGCATGACCAGCAGGTCGAAGGAGGTGATCCTGCCCCTCTGCTCTGCTCTGCTCTCGTGAGACCTCACCTGGAGTATTGTGTGCATTTCTGGTGTCCTCAAGATAAAAAGGACATGGAACTGTTGGAACAAGTCCAGAGAAGGGCCACGAGGATGATCAGGGGACTGGAGCACCTCCCGTATGAAGACAGGCTGAGGAAGTTGGGGCTGTTCAGCCTGGAGAAGAGAAGGCTGCGTGGAGACCTCCTAGCAGCCTTCCAGTATCTGAAGGGGGCCTATAGGGATGCTGGGGAGGGACTCTTCATTAGAGACTAGTGACAGGACAAGGGGTAATGGGTTAAAACTTAAACAGGGGAAGTTTAGATTGGATATAAGAAGGAAATTCTTTCCTGTTAGGGTGGTGAGGCCCTGGAATAGGTTGCCCAGGGAGGTTGTGAATTCTCCATCCCTGGCAGTGTTCAAGGGCAGGTTGGATGAGGCCTTGGGTGAGATGGTTTAGTATGAGGTGTCCCTGCCCATGGCAGGGGGTTTGGAACTAGATGATCTTAAGGTCCTTTCCAACCCTAACTATTCTGTGATTCTATGATTTTAAATGAAAATTTTAAAGAAACAAATTATCTTGCTTTCTGATACATAATTCAACGGATTTCAGGCAATTACTCAATAAATGTATTTGTGAGTGAGATTCTAAGGATTTACAAAATACCTCCTCAGAGTCAGAGCATCAGCATTTAACTAACTAGGTACACTTGCGAAGTTTTGAAACATTGTATGGTAATAGGAAGAGAAAAAAGTGGAATTATTCATGGGCAAGTTACAAATATAGATGCGATGGTCTCCTAAGCAGATCATATTATCAAAGGAGCGTTGTGTAATGTACATGAAAACTTTAGTGGTTACTATAAAATAATTATAGGGCATGTAGCCTTTGCCATACATATCAAGCCAGATAAAAGTCTCTTCTGAGGCTTCCTCAGTCAAGTGTGAATGTGCCAAAAAGCTGAGCATTTCTGAACACTGTAAAATTCTCCCACCAGGATAAACTCTTTGCAAAGTCCCATCACTTAGTGGTTGATTTATATTCCTCCTGAAATTATATGTATTTCCTGAAGTTAATTTAAGTACAGAAGCAGGGATGCATTTCATTCTCTTTTTTTCTGAATGTAGCATTAGAATGACATACAATACTGAAAAAGTCTGTAATTCTCACCAGAGTCCACCAAGGGCTGGTTGTTGAAACCCTTTGTTACATGTTATCCACATGACTTCAGAGCCCTCAGCTGCCTGTAAAATCCAAACCACACAGACCACACTGTTGGACTGACATGTAGAGGATTATTATACATCCAATATAAAACATGACAGAAATAATAGCCCTATTAGAGCAGGAAAAAAGAGACCTCAGGGATGGAAGGAAGGTATAATGGGTGAGATAAAAAGTCCCCTCTGTGTGTCTATTCATTACTAAGGAGTCCTAAAAGCAAGAATACACTAGATAGATAATTTTTTTTTTTTTTAATATGAATGAATCTAGACAGGATGAATGCTAACTTGTGCTTCACTTTCGAAACTGACTTAAGCAAAATCCTAAGTAGAAATTAATCCTATACTTGAAAACACCTTTCCAGAAAAGTTATTTCTGGAAATGTCTCTTAAATGGCTTGGCCATTGGAACTCAGCATAAAAGCAATATATAAAACCAACTTCAATCCCTAAAAAAAAACCTGCACATTGCCAAATGGTAACACTGTGCTTCAGATAACCACTAGAGAATCCATTTTATGAAATTAATAAATTCTTTTCAGTTCTGGAATATGTTCTTACACAATCTTCTAATGTATCCATTTAGAGTTATTATAGTAGCAACAGTACACAGACATTGGTAGTCTTTATTGTTTCTCTATCTAATGGTTTGTTTTAATAGTCTGAAAATACATTTCTTGACCAGAAATCTATTATCATCTTTCCCATCTCTTTGCAATGCAATAGATTAAAATATCCTTTCAGAAAAGAATATTACTCTCAATATTTTTCTTTTCCTCTGAACTTTGTCCCCATCACTGAACCTGAACAAAATGGCCCTGGAGCTCTTTCAGACCGCTGGAGGTTTCATTTGCTGACATTTTATCAATCAGCTCTTTTGACTTTTGTTGTGATTCTTTACATTCTTACATTCTTTAAGCCTTCCATGTCAATCTTTGCAGCTGGGAAGGGATAGAGTAAAACCTGAGCTGCTTTCTCAGTATATTTCCTGTGGAATACACCAATTAAAATAGCAGATTTAAACCTTTCTATTCTCTTCAGCATTTAATTGACTTCTATATACAGATTATCTCTGTGAAAGACACTATAGGAAAATGAATAGTGTTCATTTGTCATACAAAATATAGTTGTTATGCATTTTTGCAGAGCACACTGTATTTTCTCTCTTTGGCTGCTCCACAGGACCTCCACAGGAAAAAGGTCTCCATTTAATGGAATTCTTTAATAGCTTAGGAAGAAAAGGTCTAGCTGAAAAAACAATGTACAAAATAGGAATTTCATCATTCAGCACTGCTACAGAGACCTTTTCAGAGGTAGTAATTGTAGGCTTTACAAGAGAACAGGAAGTTTCTTCACCCATACTCAGATGTGTATGTTTTACTCCTTCTCAGAAGGAATGATTTGATGAATTATATATATACCTTCTACATGGTATAAGCCATTTAGTGACTTCTAACAGAATGCAGAAGCAGAAGAGAACCAGTGGGGAACCAGCTTGCACTATAGGGAAGAGAAGAGTGGGCTCAAGTCAGATTCATGCTCCTTGGCCACAGGAAGTTAGTTGTGATCTGGAAGTAACTTCCATGAAATCTTCCCTATTGTTACTCAAAGTCTCCAATATTTCAATACTGAAAAAAATCAAATTTCTTTCCGGTTCTTACAAAGATGAAAACTCTGACGAGAAACATTTTCTTACCTAATTTCTTACCATTTCTTACCATTTCTTACCATTTCTTACCCAATCCTTCACAGATATTCTTGGTGTAGCCCTAACTAAGTATTATTTATGAAGTAAAATATTATTGGGATTTTGTGATGCATTTCATTTTGTAACTAGCAGAGTTTTCGTTTTTATGTAGAAAATGCAGTGAGTACCTCACATGATAGTACTTCAGTCTGTGTCACGGAACATATGGTTACAACACAAAGAACACCTACATTGATGACATCATTTCAACAAATGAAGTAAAAACTATTACTCCTTAATTCAGCCTGTTTTATCCATTAGTTTATGACACTGTAAGAAATACCACTGTATTGCTGTTACAGCTTTCTAAGAATAGCTAGTGTGATAACAAAAGATAAAAGAGGAAGCTGGCAAATAGCCGGGAGGTTTCAGCAAAACTCACTGTAGTCAGAGTGATAAAAGGGCTAGAACAAGGATCGATACTTAAAATGTAGTTTCCCAAGTGGGAGCAGGGTTGGGGAGGAAGGAGTTAGATGACTATACCATAAAAGGGAACAAGTAAATAAGGGGAAGGGGCGCTTAAAGTATAGTAGTGGGAGATGTAACCAGGGATGGACTTTGCACAGGTAACTCAGGCCCTTTGGATAGGCGACAAACCTTGGGTTACCTAGCCAGTAGGAAAACAAGGAGGGACTTTGTGGTTGGAAATAGCAGATAAAAAGGTAAAGCCTTGTAACCAGGGTGTGCCTACTCACTAGGACAGCCCTTATTGCAGAAACACTTAATAAATAGCTGCTTCATTGATGTGTCTAGCCTGAGACTTTACAAAATGTTTATAAGTTTCTAACACTACCATTATCAATTAATACAACTATCCTTCATAACCAAAGCAGAAAAAAACATCAGCTTTTAAAATAAAATGTTTCCCTTTATATGAAATATTTTTATAAAATTGTATTTTATTGAAATGTCAGTTAAAAAACTACAACCTGTAAATGCAACAACTGAAAACTGGTGATTCAACATGCAAAATCAGAGCATGATCAGAAGCTGCACTGTAAGGACAGACCTACTCCAGACATCATTTTGCACTTAGGACAAAACATGACAGAGAAAGTATGATTATTACACAATTATGCTTCCTAAGTGTATTACACATCTGTGATAACCAACCTATAGAACACAATGCAGCTTTCATAAGCATATATATGCTATAGCCTAACAAGAAGGTCTAATTCTCAGGGGAAATTTCACAGTTCTGAAGCATATGCCCATAATTAATACAGTCTCATCCAGACATAAAAAACCTTGTGAAAAACATGATCCAACCAGGTGATCAGAGACAAAACCACCCAATTCTAAATATGATTAAAGATTGAGATTATGGATCTGAATCACAAAGGGGCATCTCTTTTACTACTGGGTTAAAAGGAAAATTAAAAATGTAGCAATATTTGAAATTTCATCATAACCTGATGATCTGAGTGAGACGAATTCTAAAATCCATACTCGAATGATTTTCATCAATGACAAGGAATGGATTGGATCTTTCAAGAGGCTGAGTGCATCCCTGGAGGAATAAAAGGCTGCAAGAACCTAACAGGAGAGAGTGCTCAGCAAAAGTTGTTAAATGCATCAAAATGTGTAAGACGTTATTGTGGGGGAAGTGACACACCAGTTCACAAAGGAAATTTCCAGTAACAAAAAAATTAAATTCCATGAAAAGTAGAGACAGTCCTACAGGGAAATTAACAAATTATTTTACGCACCATCTATTTTTATACCAGTAGTATAACGTGGTTAATTATTGCTTATGGAAGCAGAAATCTAAGAAGAAAGATTGATTTCCTTCATGCACTACTTAATAGGAATGAGTTCTTACACAAGTACCCAGTCTCAAAGGTCCTGAAATAAAGAACAAAAAATTAGCACTGAATCAGACAAACAACCCAAAATGACTTCATACTTGTATTTAACATTTGTAACATGTGTCTGAGTGCCCGTGTCCAAATTGATATAGATTGAATAAAGTTGTAACTGTGAAACTGCAATTCTTTCATGAGATCTTGTGGCCTTTGCTGTTGATTTTCATGCAAACCTCTTCTCACTGAATTAGGGACTAGTCGTTTCCAGTAGGAAGTTTTACAGATTCCAGTGACAGCTGTGAAAGTGTCCTACGTTACCACATATGCTAATTATAGAAACAGCAGTATTAAAGTGCATTTTGTCCCTGGAGATCTCCTTCCTTCTGGGCTTGCCTAGCATGTCAGCTTCTTGCATAAGCTGTAAGAAGAGGTCATCTGGAAATAAGTCAAGATGGGGAGAAGGAAAACCAATTTCTTGACAATAGGAGATTGTAGTAGGTCTCTTTAATTACATTATATGTACTTTCAGTTCTGTTTAGAAGACATCTTTTAGTTTCCTCATGGAAAACCTAAGATGCCATCCCTGTCGTCAAGATGTAACATTATTGATCTTAACCAGAGAGGCAGGCACATCCAAATAGCCACATGTGAAGTGTGAAAAGGGGAAAAAATACATTACATTGTATGTATGAATTTTATGAATGAAAGAATTACAGATGTGTGTGTATATATATGTAAAACAAAAACAGATGAGTATTAAAATAAAATCATCCCGCTTCCAAAAACAGGTTTTGAATTTATTGTTTGACAGTGCATAATGTGTAAGAAGAATGGAGTCTCAGAGCACGCTTTGTCTCAGACCATTCCACCTGTGCACAGCTGATGCCACGAAATTCTTATTTTTTCTATTACTTCAGCCTACAGCTAGGAATTACTCTGCTTTTAGAAATGCCAACTTGCAAAAACAATGTATATCCACAGTTATTGAAAATGCTTGCAGTTATCAGTTCACCATTAATAACACCAACTTTAAAACACATACTGTTGCTCAATACCTTACAAGAAGGAGTAGCTACCGTTATGAATAGGCCACGCTACAGGCAGGCAGCAAGACACTGTGTGATGGCTGCCTGATGAAAACAGAGAACTTGTCTATAATAATATTGGAACTGAATTCCTATTGTGTCTGTTGCTCTAAATTTCAATATATAATAAGTTACCAATCCCCAATCCTGGATGTCAAAGTATTTTAGCAGAATCAGCAATTAAAACCTACTCTGATTTAAGTCTTGTATTTATTTTATATTCTTTGACATTTTGACAGCTTCTTTTGTACTGGCTGCGACACAGGATGGTGAGGAAAGGTTAAGTGTGTAGCATTTTGCTAAAAGGCAGTTAGTTAATATCATGAGTGTTTTCAAGCATCTTCAGCCCTACTTTGGAAAAGTCCCAGCAATCATTCATACCAATTTCAGGTAATCTGTGCTGCTGACAGAGATGGGTTCTGGGTTTCACAGATGTTTACTTTGAAATCCTTCCCATTTTCACTGTGTGAATTTTGTGCTTTGCTGTGGAACTATCAGCTTGTCACCCAGTTCATTGAAGTTCAACAACGTCTCTTGGGAATTTAGGGGTTGGTTTTGGTCATATTCTATTTCTAATAAAAAGCATTTTGAAATGGAGAAATGGAAATGTTTGAGGAATGTGTTTTATGATTTCTTGAAGAGGTTTACATCTCTATTGTTGAGACGGGCAAGATTTGAAAATTAACATTTCAAAGCAGGGCACAAATGCAAGAAACTGGCTCCAAAATTATAAACGTGAAAAAGTGTTATACAAAGTGATAATGATAATGGATTGCTCTATATGGGCACAGTAACAAAAGCAGAAGGGTTGATGACCACTTGCCTCTTGGCAAAATGTACAGCTCTGACTTCAGCAGTTCACAGATCTACTTTTGCATGAGAAGCAACGTACTGTGACTAATGTTTTACACAGGAAAGACTTACTTCCCCCTTACTTATGTTCCTGGATTGGTGGGGCTGGTTTGATTTCTTAAACATACTGCTAACTGAAATCGTACATGGAATCACAGAATTATAAAACATGATTTGTTGTTTGTTTCTTTCACGAGGAGATTAACCCACTAGAGATAACTGCAACTGGGACCAGTTTAGTCTCCATTGAGGAAGGTTCAGATCTAATTCTGTGGCTATTAGCTAATAAACAGGGACTACAACTATAAGAATTCTGAAAAATTTCATCATGGTCCTAATTCTGTTGCTTATGAAAACAATAAAAAAAGTTCTTTAGGCAAATGCAGAGTTACTACTGTGTTAAGTACATCTGAATCCCTGTCCCCCAGCATGAACTGCAGGATATTTCATATAATTGGTGCACATCATCCTGGCAGAGAATAACTAAGATGGGCAAAATATTTTCCATCTTCACATAAACCTTGGGATACTAATTTCATATGGCCATTTATTTGTCAAAGAATAAGTTCATAAACTCAATATGCAATGTACATGGTAAAACAACAGCAGCAGTGGGGCAGGATGCAACGCAAGAGAAGTGGCCAAAACCAGGACTGGATGTGGAATCAGCATGGCCTGCCATAGGAAAGGAAGTTGCACTTGCGAGGGAGGAATCCTCCCCTCACCCACATTCTCAAACTTAGGTTATAGAAAAAAATACTGCCCGTGAAGTGCATCATGCAATCATACAGCTCCTGATCCAGACCTGTTTACACTCAGCTGGCCAGGGGGCAGATGTAAGGCTGCCGGCTCCGTTTGCCCCGCTCCATGAATCCACAGTGCTGTTCTGCTTACATGAATTCTATACCTATTTGAGGACTCAGCCTTCTCTAGGTTTTTATCAGGGGTTATTTCACCATGGATGACTACTGAGGGAGTTACTACTTGCAACAGGCTGCTTGATACACATTTTGTTGCTCCCTAGGCAGCATTCAAGCTGTGCTTTCTTTTCCCTGTCACCCCTACGTGTGCTCAGCTCTGATCTTCCTCTAAGACATTCAAGAATACAAATTAGAGTTTGTAAATCAGTGTTCCAGAGAGATAAGTCTCATCTACAGGTATTGCACAGCCCCTGTGCTCCAGCACACAGATCAAAGGAAAACAAGTCTCTGGATGGCCCTAAGCAACACGTTGGGCCCAAAAGAGACTGAACTGAAAATAAACAAAAACCCAGGAAGAATTTTAGGTCAAAACTACTTAAAAAAACAGAAGTTGAGTGTAATAAACTTTCTTGACAGCACTGATGCTAAAGCTGTGCCTGAAAAGTTGTGCTAAAAAAAAATCCCAAACATCAAACCACAGTGGTATCGAAGGTCATGCTTACATCTATGAGTATTCCTAAATCTTTCCAAAATCATGACTATTCTGTTACAATCAGCAATTCTGGTTTGTTTTTTGTTTTTGATTTGGTTTGGGTTTTTTACCAATTCATATAAAAAACTAACTTATTTGGGATTTCCTCTTTTCTTCCCAATTATAACAAAAGTAAATACCACAATTGTTTATAAATATACGGTTTACTCTCCTCTCTAGCTGTGTTTTTTATCTGCTGTGAGAAGTGAAACCAAAAGAAAATGGGTATCAACAACACAAAGCCAAATAAGCAAACACAGCTCTGATGCAGGTGGAAGTAACTCCCATTGAAATAAGTGAGACTCCTCACTGCTTAAATTCAGATTGCCTTAGGCTCTCAGTTCCTATGCCTGTTTCTACTGATAATATAACAAAAAATATACCCCAATGCTCTAATTCCAATCCATTCCCAGTTACCAATAAAGTAGAGAACATGGTGTACAACCAGTCTCCATAGGTCTATACAAGACTGAGTCTTCCAGACCAAAACCTTTCCTGAATTAAATGCTAGCCCATGAAAACAGCCTACACAGTTTTAAATACTATATGGCCCTTGCTTTTAGAGAAATATTTTCATGAAAGACGTACAGTTAAAAAATGAGTGCAGATCAGATAAATATTTCCTTTAATTGCTCTTGATTTGTTCATTCGTTTTATATGTGTTCTAGAGAAATAAGATATTCTGCAGTACTGAAGCAGAATAACTCTAACAGGAGGGCAGAAAAAGACAGAACTCGATAACCCAGAATGTCTTTTCCAGACCTACATTATTATTTTGAAGACAGGCAGAAATACTTTATTTGTATTGCTTTAGTTCCCAAGATTTTAAATTAAAAGCAGTTGGAAACTTAAAATGTAATTTTTATTTGCAAAACATGGATAGCACAGGTCTGTCAGTGCTGTGACTTCAGACTTTGAACTTGCAGAGCTATAGAGATTTCAGACATTTTTCATACTTTTGCTTACTGAAGATTTGCATTCACCTGAATAAAAAACTTCTAGATGTGTTTTTAATTAAAACAGATCCACAGCAGGACTACTGTTGCAGGGAACTTCTCTTCATTTGTTGTAAAGGTGGCCATGACACACATTTTCTTGCTGTTGAATTTATATACAAGGAAAGCTGAAACCAGAAAGGGATATAGAACATAATTTTCAGTATGAATATATTAAAAGGCAAAGTCTGAAGGACATATAAATAGTGGTAATTTCAGAAAAGCTTGGCTCTAATAATCTTTGTACAGTTATGACTCATTCTTTTAAATTCTTTTATGCATCATCTCTGATGCTAGACTTTAAAGGGATAAATCTGTTTACTGGCACCTTATTTATTTGGCCTGAAAACAAAATGCCTTTTTTAATCTGTGGTAGAAGCCTACTTAAACCAGACTGCATCGCATTACTGCTGAAACCTAAAGCTTCTAACTGATTTAATCATATTAGAAAGGATTTAGAATATGCTACTCTCTTATAATTTAGAATATAAGAGCTTTTCACTGCAAATACTTGGGATTTCAAATTATTCTTATACTTAATTATTACACTTGATTAATAGAATATACATTTTTCCAACTGTTCAATAAAATATGGTTACTATCCCCTATAAGACACTCTACCACATTTTTTCCTCAGAAATTTGAGGAAATGCTATTCAGAATGCTAATGAATCAATTAACCCCCCTCCCCCCCCCCAAAAAAAAAAAAATCAATATATAGGGGAGAACCGAAACCTAAGTTTTGTCATACTGTAGTGAGTCCAAGTGAAGGGCTCTTCGGGGTCAGAAGGGCTCGGACTTGTTCCACATAGGGAAGAGCTCTGGGAGTGTGTATGAGTGTAGTATGCGACTCATGTCCTTAACTGTTAAGCAGCTAGTACAGAGAACGTGGAATCAGAGTCTTCTTGGAAGCACATAGTGAGAGGACTAGAGACTATAATCACAATTTCCAGCAAGGCAAATTCCAGCTGGATATAAGGAAAACACTTTCATAATGAGGCTAATTCGACAATGGAACAGGTTGAACAGGGAAATCGTGAAGCCTCTATCTGCAGAAATATTTTAAAGTAAATGATCTTGAAGATAATACCAGGAGAGTGAAAGAAAAAAAAAATAGATTCAGATTAATCTAATTTAAACATGTGTTCAAATTGAAATATACATGCTTTATTTTGGAATAAATCCAGTAGCATTAGAAACTGATCATAATAAACACGACAGGATACGGGATGCATATGCATGCAGGTTTGCAACACAAACTGTTTAAGAAAAAAACACAAGATTTAATTTGTATGCATGCAAATGTTGTATGTGACACAATATTTAGAACAGTGGTCAGTATGTTGATAAAGAAATGCTTTCAGCATACAGGCAATTACATTCAGAGAACTCAAGAAGGAAGTGCTGTAAGCAAATACCCTTTGACAGAAGGTCAAAGGGAGAGAAGGTTCGAATGTTTGAGTTTTCTCTATTTCATACTTTGTTGTGAGAAGGAGGCTTACAAACCAACCTCTTTCCTTTTCTCTTGTAATAAGTTGCCCCTGGAAGCAGAAATTAAAAACAGAACTGGAAGCAGCTCTTCTCAGCACCTAATAGTGATCTTAATTTACTCTCTGAAGCCTTTTGTCCTGCCACAATATCATCCACGCTTCTTGATTTTCTTTCCCCTCAAATAGCATAAGAGAACAACTGGTTAAAGCAGTAAGGCTCACTTAAAGAGTTGGAACACTTAAAGTGTTTTATTTTTGTATGCTCACTTCATCATCATTACTTTGAAAGGTATCAAGTAATACAAGGAATACAAGGTCAAGTTTGTCCCTGATGTAATATTCATGACTTTGTTGAATTTGCTCCAGAGTACTAACTAGGAGCGGGAAGACAAAAAAAAAAAAAAAAAAAACCAAAAGGAGAGGCCATTTTGAAAAACAAGACAAAAAAAAAATCTTTGAAGTAAAAGTTCACCTTGGCTATGAGACTGATAAAAAAAAGCAACCCTGTGACAAATCAGTGACAGAAAGAGGATTTCAGAAAGAGGATTACTTTCTCAGCATTCTGCAGCACATGTTAGGTATAGGTTTTAAAGTAGGTTGTGGCTATATTTTTTGAATTTATAATACTCTGCTCATTATTTAATTTGGGAGGAAAAAAAAGAACTCTTTTTGCCTAGAGGTAATTACACTGATCAAAGGTTTATGCTAATGAATATCTGCCAGACTGAGTCTTTTATTTTAATGGAAAGGGGAAGCAGTGTAACACTGGTAGTTGAGCAGCTGCCTCTCACAGAAAATTCCTAAGTGGGCACTATCTCCTTAGTACAGTAATATCATAACTTCCTTGGGTCAATTCCTGATTCTCTCAGAAGCTACAAAGATCATCTGTCTTTCAGGACAGCAATACAGCATGTTTACATTCTCATTAGGGGAAAACCCCAAATGAAATCTATTTACCAAACTCTTGATCACTATTTTAAATAGGAATGCCTCCTTCAGTCAAGGTCTCAACTGAACAGAACAAGATGACGTTCTGAAAAGTTGATCATCCTGTGAAAAAAACAGGCTGCAGTGTGACTAGATGCATTTACAGACAATTGAACTGAGCACCAACAACATGCAGAACTGACAGAATTTTGAGCTCTCTAGACAAATGCTGCAGGAAGGAGTAGCAGCAAATAGTCATTTTGAATCTAGGCAGCTAATAATTCAACCACGAATGTCTTTCACATATAAGCCATGCAAGTAGCTCTGGTTAGAGCAACTATTTGTGCAAATAGCTTTTCTCTAGTATAGGAATTCAGTCCATAATATGTACCAGTTGACAAGTGCCTTGTCAATTTGCAGAGCTAATCCACAGATATGAGTGGACATTGCTTTGGACCCAATTTCAGACTAACATATACACTTGCAATGCAGACTCCAGAATTATTCAGCCTGCTGCTGCATTGCCATGTAAAAGCCCTTCTGTTAAGATGTAGCAAAAGGCAATGTCATACTACATAAACTAGATTTCAAATCAAATTTCTGCATGAAAAGAAAGTAAAAAAAAAGGTTGTTTCAGATTTCAAAAGTTTTCAGTCCAGGTACAGCTACTGTCAGTTGTATTGTTTGGTGAAGCTGGCTTCCTCTTTAAAATTTAGACTATTAGAAGAAAACTGAATGAAAGAAATAAGACTTCTGCTGCTCGATGTCAAAACTTAGCAGCAATATCATTGAGCAAATACACAGAGGCTTTTAAAAAAATATGCTTCAGCTCACTAGTCCTACTCTATGCTTGCTGCTGTTATTAGGCATCCTGTTAGGATACTCTACTAGCTTGAAAGAAGCACAAAGATGCAACTAACTCATACTGCGCACTGGAACAAAAATCATGTCTGCACATAATTCTAAAGTCAGAGATAAACAGCATTAAAATATGCATTTTTAAAGCAAATATTGAAAGGCTTGATTTTCTTGCCTTCTATAGGTTAAAAGATGTAGAAATTTACCTATGCTATTTCTTTTGACTTCCATCTCTAAAAGCCTCATTTGTTTCTGTAGGTTTCTACATTTGTCAAAAGTACCTCTAAAGCTATTTGGTGTAATGGTGGCAACAAAATGAAGCTTCACACTTCTTACAGCCTGGATTTAAGTTCTATATTACCTCAGAGATAATTTAACCAGAATCTTCATAGATCAGTTGGTTGCATTAAAGGAAGGACAAAGGAGAAAAAGAAAACAGATCAGCAGCCCCTGTTCAGAGCTGGATGAGTTCTATACTGAAATACACATGCTGATCTGGAGGTTTTCACAAATCTCAGAAAAAAAATAGTGAATGGATAGCCTAAAGGAAAAGATTAGTGAGAAACACATGTACTTTTCATCTTTAGTACTGAGTATGTTTCTCTTTTGTAAAGGTCTAAACTAGCATAAGCTAGTACATGAAAAAGAGAAATTCCTAACTTACAGCTTAAATAAAAGTTCTTATCATCTACTGCTACTGGTAACCACCTTTTAGCATGAAATAATAGTCAAGTTTTCCTGGAGAATCCCAGAATTGTAGATTTTCTTTTCTTGTTTTTATCTCAAACTCCAGTGTCAGAATACACCAAATTAGAGACAAAACCTGTTCACACTATTGCTGTGGTTTGCCAATGATATACCTCTCTAGTTCCCAGTTCAATGCTTGAGTTAAGATGTGACAACTAAGCTTCATAAAAAGGAAATGTTCCAGAGCACTCTGAACCTTCATCTCAGGCCTCAACACTAAAAGTCTTTCATCCACTTCACTGGATTTACATCAGATGTCCACAGTAATAGCTTTACAGGATTAGGCTTTTGACAGCTAAATTCATCACGCATTCAGCTGGAGCTACAGAATTAAAATGCCTCCATCAGTAAGGGAAGCAGAATGGGTCTCCAAGTGATTGTTACAAACCTTTAATGGTCCACTGCAATAGGACATTGAACTTGCATGCCATCCTTTTGCAGGAAAGTTTTGCATGCTTTGCAATGTTCTCTGGTTTATTAGACACTGAAGGTAATACCCATCTGGATTCTCAGCAATTTAAATAGCTATAGAGCTGTTTTGATTAGTTGCCATCAGAACCTGGTTTATCACCAGTAACCTCTTTCAGCCCAGAAAGCTCTGCATCACCTGCTGCATTTTAGAAAAGGCCTGAATGATCTTCTGTGGCTGGCCTCTCCCATGCAAGAGGCCCACCTGGACACTGGAGCCAGAACTATTCCATATAGCCCATCATCTGTCTGTATTGACACTGCTTTGTCCAGCTAATTACCTGCTTCATAATTTTGACATGCAAAATACCTGAAACCTTGAGGCTCAGCTGCTATTGTTGTTAGGTTAATAATTCCTAGGTTTCAAGCAGTTTTGTTTAGCAATTATAACAGACAGTCTTACTTAAGTTTCTAAAAATTATACAAATTTACAAATATATTAATTTAATTTTAACATCTGTCAGCTTGATTGGCAGTTTAAAGAAATTTACTTTAGAGAAAACGTAACATTAAGTTGCTACTAAAATGTCCAATATTTATTCTCCAGTCTTTTCTCAAGTAAAAGGGTACTGAAGCAAAAATTAGAAGGCATATAGGCATGAGACTGCCATCAATTCTAGTTTCTATTATGTTATCAATTCTATATTCTCTTCCATATAAACATGTGGTAAAGTGAATTTGGTAATGCTTACATTTCAAAAAAAACAAATTGCTTTCTTTATTAATTTTATTAATGTATTAAGATATTATAATTTTGACATCAGTTCAGTTAACGTTGTACCCCATCACAGTTGGAAACACAGATTGCCTTCAAGGTGCAAACATAGTTGTCTTTTGTTTTTTTTTTATGTTAAAAGCTACTAAGGAATATTTGATATATTTTTGTGGTCTCATTGGTAGAGGAGTTATGAATTCTGGAAAAAACATGACAAGCCAAAGAAGTGCAAATAAAATTAACTATACTTCATAATTTTTGAAAGGCAGTAGCAAGGCCTGTTCTTTGGAATTCTGGAATAATTACCGGTAGTAATTGAAGACAATAGGACATTTTTATAACATGCTGTAATATCAGTACTGCATCGAGTAAGATCTATCAAAAAATTGAAAGCTTAAATCATATTCTGATAACATTTCCTAATCTATTTTCATACATTATAATCCTTCAGAAATCACTGAGGCAATTCATTCCAGATATGGTTGCTTTTGGGCAGTCCCAAATAGATTAAAAAAAACAGTTTTCTGAAATGAAGATACCTTATTCTATTTTTATCTTGGTGAAAACAAACTGTTATGTATTAAGGAAACAAAACCAACATAAGATCAAGATATTCCAAATCTTAATTTACTTGAGCACCTATGCAATTTAAAGCTCTTAATTATTTACCCTGAAACCCCAAGTGGAACATCAGAACTTCCCATGAGCTTGTATGTGTAGATATGTTGACACAAATAACAGTAGCACAGTGTTAATAAACTGTCCAGATAAATGGATTCAATTAGGTTTCTTGTTAGTTGCTACCAAGATATTTCCTTAATTTATCTCTTTTTGTGGATGGATTTTTTTTATTTTTTGTTCCCCCTTTTATTCACTAAGGCTTCAAGGAGCTGTTTACCAGGCATACGAATTCTCATGTATTCGGTACATTTTGGAATCTGCCTTTTCCTTGTCTTCATTTCTTCTATTTAAAAAGAGAAAAATATACAAAAGCATGGCTGATTCATAGGACTACAGGAATATTTACAACTATTGCAAGAAGGTGTGATTAATCCACCAGTGTTTCTGCCTTGCTTTACTAGTTGTTTCATTCTTGCTTAAATGGGAGAGAAAAGAAAGCATCTCCTACTGAGCACCTCCAAGACAAATAGAAATAATCTGAAACTGGAGGTAGCAGAGTTTAAAGCTCCATATCAGCTGCATCTGAGGGAAGACATATAGAATCATAGAATTATAGAATAGTTAGAGCCTGAAAGGACCTTAAGATCATCTAGTTCCAACCCCCCTGCCATGAGCAGGGACACCTCACACTAAACCATGTCACCCCAGGCTCTGTCCAGCCTGGCCTTGAACACCACCAGGGATGGAGAATTCACAACCTCCCTGGGCAACCTATTCCAGTGCTTCACCACCCTTACAGGAAAGAATTTCTTCCAATCTAAACTTCCCCTGTTTAAGTTTGAACCCGTTACCCCTTGTCCTATCACTACAGTCCCTAAGGAAGAGCCCCTCTCCAGCATCCCTATAGGCCCCCTTCAGATACTGGAAGGCTGCTAGGAGGTCTCCACGCAGCCTTCTCTTCTCCAGGCTGAACAGCCCCAACTTCCTCAGCCTGTCTTCATACGGGAGGTGCTCCAGTCCCCTGATCATCCTCGTGGTCCTTCTCTGGACTTGTTCCAACAGTTCCATGTCCTTTTTATCTTGAGGACACCAGAAATGCACACAATACTCCAAGTGAGGTCTCACAAGAGCAGAGTAGAGGGGCAGGATCACCTCCTTCGACCTGCTGGTCACGCTCCATTTGATGCAGCCCAGGATACGGTTGGCTTTCTGGGCTGCGAACCCACACTGAAGCCAGTCCATGTTCATTTTCTCATTGACCAACACCACCAAGTCCTTCTCCACAGGGCTGCTCAATCTCTTCTCTGCCCAACCTGTAGTTGTGCCTGGGATTGCTCCGACCCAGGTGTAAGACCTTGCACTTGGCATGGTTAAACTTCATGATATTGGCATCAGCCCACCTCACAAGTGTGTCAAGGTCCCTCTGGATGGCATTCCTTCCCTCCAGCGTATCAACGGAACCACACAGCTTGGTGTCATTGGCAAACTTGCTGAGGGCACACTCAATCCCACTGTCCATGTCACCAACAAAGATGTTGAACAAGACCAGTCCCAACACCGATCCCTGAGGGACACCACTCGTTACTGGTCTCCAGCCGGACATTGAGCCATTGACCACAACTCTTTGTGCGTGGCCATCCAGCCAGTTCTTTATCCACTGAGTGGTCCATCTATCCAATTGATGTCTCTCCAATTTAGAGACAAGGATGTCGTGTGGGACAATGTCGAACTCTTTGCACAAGTCCAGGCAGATGACATCAACTGCTCTACCCCTGTCCATGAGTTCTGTAGCCCCATCATAGAAGGCCACCAAATTGGTCAGGCAGGATTTCCCCTTAGTGAAGCCATGCTGGCTGTCACCAAGCACTTTGTTGATTTTCATGTGCCTTAGCATGCCTTCCAGGAGAATCTGCTCCAAGATTTTGGCAGGTCTGTGATTCCCTGGGTCATCCATTTTCCCCTTTTGAAAATGGGGGTTATATTTCCCTTTTTCCAGTCATCGGGAACTTCACCTGACTGCCATGATTTCTCAAATATGATGGACAGTGGCTTGACAACTTCATTTGCCAGCTCCTTCAGGACCCGCGATTGGATTTCATCAAGTCCCATGGACTTGTGCACGTTCAGGTTCTTAAGATGGTCTCGAACCAGATCCTCTCCTACAGTGGGCGCAAGGTCTTCATTCTCACAGTCCCTGTATCTGCCTTCCAAAACTTGGGTGGTGCGGTCAGAGTCTTTGCCAGTGAAGACTAAGGCAAAGAAATCATTCAGAACCTCAGCCTTCTCTAAATCCAGGGTAGCCAGTTCTCCTGAGAGCTTCCGAAGGGGGCCTATGTTGTCCCTAGTCTGTCTTTTATTCGCTATGTACCTGTAGAATCCCTTCCTGTTATCTTTCACATCCCCAGCCAAGTTTAATTCTAACTGAGCCTTAGCTTTCCTCACCTGGTCCCTAGCTTCTCGGACAACATCCCTGTACTCTTCCCATGCCACCTGTCCTCGCTTCCACCTTTTATAAGCCTCTTTTTTCCTTTGAATTTTCCGCAGCAGCTCCTTATCCACCGAAGGAGGTCTCCTGGCCCTCGTGCTGCACTTCCTTCTAGTTGGGATGCAACACTCTTGAGCCTGTAGTAGGTGATCCTTGAATATCAACCAACAGTCTTGTGTCCCCTGACCTCTAGGGCTATATCCTATGGAACCTCACTAAGCAGGTTCCTGAAGAGGCCAAAGTCTGCTCTCTATCAGCTGGTTTTACACATTACAGAGCAATTAAGGGCTTAAGGGAAGCAGTTTCGAGTTTCAAGAAGAAAAGTTTATGATGTGACTGTTTCTGGCTAGGCACCAAGTTGGACTCCTGACACTTCTTTGCATACAAGTATCATATACACTGCTTATGAGGAGGGGGGCAGAAGCAGTGCAGGCATCCTATAATCAAGAAACTGTAGCACCCACTTTTATAAAGAAGCAAGAAGTATAATCCAAACTTCACACAAAATCTGCTGAAGGAAATAGGTTTTCTAAATCTAAGGGCTTTGGCATAAACTCATTAAAGTAATGTAAGAGAACACAAGGATTCAAGGAAAATTACGTGACTTCACGTAATCCCAAACTAAGAAAAGTAAAGGAGAGTTTTGGGATGATAACCTGAAACTGATAGAAATCACTGTAAAGAAGAAAATAACCAGAAAAAGGCAGTAGGAGGAATACACTAATCATGCACTGTCGCAACCCATCTCTGAGCATGCAACATTTAAGACAAAAACAAAACCTGTGTTTTAGTTCAGATTAAGAGTAACTAAAGCTTTGATTTCACCATGTCTCAGTGGTAAATGAATAATGTGTAGATTAATTAAAAAATTCTGAATTTATTATTTATGCCAATTAATACGTGCAATAGTTCTGAGAACGTTACTAGGACTCCAGCAGTGCTCAAACTTATACTTAGTCCTTCACTGAAGTGATATTTATAAATCAAGTTTGCACCTGAAGTGTTCGAGAAATAAATTAACTATGTAAATAAACTTGGTACTTGGACCCCTAGAATGGATCTGTTCTCAGCAAAAGTTCTTCTAGTAGTAAAGTCTTAGGACTTCTGCTAAGATTTCCATCCCACTTATCAAATAGAGCAATACAGAAGTAAATAGTATTGGGCTGAATTTAGCTGTTTCCTAGTTGCAGCTGACAGTTATTTTCTAGTTGTATTCAGTTTGTCACAGTGTGATAAAGTGGGGTTTTTTTGTTAATTCAGTTTCCTGGTGGATCTTCTTGGCCAAAACATTATTAAAGTTCATGCCAGAAATGAAAACAAAGCTCTATACATTAAACTTTTAGCCCATTCCAAGTTCAGTCATACCAACATAGAATTCTGTATTTTGGCACATTGTGACAAAGTCAAATCTCTATTCCAAGGCCAGATCAAGAAAATGAGGCCAGAAATCACAATGGCTTCCTTGGAAAAACAAAGTTGTGCAAAGAACAAGCTGTCACTAAAATTCGTAGACCATCAAGATTTGTTTTAATGTCCTGATGTACATTAAAATAAAGAGATCCCTCCCAGCTGTCTCAGGTGCTGGTATTTCCACTTTGTTTTTAATAAAGAACAAATTCACCACTTCTTCTGTCCCCAGGAAAAAGTTTTATCATGTTTCTTTACTTCTGTTTGTCAGTCTCCCACATTTTGTCTTTAATGTAGAAGCTGAATCTATTAAAATGATATAGATGCTATGGATCTGGAGAGCAAACTTTAAGGTTATGGCTAGCAACTCATGAAATTAAGTTGACTTTTCACTAAATCTTTTGGCACAAACACTGCATCCAAATTAAGTGCTTGTAGGAATCATCACTGGTTTATAAGAACCATGTTGTTACAACCAAAGACTTCTATAGATTTCTGGGTTTTAGGTGTAATCTGAGGGGTACTTACATTTGGGTTAGGATCTTGCTTCAGCAGCAGCAATACTTTGGCATCTTTACTTCTATGGAATTGCAAACTGATGTGCGAAGCATTAGCTAGTTAAAAATAAATATTGTCCAAATGTCTCACCTCCTACAAAAGCACTGAGAGATAATATGGAAGTGTTTTGTTTTCTTTTTATCCTATATAGACATCCAGCTGGATCCAGCAACACTGATACCAGTAGGAACTGTGAACAGTAAAAGCATCACAACCTAGCTGTGTAGCAGTTAAATATAATTCTCAGTTCTGGTGTTATTCCCTTTTCAGGTCCCAGTCCAATGTAGAACACTTATTACGGATAGAACTTGAACAAGTAGAAGGTGGAGATCATTGGTTTATCTTGAATTAGGGCACATGAAGGGGTTATGATGGCCAAGTTACAGAAATGAGAGAGGAACCCCTATTTGTGTGTCAGCTTGAACCATAAGGAAAGCTTGAATAGTGATTTTTCTGCTTTAGATGACCTGTGTCTCATGAGAGGCATACATGATCGTTATTAGTAAGAGGAGAAACTGTACTTAACCTACAGCTCCAATTAATGGATGGTCTATTTATCTACAATCTCTTTTCCAAAAATTGTTGTAATCATATATGATCACATAGCCAATCTGAAGCATTTTCATTTCATCTATTTGTCTCTTAGCTTGAACTAATACTTTCCTGCAACTTACCCATTACTTTCCAATGGTCTGTTTACCAAGGAATGAACAGTTTACAGATACATAGCATTCAGCCCCATAATTACACAACAAACTAGACTTTTAAATTGTGCAATAATTCATTCTTATAGTAAAGAATTAAAGAAGGAATGAGGAGGAACAATTTCATTTATTTTTCTATCACAGGCTTAGGTGAAGAATGATTTCAAGACAGAATAGTGTTTCTGGAGCTCAGAGATATTCAGGCAAAAAAAAAAGATCTATTGAACTAAACAGGGATAGCCAAAGATTACCAAATCAAAAGTTCACGAACACCACAGTACTGTAAGATCAAGTCAATTTCATGCTTCTAATTCTTGTTGATCCAACTGAAATTGGATACCTAAATATCTTACAGATCTAAGCTCAGTTATCTAAGTAAAGCCTTACTCTAGCATCTATTTTATGAGTAGTCCCACTGATTTTTAGTCTTTTGACATTCCGATGTCTTGGTATTTTTAATATTTGTCAATATTATCCCAAACTGGTTTACTTGAATGTTCAAAACGTTTATGACGGAAGTGTTTTGTTTTTTTACCACAGTCATACTCTACCACTCATGAAAGGGCTAAGCTCTCTTTGCCCATTAAAATCAGCAAATGATGCCATTGCACAGGGTCCAGAGAAAGGACACAAAAATTGTCAGAGGGCTGGAACATCTCTCCTTTGAGGAACAGCAGGGGTTGTTCAGCCTGGAGAGGAAAAGCCTCCAGGGAGACCTTCTTGCAGACTTTCAGTTTTTAAAAGGGGCCTGGCAGGGAGAGATATTTTAGTAGGGCCTATAGCAACAGGACAAGGAATGATGGTCTTAAATCAAAAGAAAGGAGATTCAAGCTGGATGTGAGGAAAACATCCTTTAAAATGAGGGTGATGAAACACTGGCACAGGTTGCCCAGAGGTGATGGATACCCCATCCCTGGATACATCCAAGGCCAGGCTGGATGTGGTTCTGGGCAACCTGATCAAATTGAAGATGTCCCTGCTTATTACACGGGCACTGCACTAGGTGACCTTTGAAGGTCTCTTCTGACCTGGACCATTCTATGATTCAAAAAGCACATTGTAATGTACACCTCAGAGCTGCTTTAACTGAGTGGAACCCAGTGTACAGAAACTGTTCATAAGGAATTGACTGAGATTGTTCAACTTCACTGCAACAAATCAGCTGAAAGGCTTTCCTGCAGGGCTCCATTATGCAAAATGCTGACCATCCAGGCTCTAGTCCACAACAGGCACAAAGTCCTGCGTATTTTTAGACCCAGACCTAGGGTTACTTGCTGAAGTGCTGAAGGCTATGCAGATCTGAGCCCTTGGTAGATTTTCCTGCCACTTGGTCACAGGATGGGCAGGACAGAGCCCTGCACAGGGGGGCAGGCTCCCTTTTCCCCAGGACCTGCCAGACTGTGGCCAGGACATGCCTCCAGTTTCACAAAGATCAGGAGTTTTCACAATGGCATGATTTGTAACACCTGTTGAGTGGAACAGCTCAGGGTAGGCTCTGTAGACACTGGTATTTCATTTTAACATGACTTTACTACTAAAAGTAAGTAAAGACCAAGTTGCAGGCAGTGCCACTCCTCTTCATCTTATGTAACTTTGCTAATGTGCATCGTTCCTTTCCTACAGGAAATTTCCTTCTTCAATTGTTTTTATTTATTTATTGTTTTAAAGAGGTAAAGTAACAATTGTAAATGTCCTCAATAGATGCACAATGAAACTTACTGTTTCTACTGGCACCAAAAATGTAGTCATGTCTTGTAGAAGTTGCCCAGAAGGCATTTAAGATGCCAGATTTAATTATTCTTCTGTACATAAAGTAATTATGCCTCTTCTATATTAATTATTCCTTTGCATGAAAAAAAATGGTTTTGCATACAATTACTTTTGAGAGAAAGACACAGTTGTTCTTCCTGCTGCTAATTAGCAGAGCTCTTTGTTACAGCTCTCACAGTATACTCCTGCTCCCCCACTTTTTGTTTTCTTAGCATACAAAGATAAAACTCTAGAACCTGGAAATTCTCCACATTTCTGGGCTTTCCTTCTTTTTAATAAAGATTCTGATTTCAGACATTCTTTTCCCATATTTACTTCAACCTCTCCTTACTGAAGGATAAATTCAAACAAGGTCAATAACAGTTTGTGTTGCCCTCACTGAAGGAGCCCACAGAAACATACTTTGCATGGTCTGCCTAATGAATGCTTCACTTGATAATTTATATTTTTTTTCCCCTGGGCAAACTTATTCCCATGCAGTTAAGATTTGAGGACACTGCAGCCTGCTTGCAAATACTCCACAAAGCGATAAACAGCCAAATTAGTAAACTAAATTATTCATTGCAAATATTATTTGCTCATTTTTACAGAGCACACTGAACACAGTGTGTAACTGCCATTACATATTCTCATCATGTTGATTTTGTGGCTGTATTTTGTTTTTTTTCACCGAGTTCTCCATTCTCCCTCGTCTCTTTCTTGTATTATGATTTCACTAAAATATCTTGTCCCAACCAAATTCCATTTTTTTTCTTTTTGTAGACATAATAGCCATTTTCTTTCACATTCCAAAATTCAAATTAAAAAGAGGCAATAGCCACTGTGATCTGACAAAGGTAATTATGTTGGGCAGTATTCATTGTGAAGGCAAAGAGTAAAGACAAAAACTAGGCAAATAGCCCAAAAATGGAGACTGCTATGAGCAGATATAACACAACAGCATCACCCTATGTATTCGGAAATGCTAATGAAACCATGAGAAGGCAAAGCTATATGAGGGAGAGTTTTACATTGCATAACGACAAGTCTCTAATGGCTCTAAGAGGCAAACTGGAAGAGGCAAACCTACTGACTCTGATGCTGCTCAGATGATCAACAGCTTCTGTAAGTGCTTCTTAGCTTTCAGTCAACTTGTTGTTTCACTATCATTGTCTCTGTATCTGCATACACAGTGGTTAATTTTAAAAGCCTTATGAAACTGGCCAAATAACTGATGCCCTCATGCCTCCCATGTCCTGAAAGCTGAACCTGCTACAACCATTTACAAATTTTTAGTCCATGTCTACAATTCTATGACAGCATACTTGGTCCAAGAGCAATTACTGGCATGTAAATAAAGGTTAGAACATTTGAGTTAAAGCAAATGCCCCCAAATATTAGATATAACACCAAAATTAATCGCTGCTATTAGAGCTTCTGCTAATTCTCCATTCATACTTTTGCTCCCAGGTTTATTTATTCAGAGCCATGGAAATATATAAATAGGCGAAGGATGGGGTGTGATGAAGCAGTAGGAGGTAAGTTAAAGAACTCCTAAATAGAAAATGGTTCTGTGATTAAAAAGATTATATCAGTACTTTTATTTCCTACTTTCCTCAAATTTCCTTCTTCGATTTTAAGACCTGCTGCTTTTTAAGTAAGAGACAATGATTCTTCAGTGGCTGAACCATTATTATTCTGTGCTATTTATAGAAGTCAGGTCTACAGTGCAGAAATATATTATTCAACATTTAGATTAATTAGAAAATCAGATTTATCACATTATTACGTCCTTTCCCTCCATTTGCTTTACATTAGTGCTTGGATAAATTATGTTTTGTTCATACAGAAAATTAAGTTTGAATTCTAATTACCTCCCTCTATTTCTTCAAGCAGTAATTTTTTTCTTTTTTTTTTTTTTTTTGCATGAGGCTCTAGTCAAGAAGAAAAATAGTAATGCATAGTCCCTAAGCCTTGCTGGGGTATATGGATTCCACTCCTACAACTTTATTTTCTTTTCTTTGGGAGAATCAAATTCCACTGCTTAATACTTGCCACTTCATATTTTCTACAGTTCTAATTATCCAAACAGGAGAAGAAAACCCAACATACCTGTAGTTCAGGTGCCTAGTCAAAAAGAGATAATTATGAATAATGAAAGTAATCCACAGCATGAAACTTGCTTCAGCAATCACTGTGATGTTTTTATACAGTTTTTATCTTGCTTACAACCAAAATGGGTCAAAATGCAACAGTAATGTACAGAGACTAAAGCAAAAGTCTAACGAAAATTACTGTAACATCTTTGCATACACTTCTCATCCTATATGATTAGAATTCCACCTGAAGTCAGGACTGAGCAATATGAAATTGCAAAAGACGGCTTTGGAGGTCCTGCATCTGAACTGAGACAGATGCCATGCTCTGGAATCATGGACTTATTCAAACCTTTTACACTGAGACACACTGATGCAGTGCTAAAACACTGCTGTAATAAACAGATGTTGTTTGTTTATTTCTGGAAATAAATTGATGCTGCCTGCTTATTTCTGGAATTTCTTCATATCTGTATTGTTCACTAAATGCCAGATTAAGAGTACTTAAGACAAGTACTAAGGGTATATCTAAGGAAGAATATCTATAAAAACTCCCAATAACAAAAAGGTAGCAGTAACTCATCACTTAGCATTTTATTTCTCTGGGAGAATGAAGCAGGTAACACTACCATGAGCAGAAGAAACTGTATGAGCTATTCCAAGAAATGGTATTAATGTTTAACTGAAGAACCCAAAGTTAGTTGTTGCTGGAAGTCAGTCATGAGAACACTTCCACATTGCTTTAGATGGACCTGTGAATTCCCTGGGAATGGGGTGACTGTCAACCAACTATTACAGATCTGTGAAGAGGCATTCTTCAAAATGCCTCTTTGCTCGAATGCTGCCTTTACCTTATAAGCACCAGCACTGTCGTGTCCATTGTATCTCTCCTCTCAAAATACCTTTCTTTCTTAAGTATGAGGTGATGGAAATTATCTAAGCAGACTCAAAGGGTGCTAATGTATCTGGATTTAGATTTCCTGGTATTTCCCTTCCATAGGTCTTTATACTGAGCTGGAGACTGTAGCTTGTCTAAATAGATTCAGTTGCTGGGTGATCTTGTGCAAAGAGTATGGAGACACAACATAATTCATCTTTTTTTATGCCCTTGAATTAAATCACCGGTTCGCCTAAGAAAATAGAAATATAGCACTTGCTTACCCTCATGGGAGGAAAAAAGCAGTACAATGTTTTTCTACTTTATGTTATAGCTCATTCTCTTGTGTTATCTTTTCAAGAGTAATGTTTATTGCACTGGAATATGTCTGGCAGTAAAAGGTTTTGCACTTATCAGATGTTTGAGCTTTACTCCAGCATTAAACCAGTATCTAATGCCCTAATTTTTTTGTATATTCAGGACCATACGCACCATTTTCTTCCAATTCAGACAGTGTTTATAAATATCTGTTCTTTATAACATGCTTCCTGAGAATTGTTATATAAATTTCTATTTTTATGTATTTGTTTAAGGTGCTCCCTTTTACCATATACCTCACAAGAACAGACACAGACATTAATATTTAAAGGGCAAGGATTAAACACATAGCTACAAAGCATCACAACGTGATTACACTAACAAGAGGATACCAGAGATGTTCATGTTGTCGCCAATATAATTATTCAGCATGGTCCACCACAAATAAACTACTTTGGATATCCTGTTACAAGTGATACAAAACTAGAAACTCAAAGTTTTCCTGGTTTATGTACTATTTTAATGCAGTTCCATCATGCAGGTCATTGATGGGAGTCCTTAGCAGAACAAGGTTCAAACAGGTTCTTCTCTCAGACTCATCAGTGTCTTCATTTGAACTTTAACTTACAAAACATAGACTGAGTGTGAGAGCAGGACCTTACAGGTTTGTGAGCCCACTTTGTCTGAGACACACATCTAGAAATTAGGTCCAAGCTTGTGGATTCTGGGCGGGTCAGCTTTCCTAGTTCAACTCCAACCAGCAACCTCCTTATTATTTGGCAAAATGTGGCAGAAAGCTGAAAACACATACATCCCTTAATACATAATTTAGAAAGGCAATTATACTCTCCTCATTAATAAGGGAATTGGAAGCTGTTGGTAACTACACCTGGAGAAATACTACTATAATATAGCTTCACAAAGATTACTCAGAATGAATACCAGCTTTGAGTTCATTGCAGTTTTGATGATTTTTGGATTGATTCTGGTGGGTCTACTCTTGCACTTCACAATGCCATTTCCAGATCCAGAGCCATATAAATCCCCAAATCTGTTAAGTTGTTTTCATCACTTTTGCCATTTTTCATTTGTAATAAGGGAAAGTTAGTGATTGTCATTACACGAGTTTCTTTCCTACTATTCCGAGCATATGATATGCTTTATTATCATTTCATTGTCCCCTTAGGACAGTAAAAAGACATTCACAGGAGGAATATAGCTGTAGTTTTTGGAAATAATGAATTCAGCACATCTAGCCACCCAGAACGATGATTTTTATAAGTTTACCTGGAATTGAAGGATGCTGATGAAAAGAAACATCTGAGCAGTAGCACCTAAGGGTTAGAGCCACTGAGTGACTAACACTGGAAAGCCCCATCTTCTGCGGTAAGTCCTTGGAGGGGGTGTGCAGGGGTGGGAGGAGAGGATGGTAAGCTCTTTCAAAGGAACCTCCGAACACCATTGTTTAAATATTTTTTAGTTTTCCCCCCTTTATTTTTGTTCTGTAAAGGGACTTGGTCACCTCAGGTAGAGCTCTAGAGTCTACCCTAACCAACTATGTGAAATGAAGGCACAGCAGCAGATAAAGCTTACCTATGTTTGATTGACAATAGCTTTTGATCCCTTCCCAACTAGTCTGAATCATTTACAGCCTTTCCTGACCTTTACTTAAGTATCTACCCAACCTAAACCTAAACGTACTTGTTTGCAGGTTACTCTAAACACCCCTAGGGAATAGCTTCACATAAGAGAAAAACATTCATATCCAGGGCTCAAACAGCTTCAGCAAAAGCAAGCTGCACTAAATTTCAGATGCAGAGTATCACGTAGATAGGGAGAATGTTAAAGGAAAGGATAAAGCATCTTAACTAGAATTGCTATTTGTGCATGTATTTAGAAAGTCTTCTCATGATGTAATGGGGTAGGTGAGCAAATCTCCACTGACTGTGTAGAAATGTCAGCAATCCTTTCTACTGACAAATCGTTTATTCACAGCCTATCCACACATGTCATAACCAAAAACTCTATGCTGCCAGCCTGACGCAAGGGAAACCAAAGGAAGAGTAATTAATCCTCAAGAGCATCCTAAAACTGCCTCCCATAGAGCCAACAGAACTCCCTACTCCAGCTGTCTAAGCTCAAGGCAGAGACAGCAAAAAGTGCTCTGGCTGCACAACCTTTCTCTTACTAATCTGAACTCCAAAGTTTTCCCCCTCAGCTGGCTAGCAAAGCATTTCCCTGGCTCTTGTATCACTTTTATTCACAACTATACACCAGATGGGAAACTCTATGGAGAAACAGAAAATTAATTCCATGTTCCTGATGGAGCAACATAATGAAGGTGCTCCTGAAGGACCAAGGCTTTTTTTCAGGCTCCCACTGCTAGGAAATCAACAGTTTCCACATAGATATATAACAGTGTAGAAAGTGATATGGCACATCCCCCACACCATGTTTTCTCCCTGGGGAGTTTATGGCAGCTGAAATGCTTCTTTGAATGTACTGACTTTTCCTGGATCAGACAATATGGCACTTTAAACACAAGGAAGTCTTTCATGTAGAAGCTTGTGCTGGATATGTTACCAAGCAGAGGAGATTATTGAATGTAGGTCTCACATACAGAACTGCTATGGGTTGTTATAAAAAAAATAAATATTAGCCTCCATGATAACACACTAGATATTTTTCTCTTTTCTTTTCAGCCATTCTACTCCCTTTTTACTCCTGACTGTCCAAGAATTCTCAGGGCAAAAGTCTAAAAATAAAGGCAAAGAAAACAAATAATCTTAAAGAGTGATTGTCTCCTCTTTTCTCACTCTTTTTTACATTAGACATTTCCATAACTTTAAATCCACCACTATATTACTGAATCAATGAACGAATAAATAAGTAGCCATATTTAAGAGCTGAGGTGACACAGATCTGCATAACAGAAGTCAAAGATCAGTAATCGGGGAAGGGATGTAGGATATAAAGTTCATTAGAATAAGAAAAAAATTGATGATAGCAAACACTGTAAAACCTCAAGTTTGGATCTAAAGGCAACTGTTTTATTAGGGAGAAAAAGAAGACTTCGGATAAGAGCATCATGTTTAGCAATGGAGGCAACACTCTGGTGGATTGCTTAATGAATGTGTAATTAAGCAAAACTATTTTTGTCCTTCATTTATGACCCTGGGCAAGTGACTTTAATTCTCAGTACTATGATTCCCACATGTTGATCACTGTCCACACACAGCATTAGCATAACAAGGCAGACAGGCTGTGCTAGGATTTTGGGATGACACAAGAATATGAATAATAGGTGCCATCATGCAGACCCCCTCACTACATGACTAGAATTTCTGACTTACTCCAAATTGGTATTTCATTACTTCACTAATTTTATAAATAATTAGAAATGAAATACATGCCTCAAGGAAGAATAAAACAATTGGGAGAAAAATCTAGACTGAAGTTTATGTCTTCCTGGCTTTACTTATCCATCTTAAATGTTTACTTTCACAGAAGACACTGAAATAAGAATAAAGCAGAAACACAGCACAAGGAATAAGTACGAATTCCTAATTATGAAGTTGCATTTTATTCCCAAGAAAGCTGACTTTTCAGTATATTAAATAAAGGGAAATCAAGCAAATGGTTTCAACCGTTAATGAGAACTCCTGGGAAATTAAAAACTATGAAAGAAACAAATTCCCATGTAGGGAAAAAATAGAGAAGCTGTAATTAGGGCTAAAGAGTTGACAGATTATAAAGTAATACTTCACAAAAAGTTGCAAGAGAATTTCTAGCATTAAGACATCCTTTAGAGACTCACTCAGCACTATTTATCTCTCTTCATATTCTAACTTCCACTTCAAATTGCATGTGTTGAAATAAGGGATATATCAGTGGTTAAAAAAATTATACCCCAAGATGAAAGAATTACTATCTGATTTGCTGGAGGATTTCTATCTATTGTAAAGCTTGTTTTCTTGCTCACACTGAGCTGTTTCTTAGACCAAAGGTATTCCCACTGAAGGTCATGGTGAGGATGAAGACCATCAGGATCTGTTCTGTGAGCCAGCTGAAGGTCAGTTTCTGTAGCACCAAAGGAGTTTAAAGCAATATAAAATAGCAACTCTTTCTACTACATCACTCTTGACTTGAAATTGCATGCCTCTGGTGATCTTTTCTGAATTAGACATCCAAACATACAACCATTTGGAGACTATGAAAGTTGACCCAATCCTTTTTCTCTGTTCTCCCCAAAGGACAACACACCCAGACTTTAACAAAAAGTTACAGGTTTTCTGAAATGCTTTACTTTACTTTCTAAGAATAAATTAAGTATTAAGCACTCAGCTTCAGGAGTCTGAAATGAAACCTGAGCACATTTAATACTTTTCAAAATACACTCAGCATCTGATTAAATATTACTAGCGCACTTTTGAATTTAGCAGTATTTCTTTCGCTGACCTTCTGATATCAACCCTCTGGAAAGCACTAAAATACAAAATCAGTTTACAGTGCCAGGCAATGTTTGTCTTCACCATAACTAGATTATTCTCACTATCGTTCAGGAACCTGACTGCCCATATTTACGCATGTATATAAACATGTACATAAAAACATATACACACTTCAGAATGCTGCCTTAATTGCCAATGCTTCCATGCAACTTCTAATTTCCTTTCAATTTCATGGGAATATTTCCCACACACTTTCCCAGTGCAAGCTTTCTCATACTTCTGCAATGATGATATAGATTTTCTCTTAATTTTGATTGCTTCTTGCACTACTGTATCCAACTTCCTTGCCCTGTCTCTGAAGTGCTACTTATTTCACCCCCCCCCATGTTACTCATACATATCCTTTGGGTACACAACAATTTCTCCTGAGCACTAATTTCTTGCTGCATTATTTCAGCCTTTCAGAGAGATTGTCAGTTAATTTATTCATTTTGCACAGGACAGTATGAGTATTTTTGTTCTGTGTCGTGTCTCTGGTTTAAGTCCTGATTAATCCTACATTTAAATCTGCCTTTGGTAAATTAATAGAAGGACACTAATAGCTCAGTAAACACCTATATTTTCTTTCACTGCCCACTGGACAAACTGGTATCTGGGAACACCTGAAATGGGATAAGTACAGTGCTCTTTTCTACCATTTTGTTTCAGTGTGTCCTGCCTTGTTTCTCAGTTCCTCTCCTCCCCAAAAATGCCTGGAGCAGGAAAAACACTGCCTCAGGTAACAGTTTGGTTTAGTAGGAGAAGGTTACCTTCTTACCTCACATTACTCACTAAATGAAGCTGGACACTAAATAAAAAGCTTCAGGGAGCTCTCATATTACAGAAGGACTTCACAGTATCACAGTATCACAGTATGCTAGAGATTGGAAGGGACCTCAAAAGATCATCTAGTCCAATCCCCCTGCCAGAGCAGGAGCACCTAGATAATGTTACACAGGAATGTGTCCAGGCGAGTTTTGACTTGCCTCCCATTCACCTTCAATTCATTAACAGTAGTAACTGATAAAAAGGAACACTTCTTTTTCAAAAGAAGTCAGTGTCTTCTTGAAGGCACAGCTGTTATAGTTCTGCTTTTCCTTTTTTTCTTCCTATGACCTTGCGCTACTGCTGCTCTGTATCAATCATCATTATCTACTGTGGCTCTTTGCAGTGCTCCTGAAAACAAGTTTTTCTTTTCCCTTTTCCTTTTTATCTTTAGTGATAAGGATAGGGTCTGGCAAGGGTCTGGCAAGAATGCAAGAACACAATCCGAGATAGCCTTTCAAACATCCTAGAACTTGCCTTTTTCAGGCCAGGTCCTCAAACATTTTCCTGAAGAAAGGGAAACAATTTGTGATGATGTGATATTGGTATGTCTTTGGAAAATGGTTATTTCTCATTCCCTGGTAATATCTGTTCAATATCTGAAAAATATTTAATATTTAATCTATGAGTATCTCCTCTTATACCGATCATAGCAACAGACCTATGATTTCCTAGCCAAAATACTCTCTCATGTACATTTTAAATCAAAAGAGTGGCTTTTGCACCTCAGAAGCTAGCGTTATCTAATATGAAATATAGACAAAAGCACGCACCATCATGAATTTAAATAGGAAAAGCCTCCATATTTGCCTCCTATTGTTCACAGAATTATTTTAAAATCCTAGAGAATTAGGAATAAGCCTATGTCTATTCAAAATACAGAGAGTGGAAATGTTTCTATTAATTCATTTTACATGGAGAAATAGTGTTCTTTTGCTATGAAAAAAGTTTATCAACGCAAAGACAGGATTCCAGAAGTAATCATAGCACATGGTTTATTCTTCTTACTTGAACTGCTGCCTATGTTCCATTTCACCAAGCTACTTATATTTTAGTGCTACATCTGCTCTTTCCAGCAGATCTTTTACAAAGCAACTGTAGACCTGCCAGCAATTCAAGAATTAAACCAACAACCATTTCTGATCAAAAGAAAAAAAAACAAAAATACAAAAAAAACAAGCCACACTGTCTGGGAAGCAAGATGGACAGGCTGGTTGTTCTTTAGAAATAAAGTCATTGTCATTATTACACTGCTATTCTTGTGCCTGGATTTGATGTGACTTCAAAATAAGGTTAGGTACCAAAATGGGAACCTTGGAAACACTTTGTATCTCCAGAGAAATTAGGAAGAGGGTGTACTTCTTCTTGACTGTACATGAAATTGCTCATTTCCGGCTTATTTGTAAACACATCTTGGCTGGGTTTGACCTGTATTAATAAAACCCTGACTAAATCATGACCCCATATTCCACCTCTTCCTCAGCAAGTTCCTAAACTGAAAGTCACGCTAGAATCGTATCTAATCGAGCTAGAATCCAAATTTTCTGAATCAAAGAGGATTTGGTTTTGCTGTGCAAACTATTAGGTTACTGGGGTGGGAAGGGAGAGAGAGACACAGACCAAGAAAATAAAAATAGTGATTGCTGATATATTACAACTAGCAAAGTAGCCGCATTCCATTTTCTGTAGAACTTGATGTAATTGGAATTAAAAGATCCTCTCAGACAATAAAAGTGGAATACTTTATGCATTGTGAGAGATATTTTTCACTCTTGAACAGCTAAAAACCTTCTAGGTGAGATGGAAAGCTTTGGGCATCTAAAGTAATAAAAAGACCCAAATGCATCTTGTACTGGGGAAATGCAGGCTCATGAGGGGCCGTGCAGTAAATTAAGTCCTAGTTAAATCTTCTGGATTATGTAATTTAAAATTTATTACTTCCTTAGAAAACTTCTTCTATTCCCAGTTGGTGGAACAAAAAAAAACAACCGAATAGTCTTCCGGTAAAAGAGATCAACAGTACTTAGGTGATCTCAAGGCAGGAGAAAGGACCAGATTTAGAAATCCTCCTAGAAACATACAGGAAGGTAAACAAAACATTTCTGCAAAAAACAATAAAATAGATGTGTTTTATAATGATAAAGAGACTTTTAGAGACTTTTCTCTCCATCAGTTTAGATGCTTTTTGTGAAACAATTATTGTACTGGCAAATCTATTAAAAGCTCCTCAAAATGCCCTTTTACCTTTTTTTTGTTTCTCCTTATTTTTTGCTGTCTTCACTTTCAATTTTTTAATTGAAAATAATTGTTCATAAACAGCATCCTTGTCTCTAAATTGGAGAGACATCAATTTGATGGATGGACCACTCAGTGGATAAAGAACTGGCTGGATGGCCGCACACAAAGAGTTGTGGTCAATGGCTCAATGTCCAGCTGGAGATCAGTAACAAGTGGTGTCCCTCAGGGATCAGTGTTGGGACCGGTCTTGTTCAACATCTCTGTCAGTGACATGGACAGCGGGATTGAGTGTGCCCTCAGCAAGTTTGCCAATGACACCAAGCTGTGTGGTTCGGTTGATACCCTGGAGGGAAGGAATGCCATCCAGAGGGACCTTGACACGCTTGTGAGGTGGGCTGATGCCAACCTCATGAAATTTAACCATGCCAAGTGCAAGGTCCTATCCTACACCTGGGCCAGAGCAGCACAGCTACAGGTTGCGCAAAGAAGAGATTCAGAGCAGCCCAGCGGAGAAGGACTTGGGGGTGTTGGTTGATGAGAATATGAACATGAGCCAGCTTCAGTGTGTGCTCGCAGCCCAGAAAGCCAACCGTATCCTGGGCATCATCAAAAGGAGCATGACCAGCAGGTCGAAGGAGGTGATCCTGCCCCTCTACTCTGCTCTTGTGAGACTTCACCAGGAGTATTATGTGCAGTTCTGGTGTCCTCAAGATAAAAAGGACATGGAACTGTTGGAACAAGTGCAGAGGAGGGCCATGAGGATGATCAGGGGACTGGAGCACCTCCCGTATGAAGACAGGCTGAGAAAGTTGGGGCTGTTCAGCCTGGAGAAGAGAAGGCTGTGTGGAAACCTCCTAGCAGCCTTTCAGTATCTGAAGGGGGCCTATAGGGATGCTGGAGAGGGACTCTTCATTAGAGACTGTAGTGACAGGACAAGGGGTAATGGGTTAAAACTTAAACAGGGGAAGTTTAGACTGGATATAATGAGGAAATTCTTTCCTGTTAGGGTGGTGATGCACTGGAATAGGTTTCCCAGGGAGATTGTGAATTCTCCATCCCTGGTGGTGTTCAAGGCCAGGTTGGATGAAGCCTTGGGTGATATGATTTAGTGTGAGGTGTCCCTGCCCATGGCAGGGGGGTTGGAACTAGATATTCTTAAGGTCCTTTCCAACCCTAACTATTCTATGATTCTATGATTAAATACAAGTGACTATGGAACTACTGCAAGAGGGAAGAGAGAAAAAAAATAAAAGTTCTCACTCATGTACTGAGGACTTAGTAAGGCAGTCACGTACCATCAAACCATAGAATAGTTAGGGTTGGAAAGGACACCAGAAATTCAAACTCAGGGAAATGTTGAGCAGCATGGTAAAACTACTTTCCTGAAAAATTAAATAAAAATCTGTATTTGCTTTAAAATATAGGAATGAAATTTGTGGTTTAAGCACGTGGCAACAGTCAAAACCTTAAGTGTTAATTTTGGAAGGACACCCAGCATTAAATTCATTGCACACTGATGCATTAATAAAAAGCTGGAATACAGTTAAGATTATAACAGTTAAAAAATCGGTTCTCAGATTATAAACCATGCTAAGCGCATATAAATAAAGCACCAACTGTGTACACATGATAATGGAAATAATCACATCATTAAGTACAATTACCTCTAAATCCAACCAAAAAATACCCCCATATGCTAAATGATAGTGTAATAATTTTCAATCTGATTTCCAAACAGTCATAAAACCCTAACACAGCTGGCAAGAAATGCTATTAATTGTTCAGAATTTAAGGAAGAACCATATCTATTTCAGTTCAAATTAACTATGAGCTTCATTCATGGTGGTACCATCTAGACTGTGCCCATTAGAATATTTTCTAATATATTCAAGCAAAATTCATTTCAAAAAGTTCTGTCCTCTCAATTTCTGCTTGCAACCTTTCTTGTGATATCTATATCTAGTGGACCTAAGCGATTTGACTCCTTGACCCAGTTTAAAAGGACATGAGAAATAAGCCCAGTACAATAAAAAACTAAGAGTTGATATGAGCTGAACTGCATAAAGGGCTCAGAAAACAGGGTATTGGCTCTAACTAGCAGTTAATATTTATGCAGTGATAACACCCTAAGGCTGAAGCTGGCACTGGAGATTCATTGTCCTAGGTCCTGTAAAATACGTATCACAAACCCAACCATAAATAAGTAATAGATTTCAGTTTGCCATTTGCCTGAGTGGAAGTTGGCTTTAGCCCAGGTAAGAGGCAGAACAATTGACTCTTGCACTTTCTTGGAGTAAAACCATGTCCATTCATGTATGATTATTAATATTTCAGATGCCTTCTCTGAACATCACTACCTTTGAAGATTCAACAGCTGTCTTCCCAATAGTCAGTCATACACACTTTTCTCCTTTCTGGTTATCCTCAGTGATGACTGATCTCCATTCACCTTTAAGTCATCTTTTTCAAATTTCTCTCTCTCGGTCTCCACCACACTTTAATCATCTTAGAGAACACTTCTTTAATTGAGAAAAAGCTAAAGCATAAATAATCATAAAACAATACTTACTGCTAATAGATGCCCTAAGACTTCTATCAGTTAATTACAAATAACAGAAAATAACCATTGCAAGTTAATGATGGATTTTTTTATTTGTTTTTTTTTTTTTTGTCTGAGTACAGGAGCTGGTTTAATGGCATTGGACTCAGAGATTTTGAAGTATGTAGTACTTACATTAGTGATGATGTATCCCACCTGTGGTTTGAGGAGGGCTTGTTAGAGTAATTTCAGTGCACATAAGCAACACATACATAAATTAACAGCAGATCGACTGATCAGAAACAAGATATAGTCAAAACAAGAAAAACAAAGCTTAGGAACACAATAGGTTGAGTTCAGCTATCCTATCCTAGGAATACTAAATAAACTAGACATTAACTGGACATTGAATGCACCATCCGGCATTCTCAGGGGATTCTATTATCTACTATGGAAATTCAGTTGACAGAGACTGTGTGCTTATAGTACCTAATTACAGAAAGCTCTGAGCAATCCAAATCAAAAAGCCAATGGTTAGGACAATAGCCTATTCTTTCAGCTCACAGTAAGTGGCACCACAGTGGCAAAGGAATAGGCAAAAAAATATAATTATTAAGGCATGAAATAAGATGGGAAAATAAGCTATCTAAACCTACTATGTATCAATTAAATACCATGGGATGAGACTTTTCTGGAATTAAAAGGTGTCCTAAGGAAGTGAAAAACCCCTTACCATCCTTTGTTTGCAGGTGAAACAATCTGGGTGACTTGTTGGAACTGAATGAATTAAAAAGTTGAGGAATTGGCCAATGGAGAATAACACTACAGTAGAGAAGCTTCAGCATTACACCACTAGGGAAATTATTTGAGAATGTCAGTATTTGTTGAAATGGAGAATTTACCAAAGGTAAATACAAGTGCTCTTTAGAAATACCTAGGCGATTCACAGAATTTACTTGTTCATTATACTCAGAGGGACTTACTGTTTCAAAGCAGCATGTTGATGAGTTGATAACCACAGAAAGCAAACCAGAGAAAGCATTGTGCTTCCTTCACTCCCCTGTTCCTTCTGTGCTACAGAAACACCCAAGCTATTAATTTAACTGAAACACTCAAAATAATGTGATACTGTATAGATACTGAAAAATCAAATGGAAACATTTTTCCATATTCTCATCTGTTCCAATTTCTTAAAACCATGTGAATTTTGGGACATGTTTTTGTGTGCTTTTCACCATCACTTCTTCGCAACATTATCCCTCTATGAAAAGGAATATAGTTAATTTCTCTTACTCAGGTTTTTCATGGAAAAGAGAATATGTCACGCTACAAGCATTATATGTAGAAAGCGTTCCAAAAAGTTCATGAACTCCATTAAAACAGAGTAGCAGAGAAACACAGAGCTGAATTGTATCCTTAAGTCATTCCACTTCATCTATGGAAACAGCTAGAGAATTCAGCTTAGAAATCCATAAAAGTATATGTACATTATTTGTGTTACCTAAGGAACATGTTGCACAGGCATTTTAACCTCCTACTGTACTAGAAAAACATCTCAAGTAAGTGCTTAAGAGCTTGATACAACTGTGGATGACAAGCTACCTTAATTTGGTATGACCAGTAATAGCTGATTCCTGCTTCACAATATCTTGCCACCATTCACTCTTGGTATCATAGCTAAAACAGCTTCTCAGCTGATACTATTTATTAGCTAGCAAACTCAGGCAACTCAGCCAATTATCTTAACACACCAAGCTATGAGCATATTCTGAAGCCAACCAAACAAATGCCACAGCTCTCATTTCAACACCAACAAACTGGAGATTCATCCCAGCACATGCTTACAGCTCTTGCTCTCATGATTAATCAAATCACATAAAGAAAAAACAGTTGACTTATTCTAGTGAACATGTGATCACTACTAGCAACCTCTTCTTTGAGCACTGTCTTTGTGCTCCATTTGTGTGCAAAATTATGTCATGTAGTAAAGGCAAAGAAATGAAGTTATTAAGGTTAATGTCGGCTATGTTCTCAGATTAGGAGTGTTAGCAGCTCAGGAATCTCCTTGGAGCTTTTCCAGTCTCCATAGCTCTTGACACATTGAATTCACCTGTGCATTAACCACAGTTGCTCTTGGCAGGTTCCCTCTCTGACAGTTTTGAGATGTGAACTCTGTCATAGTGGGAAAACCAGATAGATTTCAACAATTTCCTAAACGCATAGTGGTTAACCAGAATTTGTGATATCATTTCCTAAGTAAGACTGGATGTAAGTTTTATGATTAGCTTAGAGGAGGTAACAATGTACATTCTGGTTTTATTGACATCTAGATACCCCATCTAAAATCAGTCCACCTAATCATTACATGTGGGCAAACCCAAGGAAGGAAGATTATAATCTGTGGTTTTGAAGGACATGTCTGAATTAATCTAGACAGCAACAGCTTTAAAATGAAGCCAGTTAATTGTATCTATCTTCCACATCACCCAGATGCAGATTTGACCTTATTCCATAGCATCTAAAAAATAATATTTAATGATGTGCTTTCCACTGCAATATGATTACTTTTTGTGGGTTATCAGTAAATGAGACAAGACAGATTTATTCCAGTTGTGGTGACCAGCTGGGAGTGGGAGGGATGGTCTGGCTTTCCCTAGCACCAGCAGAACTCATTACTATATTTTGGAGAACTCAGCCAGTGATGGAGCTCAGGTACGTCAGTGTTTTGGGTGGAAATGTTGAAAGACAACCCTAACTTGAGAGATATTCTTTGCTGTTTTTTTTTTTAAAGGATGCAGGTATTGCTCAGCTGTTTTGGAACAAAATCTTTTATTGATTATCTTTATTTTCTGTAAATTTGTAGAGTTAAATTAAATATAGTCATATCTATGAATCATAGAATGGCTTGGGTTAGGAGGGACCTTAAAGCTCATCTAGTTCCAGGCCCCCAGATGATACAATGGTACTGTACTGGTCAACCTCATTGGCTAAAATAAGGCAGAAAATAGGTTTAGGTTTGCATAAGCTTTCATCATAGAAATGGTTTCTCCCACAGAGACGATTAGAGTGTTCTGTTTTTGAAAAGAGATAAGGAGTTTATAGGCTAACAAATGTCCCCTCCCATAAATCCTTCCCCTTGATTCATTTGGAGAGTGATTTTTCCTATCATCTCCTGCACATCACTACATTTCACACACAGGTAATACCAGTTCTTCCCTGAGGAAGTTCATAGCAGCACATACCTCTAAAACACACTGCCCTATAGCCATCCAAGGAAGCAAAAAGGGAGAAGTTATGCTGCCAGGGAGCAGATCTATTTGGTCACTTTCAACAGAAAAGGGCAAATGTTTATTTCTGTGTATGCAAAGAGCCTTGTCAAAACTGCCTGTTGGGAAATGTGCTGATGACTGTAATAGACAGGTTGTCACACAGAAGAGTAAAGCGTAAATAAACATGCAGCAAACCCAATCAGAAGCAGAGACAAGCTGTAAGTTTGAAGATGTTCTTCAAATATGCACATCATGAAGTCAAAAGAGCAAAATGAGTTCGCAGTTACCACAGAACGGCAGCTTTTAGCCTAGGCAGAAAAAAAACACAAAAAAAAAATCACTATAAACTAGAGGGTTTATAGACTTACTAAATTAAAATCCCTTTCTCTGAGAAGTCAAGAGATTTAAATTAAAGAAAAAAAAGAGAAAGAAACCACCTCCTGAAAAACTGTGTTTGTGTATTTAAGTGAGTTTCTTTGTCAGCTCTTAGGCAACAATCTCCTAGTATTCATCAAACTAACAGTGAAATTATGTGGTGAGGAAAACCTTTATTACTACAGTATTGCAATAGTAAAAGTCATGGTAAAATATTTATGCTATTCAGTTACAAATGTCCCGGATAGCACTTACACCAATGCTTTCTGGTGCATGCTTTTCTGTCACAAAGCCTAAGTAAGGAGTTGCAACCTCTGCTGTATTCATGTATGTTCCCTCTATGATGAGGGGAGACAGACATCTCCAGAACATGAGCAATCTCATGCAGTCTTTAAATATCTGAGGTGGGTGATATGAATTTCCCCCTGGAGAATTCTCCTTCTCAGTTGCCTGCAGAAGAATCCTAGATTAACTAGTGTAGACCACTTCAGCACAACTAATGTTGTTTATATCATCTTTTCTTAGGTGGCTCTGCAAGTTACAGTGCTCATCAGAACTAAAATATTTTCATGCCTAAGGGAAGTTCTAATGACAAAACCATCTTTGAAAGGAACACACCCTGTACTCTTACTAAATATTTCCTTCTTAAGCCTTACTATTTACACTGTGAGCAAAATTATTTAAATATTGCAAAATCCTTCTTTTACAGAAGTACCTGTAATGAAGATTTTCAAAACACAACGGATATCTAATATATATTTTTGGGTTCGTATATATATGTATTTAATACCATATTAATGCTTCTGCAGGCTAGCATGTTAGTTATGCAGCAGTATATTTATGATAAAGCAAAATACCCCAGCACGCAGGGAGCATAAATAACATCTTACTAGTCTGAGCTCAAGAAAAAGTAAACTGAGAAATATAAAGAGCAACAGCACATTTGCTTCTGCATGTTTGTGTATGGAGGTATAGTCTTGATTTTCTAATTACCTTTCTTTTTACCCCTCTCAACCACATGTAGATTCTTCATTCATTAACACAAATAAAAAGCAAGTGCAAGTCTGAGCAATTAGACATTGCAGATTTCCTGCAAATGCTGCTGAACCAGGTATATGTGCATTTATATCAATGTGAATATGTGTGATATTCAATTATTACTATCCAAAGTTAGCTAGGAACAGATCTCGTTTTTTTAAAGTGATATAGTAAGCTATAGCAGTAACTGGTGGGGTTTTTTTCACTTCTTTAAAGGTAGAAGATAGACATTCTGAATACCTGCACGCAGACTCTGTATTCTGTAATGTCCTGCACCTGTTACAGTCAATGGCAGAGTTAAGGTTATATAAACCTTAAGGACAAGGATCCAATTACAGCTGATGTTTCTCCTTTAGTATCACAAGAATCTGTACCAAACTGCTTGAATAACAGAAAGAGAAGTAGTCATTGGGGTCTTTTTAATCTACAGACTAAAGTAGTTAGTTTTCTTACAATAAGAATTTGGATTCTGAAAGCAAAGCAAGATAGCTTTAGTGCATATCAGTTTCAATAGAACTTAGAATGCTTAAACCTAATCAGAAAGATTTTTCAATATACACAGCATTGAAAATACAGACTTTGTTAAATCATAAAGTGACATCATTAAAAACAGCTTTCTTTTCTGTTTCACTTTTCTCCTGTCTTTCCACTATGACAGAACATGAAAGTCATCCAATTCCGATTGGATTTGCCTGTTTCTAGGTGCTATCAGTGAGACCAGTGATTCAAGGAGCAGAGAGTATTCTGCTGTAAGGGTGAACTAGAGCAAGGTAACATATGTAGAAAGAACAGAGGATAAGTACAGAGTGTCAGGGATTAATGATCTTGAGAGCTGGAAGAACAATGAACAGGTAAAGGAAATTAAAGTATGAAAAAAAGAGAGACAATGTAGCACTGGCTTGGGAAAAACAAAAAACACCTTAATGAAAGTGTAAATGATACAGTCAGTGCTGAAAAAAAAGACAAAAGCATTTGTCACATGGAAGCTGATTAAAGTTATGAATCTTATTAGCCTCATGGAAACAGTTGCTGCAGATCCTCCAGGGATGCTTTATTTGTGTTATTAGGAGAGAGATCAGGTTTGTTATTTCCTCATTATTGATAGAACCAAGAACATTTTAACCTTAAATTATTGCCCCATACATGAAGAAATATTCAAAGTATAAGCTTTCTTCAGCTTTAACTTTACCATCCTAACTTTGGGGGACAGAAAAAGTCATGACCTCTTTAGGCCTCTTATAAACTGGATCTAAAGCTGCTCTTTCCTTACCTATTTCTCGTTAATGGAGGAATATCATTAGTCAACTTAAATGTTCCTGCGCCTTGACACTATGTTCCTGTAGCTTGACACCATGGCCCTTCAACAAGAACTAAGGGACTGTTTATTTATTGTATGCCCCATCTCTGCCATGTTTGTTTTAGGATCTGTTCCTAATCCTACTGCTATTTGTTTTACCAAAGGTTTGAGTATTTAGTGGAAAAAAGATCTACGTATTATTCTTCCCCTGAGGGGACACAAGAGGTTATTTTGACCTCCCATTTCTGTCCAAATTTTCAAATACTCAGCAGCTGATGAAAAATATACTTCATTCTGATGGGGTCCAGTTAGCCAATGTCGTTACTACCAGAGACAGCACTGTCACATTGTGACTCCACCATACCTTCATTTGCTCATCTGTACCCCTGAGCTATTGAAACCTGTTATGTTTATCTCCATAAGAGGTCACAAAACCAGCGTGCCAATCTACATCTTCCCATATCTGGAGTATTTCAAGCACTGAAAGCTTTTACTTACAAAATGAAGTACTCAGCCTCAGTTTGTCCAAGTGATTCTCCTCAGAGGGTTTTAATTTCAGAAAGCATTAAACAGAATAATGAATTACTGTGAAAACTTAAATCTGCTTGTTTTTTTCTGAAAAGGGTTCTAGAAACCAAGCTGGCTGTCACACCTTCAGCAGTACCTTTGTTATTGATCCTGGTGTCAGAGACCACCATCTTTGTCTGTGTCAAGTTGTAGATGTCAGCTGGGCTCCTTGTGCAGTGAGGTATTCTGTTGCATGAATAAATAGGAAAGTTTACAAATATTTTTCTGTCTGCATTGCTATTCTGTCCCTGGACATTTTGTTGCTATTGAATATGCCAATAATTGAACTGATCCCATTAAAAAGGGGGAAAATTGTATTAGTTTAACCAGAAAACTGAATCTGGTTGTTGGGAAGAGACGTGATTATTTTTAACCAATATAGCTTGCATACTAATATGTCAGCTTAACAGTTTTCTTTAGAAAAGTATTTTATTTCTTTAGTAAGGTTAATACAGTTTACCTGAATGGGTTGAGGCTACCAAGTTCAATTTTCAAGGTTTAAAGCTGTAACGTTTCTGGATTCAATTTCCCTTACTCCCTAAATAAAAATACTGATATAAATGTTCAAAACACTAGGTGACATCTGACCACCAATTTTTCTCTAAAGTCTTCCTGGAAAAGTCAAGCTTATTTCTGCTAGATCATTCATAATACCGTTTTCAGAAGCAAACTGGAAAGTTAATAGGAAAGTGCAAATGTTAAGCTGCATGTAGCGCTGAAATAAAAAAAAAGCTGATAAATCTTTTTGTGTCTGTTTTTGCTGGCTCGAACGAACCATAGCTTTTTTGAAAGTCTTGATAACTTTACTTTCCTATGTTCTTAGAAAAATAGTTTTTATCTTGGCAATTTGCAATTGGGTTGTAATCATGCCATTTCAAATTCACCAAGGCAGTATTTGAAGCCTATCAAGTAAGAAAAAGATTACACATTTACATAGATCATAGTACTCCATTTTCATCAGTCAAAATAAGGAGAAAAAAATGATTAGAGTCCTAAATACAGCATTTTTCTATGCTTTAAGCTTTGAAGTAATCAATCATGTTCAGAGCTAGAAATCAAGACAGAATAAATACAATGTCAAGAAGAAAGGAGCAGCCTTACAGAACATAAAAGGTGCTTATATTCTTTCATAGAAGAGTTTATATTGTGTTATTTTGAACCATTATCTTGTATAGTCTAATCAAATTCATTAGTACAGGAATATCTAGAGCTTGTTACATGAAGTGTCAATAGAGAAACAGAGCTGTGATTAAGGGTGAGGAAAGTCATGATCAGCACCAAACCAGGTACTCACCAGCAGGGCAGTAAACTAAGCACTCCCAAACTGACTTCTTCTCCCACAAAATCAAAACTCATGATGCTACCAAGCCTGTTTTGAAGGGATTTTACCCTGGATGTCACAGCAGCAGGATGCAGTAACCATGCTATTTAGTACTGAATTAATAGACTTTGGAAAAGGCTACTTCCAGGGCTGCTAGAGACTCAGGATCAAACTCAGGTCAAATCCATAAGCTGACGTTTATGTCCTAGACACTACCCGGAAAACTGTAGGAGGGAAAGAGGATTCCTACTTTCAAGCAGTATATTTTGTTGAAGGTGTGAAGTACATAATTGTACTGCCATATAACTTTATAGCGAAAATTATCATTACTATTACTTCAAGCCTATATTAAAGTTAGTTAGAACAGTTTTAATATGTAACATTTTAATGTTTTTCTAACAATGTTGTGTTCCTCAAAATTGGTATTACAGCAAAATAATATGAAATTATTTTATGTGATTATTTCAGAAAAAAAAAGAAACAAATCAGAAAATATCCTTTTATACTGCCATTCCAGTTTAAATGTGGTTATTGTTAGTGTCCCCTTCCATCAGCTGCATTTGATATTTACCTATTGAATAAACAACTAGATAGCTCTTATTGAGTAGAATTTTGCAGGAGACAGGGACACTAATGTGTCTGTATTTTCATGTAATTATCTATTGGTAGATGCTCTAATGGCTTATGTTACTAGACAGTTGGAAAAGAGCCACCAAACACTGCCCTGGAGCTGCTGTAGAACAGCAGCTAGCAATAAACTGTGGCACTGACCTCAGGCCCTCGAGCATACACATTACAGCATGACCTACCATAATTTTTTATCCAAAAGTAAGAATAAATGTATTAAATCAATAGTACATTTGACAATAGAAGAAATAAATTCAATAAAAAACAACAATAATGACCCCCAAAAAAAAACATTGGTTCAAGCTCACCCAGTTGAAGTATTTTAAGTGGTTAACTAACATGATCTAGGATTTATTTTTTAAATATTTTCATCCTTACTTCCCTTCATTATTTTTCACTTCTTCAGCTTTCCTGAGTTCTGCCATAAAGAACTAGCAATATTCAAAAGTTGTTAAAGACTAGTTTTGTAGCTTTTCTTTCAGCAATAAATTATGAGTTACCTTACAACTTGTCTATAATAAAAAGAACTGTGACCTTAGCCACACTGTTTTCATGACCTAGTGAAGCTATTCATTACCCACTGGCAGATCCAGCAAGGATAAGAAATCCTGTATCAGCTCTTCTCACATAAATGGCACATAAAGGAGATCTTTCAGAGGGTAATACAACTGGCAAGGAACCTGTCTGCTGAGTCTTGTTATATTTCTCAATTGTGTTACCATCTTCGTCAAGTAATAGTACCACTTGACATAGTAGCAGCACTCAAGTAGTACTACTCAAGTCAAGACCAATGAGATAAGGTTATAAACTCCCTGAATCAGAATAAAGCAAGCCATCCATAGGGACATATAACTCCCAGGAGCCAGGGATCTCCTCTGTAGCAATTCTCTGACTAAGGCCAGTCTTTCACTGCCTAGTAAAATGGAGGTGAGAATTCTTAATACACCAAAGCTAAATACTGTGTGAGAAAGTCTTGATAAACAGTGTGTCCCAGTCATTTGTACGTCTCCATGTCCTTGGAGCACACATGGCTTCCCACTAGAGACAAAGAAAAATCATTTCAGCTATTACTTGCACCTTGCAGATGATTTTATAAACTGTTAATATAATGTATTAATACACTGCTTCTGTTCCAGTACGTGCTTTGCTATTCAAGAAGTGTAGTCCATTGACCATTTACTTGTCAGCCTAAGGAAGGATTTACTGAAATAAATAGCAGTTAGTTCTTTCAATCCCCTAGAGCTTGGCTGCTTAACACAGCTAATACAAAACATTGCAATACCTTGAATTAATTTGCACTCAACAAAATACAAATATATACGATCATGTTTGACTGTATTATGTTGCTAATCAATGTATTAAATACAGCTGCATACATATTACAATAAACTCTCCTTTATTATGTATGTGCATGAACTGTAGTAAGTCAATACATTGCTTAATTGCGTAGGCAGGAACAAATCTGCCCTGTTGTTACACATGTTGCTACAGTTTACTATGACAGAAATAGCTTTTACTTTGAATCTTTCTGTTATGTGATAGATTAGCAAAGCACTACAATCCCATGAAAGACATCAATGCTAAATTCTTTCGTGTCAGTGCTATTCATTTGCTAAATGAATATTTTCCTCTTATTAGAAAAACACTTTATTAACATTTAAATACCTTTTTTCATCTGAGTATCAGAATGCTGTTGTATTCACTCATGTTTTCTGCATCTGTCAAATCTGTACTCTTAGTAAGTATCAATTCATTTTTAATAAAGCCCTAACTAACTGCAGTAATTAGTCTTCTAAAGATAAAAATATTACATTCCTCAGTAAAATATTAAGGTATTTGTCTCTAAATAGGACACTTCCCTTTAATTGAGTAGATAAGTTTTAATGAACTCTCTCTAAAATATGAAAGTTGTGATTTAGCTTTAATAGTAGAAAATTTGATGATTGGAGCATCCTCAGCAGTGTTATTTAGTTCAGATGTTGTAATGGTTTTTCATTTTCAGTGACAATCCTTATACAATCTGCTTATATAACCTGAAATATTAGTCCATGAGAGGAATTTAATCCCTTTTCACAAAATGAATATATCACAGTATGCCAGAGATTGGAAGGGACCTCAAAAGATCATCTGGTCCAATCCCCCTGCCAGAGCAGGAGCACCTAGATAAGGTTACACAGGAATGTGTCCAGGCAGGTTTTAAATGTCTCCAGAAAAGGAGACTCCACAACCTCCCTGGGCAGCCTGTTCCAGTGTTCCGTCACCCTCACTGAGAAGAATTTTCTTCTCACGTTTAAGTGGAACCTCTTGTGTTCCAGTTTGTACCCATTACCCCTTGTCCTATCATTGTTTGCCACTGAGTAGAGCCTGGCTCCATCCTCGTGACACTCCCCCTTTATATATTTATAGACACTAATAAGGTCACCCCTCAGTCTCCTCTTCTCCAAACTATAGAGACCCAGCTCCCTCAGTCTTTCCTCATAAGGGAGATGCTCCACTCCCTTAATCATCTTCGTTGCCCTGCGCTGGACTCTCTCCAGCAGCTCCCTGTCCTTCTTGAACTGAGGGGCCCAGAACTGGACACAATATTCCAGATGGGGTCTCACCAGGGCAGAGTAGAGGGGAAGGAGGACCTCCCTCGACCTACTAACCACCGCCCTTCTAATACACCCCAGGATGCCATTGGCCTTCTTAGCCACAAGGGCACAGTGTTGGCTCATGGTCATCCTGTCGTCCACTAGGACCCCAGGTCCCTCTCCCCTACACTGCTCTCTACCAGGATGTTCCCCAACCTATACTGGAACCTGGGGTTGTTCCTGCCCTGATGCAGGACTCTACACTTTCCCTTGTTATATTTCATCAAGTTATTCCCTGCCCAACTCTCCAGCCTGTCCAGGTCTCGCTGGATGGCAGCACAGCCTTCTGGCGTGTCAGCCACTCCTCCCAGCTTAGTGTCATCAGCAAACTTGCTGATAGTACACTCAATTCCCTCATCTAAATCGTTGATGAATATATTAAATAATACTGGTCCCAGTACTGACCCTTGAGGCACTCCACTAGTTACAGGCCTCCAACTAGACTCCGCCCCATAGACTACAACTCTCTGGCTTCTCTCCTTCATCCAGTTCACAGTCCACCTCACTACCTGATCATCCAGACCACACTTCCTCAATTTAGCTGTGAGGATGCTGTGGGAGACTGTGCCAAATGCTTTGCTGAAGTCAAGGTAGACCACATGCATGGCTCTGCCATCATCCATCCACCGTGTTATTTCCTCATAAAAGGCTATGAGATTGGTCAAGCATGATTCCCCCTTGGTGAAGCCATGTTGACTGCCCCTGATAACCCTCTTATCCTTGACATGCCTTAAGATGGCACCAAGGATAAGGTGTTCCATCACTTTCCCAGGGATGTGGAGGCTGACTGGTCTATAGTTACCTGGGTCCTCCTTCTTGCCCTTTTTGAAGACTGGAGTGACATTTGCTTTCCTCCAGTCCTCAGGCACCTCTCCCGTTTCCCAAGACTTGGTAAAGATGATGGAGAGTGGTCTAGCAATGACTTCCACCAGTTCCCTCAGCACCCGTGGGTGCATCCCATCTGGACCCATGAATTTATGGATGTCCAGATTGCTCAACTGGTCTCTAACCCATTCCTCATCGACTAAGGCAAACCGCTCCGTTGACCTGACTTCATCTGAGGTCTCAGGGGTACAGGGCTCTTCAGGACTGCCTGCAGCACAGTAGACAGAGACAAAGAAGGCATTCAGTAACTCTGCCATCTCTGTATCTTCTGTCACCAGGGCACCCATCCCGTTCATCAGTGGGCCTACATTGCCTCTGGTGTTAGTTTTATCTGTCGTGTATTTGAAAAAGCTCTTTCTGCTGTCCTTGACCCCTCTCGCCAGGTTTAATTCTAAGGAGGCCTTAGTCATCCTAGCTGCCTTCCTACATCCTCTAGCAGCAGCCTTATATTCCTCCCAAGTGGCCAGCCCCTCCTTCCATGACCTAGAAACTCTCCTCTTCCACTTGAGCATACCCAGCAATTCCCTATTTAGCCACGCAGGTCTCCTAGCCCTCTTCCTTGACTTCCTACGTGTCGGGATGCTCCAATCTTGAGCTCGGAAAAAGCAGTCCTTGAATGCCAACCAGCTATCTTGGGCCCCTTTACCTTCAAACAGCCTTGCCCATGGGATTTCCCTCAGCAATTGCTTGAAAAGGCCAAAGTTTGCCCTGCTAAAGCCCAGGGTTGCAATTCTACTTGCTATTCTACTGGTCCTACCACACAAGATCCTGAAATCCACCATCTCGTGGTCGCTGCAACCAAGGCAGCCCTCAACCCTTACTGCTTCGACCAGACCCTCCTTGTTAGTGAGGATGAGATCCAGCAGCGCTCCTCTCCTGGTTGGCTCATCCACCATTTGCATGAGGAAGTTATCATCCATACACTGGAGGAACCTCCTGGACTGTGGCTGGGTTGCTGAGTGGTCCTTCCAGCAAACATCAGGGAAGTTAAAATCCCCCACGACGACCACGGCCTGTGACTGTGAGGCCGCTCTCAGCTGCCTGTAGAAGGCCTCGTCAACTTCCTCACCCTGATCTGGCGGTCTGTAACAGACACCCACAACAGTATCCCCCCTGCCAGCCTGCCCCTTAATTCTCACCCACAGACTCTCAACTCGCTCGTCATCTGTCCCTGGACAGAACTCGGTGCATTGTAGTTGCTCCTGCACATAAAGAGCAACCCCACCACCCCTCCTGGCGGGCCTGTCTTTCCTGAAAGGGACATAGCCCTCCATGATTATATTCCAGTCATGTGAGCTGTCCCACCACATCTCTGTAATTGCCACCAGATCATAGTCTCCTGACTTAACACAGGTTTCCAACTCCTCCTGCTTATTTCCCATGCTGCGCGCATTGGTGTACAGACATTCCAGGGAGCGAGCTGAGCACACCGATTTCACCCTAGGATTATAGGAGGCCTCCCAGTCTTCATCAATTCTGGAGTGCTGCCCCACTGGGGCAAGCCCAGCTACAACCCCATCCCCCTTCGAATCTAGTTTAAAGCTCTCCAAATGAGCCCTGCTAATTCGTGCCCCAGCATCGTTTTGCCTCTGTGAGATAAACCTTTCCCACTTGTCATTGTCCAGACTGGTGCCCTATAAAACCAGCCGTTATCAAAGAATCCAAAGCCCTGCCTGCAGTACCAGTCTCAAAGCCAATCGTTTACGAACTGAATCTTCCCATTCCTTCCCACATCATCAGTGGAAGATGGAAGGAGTGAGGAGAAGATCACTTGAGCCCCAGACTCTTTCACCATCCGCCCCAAGGCCCTGTAGTCTCTCTTCATCCCCCTCAGACTGCGGGAAGCAGCTTCCCCCTCACCTGTCTGGAAGACCAGCAGCGGGTAGCAGTCTGTCGGGTGCATCAGGCTGGGGAGCGCCCTAGTGATATCCCTGATCCGGGCTCCAGGCAGACTACACACTTCCCTATGATGAGGGTCAACTCTGCATATCGGGCCCTCTGTTCCTCTCAGAAGGGAATCCCCTACTACAATGACCCTTCTTTCTTTCTTAGCAGAGGCAGTCTTGAGGTGCAAAGTCGACCGCCTTTTCCTATGTGGCCTTGTGGGCTGGCCTTGCACCACATCCTCACCTACCTCTCCTTCAAGATCCAGGGCCTCAAACCTATTAGGGAGGGACACCTGGGGAAGCAGGGCAAGAAGGGGAGAGGGTTTCCCACAACACCGAACTGGAACTCGCTTCCAACCCTCACCATCTTTTTGGACCCCTACCTCTGCGCAACAGCTAAAGGGCAGGGGCTGTCTCGGGCCATCCCCCTCTGTGTGAGAAGGCAGGGGGTCCTTCCCCTTTCGGGGGGTATCTCCCTGGAACCATTCTGACTGGCACGCCAGGGAGTTACTCCACCAATCGATCTCCCTTTCGCACTCCCTGATGGTCCTCAGCGTCTCAACCTCCTCCTTAAGTCTTGCCACCAGGCTAAGCAGATCTTCTACCTGCTCACACCTCACGCAGGTGGAACGCTGTCCTCCCTCCCCCGGCAGCAGTAGGCTCTGGCACTCCCTGCACCCAGAGACCTGAACAGCCACGGTTTGGGACAGGGTCTCTGTCTGAGTTGCTAATGTAAACTCCATGTGTCAGGTGTCTCAATCCTGTAGTCACGATTGTACATAACTGTACAATTGTACAAAATTGGCTTCTGGCAGCAGGAAGAATGTAACATTCTATGAACAATATATAACAAATATGAAAACATATATGAATAACATTCTATAGACCATTCCATGCAGCCAAAAGAAACTACAGTGAGGGTACTGTCATTTCTGAATAAAAAATAACAACTCATAATACTTAGCATAAGTAGTTAGTTTGAATGAGGACTAAACTGTATCACTATTTCTACAGTGATTTAATTATTGTTACTAACAGAAACAATGTCATAATCTGTGCTATGTTGCACTGTATGCTACAGACATTCCCTCTTGTCTCCAAACCAATAGCAAAAATCAAACACCACCCCAAATGCTGAGAGAGAAGAGAAAGAAGTCTGAGGAAATTTGCAACAAGATGTCTGCAGACATCATTTTAAACATCCATGGTATAGTGTGGGGGACATTACGTAAAATAATGGAACTGAAAAAGAAATAACTGCAAAGAAGAAATAACTGCAAAAAAGAAACAACTGCAGTGTCACAGGTATGAGGTATCTGACAAAAGGGTGTAGTCCTGGAGAACTAGAGATGCTCCAAGTAGGGGAGGGACCATCCATAACACAGAGGATTCCACATTACAAGCAGAACCATGGAGAAAAAGACTTCTCATCAGCATGAGCAGAATACAAGAAAAAAGCCAGTAAGCCAGGTGTTGAGAGATGAGACAAAATGTAGACACCCTGGTGCCAGCAATGCAAAAGACACAAGTAAAAGGGAAGGAAAGTACAACCTGGGACAGGGTTTGAGCAGGGACAAATCTTACATCCCAGTGCTACAACTGCCTATGGAAGAAAAGGTAGCAGCATATAACATTATCTGGATGACAGAGGCATCAAGTCAAGAGAAAAATATTTATGGTGTGACGCCAGTAAATCTAACGAGTCAAAGTATATGAATGTCAGGAAAAAGCCATCTCTACCCTCACTATGTCATGAGGTGAAGAGCCAACTTCATGTGTAAGAATCCGTTAACTCCACGTGCTGAGAATAAAACCAAAATCAACAATTTAAATAGTTATTCAGTAACTTGCACAGTGTAAATTTCTGCAAACCTGGAAATTATCCCTGTGTTTTCTCTATTGAAAGCAATGAAGTCGCAATCTTCTTTAATGTGGAAAACAAAACAGTGATATAAGAGCCTGCAAGTGCAGCTTCTCTGGTATATCAGTCAAAATACATCTCTAAATAGAGAGCTAGAAAGAAAGAAGATGGCTGCTGTGGATATATTTTTATTTAACTTCCCTCCAGCATGTTTGAAGACAGCTTACAGACCACACATTACCAATTGCACAAGGGAATTCTGACTCATGGATAATCACTACTATCTGCATTCATATGAAAGGATTTTTGCTGTATTAAAATAGAGGCAACTACAAATGTATTTTCTATTTCTTTGTAAAAAAAAAAAAAAAAACAAAAAGAAAAAGAAAAACAAAGTAATGGAGTTCTCTTAGATTTCAATTAGTTAATTTACTGGGTAAAAATAATTTGGCTCCATCTACTAAACATCCCCAACGTAAACTTTGAATGCTAAAGCAGTTGGAAGACATGCGAGTTCTCTAAGTTTACTAAACTGAGGTGTTTGATGTTAAGCAGAAATTGAAGCAAAATAGCATAGGGAAGCCAGTGAATACTTTTTATCTTAAACTCACATGTTAAAATGGTGTTCATAAGTTCCCTAAGAGAAAAAGAGGCAGTCATTAAAACCTTTGAAGTTTATCTGCCCGTGCAAAAATTAAAAAGAAAAAAGCAACTTTAATTTACATTTTAATTTGTTGTTCTGAATTCAGCAGGACATTTGAGGAAGCAAAGGTGACCTCTCTCTTTATTCCTATGTATTTTAATGAGTGACAGAACTTACACTGTGGATTACTGCAGTTACACAATTATGAGTCAATTTTAAAAACAACAGAATTTTTTTCTTATTTAATGCTTTAGAACTCAATTAAATAATTTTTGCTTTGAACAATCAATTAGAAGCTTTAAGTAGTCTTAAATAACTGGATCTTTTGGAGGAGTTAAATGGAGTCTGAGGTACACCTCCGAAGTCCATTATGACTTTCTTGCAGGGACTGCTACTGAAAAAAAAAACATCTTTAAATCTTATAGTAGCACAACACAATGCCTCTGCCTCAGTTAAAAGGGACCTGTGAATTCAAAGCTCTTTCCCACTTCTGCCAATGTCAAGGAAAGCTGCCTGAGAGGAGCACACCTGGGACCTCACATCTGCAAGAACCTGCGCACAAAAATCATTGTACACTTGAGCTACAATATGCTTCTCCAACTAAGTAATTTCCCTAAATAGGCAAGCAAAACCCCTTTGTTCTTGTATTTCCATGGCTGGAAAATGGTATAATTTTGAGAGTACTTACATTACTAATTTACATGTGTCATGGTTTAAACCCCAGCCAGACAGCTTGTTCGCTCACTCCCAGTGAGTGGTGCCAGGCTGAGAGCAATCGAGGCCCCAACCCCCACCAGGGCTCTCCCTTTCCCCGCTCCCAGAGGGATGGGGAGGAGGATCGAAAGAGTGCAACTCCCACGGGTTGAGACAAGAACAGTCCAGCAACCAATGTACAACACAAATCGCCACCGCTACCACCAACGACAACAATGATAAGAGAAAATAACAAGGGAAGAGAATATGATACCACCGGCCAAGAAACGAGTCCCACCCGGAATCCCGTGTCCTTCCGGGTAACTCCCAGTTACCCCCCACCCCGGGCATGACATGCTGTGGTATGGAATACCTCTTTGGCTAGCTTGGGTCAGGTGTCCTGTCTCTGCTTCCTCCCGGCTTCCCCTCCTCCCTGGCAGAGCATGAGCCTCACAAAGTCCTTGGTCAGGGTAAACATCACTTAGCAACAACTGGAAACATTGGTATCACCAACACTGTTCCCAGGCTGTAAGTCAAAACAGCACTGCACCAGCTACCAAGAAGGAGAAACATGACTGCTACAGCTGAACCCAGGACATTATCCACCCCTTATTCCATACCATTCACGTCATGCTCAGATCCCACATTTTCAATACACCATCACTCTCCCACATATATACATCCATATACATACAGACCAAGAGAAAAAGATCATTTTCTTAGTGCATGGACCAATCCCTATAATGCTGCCGAGTCCATTCGGTCCATGATGTCAGGTTCCATCTGTTGTAACAATCTTTCAGGGCAGGAAAGGCTGTGTGCAGTATTGAATCATTGCCTGCTGATGCTGGTCGTTCCTTTACTGCGGAACTCATCCGGTTCTACCAAAGTTCATTCTCTGTTGGGATGATGGTTGGAGGGAAGTCAAGGCTAGTCGCTGGTGACCTGGAGACATCTAGTTGATGGGCTATAAAAGTATTACACAGCAGGCAACAGCATACAATTAAGTTCATATCTATAGTATCTATAAGGTTATTCTGGAAATGAGTCCCATTGTCTGACTCAGTTCTCTCTGGGGTGCCGTGTTGCCACAAAATCTGTTTCTCAAGGCCCAGGATAGTGTTCCGGGCAGTGGCATGGGGCACAGTGTATTTTCCAGACACCCGGTGGTTACTTCGACCATGGTAAGCACATGGCGCTTGCCTTGGCGGGTTGGTGGCAGTGTGATATAGTCAATCTGCCAGGCCTCCCCATATTTATACTTCAACCATCGTCCTCCATACCAAAGAGGCTTTAACCGCTTGGCTTGTTTAATTGCAGCACATGTTTCACACTCATGAATAACCTGGGCAATAGTGTCCATTGTTAAGTCCACCCCTCAATCACGAGTCCATCTATAGGTTGCATCTCTGCCCTGATGGCCTGAAGTGTCATGGGCCCACCGGGCCAAAAATAATTCACCTTTATGTTGCCAATCTAAGTCCATCTGAGCCACTTCAACCTTAGCTGCTTTATCCACTTGTTGCTTGTTCTGGTGTTCCTCAGTGGCCTGAATCTTGGGTACATGGGCATCTACATGACGTACCTTCACCACCAGGTTCTGCACCCGGGCAGCAATATCTTTCCACAGTGCAGCAGCCCAGATGGGTTTACCTCTGCGCTGCCAGTTGCTCTGCTTCCATTGCTTCAACCACCCCCACAGGGCATTTGCCACCATCCATGAGTCAGTATAGAGGTAAAGTACTGGCCACTTTTCTCGTTCAGCAATGTCCAGGGCCAGCTGGATGGCTTTCACCTCGGCAAACTGACTCGATTCACCCTCTCCTTCAGCAGTTTCTGCAGCTTGTCGTCCAGGACTCCATACAGCTGCCTTCCATCTCCGATGCTTTCCCACAATACGGCAAGAGCCATCAGTAAACAAGGCATACTGCTTTTCACTTTCTGACAGTTTATTATATGGTGGGGCCTCTTCAGCGCGCATCACCTCCTCCTCTGGTGACATTCCGAAATCTTTGCCCTCTGGCCAGTCCATGATGACTTCTAGAATGCCTGGACGACTGGGATTTCCTATTCGAGTTCGTTGTATAATTAGTGCAGCCCATTTACTCCATGTAGCATCAGTTGCATGATGTGTAGAGGAGACCCTGCCTTTGAACATCCAGCCCAGCACGGGCAACCGGAGTGCCAGGAGAAGCTGTGCTTCAGTGCCTATCACTTCTGAAGCAGCTCGAACCCCTTCATAGGCTGCCAGTATCTCTTTCTCATTGGGGTATAGCTGGCCTCAGATCCTTTATATCCCCGACTCCAAAAGCCTCTGTCGACCTCGAGTCTCCCCTGGAGCTTTCTGCCAGAGGCTCCAGGTAGGACCGTTCTCCCCAGCTGCAGTGTACAGTACATTTTTTACATCTGGCCCGGTCTGGACTGGTCCAAAGGCTACTGCATGAACTATCTTCTTTAATTTGCTCAAAGGCTTGTTGCTGCTCAGGGCCCCATTTAAAATCATTCTTCTTGCGGGTCATATGATAGAGAGGGCTTACAATCAAACTGTAATTTGGGATGTGCATTCTCCAGAACCCCACTGCACCCAAGAAAGCTTGCGTTTCTTTCTTATTAGTTGGTGGAGACATTGCTGTTATCTTGTTGATCACATCTGTGGGGATCTCTCCACGTCCATCTTGCCATTTTATTCCCAAAAATTGAATCTCCTGTACTGGTCCCTTGACCTTACTCCGTTTTATGGCAAAACCGGCTTTCAGCAGGATTTGGATTATTTTCCTCCCTTTCTCAAAGACTTCTTCCGCTGTATCGCCCCACACAATAATGTCATCAATGTATTGCAGGTGTTCTGGAGCTTGCCCCTGTTCCAGTGCAGTCTGGATCAGTCCATGGCAAATGGTAGGGCTGTGTTTTCACCCCTGGGGCAGTCGGTTCCAAGTGAACTGGACACCCCTCCAAGTAAAAGCAAACTGTGGCCTGCACTCTGCTGCCAAAGGAATTGAGAAGAATGCATTGGCAATATCAATCGTGGCATACCACTTGGCTGCCTTTGACTCTAGTTCATACTGAAGTTCTAGCATGTCTGGTACGGCAGCACTCAATGGTGGTGTGACTTCATTCAGGCCACGATAGTCTACTGTTAGTCTCCATTCTCCATTAGACTTTCGCACTGGCCATATGGGGCTATTAAAGGGCGAGCAGGTCCTGCTGATCACCCCTTGACTCTCCAATCTACGGATCAGCTGATGGATGGGAATCAGGGAGTCTCGGTTGGTGCGATATTGCCGCCGGTGCACTGTTGTGGTCACAATTGGCACTTGTTCTTCAACTTTCAGCAACCCCACAGCAGAGGGATCTTCTGAGAGACCAGGCAAGGTGGACAGCTGCTCAATTTCCTCAGTCTCCAAAGCAGCAATACCAAAAGCCCATCGGCACCCTTTTGGGTCTTTGAAGTACCCTCTCTTGAGGTAGTCTATGCCGAGGGTGCATGGAGCCTCTGGACCAGTCACAATAGGGTGCTTTTGCCACTCCCTCCCAGTCAGGCTGATTTCAGCCTCCAGCACAGTCAACTCTTGGGACCCTCCTGTCACTCCAGAAATATAGATGGGTTCCACCCCTTGACAGCTTGATGGTAGCAGTCAATTTTTCTCCTTCTTGGTAGCTGGTGCAGTGCTGTGTTTTGACTTCCAGCCTGGGAACAGTGCTGATAATACCGATGTTTTCAGTTGTTGCTAAGTGATGTTTACCCTGACCAAGGACTTTGTGAGGCTCATGCTCTGCCAGGGAGGAGGGGAAGCCGGGAGGAAGCAGAGACAGGACACCTGACCCAAGCTAGCCAAAGAGGTATTCCTTACCACAGCATGTCATGCCCGGGGTGGGGGGTAACTGGGAGTTCCCTGGAAGGACACGGGCTTCTGGGTGGGACTCATTTCTTGGTGAGTGGTATCATATTCTCTTCCCTTGTTATTTTCTCTTATCATTGTTGTCATTGGTGGTAGCAGTGGTGATTTGTGTTGTACATTGGTTGCTGGACTGTTCTTGTCTCAGCCCGTAGGAGTTGCACCCTTTCGAGAGCCCGGGGGGGGGGGGTGGGCCTCGTTTGCCCTCAGCCTGGCACCACTCACTGGGAGTGAGCAAACAAGCTGTCTGGCTAGGGTTTACACCATGACAGGTTCTCTTTGACACCTTTTTACTCTTGAATGTTCATGGTGAACTGAGGCTCTTGGATAAATGTCACCAGCCCTGTAGGAAAAGTCAAGCTTCAGAAACCTGATGCTTTTTTAAAGAGTCACAAGATGGGCAGATCCAGTTGGTACAAATCCATTTACATTTCGAAACGACTCCCATATGTCTCCTATTATAAGCTTTGAAGATATTTAAGCAACTTTTGCTTGAAAAGGAAAATAGGTAAAATAATTTGTTAAAAAGCAGTTAGGAAACTGAGAATAAGATAATTTTCTCAATCGAGAATGATCTCTAGTGGTGTTTTCACAGTCTTCCCATCCTTCCACAGTTTTGAAGCATGCCATAACCTGTTCATAACCCAAAAGCTGACTGCTCTTTGTGATACACACAGAGAAATGTTCAGAGACATGATTTGGCCAACATACTTATCAATTAACTCTTATCTTTAAAAATATGTTATAGAATACAACTTGCTGTGAGTTGGGGCTGAATTCAATTCGTATCATTTGCATTCTACAGATGTGCATGATGAGTTCCTAAAAGTACTGAAAATTTTCAAGTTTGAAAGGAACTGCTAATTCCTGAGTAGAAATTACACCTGAAAAGAAAAGCTAGGAAGTTGGCACTTCTACATCTCCTGTGCAATGGAAGCAAAGTTTTACAATACAGCTCAAGAAAATGCCATGTATTTTGTTACAACAATACTTAGAAACAGTCTAGGAAACATTCTTAGATCTTTATTTTGTTGGACCCCTTAAAAAAATAAATTGAAAATGCCTGTGCGTGCGGTACGTATATACAATAGACACTTACAAGGCAGTATCTTGAATGCAAACTACTGTTTTTATCTTCTCTGTTTCAAGCATCATATGAAAAAATCCTTAGTAAGCATAGTCACATTTACAGTGCTTAAGATCAGTGGTCAAAAAGCAGACTAATGCTCTCTCCCATCCCCATCACCTTGAGCCTTTTAGGCATAAATTTGTGAGTGAAAATATGGATTTGGCTTTCCTTTGTGATCTTAAAATTTCAAATGGACTAAAAAACGATGGCAGCAGCTTTATAATCTTTTGCTGAAGAGGGAATATCATGACAGTGAAACACAGCAAGGGTCTCCATTAATCTTCCAAATTATTCCATGCTTTATGCTTTGCTTCTGCTTACCCCTGTGCTCCCAGAGGTGACTCTGCCAGGTTTCCTTCCTGAAGTTCCCCTTTTGAGTAACCAAGCATTAGACTTTGACTCCAATCTTTATACAGTGTTCACAGGAAATTTCATCCAATTCTCAGCAGTAATAGCTACATGGACATAATAAATATGCTTACATCAGCATGGCGGCTCAGCTCAGAAGCTCACATGGAAGCAAATATCTCTATTTATCCCCTTTGCTGTGGTTTTCGCTCTTCAAGTCATTCTTTTCCTAAAGTAACTTCCAGGCAAATAACAACAGAAGTGGTATTTCACATTTCATTTCTTAGCAACTGATAAATGTCAATTTTTATTGTCTGATATTATAATGAAAGTAATTTGTAATTAGTTTAAGTTCTCAAAATTAATATATTTTAGTTGCTTTTCAGGCTGCAGTCTCCTTACAGCATGTTTGCATGATGAAAACAAATACATTTGAAATAAAATCACATCCTTCAAAATGAAATATTTCTGAAATAAGTAAGAGTGGCAAACTCATGTAGTGATTAAAAGTGAAACAACACTTTTACAAGAAACAAAGCGTGAGAGCATGTGTGTGTGCATGTACGTATTTAAGACAGAAACTTTTTGAAGAGAGTAACAGAAAACCTCCTAACATTCTCTTCTGAAAATTAGCCACCTGGTTAAATAAATTTAAAAGAAATTACAAACTCTTTTCCAGTGTTCTTCTTCGCCATATGCTTATGTTTATTATTTTAGGTATTTTATTTTTCAGCAAGTGGTAGATTGGAATTGTGAATGCAAAGATACAATATATGCCACAGGTACAACCAAGGAATTAAAAAGAAGGTTTCTAAAACAAAACTCTGCTGATAAATCAGATCTACCCCTATTCTATGTAAATTCTATGTAAATTAAATTAATAACCAAATACCTTCCATATTCTCACCTTAATCCAAAAGGATTTTGCCTATTTTTATACCAAAGTCTAGTGTATATCCATCTTAGAGTCTTTCTTTTCATTATAGCTGTAGCAGTGCAAGTGAGATCTATTCTACATGATCTAAATAACTGTAGGTTTTTATCTGGAGCAGTAAACCTGAAGCCAAGGCAGTATCAGCCAAGCTCTGAATTCTGTTAGTGGTAGGTCGATGGGGAAGTTCATGCCTATTGTCAGTGCTCTGACTACCCATAGTTTGCACTGGACATGAGCAGCTCATTGTTGGTATACAGGTTTGTAAAGTGGAATCATATGGTCTGTCTTGCTGTCTGAGCAGGAGGTGACATTATACTTTTTTAAAAAGGCAGAGATCCTGACACCTAACTGATTTAATATAAGCATCTTCAAACTCCTCTAGTAAAAGTGCTAAGAGAGAGCAATGGATTTTTTTTTCTTTCACATTTCTTTCTTGTACCAAGAAAGGCAAAGGTCACTGAAAACTTCATTAGTAATTTTGCTTTCTGTTTACTCTTCTTCCATTCCCTGATTTCAGAAGCTGCTCAGCCACTTTGGCTTCACCTTTGCAACTGCGTAGGAAACTTGGAAGCCTTTTACAAGGGATGATGCTCATGCCACACAATGATGTATACTGAATATATGTCTGATTCACACATCTCCAGCTTCTGAGAGCCCAGAACTCTCTTAATAAAAGTAACTGGAAATTTTAAGCCATCTAAAGCTAATTATATTCAAGGACAAGGAATATTTCTTCACATTTGCCTCACAAAATGCCACTCTATATTGTTGCCTGGCTACCTTCCATTGAATTCAGGTACAGCACTGTTTCTGCCCTTTAAAAGCACTAATTACTTACTGCTGTAATTGCAGCACACTAGTTTAAACATTTCATCATTACTTTGGACAGATTAACATGCTGCTGTAAGAACACATCAGAGCCTTTCATTTCAAATTTCCATCATTAATCGGGCCAATGTTTCTGTAAAATTCAATATTTACTTTCCTGATAACAATGTGTGTACTTAGGGCATCTGTGCTTATAAAGGACACATAAAATAAGGGTAAACCAGTGGTCAGTGAGTACATAATGTATCTTTCTTATGTACTAGAAGTATTATACACCTGATGAATCTATTTTTTACCTGTTATGGCATAAAGACATTGTGGAGCAGGATTTGAGAAAGGCCAGTCAATGAATTGCTCATCCTGCTTGGACATTGCTGTGCATATTTGTGTGCTGTGGCCCTGCATCAAGAGAGATACTGACAGCTCTGGACATCTGGGAAGGGGTGAAGAGAGGACACCCCTCTGGCCCTCTGCTCAGCTCAGCCTGCCACAGCTGCCTTAAGCAGCAGTGCACAAGCCTTTTTCCATGCTAACCACCCTCATAGGCAATTTGCATATAGCAAGAAGCGCAATAATTGTCTTCTACTAACCAGCTCCACAGTAAGGGCTAAGGATGTTGTACGCATTACAACTTGAAGCACGTCACAGAGATCGTGTTCTATCAGAAGAATAACCAAAGCAAAAGGGATAAAGTATTTGCAAATTAACTATCATTTTAGTAATTTGTGCAATAAACATTTGTTACTCCCTAATAGTTATGTATGGATCACATTGTGTATTTCTTCTGATTCAACAGATTACGGTTTAATAATAAAATTAATAAAATGATTATTTAATAATAGAATAATAAAACAATTGCTTTTGTGTCGATAAATTCCAAGGTGACAAAGCAACTTAATCTTTTGGTAAAAAAATGTATAAGATTCAAAGCTTCTTTAAAAATTTTAAGCAAGGGTATTTCTTACCTTATGAGTGCAAATGTTGTACAGCTTTATTTATAACTGTACAACTAGAGATTGAGTCCATCCTACAGATGTTAATCCTTCCATTCTTTTCATAATTGCAGCTTTATTTCCCTTTCCATTCAAGAAAGAGTCCAGTATTATCTCTTTCATATACTAAGAAATAGACTGAGTGTGATTACTAATTGAAACACTTACTGATACCTTCTTCTCTACAAATTTACTCTCTGCAAATACTCCTCTAAACAGCATTTAACTTTATGCTAGTACTTATTGATAACTACTGAGAGGAATACAAAAGCTAGAGCATAGAGCGAAATATTAAAATATTTCTTTTCATTATGACTTCCCAGCTATATCTGGCTTCAAGATATAGGCCAAGTTCCCACCTGTAACTGTCTCCAGCTGTGCAGATTTTGCTAGCATCTTGTGCGGGTTACAAGCATTTGAATCACCTTCCTTTTGGCCACCCTACAGAATACATTTTTTTTGCTTAAATGCCAAGGGTCTAAGCACCTTCTCACAGCTTCAATGGCCAAAACTATTCCCCAAAACCACTTTTTTCTTGTTTCATAATAGAAAGTAGTAGCTTTCTTCCACTGAGTTTAGGCACATCATTGAAATGAGTAGCTAAATTTAATCAACTGACTTCCCTGAGGCAATGGCCTAAATCAGTCCATCAGTGCAACATTTGGAAGTTTTTCCCTGCAAAAAAGGATTGATTTTCTGTCTAAAGCAACCATTGACATTTTATTTACTTTGTTTTTCTTGTTCCTATTATGTCATGCAGTTTTAGCCATTTTATCAAATACTTCTGATCCAACAAAGATATCTAGGCTTTGGGTTACAGATGCTGAAAATTCTTTAAACACTACATTCAAGTACAGTCATTGTTGCAGAAAGTATTCATACAAACTGTTTATGTCAAGGTGACAAATTCCTGACAAGGTCAGAAAACTTGAAAAACAGAATTAACAGCTTCTACCTTAGTTATCCATTCCAAAAGAAAAAGGCAGTAAGTACTGTAAAAGAAACTAAAAATTAGAGTCATATGTCATTTTTGCTGGGGGAAAAAGCTAATAAATTGAGGCAGGGGATAAATATTTACAAATTAGCTATTTCCAGAAACACTGGTAAGGAGCTGAAGCTCAGTTACCCTATTCACCAGAACAGTTTTCTATTAAAAATGACGATTTAATGATGTAAAAGCATGCTCTGGGAACTTTAAATAGAACTGGAAGTCACATAAATCAAGCATCAAGCAGTGCCTGATTTCCATAACGTCAGGGAAAGTGAAATTTAAAACAGGACTTTCTAGTTCTATTATCTTATATGTGCAAAGAGCCTCATTTAGGCAGAGCATCTTTGCACAGAGACTCAATTTTGAAATACTCAGATGGACTTGGCTAGATTTGTATATTAAGACTGCAATAGCTTTAGCAACAGAAGTAATATTGTAACCTCACAGCTTAGCTTAACAGATGTCTTAAAGTTACAGAATATCTTCAAGTTCATCTGTACTTGAGGGAATAGCTCAGTGTGCTTATTTTCTGAAATAATACACTTTACTTTCATCTTCCCATTGAACTTGATTTCCCCTTACTGCCTTCCCATCTGAGAGTTGCTCATTTTTGTGTTTGGTTATGATTCATTTGAATTTGAAGCAGTAAATGAACCTTTGGGGACAATGACATCTCTCAGTAGCAGCTGCCAGAGTACCCAGGTCTGAACTAATTAAATCCTTTCCTAAAAAGTACCATTTGTGTTCAGTCGTAATTCCTGGACTCAGCACAGAGCTCCATTAAGTGCCTTTAACAGGCAATGATGCTCTTCTGGAGAGCAAGTGGAAACAGCAGAGAACAGTTAGTAAAGAGAGATAGAGCTACCCCAGTAGTGGTCTACAAATCATGAGTGACATGTACAGAGAGGCTTTCCACCATCTTCTCCAGCAAAAATCTGGGGGGGGGGGGGCTAGCATGAAAAAATTCTAGTGTGTTCAAATCAAACCGAAGAAACTTGTTCTTCAAAGGCCAGGTGGGAGACCTGTGAAACCTCTTCCCAACGAGGGCTATGAAAAACCTACAAAGTAATGGCATAGATATCCATTCAACAGTCACTAAACACATCAGAAACCACATTTGAACAAACAAGTTCCTAGAGATGCTACTGGTCGGTTGCTGGAAGATTGCCTCCCCTTCTACCTGCTTCCTTGCAAGTCCCTGGCCCTTTGCCATGGCAGGACTGGGCACTGCTTGTCTTACAAACAGGTATCAGGTTCACCTCAGCCCTATACTCTCAGTCTTCCACACAGAATCATGCATAAGCTGCCTAACAACCCCATTATAAATGCAGCTAAACAGTCTAAACCATCAAATTATACACATCCCACTGTTTAAAGCCACTTTTAATTATACAGCACTCCATACATTTCCAGACTGCAAGGAAATGAATAATCTTACAATGGCTACTGCTAACGACCACTTGCAAAATGAGGTGTTTTAAACATAGTCTCCTTGAAAGCCCAGCCTCTTAGAAGAAACCACAGGAGGAGTAATCTCTGGTTTAGAAGTGTTAATTTAAATGATGTACTCAAATACTGCTTATTGACAATATGACAGACAACCAGATACCATGAGATTTAATGATGGTTTTACTGCTTGGATCCCTGGTGCTCAAAGCGATAATCCATGAGTTTTAAAATTCAAATAGTTTACTGAAACTCTGGAAACTCAAGAGGATTTAAACCACAGTTGATAAAAGTAGATCTTTAATTAGACCATCACTTTATAGGAGATTTCTTGTATGAATATTAAGAAGGCTTGAAAACCTATTAGAAGCTGTTTACAGAACACATGCAGCTCTGGGAATTTTTTCCTAGGAAATCTCATGAGTATGAATATCTTTTAATAAAACTAGATATGAACTATCATCTATGATACCGAGTCATCAGGTTACACTCATGGGATAGATGCCCTAAAACTGATATTGAGCAGTCAAGAATCCCCACTAACTCAGAGTACCTTTAATATATGAAACACAACGTAAAACTTGCAATTTAAACTTTGTGTTTTCCTTGCTATTTCACATCACAGATTTTTTATTCTTCTCTGACTCAGTAATTCAGATGACTATACAGCTTTTAAAGTGCCACTTGAGGTACCCTGCACCTCTCTCTTGCCTTACATCACAGCCAAACCCAAATTGTGGCAAATACTCGAGAGTCATGTTCCATAAAAAAACAGCCTGCTTAACATAGTACATCAGCTTTCACCCTTTCCATCTCCACTCTATTCTCAGGATTAGTTTAAATTACGCACTGGTTCAAATTTGTTTATTTTTCCATGGCCGGGGGAAGTTGACTTGTTTCCTGAAGAGAAAAAAGATTGATTGCTAAAACAAGTCATGTGCTACTATGCACAGGTGCATTATATCTAATATTCTAAATGAAACACTGTTGTAGTTTAAACCCAGCCACGCAGCTCATTCACTCACTCCTCCCCTTCCTCTCCCCCAACTGCCGAAGGGATGGGGAGGAGAATCAAAAGAATGTCACTCCCATGGGTTGAGATAAGAACAGCCAGTAACTAAGGTATAAAACTAAACCACTACTGCTACCACCAATAAAAATAATGATAAGGGAAATAACAAGGGGAGAGAATACAACAACTCATTACCTGCTGACCGATAATACCCAGCCACCAGCAGTGAACTCACCCTTCTGGGTAACAGTCCTCAGTTCTACATCCTGGGCATGATTTGCTGTGGTAAGGAATACCTCTTTGGCTAGTTTGGGTCAGGTGCCCTGTCTCTGCTTCCTCCCAACTTTCCCTCCTCCCTGGCAGAGCATGAGGCTCACAAAGTCCTTGTTCAGAGTAAACATTACTGAGCAGCAACTAAAAACATCGGTGTTATCAGTGTTGTTTCCAGGCTGAAAGTCAGAAACACAGCGCTGCACCAGCTACTAAGAAGGGGAAAAATGACTGCTACTGCTGAACCCAGGACAAACACTCGGGTTTCAGCTTTTAATTTCTGCAGGCACTATGCACTGCTGTTTAAGAAACAGTAGTACTTGTTCTGAAGGAAAAGGATGATATTTAACTTTCTCAACACATTCAGGCTTGCTAGTTTCCATGCACACCCCACCTCCAAGTCCATCCGTGAAAAATCTTCCTGTTTGCGAGTATAACTCAAACATTAACTTATAAGTTATAATCCTGATTTCTGCCATTCCTGAAGCTAATCTGCAGTTAGAAATTAAGTAATACCTTAATGGGTTTTATGCATCCCTTTTTTTTTTCTCAGTACACTACCTGCTATTTGCTAGAAATTTCTGAAATAATAACAGTGGCATTAGAGAATAAAGATAAACCCACAAGTTGAGCTTTCACTTTGCTATATGACCCATGCTATGTGTCTGGTTAATTCATGCCCTAGTTATTAATTGTTCTTCCATAGTAAAGAAAAACAGAATCCTGTTATCTGCTTCTCATTTTTATTACCCCTTTCCCTACCAGTTTTTACTAATATTTTTTACTTATCTCAGGTGACATAACTCACATCCACTAAAAGCTTTAATTCCACAGTGATCAAAGTAGGTGTCCTGGGTTCAGCAGTAGCAGTCATTTTTCTCCTTCTTGGTAGCTGGTGCAGTGCTGTGTTTTGACTTTCGGCCTGGGAACAGAGCTGATAATACACACCATACCACAGCATGTCATGCCCAGGATGTAAACGGAGAGTTAGCCAGAAGGGCTGGGAACTGCGGGGTTGGACGAGGTATCGATCAGAGCTTGGTCGGGCTTGGGGGGGGGGGATGTGGGGCAAGTTATCAGTTGGCTGGTGGTGAGATGTTGTATTCTGTTCCCTTGTTATTTCCTTTATCATTGTTATTATTGGTGGTAGCAGTAGTGATTTGTGTTATACCTTAGTTACTAAACTGTTCTTATCTCAACCCGTGGGAGTTGCATTCTTTTCGATTCTCCTCTCCGTCCCTCCAGGAGCAGGGGGAGAGCAAGAAGGGGGGGGGAAGTGAGTGAACAAGTTGCTTGACTGGGTTTAAACCACGACAGTAGGTCTTCTTTATTTCTCTCTTTACTAAGCCTCTGGTTTATACTTCGTAATGTATCACCTTCATTTCTCCCCTTTCTTGCTATATACCCATGCAAAAAAGAAATCTATATTTTCTGTATCTTTTACTATTCTTTCCACACAAATTTGTGGTAAATTAATTCCTGGGAAATCCCTGGGGTAAATGAGTATTAAAAAAAAAAAAAATAAAGAAATTTCCAAACTGCAATAAGTTAGTAAGCTCCTATAACTTTAACATTAGTGACCAAATGCACTTTCTAACTGATGCAGAGTGAGATCTATTCAAATATATATGCTTTTCTTTCAAACTGCCATTCAATTTGGCAAGCAATGTGCTGAATTCTAGCTCAGATTAAATTTACAGCAAACCTTTGTGTTACCATTACCTTTACTATGAAAATCATTGTGAGGATCCATTCATTCGTAGCCATATCATTTTGTAAAATCACTTTCTTTTATCTTGATTTTACATAGAATCACAGAATAGTTAGGGTCAGAAAGGACCTTAAGATCACCCTGCTCCAACCTCCCTACCATGGGCAGGAACACCTCACACTAAACCATGTCACCCAAGGCTTTGTCCAACCTGGCCTTGAGCACCACTGGGGATGGAGCATTCCTAACTTCCCTGGGCAACCATTCCAGTGCCTCACTGCTCTCACAGTAAAGATTTTCTTCCTTATAGCTAATCTAGCCTTCCCAGGAGTTACTATAGTTTGTATCTTGCCTTCTCAGAATCTATCAGCATTAGCTTATTAGTCAAACAGCACTTCTTAAAATACTATGTATTTATTAATACTATGCATTTGTTTTATATTCATCATGCAGGTTTATACAATGGTTATAATTCCTTATCCTTTCTTGCAGAATCTACTTGATTTCCAAGGTGTGCTTCTGCACATAGCCCCGGTGGCTCCTACAACTGATGACAGCTCTCTCTAACCGCGTCTATAAGTGCTGTCTTGTCAAGTTCAGGAAGCTCTTCCTAATTTTTGTAGCAAAATGGTAGGGAAACCTTCAAGTGATGAGCCTCATCTGCAGGAATGTGGCTCCATTCATTCTGCTTGGATCCTGTTCAGCTTAAAACTGTAACTGTGGGAAGTTGTAGCAAATACATTTTAACTAGAATGAGCTTATTAGCAGATAATTTTTTTCTCAATAAAACCAATACCACTCACATCTGTTTCTTGATACATGATCTACTCACTTTGTATAACAGAAAATAGAACTGATTGCAGCAGAAACATTTTCAAAAAGCTTTTTTCAGGTGGTGCCTCACCACCCTCACAGGGAAGAAGGTCTTCTTATATCTAACCTGGACTTCCCCTGTTTAAGTTTTAATTCATTACCCCTTGTCCTACCACTACAGTCCCTGGAGAAAAGTCCCTCTCCGGCATCTTGTAGGCCCCCTTCAGACACTGGAAGCTGCTCTGAGGTCTCCACGCAACCTTCTCTTCTGTTCACAGCCCCAACTTTCTCAGACTGTCTTCATACAGGAGGTGCTCCAGCCCCCTTTTCATCCTCGTGGCCTCCTCCAGATTTGCTCCAGTAGCTCCATGTCCTTATGTTGAGGACACCGGAACTGCACACAGTGCTGCAAGTGGGGTCCAACAAGAGAAGAGGGGCAGACGTAGATCTCTGTCTTATCTCTGTCTCTCTGAATTTCTGAAAGCCTCAGCAACTCCACGGCTCCTGCAGCATGCATCACACACCTCAGTGCCTTTTGGACACTGGAGGCATATCAATGGAAACACTTCTACTTGTTAGCATGTGAATTCTAACCTGAGCCACTAAAGGTTTCCCTGTGCGTACATAAAGTCAGTGGAAGTTCTTCTGTATGTAGTGTTACACTGAAAATACGTAAGGGTTGGGGATATATGACTATATCAAAAATCTTAAGACAAAATCTTACCCAACTGCCTTGTGGAATTTAGAAGTTAATAGGACTACTCAAAATAAAAATAATCTGCAAAATCAGGCTTTTGTGTATGTTTGGGGAGTGGTTCTAGTTATGGTTTGGTTTTGTTAAGTAGTTTGTTTGGTATGTATTTTTTTGCAGGGAAGGATGTTTGGCAGACTTCATTATTCAGGACACACAAACAAGTACCAAATAGAACCTATGGTCCAAGAGTAGGAATTAAAGGATAGAAGTTTCTATATCAATGTACTTTTCTTCTTGTGGGAGAGTGAAATTTAGTATGCTCCTTGCTTCCCTCAGTCTTTTTTTTTACTGTATTTTTTAATACAAATTGCTTCTCCTGATCATTTCAGTGATGTTTAATTTTTCATCTGTAGAGTATGGTCTCACTTTAACGTTGTTTAGTTAATACCTAAACACCTCAAAGATTAACCTCTTTTCACTTAAACTCTTCATTTTTCATGGTTGGGATCCTTGACCAATTACTTTACACCATGTCTTATCCATGACTGAAATATAGTCTATGAATATGTACTGGCTTATTTATCTCCTTTAGAAAATTGAAGAGCCACTGTGGAAGTACTAAAGAGATGCTATGTTTAGCAAGCTTCCTAATGATATTACATATTTTCTGAATCTAATAAATGCTCTTATGTTACTAAAGAGCAGGTACATGCAGAATTAACTACCTGTTTTCTCATTAGTGAATTATCTTTATGTATTTTTCTACTCACAGACAACGGTATAAAGAATATTTCCAGGATTATTTTTGTGAGCGCATATTTAAATGAAGGGAGAACAGAAATTTGTTACAGCTGTTGCTTAAGAAAACCTTGTTATTCCCAAAGCAAAATAATGCTCCTGCTTTGTTTGTTCCCAGTGCAACACAAGACACAACATGTGTGTACTATACTGTTTTTATGGCTTAAGAATAGACTACTGATTTTAAAAGAAATCTTACTTTCTCTTCCTGACATACATTGACTCAAGCAGTCTTACTAGCAACCTATTTCTTTCTATTTTGCATTCTCATCTCATGAGCTGGGGCTTGATGCTGAAGTCTAGTTTCACTGACCAGCTAATAAAGTGTCTTCTCTAGTGTAACTCACTCTAATGTACTTACTGGTGTATGCAAATGGTCCTTATAGCCTTTGCAAATATAGCTCTCAAAGCAGCACTCTGATAACTGGTAGTCAGCATTCTTACACTGCAATCAAAATGATGTTGGCAAGTACGGGATTACAGTTTCAAGGTGAGAAAGCGCAGGTAGCAGACCTTAACTTGAAATATTCCTTAAAGAAGAGTGAAGAAAGAGAAATATAGAAAGGAGCAGAAACCTACTGTGAATGCAGAAATATTTGGCTCTGAAGGCGATGTTTTTCAAACTTACCTGGGACGTACTGGTCTAGTTTTAATGTATACCTTATCATGTCAAGCCAGGCTGTGGAAGGAACAGACTATGAAGAGCTTTAGGGGATTATTTTCCCTTGTCTTACTCAACTTCTGTTCTCTTTCAGTTTCCACTGCCCCACACCCCCACTCTCCCCTGCCCCCCACCCCAGGAGAGACACTATGTATGGATGAATAATTTGAGCAATTTTTCACATAGAAAGGCAGCACCCTACAGACTAATAGACCCATAAATTTCAACCTTCCAGTGAAAACACAGCCAGGAATTAATATGCTGGGGAGAGGGAAGGGCTGGCAAACACCCTGTGGGCTCCCAAGCCCGCCAAGTCTCTGCCAGAGCACCTCAGTGCTTCCCTGAATAAACCTTTTCCAAACATGTCCTCATCCAGAGCCACTGTGATGAACTGCAGCAAGCTATTGGGAATGTCAATGTGGATGCAAGTGGAGGGGCTAGCACAAAAAAAAAAAGTCTTATTCATCTGAGGCCTAATTAGCATTTGCACCTGTGTCACCCGCTGAAGAGATTTCTGCAGCAGATTCCTCTTCCCATGCCGTGAACACCCACACTTGCTGCACTCTCAATAACAAGGTGAGAGAAACGATAACAAAAAATACACCCTCAGCCATGACATTTTTCAGAATTCAGCTGGTAGCAAACATAGCAGGTGCTTTTATCTCAGAATCTCAGTTAATTTGAACACCCAGCTTTGCTTTAAAACGGGTATCATTCAGATAGGTGTGTTGTGTACACCCACATCACCAAACCCTTGGTCAGGCAGCAATAACTCCAGATGAGAGGAACTCTTTTGCAGCTTCAGAGGACACAGCACAGCACTGAAGCCAGCCACTTTGCCTATAATGCACTGCATAAAACAGCTTGAAAACGGAAGCAGTTTGACCAGTTTAAGAGGTGGCTTTCCAGTTGGCACTTACTGTGGTACCACTTGCTCATAAGCAATTGTTTAGCATCAGCAATAAGTCACCTTGTAGTGTTCAGTAATGGCAGTTTGATCTTAGAGATGGATTTTGATCAAGTTTTGTAGGAGTTTAAGCTGTATTTACCTACCACCAGAGAGTTGTTTTTTTAAATACAACTCCTTATAGTGTTCATTGGATAATATGAACATTATAAAGAGTGAATAACCACTCTTTCTGCCTGTGGGATTATTGTTTTTCTCCAGAACGTTTTCCTCTGTTGTCCTCTGGGAATAATTTTCATCCCAAGACCACTGAATTTTCTCTGGCTTTGAGGCATAGCTTAGCATAAAACCAAAATGAGTATCATATTTCACCCCTATAAAAGTTAGTTCATCAGAAAACAGCACTGTGAGAATCCAAATTACATAAACCAGTCTTTTGCTTTATTAAGGATGTGATATTCTTATACCACTGAAACATCAACAGTCATGACCACTATCTGTTAGCATCCAGAAATATGTGTATAGTGTGAAATAACTATAAATGCTGTTAATGTATCTGATTTTGTATAAGATGCCATGAAAATCAATGTGCTGACAAACCTAGGGAAATTCTTAAATAAAAATGCAAATACCACACAATGAAAAAAAATTTCCTATGCCCAGGCACACTGCAGAATGACATTTTGGAGCCAGCATTTGAATCCCCACTTATCATGATTCCTAAATCCATTTTTATCTTTTTATTGATTTTAAGGCCAGAAGTAGCTGCAGAGATAGTCCAGTCTCACTTCCCACAGAATGCAAACCCCTTCACTTTCAACAGTAAAATACTGACAAGGCATATAAGTTAATCAAATTTTGCTTGTCCTCAGTGCTGTCCTTTGGGCTTTTAGAATTCCAGGGAGTCCTCCCAAAAAAGATAAAATTAGGTGTTCCAGAGTTTGCAGCTGGAACCAAAGCTGTCCAGAGAAATTTTTTGGAAAGCCACCTAATTTATTCATAGAAAACACAAGTTTACACACGCATTTCCAAATGTACATCTTCATCTTCTAGGTTTCCTGTTTCCTTTCAAAACAAGAAGCTGAAAATGATTAATTTTTTGGACAAACCTAGAGAGGGTAAATTCAACCATCTCATCGGACCTCCCATTCCTGGAAGAATTCTGCACTTGGCAATTTCCATACTTTTACCTGGAGGCATTGACACAAAAAGCTGGGACTGTAATTTCACTTCTTCAAGAAGAAAATTGAGGAAACTTCCTACCCCATTCAAAATACGCAAAATGCTGAGTAATGTCCCAAAGATTTACTTTCCTGTATTATCACCAAGACTTGCTCTCAGTGCCTGAGACTTTTTCTATCTTACATTCTTTATCCTTACGTGGATGAGTTTCCAGTCTGACCAATACCCGTAACACAAAAGCATTAAGGAGTACTCCACCAAATTATACTTTGGGCAGCATCAGGAACCTCACATGGAAACAGTTTTCAAAATTTAGCTTTTCCGAACAAAAAGAAGCTTTGTGATAACATAGGTAAAATGAGAATTTCCAAGTCCTCATTAAAACCATCGTTACAATCACTATTTTTTCTTAATTCATCAAGAAGAACATAAAAGTCTTTAACCTTGAAGTTAAATTGTTTTGAAGGCATGTTCTGGCACCCATTAGTTCCTTACGCTTCCCTTTAACGAAACTGTTTAAATGCTATTTGGTACTTCTGACTGCGTAAATGTTCCTCTCATGATGACAGTTACCTACAATTATACTTAGTCATGCTTTTTTTTTTTGCTTTTCCAAGGTATAAATAATGTTCATTATTCCTGTTTTCCAAGCTTTGCAGTTTAATGCACAGCCTCAATTGTACAGTTGTAAACATTGTTGTGAACTGCACCTTCCATTCCCACACTTAATAGGCTGTATAATGAAAAAATATAAAGGTCACGATGACCTACAAAATATCTTCAGTTTCATTTAAAAGCTTTTTCAAGGGTCAGAGGGGAAATCCTGCAGCATCTTAAGATCCTAAAGATTCACATATCTTAAAATTCACATAAAGCACAATCAAAGCAAGACACTCATGGAATAAAAACACATGTACAAACCGAGAAAGAGTATGACTCTTTCTTTGGAATTTTGATTTTAAACCTGGGTTTTGATCCTTGGGAGAGTTGAGCTAACGTATTTTCTTGTAGCATGGACTAAATAAGTGGAAAAACATTTAACTGCAGAAAGCACAACGGCTTTATGTAAATGCCTTGTAGCTGAGGAAAATGCATTTCTCTGAGGAAATGGCAATGGCATTTTATGTTCCTTTTTTAAGGAGGGAAAAAAAATAACACACGGGAAATACCATTTTTTCACTCCTCCATTTGCAAATAAAAATAATGAAGTATATAATCAAGGCAAAAACGGTAATAAATTTAGACTCAGGGGGAAGATATCTTGTTTCAGTCAGCATTTTCAAGGACAAGATGACAATGTTTTATTCTTTTGCAGCAGCTGGATTTATACAGCAACAGGGTTGCTGCACCAAAATTGCAATAAAGCTGGAGACTTACTTGTCTATTCACTCTGTTCTTCTGTTCGTCCTGGCACTAAGTGAAATGCTCTTCTGCGTTCTTGATTTTGTGCTGTGGGACTTCAATGACATAGCTTTAAGGAGGAGCATGGGGTAGGGAGGAGACAAAAAAAGACAAAAAAGTAAAAACTGCATGTTAAGGAGTTTGCTGGAGGTTTTTGCTCCTATTTAACTTGCAGAGAAGGGGGAGGACTTGTGTTTTCTAACTGACTGACTCTCCCTTCAGGAAGACGACACTGATAATATGGTGCCAGGACTCCATAGTACTGATATTTTCATTTCTTTATTTGTGTAAGCATTTCAGGTTTCAAATCCTGAAAGCAAGATATGTAATATCAGTAATCCCCTTTCCTTTTCCCTTCCCCTAAGATATGAGAAGATAAGGTCAGCAGTGCTTTCACAACACTGATGAGCCCTCAGAAGTCTTTTATACTGCTCCTGCAGCTCTTGGAAGACTATCTGTGAACTATCTGTTTTACCGTCTTATGTTTTGCTTTTAGGTCTCTTTCCTTTGTCTATTCCCATCGAGAGGAGTGTTTCATTAACCTAAGTGAGAAGGAACAAGCAGTTCGATTCCTCACCTCTAGCAGTAAAAACTGTAATGCAGTTCTAGTTATTGTGAGGCCATTAAAAAAAAATAGGCACAAGGTTTCAGCTGCATCCTTCTCGCTGTACACTGTTCATCAGCCCCGAAGCTGTTCCACCAGGGACACAGAGAAATCCAGCTCTGTGTTTCTTTGGAATCACTCTCTGCAGGGGACTTGTCAGAAACAATAAGCATAATAACACAACACCTTTTGCACTCTTGCAAGCTCTAACCCAAGGAAGATGCTGCTGCATGCCTTTCCTTAGGAGACAACTTGGAAGAGGTTTTATGCTGTTCAGATTGTGCCAGCAGCTGAAAAGCTTCTAGATAGCCTAGGGAAATTAAGTATAGGAAGTTAGTTTTATTTCTTTCTTCTCAGGTCCTATGCTTCACATTTCACCTATCTAACCAGAAGATTGCAAAGGCTGTCTGAGCATCCCAAGATCAACTGCCTCTACAGAAATCTCCAACCTTGTCATATAAACTCTGTCAGACAACTCTAATCTTTCTTACTTGTGAATAAAGACCATTGTTAGAAAATTCTTGCTTCCTCATATTGTCAGATATGTTATTATTTCTGCTAAGTATATGAAAATACTTTAGCATCCTTGTTATATCACATTGTGGCAGTTCTAGAGAAAAGTTGATCTTTTTCTGTGAAATCTATTCTGTGCATCTTGGTCATCACTACCTACATTTGTCCCCTAAAAAAAAAACAACACTGTTTTGGAAGGTCTTCTCTTTCACGAAGGGATGCGTTTGGCATAGGCACCAAATTTCACAAGACCTGACACACTGTCACGTGTTCACATGAAGAACAACTTTTCATTTGTATCCTGCCACTTTCAGGGCTGTTTATATCACGGCATTAACAACTGCAGAGGTTTCACACAGAGTCAAGTGAAGCCTTGGAATGGCTACCAGTACTCACACCAGCACACTGAGTCAGTTACCACCATGTCCTACCATTCTCTTCGCTCCCTGATAAGGGAAGTAATATCTTGGAGGGTTTTTTTTCCTTTTACCCTTCCAATCCATAAGCAAAACTAATAAATGCAAGTTTTACATAAATAAGACCCCGCAAACCTTACTCCAAGCAATGTTGCAGCCCATGAGAGAAGAAACACATGTAACACTATGTGCATTTCAACATCCCACAGAGCCTGTCTTAAAAGGACTTATATGCAGCAGTAAGAAATATAAATTTTTGAAATTCAGCCACAATTACTGTGTTTTGTGTTCACGTTTAGGAGCAGCAAGTGTGACACTGTGACCCCAGAGTAAAAATAGAATTTCTGTTTCAAAGGTTTTAAAAAATAATAAAAAAATAAAAAACTAAAACCAGACAATAGATAGTAAGCAAATATAAACAGATAGAGAATGAGTACAAGAAAATAATATATTCAATCGGAACTGTGCACTTTTAATGCAAGAAAGCCTTTTGGGGTGTTTATCTATTAAACAAATGTATTTGCACCTTGAAAGTTTCAACACAATTCTACATAAAAGAGACATTTTTTTCTCTTTCCTGCTGTCTTACAGCCATCTGCAATCAGTTACTAAATATAAGCCCAAGAAAAGCAATTAGACCGCATGTGGACTCATGTAGGTGTACAGAAAAGGTAATGCAGTTATGAAACTGCAAGTATTTGCCTCCAATCAAAACCTTCTGGCTGGATTCCAGGAAATCAATTTAGCACCACTGAAGGCTGTTAGTATATCTTCAAATCTCGTTGTAATTTGTCTTTGTTCCTTTGCACAAAGGCATAATTCTTGGGAAAAAATCTCTCTAAATGGGAAAATGGGCTAAGCATAATTCTAATAATGTGTGATGAGATTTGTACAATCCAGAGTGGCATAACATAACCACGCAAATTGAAAAAAGGGAAAAAGCCACGCTGTTTTCCCTAGTGCAAGTTAGTGCTTACATCTGTAGACAGATATACATACTCCAGTGAAGTATCTTTATTTTACAGCACCTGATGCATCAACACCTGACTTCTAATAGAACTAAACCACTCTCTCTATTTAAAAAAAATACTGCCTAAAAGGCATATGTATTTACCTAATCAATGGAGACCTTCTGATCCATCATAGTGTAACTGGTGTCTCTACAACCACTGAGCCTTCAAAATGTCCTTTAGAAGTATAGCATCTCAAAGACATTGTCAAGGAGCTCCACGCACATTAGTGCATATGGATTTTTGGCTATCACATCACTGGGTGTTTTTGTTTTTTTTCTAAACCGAATGTTAACTTTTCATACATAATTTTTTAACCTGCCAAAAACATTTTGCATGAAAACTTAAAAAAAATGCGTGAGTTTAGAAAGGAAACATGCCATTTATTATATATGACATAGGAAGACTGAAATCTTGTACCTTTCTTCATGAATAACAATTATTCTTAGTACACTGTCAATAGATGACAAAAGAAAATAATTATAAAGGTCTTAGTACCTGTGCAGAAGACGTTGGACGCTTCTGAAACCAAGCCACTCATTTCAGCGACTAATGCACAGATCCACACATCTAGTGCTGCACAACAGCTGAAAAGTGTGAAAATTCCTTTTATATGAAATTCTAAACAGATTACAAAGTTACTGAAAAGTTCTTACTATTGCAGGAATCACCTAGAAAGTGGGGTTGAAATTTACGCAGTATAGCTCTAATGCACCTAATTTTGAAAATATATTCACAGGAGGAGAAACCTGTCCTGTATTCATCGCTTTTTTGTCTTCCCCCAGACTCTCATTAGAATTTAAATCTCATTCAGGACACTACTTTAAACTAGGAATTTATACATAACAGTATATGGTAATGTCACTCACTGCTACACTTGCTGAAACTAAAGCTGAATGCAGCTTTTCACTGAAGTATTCAGGTTCAGGTCTGCAGCACTTCTGAATTTGTGTGGGATTTAACTCAATTGACTGAATACAAAGGACAAACTATACTCCAAGACACAGAACTTTCAGCACTTCGGCATTTTCATGATGTTCAGGTAATAGTTTAATTTAAGAAAAAACAATTTGTTTGAAATATCCAAAAAGGATTCAAAAATAGTAGCATTTTTTTCCCTGGAAAACTCAATGAAAAATTATTTTCAGACTGGTTGTAATAAATTCTTTCTTTTTTCTTTTTTTTTTCCTTGAAACCAAGAATAAAATAATGCTTACATTCCTAATTGAAACATGATTTTTTGGACAACAATGCAATACACAAATAAGCTTTGTAGACTTCTTCCCTAGGCAAGGGTGTTCATTAGGAAAGAGAAGTGGCTCACAGCTAGTATAACAATGAAAGTATAACAATGAAAAAGGACCTTAAGTTCTGATGTGGTGGCAGACCCCAGCTAGCTGTACTTGCTACACAAGGTTGTTTGAGCATGCTTCTAAGTGAAAATAGATAAATAAAATAAACGATCTTTAGTTTCAACAACAACAAGATCCTGTTGAAATAGCAGCATGCTTACTGCAGAGAAACACTAAGTGGCTAAGTAAATATTCATATCTCCCTTTGAGTCTTCAAAAATCAGTAAATTAACTTCAATTTTCCCTGCTACCACCAAAAAATCTAAAGAAAAATACCCAAGAGTTTCCTTTACACTACCAGGTTGTTTTATCTTGGAAGTTCAGCTTTGAGGAATAATATTCTACATGAATAGCAGATGGGGTATCACTTGTGGATCTGCCATCATTTCATTCAAGTCCCTGCCATCATTTCATTCAAGTCTCTATCGCCTTCATTATGACAGAGAAATTAAAAAAAAAAATGATACCTGCCAGAATAATTTTTAAAAATCTTTTCAGGAGGGACTTTCTTCTAAAAGATTAAAAAGCAAGAGAAATGCCCAGTGATCTCACACCATATGTTTGTTAAAAGACACATTCCTGGGACAATACTCTTAAAAACTTGCTTAACCCAACAAAATGAAGAAAAGCAAAAATAATCCATTTTGCAGATGACACACATTCCCATGGGCTATTACATTTTGTAACTCTGCCAAAAAATTTCATCTATCTTCATTAAGCTATAGGCATGTGTAATTACAAACTTGTCAGGTAAAATCTAAATTCAGAATATCAATTTCAAAATCAAGTTTGCATATGTCAGGAAATCTTGAAATTCTACAAAATTAAAATTTAACTCATCCCACTCAGTATTTCTTATCTAGCAAGTCTGGAGAATTAGTTAATCCTTGCACAAAATGTTATTTTCTAGTATGTTTACAATACCAATAAAAAGTCTAAAAAGCACTCTTGCAAGAGACTATCATGAAGTACATGGAATTGACCAAAATATTAATGGTTCCATATTGCCTTTATATTCCAATTATTTTCTTGCATTTCCTCCTTACCTTCTATACTGAAGCAGATGCTGTGAATAAAAGGCAGCAAGACTGGCTGGACAGACTGGCCTCTGAACATCTTTAACAAGGTTGGATTTAGGTGTCATGAAATGTACCTTCCACTTCAAGACTTACCTTTGTGTGGTAAATGCTCCATCAGTGCATTTGTACATCAGTGCATCACATCCATGGCAGTGCTCAAGACCAGGCTGGATGGGACTTGGAGCAACCTGGTCTAGTGGAAGGTGTCCCTGCCCATGGCAGGGGGTTGGTCCCTTCCAATCCAAAACAGTCTGGGATTCTGTGTTTAGACATTTAGCTGAGTTCATGTAAAGACATACTGCACTTACTGTATAAGGTTAATAATAGTTTTCATAGTTGACTATATATCAATATAGTTACCTGCTATCGGAGACCTTAGCTGAGAACACAGGGACCAGAGCAGCTAACTCTTTGTCATTGCTGAAAAATTTCTTCTGTCAGGAATTCCTTGAATATTATTTTAAACCCCTTTTACCTGCTTGGGTACTGAACTGGGGGAGACCCAGACTACAGCCAGTTGCTACTAGACCACCCTGAATTCACTAAGGTGTTAGCATCAACAGATTCAAGCTGGTTTTGTTACTAGCAGGTACTAGCTATTCACACCACGCATGGACTTCACATAGAGGAGCACACAGAGGTTCAGATGGTTCCTGGTTTCTGCATCAACCTATTCTTGCCCACCAGGGCAGATGACACCAGAGTTCCTCAGTCCTTGGGAAACTTAGGCACACTGTCCATTTCTCATCTCTTCAGACTGCTCTTTTAATAGGAAGAATTTCTGCATCCAGACCTATAGGTACATGGAGAAACCTCCAAACACTCACATGGAAGTGGCCTAAGAGTAATCCTTTCTAGAGCGTTGGGCACCAGAAAGTTTCATAATATTAAAATTAAATTCAAAACCTTCTCGATCCTCCTCCCCGTTCCTCCGGGAGCGGGGAAGGGGAGAGCCCCGGTGCGGGGGGGGGGGGGGGAGACGGACACGGACCTTGATTGTTGTCAGCTCGGCACCACTCACTGGGAGTGAGTGAACAAGTTACCTGCCTGGGTTTAAACCACGACACCATGTAATAAAACCAGGAAACCGAACAAATACGTATATATAGTGCATTCTCAACTTTCAACCCAGAGTTTCCAGACAGAAAATTTCCACAGGGAAAACCTTTAGCTCCAGAACTCTAAACCCACTCATTTTCTCTTCACCTCAACCACGTTATGCAGTAATATCATTGAAAGCATTACTTAAAGTCTGAAATTGAGGAATGTTTCTTGAGTTTTCCCTGTCATAATGTGCAGATTTAAAAATTCTTCTAAATTGCAAAGTGAAACATAGTGGCAAATATGGATACATTTTATATATATGTCAATCAGAATAATCCCTTTAAATAGGCTTCTAGCTTTAGGTCTGGTTTTATTTGCATCTCTTACATATCTTTATTCCACATGAAAAGAAAACCAAATAGCAGTTTTACTTACAGAATAAATGATAAAAGTATTAAATATATCGTATTGTTTTTAAATAAGAATTAAAGGAGAATCAGTAAAAGCAGCTCTTCCCTAATGAAATGTTCCTTTTCAGCAAGTTGCAACTTCAGGAAAAAAGTTTCAGTCAAAAGCTGCTGCCTAGTGCAGTTCAGCAGTATGGAGTCCTTGTCTCCCAAGATAAAAGCCAGAGCCTAATTATCCCAACTCTCTCTACCTCAAGGTAGTTTTCCAAGCACCCCAAGTTCCACAAAGCTTTAAAATATCAAGAACATGCAGGAAATGAGCATTAAAGCACAATGTGCATTCAAACCTAACTTGAAAATGCCTTTTTTGGTGCAGGTAGGAGAGGTGGTGAGCTCTGGCAGGTCTTCTCTGACAATTTCCACTTCATGGTATTAGTATAGAAAATTCCTCACCTCTTCTGTAAGGCTGTCAGAGTGTCTCTACCTTTAGTCCATCTGATAGAAAGTAAACTGAACTCTTAGGCACACATTAGATTTTTATAAGGGAAGCAAGGGTGTTTTTTGCCTTAAAACTAATGAAAAATGCACTTAACATGGAATTTAATTACGTCAAGTACACCATGTGAGTTTCTGCTGATACATGGTGAAGCTCTAACTAGAAGAGTGACCATTATAAGCAAGGAGGTTTTGTCTTTTTTTCTCCTTAACAAGGCATATGAAGATTGAAGGACTCTTCAATACATCACTCAAGTGTTCATAAAGGACAAGCCTAACATCTGAAAAGATCTAATTTTGTTTCACATATTCTTCCTGTCTTCTCTCCATTCACTGGCTAAAAACTTGATAAGCACATTACAGACTTCCTTATAGACATTTAACCTCAACTTCTAAGTTATATTCTAAGTTCTTTCTTCCATAGAATTAAATCTGTATCAAATTATGCCTAGGCTTGTGCTTTGCAAGAAGATCAGACAATAATGCCAATCAAGGCATTATTCATTACATTGCTAGGGCAATGTATCTGAAGATGATAAAAATATTCAAATACTTAGAGCTTAGAATATGAGCCTTAATATGAAAGTATGGTGTAAGCCAAGGTTGATGTGAGTGGAAAGACTAGGATAGTTTTCAGTGGGATTGGGATCCGGGCCCCTGTGATTTAAGAAACTCAACCCTCAAGATCGTTAATGCCCAAGCCCATGTAATTTTATTGTCTGAATCTCACAGTTGCTGAGAAGTCTTCCAGCTACACAGCCCAGAACACACTTGAAGCAATCAACTTCAGTTGAAATGAATAAAGCAGTAAACTTCTGGGACATTATTACTGATTCTTGATTGAAATGGACTACATAGCAAACAGTATTGAAGAAGGCTATTAAACTGAGAAACACAGAAACTAAACCCCAAACCTTTGCTAGCATTTAGACTCTCAGATTTCAGGTGAAGCTTCCCTCTTCCCACATGGCTGCTTTCAGTATGCAAAAGTGCTTGAAAAAAATTAAAAATAAATCTTTTGACATAAATGAAACATTACCCCATTATCCACATAATCCAAAAGTTAGCAGTATGTTACAAAGGTTCTGGACCTGTACTAGGGTGAATGAGGATAAATGTGACATTATTACATTATTTCAATCCAATTGGAGCTAATTAATCTCATTCATGAAATTATGCGCATGCTTATATCTATGCAGAAACACATACCAGTTTCCAGAGGTCTGGCTTTGAGTTTTTTATGCTTGTTTGTTTTTTCAAACACTCTCTTCAAACATATTCTTCGACTACATAGAATGTTCCTTCCCTATTACTTAATGCTAAATGAAACATCACTACTAGTATTTGCATCCTCTTTAATAAAAGGCTTAAATTTTTCCTACATGGCTTTTGACACTTGGTTGGAATATAACTGCTTTACTGATTAGAAGGTTTTGTGCCTGCAGATCCAAGCCTAGTCAGCAAACATAAATATTAATATCTAGTGCATTTCCTTACAATTTACCTGGAAAATAAACAGTAATTTTCTAGTGCTTGAGTTACAAAAACTTGTATATATGTATGCATGAATATGCATATCTAGACACACACATGTAATTTGTGCAATATATTCAAGTGGAATAAAGGTAAATAATTAAAATATCTTGTTAGTTTTCTTTTCTGCCCTGGCATTACATGATGCAGTGTATTACATGATCTTTTAACATTTTTCAGTATGTAGTATGATATTTTCTTCTTACTCTAAATGCATCTCAACCCACCAGCAAGAGGATTATTAACAATCAAAGCAAGTTAAACTTCTGTTCACTTTTCCACTTTTACTACTCTTCCAATGTGGTTAAAGACCACATCACCATCTTTGATGTGGTCATCTTTGACTACATCAAGCTTTTGACTTGAGCTGATTTTGTTTTATTTCTCTACTCTACCCTCCCCCCACCACCCTGCTCCTTTTCCTTTTCCCTATTTCAAAGAAGTCTTGAAGTGTTGCCCTTCAGGTACTTCATTATTTCTCTCTTTTTGGAAGGTTACAGAGCAGAAGTTTGCCTGTGCTAATCTGCTGCACCAAGAGGATACATCCTGCAGAAGAACTCCAGGACTTTCTAGTCTAAAGCATCATAAATGTATGAGTACAGGCTCCTGTGCTGGGAAAGACCCTTGGTTAATAACGTCATGACATTTACAAGACAGCTGACACTAATGCAGCTTGCAGTCATATATTGATTCAGGACATACATGCCATTCCCCTCAAACAACACTCAAAGGAATGCTTTATGCTCTCCTATTCAAAAACATCCCTACTACTTATTGCAGAAGCCTGCCTACTTTGAGCACTGAGGCAGTGCCACCATGCAAGGGGATTTGTACCACCGTTGGGGAACCCGAGGATGCAGTCCTAAGTCCTCCTAAGGCAGGGAATGCTGTAGTACCCCAGCTAGATACATAATTTCTAAACACTGACCCTCAGTCATCACACGAGACCTACACACAGATATTTCCAGGCTGTAAACTGAAAAAGAACAACAACAAAAACATTTCCAGACAGCCACTAATGTGTTACAGGGGAAGGGCAAGAAGAAATGCAGTGAGACAACAACTCCAGAAAGATAGCCCAGCCTTGCTATGAGGTAACCACCAGCAGACAGCCCACAGGGGAAGGCAGAAGATGCTTCTGCCTGGATCAAAGCACCTAAGACAATTCTGGGCCACTGTGTGCTTCGCATGTGGAGTGGTGACACAACAGTCTCCCAAAGTGCTGTCCTGCCACTGAGGTCACTGAGGTCCTTCAGGTCCTCCTGGGGAATGGGTGGGATCCGAAATGCAAAGGAATTTTAATAAACAAGAGTCAATTTCCTATGAGGCAAAGCAGAAAGTCCTTCTGTGCAGAAGTACAGCGTTCAATTTGTTATGTAAATCCTTCACAGAACATAGAATCCAAGACTGGTTTGGGTTGGAAGAGACCTTAAAGCTAATCTGTTTTCAACCCCTGTCACAGGCAGGGACACCTTCCACTAGACCAGGTTGCTGCAAGCCCTATCCAACCTGGCCTTGAACACTGTCAGGGATGGGGCAGACACAGCTTCTCTGGGCAACCTGTGCCAGGGTTTCACCACCCTCATAATAAAGAATTTCTTCCTCACATCTAATCTAAATCTACCCTCTTTCAGCTTAAAGCCAGCCCCTCTTGTCTTGTCACTACAGGCCCTTGTAAAAAGTCCCTTTACAGCTTTCTTTAGGTATTAGATGTGTGGAGGTCTCACTGTTTTCCTGATCCATATGAAATTAATAATGTCTGCTTTATTTCTATGCAAACATCACTAGTTTTATGCTGCACATTTAGACTCAAGCCTCTTCCCCCCATTTCTCTTTTGCTAAGTGATTAATAAATTTTTAACTCCTATAATTTTAAAAAGCAGTTTTGCCTTGTAGTGGTGCCCCAGCCCCCCTCTGCCCCCCAGCTGTTACTACCATTTTGGAAAAAAAAAAAAAAAACCTGTATTTTAAAAGCACAATTCCAGAAGTAGTAGCATGAAGGGAAAAACAGCTTAAATTAGTTAGTCATGACAGTAAAAAGTTTAAGACATGCTACCCAGAACTGAGGAACACAGTTCAGAGTTAGTTACTTAAATAAAAAGGATATTAACTGTCAGAGGTGCTAAGCAAGACAGCATCATTTCTGGTCTCAAGTCACCCATAGTTTCTTATATAAACTAATCTGATTTTCTTCACTGCTTGAATCCCATCTGGTTAGCTCCTCACAGCAAAGTCAAGTTGCATCTTCTCTAAGAAGCGTTTGTACAGGCATAGCAAAAGCCCTCTGCTGAGATATGTCATGGTTTCCTAAGGTGTGTGTTTCCATTCAGCACTGCACTTTAATTCAGCTGGAGAGATATTTTCAAACTTGTTATACCCTGTGATCTTGAACAACAAAATAATGAGCTGCTTACCCAGATGCCTCTTCTGAACAAGACACAGTGTGGGCTGCTGTAAAAGCTTCTGTAATCATTAACTCCTTCACTATGAAGCTGAGTGTTGTTTGGACACAAAACACAGGAGGCCTGGACTTGCCAGGAAAGCATGAGTTGTGATAGGAATTGCACACTATCCACAGCAGCAAGTTAGACCTTTGCTAATAGCCTGGAAATGCAAGACCTGTAAATAAACCTGCTTGGACTGATAAGAGGAGGTTATCAATATCCACCCTATTCCACAAAGACTTCTGCACTGCAAAGGTGAAATCCTTTTTCCTGATTTCATTGCTTTTGTGCCTGAAATAGAAGAAATCAAAGTGCTCTGAGGCTGCCTGCTGCCATCTGTCAGTTTAAGAAAGAAAATATGAGGATGTGTCAAGACAGCATCATTAAGACCATCTGGGAGCTCTGGGCACTGGGCAAACCAATTCCTCTAATTGTGGTAAGTATATTCTATGGGATTCCTTTTAATTGTTTCACAGATCATCTTTGTTAATGTAGCAAAGCTCAGTAGTGGCTAGAGCACACCCTTACAGAATAGCAGGGACACGGACTAATACCTTGACTCTGTCAAAGAAATGCACACAGCATTGTGGTAAATACACTAATCTCCCTTTTTAGACATGATAGGTAAGTATTTGATGAAATTTCTCAAGTCATTGAGTTGATTTCTTTTTGGGGGTGTTTAGAGGTTACAGGCAACCCCACTGTATCTCAGCTTTGCTAGCATACATTGAGCTACTTCATTTTTTTTCTCCCAGGAATGGACAATAAGTCTGTACATTGACATTTATTTAAACATTTACTGTGACTCAAAGCATCATCAAGTAGGGATTTAAAGCCTAAAGTAGTTGCCTGATGATTAATTTAGCCTCCTAGCATTGCTGATTAAGGGCTCAGTTTACTTAAGAAGGATTTTTTGAAGTCAAATAGATGCAGACCTCCTCAGAGAAGATGATTTTACACATCTTTAACTATCTAATTAAAACAAGTAAATGGTTTCATTTACTATTTTTAAGAATTTATCTACTCCTTGTTTTTACTCTAGAGCAAATAAAGTTGTCAGATTCGTCATTTGTGGTCTCAAGAACATCAGTAAATGAAACTTCTCCTATGTATTGTTAAATTACTTTTTTTTTCTTTTTGTGGTATTAAGCACAGAACCGCAGTCTTGTCCTGCACAGTCATTAAAAGCAAATCAAACCAGACAACAAAAACAACCACAAAAAAACAAGCCATAAATCAAAGTGTTCCTGGTGAAGTAAATTCTTACTGGTTTGGGTTTGGTTTTGCTTGGTTAGAGGCTTCTTTTTCTTTTGGTTTGTGGTTTTTGGTGAGTTGTTTGCTTGGTTTGGTTTTTTTCTGATGTTTACTTTTTTTATATGCAATTTTAAATGTTTTAGCTCCAGAAAATTTTGCTTTTAAAGAGATTTTGTTTTGCATTTCAGGTAGTATAAGATGTTTATATCTGTGTTCCATTTCTTCAAACAAGCAGAAACATCATGTTTTGGTTTAGGCCATTATTTTTCTTTCTTTAGCTATATTAGCAAACAGCACATGCTGAAGCTGATGTGGAGGACCTGACAACCACAATATTTTCATTTCAAGGAGTTATCACAATAGAGCTCCAGCCTGGTACTCTCAACAGACAGCTGGCTACAGACCATAGCATAGTGATAGGAACAAACTGGGATATTCACTTCAAAAGCATGTCCCTGGTCCAACCTAAACCACGCTTTCGAGTTTTCCCCTGGATCTGCTTAAACATCCTCCAACAGCCTGGTTGCTTCCAATAAACCAACTGAATTATATACTAGCGTACAGCCACAGGATCCTTCCAGCACAACTATTATACTGACACTGTCTTTTATTCCAGGATAAGTTTCAGATATAGAGAATGTCAAAACATTGAAGGCTTTTTCTGATTAAGGACAAAAGTCTGTTATATGCTTTTCAGAGCTACTATTGCTCTAGATTTTCTTGTTTTCTCAATACATTAACCAGACAAATTTAGTTACTTCTTACAGCTATCTAGACACCTGAAAAGGACTATACATTCTGAAAGGTGAAACAAACTGTTATTTTCTTTATTTATGTATATGACTGCATCAGAAAAAAAGAATAGGAAAATTGCACAAAAGAATAAACAAGCTGGTTTTAACTCATGTTTGATTTTTTTAAAAGCAGTCATTAAAGTTTCAACCCTATTTAAAATTTCCCACAGTTATATTAAAACCAAAGCATTGCCATACTGCAAGTAGATATATACCATAGGGCTACAAGAACACATTTCTTATTGACAGTGAATTGCACTTCCTGTGAAGAAGAATAAACATATTCTAGAGGCTGGTCATACAGAAAGGTCATACAATGCATTTCTGATTAAAAGCAGATTTTAAGTTTTCTTAGCTTCTTCTAAATGTGAATTGTGATTCACGTCATGCTATTCAAACCAGCCCAACTCCATAAGACCCTTAGATTTGCTTTTGTCGAGCATGAAATCAATGCCCAAAGATCTTTTTTCCATCTACAAGATGGATATTCTCAATGAAATCTAACAGCTACCCAAGGATTTGTAATATCAGAGTAGTAAAGTGGCTACACACAGCCAGTGAACAAGAAACCCAGCTCCATTCTGGCTGACATACTGGACCACAGGTTAAAACAACAAAGCTGGTTCTTTTTCCCTTTTCCTTTCATTTTTTTTCTCAATTCTGCCAATAAATTGACATGTTATCTTTGGCAAATCAGTTTATTAGCAGCTTGGAGATAAAAAAACTCGGCTAGCTGTTGCAGAAGTACCTGCTACAGACAAGTGGCACAGTTTTATTCTTATTACAACTGCAGACTGTACCTCTATACTGTAAGCAAGACGTGATGAAGGCAAAATATTGAAACCATGGCTGGACAAATAATATGATGAACCCAGAGAGAAGAAGAAACACGACCAGAAAACCTCACCAAAATTAAGGGCTTAGGCTGTAAGACAAGGTTTTATAAACAAGCATTAAATGAGAGAAAAGAAGATCGAGCATGGATATTTAAACTTCAAAATATGACTGCTACTAGCATTGCAGGTTTTTTTTCACCCATGCTCTTATTTCAGAAAACACAGGGCATCTATTTTAAGAAATGAATTTTACCTGTGGTATTTTGAAAGCTCAGGAGAAAATAAAAGTCTATTGATTTTATCTGCAGACAGAAACTCAGACACAAATCAAGGTGAAGTGACAAAGCTAATAAAGGGCAAACCATCACAATGAAGTACAAGAGGGCAATTTACTCAAGTCCTTGAAGCAGCCCATTAAAACGAGGCTGTGCTGCATAGTCAGCATCATTTTTGGATTTTTACAATCAAACTACTTGGCTAACACCAATTAATGAAAGTTTACCTTGTAATCAAACACCTCTATAAACCCATTTCCACCAGTTTGTGATGCCTGTGAAGATCACAGATTTTACTAGCTCCAAAACTTTGCGGAACGGATCTTATGAACATGCACTGTATTTGTCTTAAGAAACTGTAAATTCTGCATAGTTTTCTAGCAGCCTTAATCATGAGCCCTTAAAAATCACTTTTCATCAATAGGTGGCTAAATAGTTCACAATGGAGAATGATTTTAGTTTTCAGGACTGTATCAGTCTGAAAAGCATTCAGTTCTCCTGAGTCACAGCCCAGTATTTTTAACAGTCATACAGGTTTGTCATTTGGATCACTGCTTTTTGGAAAAAGTTAATGCTTCAAAAGTGTAGCAAGGTGTGGTCATCTGTTGAAAAATAACTGCAAAGTATTATCCAGTACATTAAACAGCATTGACTGGATTCTGACCTGTCAGATACACACGTTATCTATTTTCCATACAATACGATAACATTCCTGCAGCCTCAATAGTATTATAAAACATACTCACAGAATTTTGCTCAACAAAATAATTCATTTCGGCTTCAAGACAAATCAATATTATGACTACCAGCAGGAGATCAGGCACATGCTTCTCTCCTTATCTGGCCCAGGATAATCTCAGCTACTCCTTTGGAGCATTTTATATCAAATTGTTATGCATATGCTTGCAAAAATGACAACTAGGTGCAGAGTCATTATCTCCCCATTTAAGCCTTATTCTAATGTCATGTCAGCAAACCAAGAACTGGTCAATTATTTTGCAAGTAATCCAGAAATAAAGGCAAAACCATAACAAAACCCAATAAAGAAAACCCCCCAAATATGAACTGTAAATAATTTCTGAATAGAAAGATTATATATATATACACTTGAATCTATTATTCACTACAAGTTATCACTCTAATCCTTCTGTAATGTCTTTATTTATAGAAAACAGCAAATGAGCTCTTCCTGCTGTCTGCTCTGCAGAGCCACACTAGCTGAAGAATAACAAGCTGGTCTCATTCTTTTCTAATGTGATTACTGGAATTAACAATACTTCTTCCACAGTCCTTATTGTCATCATTATTCTGTAATGACAAAAATGCGGTGATTGATTCTTAAATTCAGGTGAAGCTCACAGTTAAAACAAAATGTCTTTTTTAATTTTTCTTTTTTTGTAGTGTAATTCAATAGATTTTTATCTGAGAGTCAGTGAGGGAGAATAAATGAGACACAGAAGTGATGCTTTCCCTCAGAGACTCACCCTTCAGACAAGATCTACATGCAGAGGGTTTTCATTTATCTTAATGAAAAACGGCAGATCATTAATATGCCTCTAAAAACTCAAGGTGCACACTCCAGTAAAGATGTGAGGAATTAATGGGCTAGCTACTCACCCTACGATGGCTTCTTGGATGTTCAGCAAGCAAACTGAATGAAAAGCCCATTTAACCAGGCAGCTGTGCACAGATCCTGCTCTGGATAGGCTGGAGGGTGCTTCAGGGATCCCAAAATCTGAGCAGGGATTAAAAAAAAGGACCTTAACCCAGAAACTGCTTTCATCTTCTCTACAGCAAACAGGCCAAGGACTAGCACTCATACGGAAGGTCCTTTATTCATACCTGAATTCTGTTTTTCCAACCCATTTCAGGCAGAGCCAAGAATTTATCCCACTCAGTCCACTTCACTCCAATTTGTTGGGTTTTCTTTTGGAAGGAATATATGATGGAAAATACTTTGCATTTACCTCATAAAATTTAATCAAACACACAATGTCCTTTTTCAGCCAGCACAGCCAGAAATATTGTCCATTAAATGAATACAAGAGGAAACATTTCAAAGGCTGTTCCTAGTTCCCAGAACTGTTCATTCATAATGAACATCTAAGCTGCTTTCAATAGATGTTGGAAGTAGTAAATTGGAAATAGAAGACAGAGCCTGGAAGCTTTGGGGTGGGCAGGGGGGAGTAGGAGAATACCAGAAAAAAACCTTTTAAATGTGTTAAATTTCAGACCCATCAGACTGATGCATTACTATAATGCTTGCCTGCAAATCACTGGATTATTTTAACTGCCAGCCACATTAGTGTGTAACACTCCCATGTGTGTGCTGATGTTGCAAATGATACAGAATCCATGAGTGAAGGCAGCTATGTTTTATCCCCAGCTCTCCTGAACATCTCATCTCCCATGCCACACCATGTGGGATGCTCCACCTGCCTCAGCCTTGTTCTTCCCACTGGATCACCCTCCGGCTCCCTCGGGATTGATCCAGGGAATATGAGCTGTGTGACAAATTGTTGAAGAAGCACAAGTAAGTATACATCTATGGTGCATAAATGAGCCTTTTACATTTCAGAGCAAACATGGGAGGTGGGTGGGAAGGCTCTTTTCTTCTGATGGATGATTATAAGAGATACAAAGAAAATGATGAGTTCACGTCTTACATGTCTGAGACTGATTACAGAAGTACAAACGTTTTTCTGAAGATGCCAACCCATTTAGACACATTTTTCAGCTCCTGGTTATTTATAAACAGTAGCTCCCAAATGCTTGTTATCGAGGCACTAAAGGCAAATTTGAAGAAAGCCGTTACAGGTATTCTGAAACATCTCTCTTGTCCCATTATATACAATTTTATCTAACACTTTCACTCAAAACCTGCATAGCTGAATCATTCTCTGTGAAGAATGCAAGATTTATTCAAGTTTGAAATGTTAGCTGTCTGGTTTGTGTAATTTTCTATTTGCTCCAAGTACTCAGATATTTAATTCTACCAGCCCTTAGAGTACAATTGTACCGACACTAGCACGGGCCTCATTGCAGTAGTTGGAAAAGCTTGGTCTTGGGCTTTATGGACACAGATGCATCCCTTTCTCTTTCAGATTCTGCACTTCATCCTGCTGTGATGGGGAAAGCAAGGCAGCAATCCCAAATCCATCAGATTCTTCTTGCCTCTCAGCTTTCACACAAAGCACTGACAAAAACATTAGTGGCTTCAAATGCATAACCCTTTGGCCTTCCTTCTGCAGAGAAGTTAGTGTTGAGGAGCTGACTGCAGCTCCCAGGCGTATTTTCAGCAATGCTCTGTACAGTCATTGCATTAGTTTCTCAGCAGTTCCCAGTGTACTGTAAATGTAGCTGCATTTCAGTTTCTATTAGGCCATCACAGCTGTTGCTCCCTTTCTTGTCAGAGGAAGAAAACCTTTTCAAGCCAAAGTGGCTTAAATCTTCGAAACCTCAAGACAAGAAGAAATGTTTCTTCTGCTTGTATTTTTTCCAGAGTTCTCATAGCTTGTTTCCTGTTTTGGCTTTTCAAAGCAGACACAGAAATATCTCCTTTTCCTCTAGTCACCAGAGTAGTAAAGAACTCTGATCACTGCATATTTTGCATACTCATCTGTGTTATAAAAAATTGTCCATTTTAAGCTGGCGTTTTGTCTCGACAACTGCACTGGACATCATATAGCAGTTTGGGATTGCTGCCTTGTTCTAGGTAGTAATCTTTGTGCTTTTTTTTATGTACACAAGAAGGATACTGCTACTACACACCTGTTGCTACTTCCAGCTTTTTTTCCTGAAACCAGATATTGGACTGAATAATTTTCCTTATGCTTGGTAATCTAGATGGTATTCTTTACTGTAGGATAATTTTGAAGTTATTACATTCCAGGGAAGGTCTTAGTTGGAAATACAAAAGGACTCTTTCTGCATGAGCTTGTGCCTTTTCAGTATTAACAACTCTAGCATCTTTCTTTGTAACTATTTTTATCTCATCAGCGTAAGTTACACTTAATACAAGAACGCTGAATGATGAAGAACATTGGAGATGGAATACGGGTATCAAATTAGATCTGAATCACTGCAGTGTTTGGTAGCCATTTCTACAGATTTTTCCAATACCAGTTTTCTGATATTTGTTCAGAAAATTAATATAAAATAAAAAAATAATAGGTATAGTCCAAATAAGGCTTAATCTTATCAAAATGGTTACCAATTTTCCCAAAGGTCAGAACTTTCTCTTCTCTCCTAGTGGCCTACTTCAGCTGGGATCTGAAGTAAATGTATTAGACAGCTGTATGTGTAAATATCAAATCTTCTCTGGATAATTTGCTTTAACATGATTTACAAAGGAAAGTCACCAGCATTATTAAAGTTATTATGTGATTGCAGAATATTCATAAATACTTCTGCAATATTCTGCCAGAAACAGTGTTTACCTTGACTTTCTATTTATCAGTGTGCTCCAGTAAATAAAAAGAAATAAGTGGAATAAAAACTTGGGTTATAAATCAAGATGGCTCTCCTATATAAGGGGACTAGTCTACCTTCATTGGCGGTGGTCCCACTCTTTATATTTCTTGTCCAAGTGTCAGAAGATAAACCTCTTGAATCATCATGTAAAGAACTTGAATTAAAAAGAGACAATAATCCTTAACTCAGTTATTTCTGTTATAAACTATACTCTTTCTTAGAAACAGGATAGGATTCCAGAAAAAGGAAAGTACATCTTGTTCTAACAGTATGTTTAATTGAATTTCAGTCTTTTGAAAGTAGATAAAGCTGACCTTCATGCTCAGCACAGTTCATTTCAAGAAAGAAATTAATAAAGACTACTAAGACTATAAGGATTTCTCCATCAGCTACTCCTATGTTACATTTTAAGTGAACATAACACTAATGCAAATTTATCAGAAACTCAGTTATTGTAATCCCATGTAGCTCACCTAAAAGTTAAATCCATTTACTGAAACTCCCTCAAAATTACATATTCATCTATTTGCCATTGCAGATCTTTTTCAAACTTAGGAAGTATTTTAATGTTTTTATGTAACTTATATTCCCAAATTATCTTTATTAAGAGTTTTTAGCTTGAAATATGATTACAAACATACCTGTATTTTACTGCAATTTAATGACAGTACAGATATCATAATGCATTAAGTAGGTGGGTCATTTTACTTTCTTAGCATGAGTGGCCCAGTAACCTATTTCAAATAGTGCATAGTGAGAAAAGAACTATAACAAATTCATAAAAGCTTTAATAATAAAAAATAAAAAATAATTTAAAAAGCTGCTACTTAGGACAGACTCATTCTATTTTCTTGAGCAAAAAGTCTTAACTGTCTTGCAATGATCCTATATCAAAATGTCACACTCTTCAATAGAAACACAAGGCATATTGAAGCCTACACAGTAAGACAGGTCAATCAGCATCTCACCTATTTTTAAAGAAAATCTAACTTTTCAGTTATATTGTGACTCATATATAACACAGTTGATCACCCATTGATACCCTGAACCAACCTCTTAGGCTTCATAGAGCACACGTGAAGTGGAGCCCCAAAATTTCTCCTGCCAGAGCAATCCAACAGCTCTGAACAGTTATATCTCAATCCTGCCTTCTTTTGATTTAACAAGGCCCTTAGCAGCAGGCTCTTCCACCTAGAAAAAAGAAGAAAGACAGTATACTCTATAATATATACAAAATACAGTAGTGGATCTGTTTTGTCTAAGATGAATTTTCATCAGAGCTTCCCCTGGCTCTTAGCCAGCTATGTCGGAAGAAAGGCACCAGATCAATTTTCCTGTATGTTTTGGGTTTTGATTTGGTTTTTTGTTTTGTTTTTTTTCATTTAGCTATAATCCTCTGTCATTAAACAGGAAAAAAAAAAAATCACCTGGAGCTGACGAAAACATCAAAAAGTCAAATAGAGGGCCAGTTTTAATCAGTATTTCATTGTTTATCTTCAACCTTCTAATTTATTTACAAGGAACTAGGTATATGATCAGATTTCAAAAAACTAAGCACTTAAGTGATTTGATTGAAATTAGGACAAACAGGTTTTGTCAAACAAAGCTGATTTTTTTTTCTTCTAAAATAAGTTTGGTTAATTAAATTATTTTTGGTGACTTAGTAACCTAAGTGGGAGAGTATTTTAGAGAATATTATTTCAGCTAATTAATTTTATTATAATTAAAGCCGTAAATGAGGTTTTATTCCAAAAGAAGTTAATTCAGAATAGGGCATTCTAATTTACTTTTAACTCCAATCAGTGAAAATTTCACTGCTCTTATCCTGGAAGAAATAAGCTTTCAAGAAAATTACTTAGCTTCCATAACTTGTTTTTATCACTAAAGAATACGCATTCAGCCTTAATTTCAGTGATGAAGAAGTAAGGAGACAGTCATTTCACAAGAAACCTCATACTGCACACTATGTTCAGCTTTGGTAAAAAAACAAAAAAAAAATAATGTGGAATACAGTTCCATGTTAATTGGCATAAGGAACCAAGAATGTACATCACAGGTAAGGTTAAGAATTCAAAAGCCAAAAGAATAGCCAAGTACTAATAAGATGCTAGGACAATTGCAATCCTTCAATGAGTTTCCAGAAGAATACCACCATCAACCAAAAACCTGTTATTGCCATGACATATCATCACTGAGACATTCCTAATGATTCTCTCCTAATATATTCTAATAATAGTGTCTCGATTTCTAAACATAGTTCAGTATAAAGAAATCTGGGAATATCTTTTTAGTGTTCAACAGATACGGCAAGATATGGTTCATTTTTGAAGTGAATTTGGTAAATCAAATAAAATTATGTGCCTCACAACACAGCAAAGTTAGATCTCATGAATTCCTCTACTCAGCCTTTCTCAGTCATTTTTCTCCACAGCCCATGTAACACTTTTGATATCTCTAAGAATTTCAGTTCACTAGGTTTCTTAGGGACCACGGGTTAAGGGCTTGACTATGTCAAGTGAGCTTCATGGTTGATAATTATTTATGATACAGGTCCCCAGAAATTATTTTGTTGGATATATCAAAAAAAGGGGACATAAAGGGGAGAGATGGGACAGAAAGCAAACAGTCAAGCTGCTTGACTTACTTTCCTTCTATATATGCCTTTGCTGGTACACTTCATTTCCCTTTTAAAAAAATATACATACATATACACACACATGCAGAAGGCAGATGCAGAGACACTGCATCTTTACATTAATCATTTAAAAGAATGAATAACTTAAAAGAATAAATAATTACAGAAGCATTTGATCTTTTTAAGGGTACAGATGGCAGGGGAAAAAAAAATCCACACTACACAGACCAGTAGAAGCACCAAGTAGCACCTAGACAGCATCTCAAGCAGGTAAGGAAGATGTACTACATACAGCATTAAGAGCTCTAGTTTAAAGGAAATCAGACTAGGAGAGTTCAAGTCCTTTGGAGACAAAGGCTAGAAGATTAGTGATAGCTCCAGGCATATGGAATGGCTTGACTTTCAAAGCTGACTGGAAATGAGGGATATTTACAAGTATTTCCTCCAGGCACTTGATGCTTTTAGCTTAAGCCTGGGTTATAGCACATTTCTTACCACCACCGTTCTTGGAAGAAAAACTGAAGTTCAAATGTACTTATAGTATATCCATTTACCCTTGAATTACAAATTAACATGCCCTGTCAATTGACAAACCTTTATCTATTCAAGAGGTTACAGAAGCTGCTTTTTTTCTCAGTATAATTTCACTGGAAGGTGCTGTTTTCAAATGAAAGGAGGATTGGAAAGGCCAGCAGAGGCCAGGAGCTAAAAAATAATAAGCTTAGAAGCCACAAACACCAAGAAAGAGATGAAGAATAGGGCAGGAAAAAAAAAAAGTGGCCCTAAGATGATAAATTTAAGACACAAAAAAGAAACAAATTTGCCTTTGTACAAGCAGTGAGAGTTTCACTGGTTTCCAATTCAAAGAGAAAATGAGTTTAAAAGTTCTGATATTGGACCCAAGAGCTGTGTCTCCACAGAATACTGCTTTCCTTGCTGCATTTACTTTGTATGCTCATCTAAGTCCAAGAGAGACAACCGATACAAAAACAATGCAGAAGCTACATGGCTGAAAAGACACAGGAATTAAACATTCAGATACCCATACCCAACAGATTGATTTTTTTTTTTAATGGAGAATTTTACCTTTCTTTGCAATCTTAAAAGAAAACCTGAGATCCAGGTATTCATGCCAAATAACTACAAGAACAAGAAATCCTTGCAGTAACCTCTAAATGACCTGAATGTGCTTCAGTCTTCTTTAAGAGAGTGCTTTGTGGAATTATACCTAATTTTGCAGTAAGGTTTTAACATAACTATTTTGTTTATTCTTCACTTACTAATAAGCAAAAAGCCCTTCACATAAGAAATTAACAGCAGTTCCAGGAAGTTGCTCATATGGGGAACTCTAAACAAAGCTCCATAACCCTTCCGTTTTCACAGAACATCTAGAAATAAGCAGAGAAGAATGCATAAGCTCTTAAAATAATCATAATGTATAAAGCAAGACAAGGAAGTAGGACACTATGTAGGACACTACATCATTCTGATCCTGGTAAGAAATTCAGTCCTCTACCATCATTGCTTTGCCTATTTTCAACTTCATGAAAAGATTGAGAACTCAGTTCTCCTCCTGTATTTGGGGCTAGATTAATTAGGGGCTATTCATATTGATTAGCTATGACAGCCAGCAGCTAGTTATAAACAACAACAAAAATTCTTTCTTCTCCTCATACTGACCTACCATGGGAAAATTTGTGTAGGTGCAGCAGAAGAGAAAAGTGGTCACCTCCTCTACTCTTCTTGGTACTTTCTTAAGCCAGAGGACTTAATAAGCGATTGTTTTTCATTAGCATTCCTTCTTGTCTCAAGCCTTTTCTTCTCTTGCCCTAAGTTAATTTAAACTCTTAAAGGAAAAAGGAGGGGAACAATGAGGAAGGCAGGCCCTTTCTCACTGTTTGACATAGATATTTTCACCAACATTTGCAGGTAGGAAAACAGCATGGGACTGATTAAAGACAGTTTTATTCTCTCTCATTTTACTCTCCTTTTTGTTGCTCTGGGCTAAAATTGTGTTACAAAGGAACAGACACATTAGCTAAACACAGGCTCTTCCCACAATCAATATTGCAGTGAGCTGAGTCACAAGAGTAAACTGGCACATACTGCTTATATGCATTCCTGGGCATTTGTTAGACTTGGCTCACTCCTTATTCACAGGGACTCTCACATATTTTCTCCCTTTTCTATGAAAACTAAGTTATCACCAGAAGACAGACTTCCTGCTACAAGCACTAATAGCCGACAGACATATTAGAGCACTTATACATTGGTTTGGGTTGGAAAGGACATTAAGATCATCCAGTTCTCACCCCCTGCCATGGGCAGGGACACCTTCCACTAGATCAGGTTGCTCCAAGCCCCATCCAACCTGGCCTTGTACACTGCCAGGGCTAAGTCATCATCATCATCATCATGGCTTGACTTCGCGAACGAAGATTTGGGAGGAAGGGCTTTACCCACGCTTACTACAAGCACGCTGATGACTAAAAAGGCCAATGTGGGATAGGCAAATCCAGTTGCAAAAAGCACAGCGAAAGGTCTCCTCGGATGGGGTGCAACTCTTTCTACATTGTCTTTTCTCCTCGAGACTGATTCTGTGTGAGTTCTCAAAGGAGACAACGGCATTATGTATGGTCTCCAAGTCTCCCAATTTGAGTCCAAGGTGGACCACTGATGGCAGTCAATATGACCTGCCCATGGACACACTTGATCTGATCCTTCAGTTGAGACCTGTCTGGCATGGGAGACCCTACCGGAGGCATATGCCACACCAGCATAGCTCCCAACCTCACAAGGGCAAGCAAGCTCTTTCCCCATGACAAAGGGGTGCCCGTGAAAGAGCGCCAGGGCTAAGTATATTGTTTAGATATTGCATGCAAGACACCTCAAATTAAAGCTGAGGGCAAAGTTAATTTTACACTCCAGCCCCTCAAAGTCATTATGCTATACCAGGAAAACAACAGTAATGCAGAAAATGCGCCACAGTACCCTTCTCTTGAAGCTGGGATGGGCAGAGTTACTTTTTTCCTTTTATTTAAGGAAGGTATATAGAGTCAGTAGTACACATGCATCTGCATTGTAATTTGAAGCCAGCTGTCAAAAGCATTAAGACCCACTGAGATCAAAATTGTGATATCTTAGGCTGTTACTAACATATTTACCACAGATTATCTACAGATTTTCTTAGAAATCCTTTGACACAAAAACTTGATTAAATAGAGTGGTTTGTAGGACTAGGTAGTATTTTTTTATGCTGATAGGCAGAGAAAATGCTTTTACCAGCTCAGTTTCTTAAATTCAATCTCATACAAACAAAACTGTTTTTTCCAACCAGCCCTGCTATTAGTTCTCTGACAGGTCTTGCCTCATTCATACATATTATCTGTCAAAGAATAACAATACTGGTATACTACACAACTTGGGCAAAGCATGAGGAGAACTGCAGGAGCACGAAGGAAAAATCAGTTCAACATCAGCTCTTCCAACACCGTTAGAATGCAGAATGTTTGTCTCAGGTTTCTGGCAGTTTTATAACCTCCCCAAATATGCTTTTGCACCCAGGTTTTTTATATCCTTATCTGAAAGACAGCTTTCTTCACTTGGTTTCCTACTCTAACAATTTTAGTGACAAAGTAAGTGCATATTCATTGATTTAGACAATTGATACTATAGTTCCCAGGGTATTTCTCACAGCATACAAATCAAATCCTTTATTTTCATAAATAACCGAGTTCAAGATCACTACTAATGTTACTATTCCAATTCAGGCCCTTGAGAAATCTTGTGCTACTTCAGGAAAATGTGGTAGGGTGGGGAAGGGTACAAGAAAGAAGTCATTGTGTTAGATTAAACAAGGTAGCACTGTTTAGCAAATTCAAGCAAAAATTAATGATACAGATCTGGTGATCCATGGGAAAACCACCATGGTTGGGAACATACTCCCCTCTGTTTTTCAGACAAGACCTACATATATTAAACTCTCATCTACTCACAGAAACATGTATCTGTACAACATCACTCTGACTTATCCTGAACTTAGCCTTTCCTCCTAGGAACCATCATTACATGTATTTCAGGGTTTTTCCTAAAACAAGATCTGAAAACATTCAGCTCACACTCAGACTTGACCAGTTTAACTAGAACATTAGGCAACAGTCATTATACTGGCTCATTACAGTAACTGCACTAATCAGATGTAGCAGGAACAGGAGGAAGATGCTTTCACGTAACACGGTTTCTGAACATCACTGCAGACCTCTCAGAGTAGTTCCTACTACTACTGCAGAGTGGTTTACATGCTAGATATACTGCTGAGTCTTGTCTGAAAAGAAACAAAAGCACTCTAATTTTTTTCCAGTTATACGTATTTATCAGAGAACAGATTTGCATTGCAACCAAAAAAGCCTATGTACCACATATAGAATAATATTTGAAAAAAGGCAGGCAGCTTAGCTTTACCACCTCCTGCAGTGCTATGCTGTTTCAAGGAGATAGGCAAGACACACAATTCTAATATTAGTCATTTGTTTGTCCTGTACCCTGTGCTGGTAGATGCCTGGCAAGGCCATATTTAAAGGAAGCTTTCTTGATAGGAAAACTTTTCTGCATCTTTCATATGTGCATAAACAGCATAGTAATTGACAGAGCAAGCAATAGCTGCAATATCAAGAAATCTTAGATATTATTTATAGAACAGACAGCTGTGCAATTGCAACGGCATCAATTTCATTTGCTAGTTTTTGGGCGTACCCACAGGACCATTAATTTAATATTTAGCTCACCCAAATCCAGCTACAGTGCACTTCATGCAGGCAGGCTTCTTCCCAGAAATAACTATTTTCTTAACAGGCCTTCAAACAGTTTTCTTAATTTACACTTTTCAAGCTTAGGCTGTCTTGGAAATAAGGGGCATTGGATATTCTGAGTCCTGGCAGAACACATGAATTCTAGAACTTCACCCAATATTTTTTACAGTTTGCCATAATTCCTAACTGAATTAAGGCATGTCATGAAGTGCCTTAAATCTTGACTTAAAATTTAAGAGGATTGGAGAGCTTGTGATTCTAACAGTCTCAATATGAGCCATCATTTTTATTAAGTCCATCAACATGTCCTTAGAACATCTTTCAAGACGAAAGTTACTTGTGGAGTTAGTACAGGGATCAGTAAATTTGCGAGCCCACATACAACACAAAGCCTGTATCTTAGCATGCATTTTAATATTTTTGTTTGATAAAAATTGATGAGAAACCAGATGAGAACTTAAGTAACAGACATTATTTCTCTGTGCAGTGTGTTTTCCCACAACATCCTGTCAGTTGTCTTCTATTCTTGTTATTTAGAAAATAAATTGTCACTGTAACTGAATGCACAAATTTCTCAGCCAATCAGTGTAAACTAATCCAAATACAACAGGGATAGTGCCACATATCCATAGGCTAGATTTGGTTAGGCATCTTTCAGACATGATCCATATAAAAATGAAGGAGAAGATACAGAAAATTGTGTGTCCTTTCTGAGGCAAGCCATAGAGATAAATATGTTGCAGCTTGCTTAAAAATCTTTTTATGACTGTGATACCTCTGGGTCAGACTCTATTTTGTAGAGCGCAGCAAATTTTGACAGAACAGTACCTCTTTGTGGCTGTAATACAGTAATGTATCAAATTGGTGAACAAGACAAAATGGGATGACACTTTTTCCAAGTTCACTGAAAACCAGAGGTGTGAGTCATTACACAAATGAAAAACCCAGAACTAAAGAACCCCAAGAGGACAAAACAACTCTAAAGTATACTTGAAGCATCCTCTGCTGGAATATACATTCTTTTTCTTTCTTTTTTTGTTTTTTTTTACAACAAACACACAAGGGGAAGCTTTAAACACTGAGTATGACTTCACTCACTATCAGATGTAACTGTATTTCTCATTTGTTAGGTAATAAACAGTTTGATGACTACCATTTAATTTACAGGCAGAAGTCATCTGCAAACTTCAGAAGGTCAGAAAGATGCTTGTGAAAAACATGGAGGCAAAGGAAAGGAATTTGTAGTCTGCAGAAAACAAGCAAATAAAATATAAGGAAGACTGGGGACCTGGCTAGGGTCATGAATATTTTCACAAGCCTGCAGAAAACAGAGGAGTGAATTACTGTAATGCTTTGCCAGTGGAACCTACTGTATGCTATTACTCACTTTCAAAACCTCTCTACTTCGAAGAAAGTGCTTTTGCGTGAATTTGGATGACTAAGCAGGCCTCAGTACCTGTTTCTTTTTCTTTTTTCTTTTTTCTTTTTTTTTTTAAGCCCCACACAATGGATTTTTTCATTTCAGGTACATTTCAAGAAAATATTGATCTGTTCTTACTATTCTGAAGAGTAATTAAAAATCCCTGATTGCTTCCAAGCAGAGAGCAATGCGTGCTTAATAGAAATCTTCTGCAGGTGATAACATGCAAATTTCTAATACTTTTCAAAACCCATCTGAAACATTTTCCAGAGAAAGCTCGCAAAGGTGTCCTGTTCAGGTAAACGCACATGACCCGAGAAGCAGCGCTCTGCAGGGAAGGACATGTGGAGCACATCAACCCTACTTCACTTGAATATCTGAATATTTATACAACATGCTTTTATAGAAACATACATATAAGTGTTTAGTACAAAAATATTACACCCCAGGCTTTTAAAGCATTGCTTTATATAATACCAAATGTGAAACCTCACCAGAGAAACAACCAAGAGAGCCCAATGAGCTGGTAACAGAAGTCAGCATAGAGGGGGTAAGGATATCACAGGTTTAAAAGACCCTCCAGGGAGATTTTTCTAATGTCTCACAGTTAAGCTCCAGGACTCTGATGTCATTTATTTTCTTGCCTTGAGTAGAGAAATCAGAGCATCACAAACACCCGGAATGAATGTTTCTGTCTGGTTTGATCCACTGCTGAATCAAAGCTGTCTGCGAAGCAGCCTGAAGAAGTGTGTTTAACTAGTAACATGCACTGGGAGATACAAGCTGCCATTTTTTTTAAAGACTCTCACACACAAATATATGGGAATTTGAGCTATATAAACTAGTTATGTCAGTATTTAGGAATAAGGCCTGTACTTTATTTTCCAGAATCCAAGTTTTTATACTGCATGTTCTCTACTGTCTACATTGTTCACTTGCACTGTTAAATAACATGAAACTCCACACTGACCCAGAAAAAAACACTTAAACCAGCTATTTAAGTGTTAGGCAGAAGAATATCAGAAAAGAGAAATGGCTAGGATCACATGTATGTGACTTCTTATTTAGGTGACAGGGAGGGTAACACTGCTCAAAACCTCCCCACTCTGCTGCTGTTGTCCTACAGTGGCTTTTGTGGGGAGGGAGAATGAGGTACAAGTGATATTATTTACTGTATGGAAGCTTGCAAACAAGGACTGCCATGGGATTACGCAGAGAAGAATTCAGATGCCTGGCACTCCAGATTTCCACACAGCACTCTGCTAGAGAGTGGGGTTTTCTTTCTTTTCTCTACAGCTCACATGTATCACACGTAATGAAGTAATTCAAATTGATTTTTCCTAACATAAAAATACCTCACCATGTCCCAGCCAGCTGGGTACTAACCCTAACCAGAAAGAGAAAAAAAATTCAGGGAAGGAATTCCACTTAATTTTTGGAATATTTCAAAGCCTTTTCTTACATACACAAACAGCATCTGCCTATCTGCTTGACAGCTGCTACCATATGATGGATATTAAAGCACAGCACTCCTATTCTAAAGGGAAACGCGTACAAGCATTTCATGAAATAATTGTAACACGATCGATGTTTAGTATGAGAATTTTCCAATGGCTTTCCTCTGTTTAATATCCCAAATGAGTACAAGTAAAGGTGTTACATCCTGTAACTCTACAGCTACACAAACAGAATCTGAAATAATCCTTCCCTCATTTGGGAAAACTAAAATCTGTATTACTTCTCAGCTTTGACAGCAACACTGGTAAAGCTACAAAACAAGTACTGAATGAGAGTATACTGAACACCATCCCCCCTGAGATTAATGGTTTTCACAAGATAACACAGATTTCATGAAATCTAAGGTGAATTCCTGGTCAGCAAAGCTCCAGTTTGTCCTTTCTGGATCCTCCTCTTGGAACCTGTACCTCTGACTCAGCAAAGGTTTTGTTCTTGAACTACACAGGAGAAACAAGAACATTTCTTCACTGTTTGTGTACTCTGGATTCACCTCTGTGCTGTAATCAAACAGCCCTTCTGAGGTCTTCACTGGCCATACACAGCATCTGCTTTCAGTCACCCCTCCAAAGTGACTCCAGCCTAGACAAACTTGTGACATCCTTCCCTGGTCATTTAACAACTGAGTTTATGCTAAGAAGTTATATTCCGAGTCTCATGTTTCAAAACAACCTCTCCTCCCACAGCTAAGAAAAAGCAATGGAATTCGCAAATGGTTTTACAACACATTTTACTATAGTTATTCAAGTATCACATACTTAGAGTACACTAGCCAGCCCAAATTAGAGCCCAGTTTGCTATGCGCTACAGAACCAAAGACGGTCTCAACATTGCTTATTTTCCTCTTCTCCCTAAAGCACACAGAGACAGGAGTTCCCTTGGCATGGAATCATAGAATCTCAGACTGGTTTGGGCTGGAAGGGACCCTAACATCACACAGTTCCAAACCTCCTGCCATGGGCAGGGACACCTTCCACTAAATCAGGTTGCTCCAAACCCCATCCAAGCTGGCCTTGAACACTGCCAGGGATAGGGCACCCAAAGCTTCTCTGGGTAACCTGTGCCTGGGCCTCTCCACCCTCACGGGAAAGAAATTCTTCCTTTTATCTAACTTAAATATCCCTGCTTAAGTTTGAGAGAAACAAGGTTCAAACACTACAAAGTGAATCCATGCATAGGTTTCTCCCCACCTTTCCATATTAATTTTCCATATTAAGACTCTTCACACACATAAAACCTTGCCTTAAGCATTTCTAGAATCTACACAAGTCTTGACAGTGCCTATAAACTAGGGCCTGGGTTTTTAAAGCCAGCTTTGGCTGAACTGGGCTCTCTGGCATGCACTGCCTTTGCAGTACCCCATTTGGCAGATGACCTCAATTGTATTGGGTGGACAAGGTGCCAGAGGTGCTGATTTCTTGTTTTCTCATCCCTCTTACTGCCAGCATCAAATCAGTGACAGAAGATACGGCAGACTAGCTCAGTTCCATCCTTTGTCTTGTTTAAGCTGCCACATGAAATGTTTCAACCTCCAGGTACAGGACAGCCTGAGGTAAGAAAGGCAATGGTATCAATCTTTCCTACTGAAGTTAAACTGCTTCGAAGAGATGAATTAAGTATGCATTGAGCCAAGAAAAGAAGAAAAAGGATTCACAGACCACTGGTTTGGATATCTGATTATTCTCCAGGGAAACACAGCTTTCTGTGC